>NC_088410.1:64494398-65182731 GCF_034236695.1 Oncorhynchus nerka
CTACCCATGCTAGATTACGGAGACATAATTTATTGATCGGCAGGTGCTCTCGAGCGGCTAGATGTTCTTTACCATTCTGCCATCAGATTTTCCACCAATGCTCCTTATAGGACACATCACTGCACTCTATACTCCTTTGTAAACTGGTCATCTCTGTAAACCCGTCGCAAGACCCACTGGTTGATGCTTATTTATAAAACCCTCTTAGGCCTCACTCCCCCATATCTGAGATATCTACTGCAGCCCTCATTCTCCACATACAACACCCATTCTGCCAGTCACATTCTGTTAAAGGTTCCCAAAGCACACACATCCCTGAGTCGCTCCTCCTTTCAGTTCGCTGCAGCTAACAACTGGAACAAGCTGCAACAAACACTCAAACTGGACAGTTTTATATCAATCTCTTCATTCAAAGACTCAATCATGGACACTTTTACTGACAGTTGTGGCTGCTTTGTATGATGGAATGTTGTCTCTACCTTCTTGACCTTTGTGCTGTTGACTTTGCCCAATAATGTTTGTACCATGTTTTTGTGCTGCTACCATGTTGTGTTGCTACCATGTTGTTGTCATGTTGTGTTGCTACCATGCTGTGTTGTCATGTTGTACTGCCTTGTTATGTTGTTGTCTTAGGTCTTTCTTTATGTAGTGTTGTGTCTCTCTTGTTGTGATGTGCGTTTTGTCCTATATTTATATAGTATTCATTTTTTAAATCCCAGGCCCACGTCCCCGCAGGAGGCCTTTTGCCTTTTAGTAGGCCGTCATTATAAATAAGAATATGTTCTTAAGTGACTTGCCTAGATAAATAAAGGTTAAGTAAATACAAATAAATAAATACAATTTGGCCGAGTAGCAAAACAAAACACAAACTGTTACTTTCGCTAAACAGACGGATTCAGCCCATCCTACCTGCGGATGGCTACCGTCATGGCCTCAGGGGAGGTGGCACAGGGACAGATGACCTCTGGCTTCAGCCCGTGGATCTGGAACACATTGAGGAAGGCATCGCAGGACGACACCGACCCTTAGGGAGAGACAAAGACAGAGAGAGAGAGACTCAACAACAATGACATCTCACACCTATTAAGACGAGGTGCTGGCTCACAACACTGACCATTTTTGGAGGGTATCTATTTTAACCATACAGGGCTTTGTTTATCACTTGCAATTGTCCTATTTGCATTTACCGACAGCAATGTTTTTTGGTCCTGTCCAGACTGGACCAAATCTGAACCAATCATAGACGTCTATGTTTGGTTCAGATTTTGTCCGGTCTAGACCAGCCTTGATTTCAACATCCACTGACGTCCGGACTGGCCTTTATTTGGCCCAAACATAGACGTCTATAATTGGTTCAGATTTGGTCCACTCCTGACATCTACTGTGCCTTCGGAAAGTTTTCAGACCCCTTGACTTTTTCCACATTCTGTTAGGTTAGCCTTATTCTAAAATGTACTTTTAAAAATGTTTTCCTCATCAATCTACACACAATACCCCATAATAACAAAGCACAAACAGGTTTTTAGGAATTGTTGCTAATTTATTAAAAATAAAAACTGAAATATGACATTTACATAAGTATTCAGACCAGTACTTTGTTAAAGCACCTTTGGCAGCGATTACAGTCTCGACCCTTCAAGTCCGGGCTCTGGCTGGGCCACTCAAGGGCATTCAGAGACTTGTCCCGAAGCCACTCCTGTGTTGTCTTGCCTGTGTGCTTAGGGTCGTTGTCCTGTTGGAAGGTGAACCTTCGCCCCAGTCTGATCTCTCTGTACTTTGCTCCGTTCATCTTTGCCTAGATCCTGACGAGTCTCCCAGTCCCTGCCGCTGAAAAACATCCCCACAGCATGATGCTGCCAGCACCAAGCTTCACTGTAGGGATGGTGTCAGGTTTCCTAGACGTGATGCTTGGCCTTCAGGCCAAAGAGTTCAATCTTGGTTTCATCAGACCAGAGAATCTTGTTTCTCATGGTCTGAGAGTCTTTAGGTGCCTTTTGGCAAACTCCAATCGGGCTGTCATGTGCCTTTTACTGAGAAGTGGCTTCCGTCTGGTCACTCTACCATAAAAGCCTGATTGGTGGAGTGCTGCAAAGATGGTTGTCTTTCGGGAAGGTTCTCCTATCTCCACAGAGGAACTCTGGAGCTCTGTCAGAGTGACCCATAGGGTTCTTGGTCACCTCCCTGACCAAGACCCTTGTCCCGTGATTGCTCAGTTTGGCTGGGCGGCCAGCTGTAGGAAGAGTCTTGGTGGTTTCAAACTCTTTCTATTTGAGAATGATGGAGGCCACTGTGCTTTTGGGGACCTTCAATGCTGCAGACATGTTTTGGTACCCTTCTCCAGATCTGTACCTCGACAAAATCCTGTCTCGGAGCTCTACAGACAATTTCTTCGACCTCATGGTTTGGTTTTTGCTCTGACATGCACTGTCAACTGTGGGACCTTATATAGACAGTTGTGTGCCTTTCCCAAATAATGTCCAATCAATTGAATTTAAAACAGGTGGACACCAATCAAGTTGTAAAAACATCTGAATGATGATTAATGTAAACAGGATGCACCGGAGCTCAATTTTGAGTCACATAGCAAAGGGTCTGAATACTTAAGTATATAAGGTATTTCTGTGTACATTTGCAAAACATTACTAGAAAACAGTTTTCGCTTTGTAGTTATGGAGTAATATGTGTAGATTGCTAAGGAATTTGTATTTATTTAATCCATTTTAGAATAAGGCTGTAATGTAACAAAATGTGGAAAAAGTCAAGGGGTCTGAATACTTTCCGAAAGCACTATGTCTCACAATTTTGGACAGCACAGTACAGCACAGCAGAGTACAGTACATTACAGTATAGTACACAGTATAGTCAAGAAAAGTAGAATATAGTACAGTACAATACAGTAGAGCACAGTAGAGTACTGTAAAGTCGTGTACTGTATTGTCCCCTACTTTATTCTAATGCACTATACTCTAATGAACTAAACTTTACTCTACTGTCTACTCTACCAAATAAACGTTTTCCTGTACTGCACTCTACTGTGCTCTATTGTACAAATCGGTGCCGTACTGTACTGAGGTTCAAACTTGTGAAACATAGCCTAAACGTCTATTATTAGTACAATTTTGGATCTGGTCTACACCGACCAAATGTGTACTTGTTTGGGGGCGGGGCTAATTAGCATAATACCCAGCATGCTACATTATACATAAAAACTATATAATTTACATTTTGGTTATTCAGCAGATGATCTTATCCAGGACCACCTACAGTCAATGCATTCAACTTAAGTAGATAAACAACAATATATCACAGTCATAGTAAGAAAGATTTTTTAACTGAGAATGTTATTGTAGTTGAAGTTGTCTGTTGGTTTATTACCTAGGTTGAATTAGTTTGAACATAATTGCTGTCAGGTACAAAGCTTTTGAAAAAGCTAACATACCTAATGCTACAGCTGAAAGTAATACTAAATATTCTGTTGCAATCTTCAGTTGGCTCGTTTTTCCTATAGTAAGAGCCTTGAAAAAGTATTATTGTGATACAATGCTTACTTCATTGAGAATGTATGTGCAGTTGAAATTTTACCATAGAATCAATGTCTGATTTTTTTTTTTTTCCATCTGTAAATTAAGTATTTTCAATGTCCGGAAAATACATAATTTTGACTGCCAGAAAATAAGTCTTCTCACCTTTCATTCAACACCTACAATGCATCCGATTTCAACATCTGGAAAATAAGTATTTTCGACATATGGAAAATAAGTATTTTCACCTTTCATTCAGTACCTAAAATGCAAAAGACCTTTTAAAGTATTTTCAAGGTAATTTTGCTTACTGGGATGCAGACCAGTTCCAAACATGTCTGCCATCTGTAGTTCCAGTGTGGCTTCCACACATTTCCCTGCATGGACTACATTTCACACTCACAGGGGTTGGCTCCGTCAGCAACAATGAGCATGCGCAGTGATGCCAGGCTGGTGTCCCTCTGTTCCCTGTGTGCCATCATGGCCCAGTGCAGGTCACGACACTTCACCAAGGCAACGCGCGCTATGGGGGGAGAGGAGGAACAAATGAGTACATGAACATCACAGTGTTCTCATGGTCACACGGAGAGAGAGAGAGAGAGAGGGTGTGGAGGTGTGGGTGGTGTAACTACCTTTATGTATGTGGACCCTCTGAACCCAGGAGAGAGGGCAAGCCTTCATAACAGCGTAGGGCACACTGATAGTGTGGATCCTGTTCATTACACTCTGAAAGAACAACAAAATACAAATTATTGAATGGAAATACATATGATATGAAATCAGTTTACCTGTAACTATTATCCCCCAATCCACAAACACACTCTCACCGTGAGAACTCCATGCCACAGGCCCATGTCCTTTTTAAAGTCCAGAACGTTCACTAATGTCTCACCTAAGAACAGAAACAAATAGATAAGTCCCTATGAGAAGCATCCTTCAAACACTTGTTCCCTGTATTTCATCGTCAAAACCCAAGATGGCGTAGCAGTCAGACGTCTTGTCGTGTCCCATGTATATATCTCTTTATATCTTTTTCTTCGCATATCTTTTTAAAATCTTTTTCTAAACCTGAACTTCAAAATACTCTCCTGCAACCCGCCTCACCCAATGTGTTGTGGATCTGTTTTTTCTAATGTATTATTATTTCCCTCGAACCGGAATCCCCCAACAGAAGCTAGCCAGCTCACTAGCTACTAGCTAGTAGTCAGCTAACTACTGCTAGCGGTCATCAGCTAACCATTAGCTCGGTAAGCTCTCGCCAGTTTGTACAACGCGACTCAAACCAGAGCATACCGGAGCTATTTTCTCTCCATATCCCTGGATTCCTACCGCAAGCTCTGGACCTTTTTATCTGGATCATCGCAGCTAGCCAGCTGCTATCCGAGTGACTACTCCTGGCTAACGTCTGCACCAATTAGAAAGCACCAATTAGCCTGGAGCTAGTCCATGCTAGGCCCATTCTCCCGGCTAGCTGAAGAGGCCCATCAGGTACTCCTGGGCTACAATACCCGGACCCCTTCTACTGCTGACACGGGGCACGGAAGCCCGCCGATCCTTCACAACTGGACTACGACGTAATCTGCTCAAGGGGGTACTCAACTGGCCCCAACATCGCGACGTCCCCTGAATGCTCATCTGCTAGCCTGCTAGCCGCGGCCCGCTAGCTGCTAGCCACGGCCCGCTAGCTGCTAGCCGGGCCCGTTAGCTGTCGAGAGCATATTTGACTGTTAGCTGAATAGATCCATCAGCCAATTTCTTGGGCCACGATACCTATTTTGCCAATTGGACTTGAACCCCTCTGCTACTCGGAACCCTACTAATCCATCACGACTGGTCTATCGACGTCACCGCACGCGGAGGCTAAAACAGACTTTCCTCTGTCGAGACGTCCCTCTAAGGCCCTTCTGCTAGCTTGCTAACCACGGCCTGCTAGCTATCTGAATCGCCGTGTCTCCAGCCAGCCCAACCACTCACTGGAACCCTACGCATGCATCTCCTTAATATCAATATGCCTTGTCCATTACTGTCCTGGTTAGTGATTATTGTCTTATTTCACTGTAGAGCCTCTAGCCCTGCTCAATATGCCTTAAACAACCATTAAATTCCACCTCCCACATATGTGGTGACATCACCTGGTTAAAACGTCTCTAGAGACAATATCCCTCTCATCTTTACTCAATTCCTAGGTTTACCTCCAATGTACTCACATCCTACCATACCTTTGTCGGTACATTATGCCTTGAATCAATTCTATTGTACCCAGAAACCTGCTCCTTTTACTCTCTGTTCCAAACGTACTAGACGACCAGTTCTGAAAGCCTTTAGCCGTACCCTTATCCTACTCCTCCTCTGTTCCTCTGGTGATGTAGAGGTAAATCCAGGCCCTGCAGTGCCTAGCTCCACTCCTACTCCCCAGGTGCTCACATTTGTTGACTTCTGTAACCGTAAAAGCCTTGGTTTCATGCATGTTAACATTAGAAGCCTCCTCCCTAAGTTTGTTTTATTCACTACTTTAGCACACTCTGGCAACCCGGATGTCCTAGCCGTGTCTGAATCCTGGCTTAGTAAGACCACCAAAAACGCTGAAATGTACATCGCTAACTATTACATTTTCCGACAAGATAGAACTGCCAAAGGCGGCGGTATGGCAATCGACTGCAGAAATAGCCTGCAGAGTTCTGTCTTACTATCCAGGTCTGTACCCAAACAATTCAAGCTTCTACTTTTAAAAATCCACCTTTCAGAAACAAGTCTCTCACCGTTGCCGCTTGCTATAGACCACCCTCTGCCCCCAGCTGTGCCCTGGACACCATATGTGAATTCATTGTCCTCCATCTATTTTCAGAGCTCGTACTGCTAGGTGACCTAAACTTGTGACATGCTTAACACCCCGTCCATCCTACAATCTAAGATTGATGCCCTCAATCTCACACAAATGATCAATGACCCCACCAGGAACAACCCCAAAGCCATAAACATGGGCACCCTCATAGATATCATCCTAACCAACTTGCCCTCCAAATACACCTCTGCTGTTTTCAACCAAGATCTCAGCGATCACTGCCTTATTGCCTGCATCCGTAATGGGTCTGCGGTCAAACGACCACCCCTCATCACTGTTAAATGTTCCCTAAAACCCTTTAGCGAGCAGGCCTTTCTAAGCGACCTGGCCCGGGTATCCGGGAAGGATTCTGACCTTATCCCATCAGTAGAGGATGCCTGGTTATTCTTTAAAAGTGCCTTCCTCATCATCTTAAATAAGCATGCCCCATTCAAAAAATGTAGAACCAGGAACAAATATAGCCCTTGATTCTCTCCAGACCTGACTGCCCTTGACCAGCACAAAACATCCTGTGGCATTCTGCATTAGCATCGAATAGCCCCTGTGATATGAAACTTATCAGGGAAGTTAGGAACCAATATACACATGCAGTTAGGAAAGCTAAGGCTAGCTTTTTAAAGCAGAAATTTGCATCCTGCAGCACAAACTCAAAAAAGTTCTGGGACACTAAAGTCCATGGAGAATAAGAGCACCTCCTTCCAGCTGCCGACTGCACTGAGGCTAGGAAACACTGTCACCACCGATAAATCCACTATAATTGAGAATTTCAATAAGTATTTTTCTACGGCTGGCCGTGCTTTCCACCTGGCTACCCATACCCCGATCAACAGCCCTCCACATTTCTCCTTCACCCAAATCCAGATAGCTGATGTTCTGAAAGAACTGCAAAATCTGGACCCCTACAAATCAGATGGGCTAGACAATCTGGACCCTCTCTTTCTAAAATTATCTGCCGAAATTGTTGCAACCCCTATTACTAGCCCGTTCAACCTCTTTCATATCGTCTGAAATTCCCAAAGATTGGAAAGCTGCCGCGGTCATCCCCCTCTTCAAAGGGGGAGACACTAGACCCAAACTACTACAGACCTATATCTATCCTACCCTGCCTTTCTAAGGTCTTCGAAAGCCAAGTTAACTTCTTTGGGATAGGGGGCAGCATTTTCACTTTTGGATGAATAGCGTGCCCAGAGTGAACTGCCTCCTACCCAGTCCCAGATGCTAATATATGCATATTATTATTAGTATTAGATAGAAAACACTCTGAAGTTTCTAAAACTGTTTGAATGATGTCTGAGTACAACAGAACTCATATGGCAGACAAAAACCTGGGAAAAAATCCAAACAGGAAGTGGGAAATCTGAGGGTTGTAGTTTTTGAACTCACCCCTATTGAATACACAGTGGGATATTGGTTATGTTGCACTTCCTAAGGCTTTCACTAGATGTCAACCATCTTTAGAATCTTGAATGAGGATTCTACTGTGATGTGGAGCCGGATGGGAGCACTTTGAGTCAGTGATCTGCCTACAGCCTCGTTCTCAATCACGAGCTTTCACTTGAAAGGTAGCCGTCATTCCATTGCTTCTCTACAGACATAGGAATTCTCCAGTTGGAACATTATTGAACTTTTATGATAAAAAACATCCTAAAGATTGATTCTATACTTAGCTGGACAAGTTTCTTCGACCTGTAATATAACTTTTTGAACGTTTCGTCCAAATGGACCAGATCGCGCATTTGGATTTGTTAACCAAACGCCCTAACAAAAGAAGCAATTGGACATAAATGGACATAAATGATGGACATTATCGAACAAAACAAGCATTTATTGTGGAACTGCGATTCCTGGGAGTGCATTCTGATGAAGATCATCAAAGGTAAGTGAATATTTAAAATACTGTTTATGAATAATGTTGACTACCCAACATGGCGGATATTTCTCTGGCTGGTTTGGGCTCTGAGCGCCGTTCTCAGGTTATGCTTTTTCCGTAAAGTTTTAAAAAATCTGACACAGCGTTTGCATTAACTTCTTATGGATAGGGGGCAGCATTGTCATGTTTGGATGAAAAGCATGCCCAGAGTAAACTGCCTCCTACTCAGTCCCAGATGCTAATACAGTGCCTTGCGAAAGTATTCGGCCCCCTTGAACTTTGCGACCTTTTGCCACATTTCAGGCTTCAAACATAAAGATATAAAACTGTATTTTTTGTGAAGAATCAACAACAAGTGGGACACAATCATGAAGTGGAACGGCATTTATTGGATATTTCAAACTTTTTTAACAAATCAAAAACTGAAAAATTGGGCGTGCAAAATTATTCAGCCCCCTTAAGTTAATACTTTGTAGTGCCACCTTTTGCTGCGATTACAGCTGTAAGTCGCTTGGGGTATGTCTCTATCAGTTTTGCACATCGAGAGACTGAAATTTTTTCCCATTCCTCCTTGCAAAACAGCTCGAGCTCAGTGAGGTTGGATGGAGAGCATTTGTGAACAGCAGTTTTCAGTTCTTTCCACAGATTCTCGATTGGATTCAGGTCTGGACTTTGACTTGGCCATTCTAACACCTGGATATGTTTATTTTTGAACCATTCCATTGTAGATTTTGCTTTATGTTTTGGATCATTGTCTTGTTGGAAGACAAATCTCCGTCCCAGTCTCAGGTCTTTTGCAGACTCCATCAGGTTTTCTTCCAGAATGGTCCTGTATTTGGCTCCATCCATCTTCCCATCAATTTTAACCATCTGCCCTGTCCCTGCTGAAGAAAAGCAGGCCCAAACCATGATGCTGCCACCACCATGTTTGACAGTGGGGATGGTGTGTTCAGGGTGATGAGCTGTGTTGCTTTTACGCCAAACATAACATTTAGCATTGTTGCCAAAAGGTTCAATTTTGGTTTCATCTGACCAGAGCACCTTCTTCCACATGTTTGGTGTGTCTCCCAGGTGGCTTGTGGCAAACTTTAAACAACACTTTTGATGGATATCTTTAAGAAATGGCTTTCTTCTTGCCACTCTTCCATAAATGCCAGATTTGTGCAATATACGACTGATTGTTGTCCTATGGACAGAGTCTCCCACCTCAGCTGTAGATCTCTGCAGTTCATCCAGAGTGATCATGGGCCTCTTGGCTGCATCTCTGATCAGTCTTCTCCTTGTATGAGCTGAAAGTTTAGAGGGACGGCCAGGTCTTGGTAGATTTGCAGTGGTCTGATACTCCTTCCATTTCAATATTATCGCTTGCACAGTGCTCCTTGGGATGTTTAAAGCTTGGGAAATATTTTTGTATCCAAATCCGGCTTTAAACTTCTTCACAACAGTATCTCGGACCTGCCTGGTGTGTTCCTTGTTCTTCATGATGCTCTCTGCGCTTTTAACGGACCTCTGAGACTATCACAGTGCAGGTGCATTTATACGGAGACTTGATTACACACAGGTGGATTGTATTTATCATCATTAGTCATTTAGGTCAACATTGGATCATTCAGAGATCCTCACTGAACTTCTGGAGAGAGTTTGCTGCACTGAAAGTAAAGGGGCTGAATAATTTTGCACGCCCAATTTTTCAGTTTTTGATTTGTTAAAAAAGTTTGAAATATCCAATAAATGTCGTTCCACTTCATGATTGTGTCCCACTTGTTGATTCTTCACAAAAAAATACAGTTTTATATCTTTATGTTTGAAGCCTGAAATGTGGCAAAAGGTCGCAAAGTTCAAGGGGGCCGAATACTTTCGCAAGGCACTGTATATCTCACTGGTCACCCCCAAAGCCAATTCTTCCTTTGGCCACCTTTCCTTCCAGTTTTCTGCAGCAAATGACTGGAACGAACTGCAAAAAACACTGAGGCTGGAGACTCATATCTCTCACCATCTTTAAGCTCCAGCTGTCAGAGCAGCTCACAGATCACTGTACCTTTTACATAGCCCATCTGTAAATTGCCCATCCAACTACCTCATCTCCATACTGTATTTATTTATTTTTCTTGCTCCTTTGCACCCCAGTATCTCTACTTGCACATACATCTTCTGCACATCTACCATTCCAGTGTTTAATTTCTATATTGTAATTACTTCACCACCATGGCCTATTTATTGCCTTACCTCCCTTATCCTACCTCATTTGCACATACTGTATATAGAATTTTCTACTATATTATTGACTATATGTTTCTTTACTCCATGTGTAACTCTGTGTTGTTGTATATGTCGAACTGCTTTACTTTATCTTGGCCAGGTCGCAGTTGCAAATGAGAACTTGTTCTCAACTAGCCTACCTGGTTAAATAAAAGGTGAAATATCTATATATTTTTTTAAATCCTCATAAAGATGCCATAGACTTACTCTTGCGATAGGGTATGCCCCTCTCATATTGTATAGTTACTCACCCTCACAGTAGTTGCAGGCCTGGGTCAGTGCTTGGCAATGGGTTAACATGGCCACCTTAGACACAGCCACACCCATCACTGTGCCCTCCTTACTTGCCTTGTACTAGGGGGAGAGAAAACACAATCCATTAGGATTGAATGAGAAGTACACACATGTGCACACACACACACCTCACCTCACCTCTATGTATGCAGGGTCAGTGTTAGCTGTAGGGATGTGGGGCTGCCAGTCCTTGCCAGGTTTGGTGAGGTACTTGGAATCTGTCACCACCCACTTTAGCTGAGGCCAGCCTATGAAAGACAGTTAATAACATATGTCAGCCAATCAACTTCATTAAAAAGAGACTCATAGCGAAAGACAAAAAGTATCACATTTTGATCTCTAGAGACAATGGTGGTGATTGAGATCAACCAGATTGCAGTCGTCGACAGGATGACTACAAATCACCTGGCTTCCTAAATAACTACTCATTACTACTTGTAGATCAGTCAATCTTCTCAGTCGGTGACCAGTGAATGAAATACATTGATGCTCTGTAATACGGCCAGTAAGAGAGGCAGCTCCTGACCTTTGAACTGTAGTATCTCTCCGGTGGGCGTCTTGGGGAGTCCCTTCAGACAGATCTCACTGGTCAGAGCCAGAGTTACACCACAACTGCCAAGCAGGAAGCCCACCTGACTACTGCCTGCATCCTGGTGGAACAACAATGGACATGGAGTCAATCACAAAGCAGATGTAACAGCATGTCAATGTAGGCTTGAAAAAGTTCCAATGACATGTCCTTACCTTGCGAGACAAAGGTACCTCTATAGGGACAGGGATGACCTCAGCCAGCAGGCAGCCATAGAAGGCCACCCAGAACATCCCAGGGTCACTGTTTGGGTACACTAGAGCCACCTACCGGAAATAAAATAAAACATTTGGTTGATGTATGGACCTTAATGCAGAAATCAGCAGTAAAAACAATAAAAGTGTTCTCCCCGCCCATTTCGGTAAAAACCCTGTTTCTGTAAAAAAGCTGAGGGATGGGGCTGAATCATTTATAATTTTATAAAACAGGGAAGACATATTGAGACCTAAGTCTATTTTACAAATGTGCCCTGTATATATATATATATATATATAACTCAGCAAAAAAATAAACGTTCTCTCACTGTCAACTGCATTTATTTTCAGCAAACTTAACATGTGTAAATATTTGTATGCACATAACAAGATTCAACAACTGAAACATAAACTGATCAAGTTCCACAGACATGTGACTAACAGAAATGGAATAATGTGTCCCTGAACAAAGGGGGGAGGGGGGGGTCAAAATCAAAAGTAACAGTCAGTATCTGGTGTGGCCACAAGCTGTATTAAGTACTGCAGTGCATCTCCTCCTCATGGACTGAACCAGATTTGCCAGTTCTTGCTGTGAGATGTTACCCCACTCTTCCACCAAGGCACCTGCAAGTTCCCTGACATTTCTGGGGGGGGAACGGCCCTAGCCCTCACCCTCTGATCCAACAGGTCCCAGACATACTCAATGGGATTGAGATCCGGGCTCTTCGCTGGCCATGTCTGAACACTGTCATTCCCGTCTTGCTCCTGGTGTAACTCGGGCAGTTGTTGTTGCCATCATGTCCCGCAGGTGTGATGTTCGGATGTACTGATCCTGTGCAGGTGTTGTTACACGTGGTCTGCAACTGCGAGTATGATCAGCTGTCCGTCCTGTTTCCCTGTAGCACTGTCTCAGGCGTCTCACAGTACGGACATTGCAATTTATTGCCCTGGCCACATCTGCAGTCCTCATGCCTCCTTGCAGCATACCTAAGGCACGTCCACGCAGATGAGCAGGGACCCTGGGTATCTTTCTTTGGGTGTTTTTCAGAGTCAGTAGAAAGGCCTCTTAGTATCCTAAGTTTTCATAACTGTGACATAATTGCCTACCGTCTGTAAGCTGTTAGTGTCTTAACGACCGTTCCACAGGTGCATGTTCATTCATTGTTTATGGTTCATTGAACAAGCATGGGAAACCGTGTTTAAATCCTTTACAACGAAGATCGGTGAAGTTATTTGGATTTTTACGAATTATCTTTGAAGGACAGTTTCTTATTTTGCTGAGTTTATAACATAAATATAAACATTTCTATCCAACCTATATAAATACACAGTACCAGTCAAAAGTTTGGACACACTTACTCCTTCAAGGTTTTGTCTTTACTTTTACTATTTTCTACACTGTAGAATAATAGTGAAGATATCAAAACTATGAAATAACATAAATGGAATCATGTAGTTACCAAAAAAGTGTTAAACGAATCAAAATATATTTTATATTTTTGATTCTTCAAAGTAGCCACCCTTTGCCTTGATGAAAGCTTTGCACGCTCTTCGCATTATCTCAACCAGCTTCACCTGGAATGCTTTTCCAACAATCTTGAAGGAGTTCCCACATGTGCTGAGCACTTGTTGGCTGTTTTTCCTCCACTCCGCAAGTCCAACTCATCCCAAACCATATCATTTGGGTTGAGGTCGGGTGATTGTGGAGGCCAGGTCATCTGATTCAGCACTCCATCACTCTTCTTCTTGGTCAAATAGCCTTTACACAGATGGAGGTATGCTGAGTCATTGTCCTTTTGAAAAACAGTTGATGAAGAGATGTGTCTGTTACTTGAACTCTGTGAAGCATTTATTTGGGTTGCAATTTCTGAAGTGCAGGTAACTCTAATGAACGTATCCCTCTGCACAAAGGTAACTCTGGGTGTTCCTTTCCTGTGGTGGACCTCATGAGAGCCAGTTTCATCATAGCGCTTGATGTTTTTTTACGACTGCACTTGAAGAAACTTTCAAAGTTCTTAACATTTTCCAGATTGACTGACCTTCATGTCTTAATGTGGAGGAAAGTTTGGCGTTTGGATGAATGAATTTTCGTTTTTTTTGGTAGCCAAACATGAAGCAGAAAACAGACTCATTTCTCCTGCACAAATAATCTTTCAGGAAAAACTGAACATTTGCTATCTAACTGAGAGTCTCCTCATTGAAAACATCCGAAGTTCTTCAAAGGTAAATTATTTTATTTGAATGGTTTTCTGGTTTTTGTGAAAATGTTGCCTGCTGAATGCTAACGCTAAATGCTAATGCTAGCTATCAATAGCTATCAATACTGTTACACAAATGCTAGTTTTGCTATGGTTGAGAAGCATATTTTTGAAAATCTGAGATGACAGTGTTGTTAACAAAAGGCTAAGCTTGAGAGCTAGCATATTGATTTAATTTCATTTGCGATTTTCATGATTGGTTAATGTTGCGTTATGGTAATGAGCTTGAGGCTGTATTCACGATCCCGGATCCGGGATGGCTCGACGCAAGAAGTTAAAGTAATGATAGACTGTCGTTTCTCTTTGCTTATTTGCGCTGTTCTTGCCATAATGTGGACTTGGTCTTTTACCAAATAGGGCTATCTTCTGTATACCACCCGTACCTTGTCAAAACACAACTGATTGGCTCAAACGCATTAAGAAGGAAAGAAATTCCACAATTAACTTTTAACAAGGCACACCTGTTCATTTAAATGCATTCCAGGTGACTACCTCATTAAGCTGGTTGAGAGAATGCCAAGAGTGTGCAAAGCTGTCATCAAGGCAAAGAGTGGCTACTTTAGATGTAGCAACTGCTGATTGCAAGTAAGCAATTGATTTTATAAGCAAGCAGTAAAATCTGATTTTAAAAAAACAGATACAACTACATCTTATGGAACAATGCGGACTGTGAAGAGACACACACAAACTCGCTAACATACACACACCCTACACACACATACATTGTAATGTTGTAATATTGTTGTATTGGGGAATTATACATTTTGTCGTAGAGTAGTGGTGTAATAATGTGCTGTATGATGTACTGTTTTATTTGTATTTTTTTATGATGTAATTGCCTTAATCTTGTTTGGACCCCAGGAAGAGTCGTTTCTGCCTTGACAGCAGCTAATGGGGTTCCTTAATAAATAAAAACAAATTTAAAAAATATATATGGCGCTATATCATTACGAGAGAAGTAGAAGTAGTGCGAGTCAATGTGTCTCACCCTGTCCCCAGGCTTGAGGACCTGCTCGTTCTTGGGTCCCAGTTTGTTGAGGAGGGTGTAGGCCAGCTTTACACTGCGGCTCCACAGCTTCCCTGATGGCGGGAGAAGGGGAGGTAGGAGGGAGGAAGGGTATGCATCGTAAATAACAGTGTCACAATATGTCAATCAATCTCATACTCCACCTCTCATAACCCTCCATTACCAAGATGACTTTATCCACATCATGACAGTATAGCACCAACAATAACCTAAGAGGATGTAATAAATAAAGTATCCCTCACTAAGTAGAGTTATAGATGTCAAAAATCATATGTTCTCTAACCATGGATTAGATGGGGGTATCTAAGTCAGGTTGTAGTATCAGTAGAAAATCTCTGCATGGCTCTAGGTCTCTCACCGTGGTTCAGTGTGGTTCGGGATTTGACACTGACATACCATAGGTCAGTGTGGTTAGGGGTTTGGGATTGTGAAATATTGTAGGTCAGTGTGGTTAGGGGTTTGGGATTGTGAAATATCGTAGGTCAGTGTGGTTAGGGGTTTGGGATTGTGAAATATCGTAGGTCAGTGTGGTTAGGGGTTCGGGATTTGACACTGACATACCATAGGTCAGTGTGGTTAGGGGTTCGGGATTTGACACTGACATGCCATAGGTCAGTGTGGTTAGGGGTTTGGGATTGTGAAATATCGTAGGTCAGTGTGGTTAGGGGTTTGAGATTGTGACACTGACATACCATAGGTCAGTGTGGTTAGGGGTTTGGGATTGTGACATACTGTAGGTCAGTGTGGTTAGGGGTTTGGGATTGTGAAATAGGTCAGTGTGGTTAGGGTTTGGGATTGGTCAGTGTGGTTAGGGGTTTGAGATTGTGACATACTGTAGGTCAGTGTGGTTAGGGGTTTGGGATTGTGACATACTGTAGGTCAGTGTGGTTAGGGGTTTGGGATTGTGAAATATCTTAGGTCAGTGTGGTTAGGGGTTTGGGATTGTGAAATATCGTAGGTCAGTGTGGTTAGGGGTTTGGGATTGTGAAATATCGTAGGTCAGTGTGGTTAGGGGTTTGGGATTGTGAAATATCGTAGGTCAGTGTGGTTAGGGGTTTGGGATTGTGAAATATCGTAGGTCAGTGTGGTTAAGGGTTTGAGATTGTGACATACTGTAGGTCAGTGTGGTTAGGGGTTTGGGATTGTGACATACTGTAGGTCAGTGTGGTTAGGGGTTTGGGATTGTGAAATATCTTAGGTCAGTGTGGTTAGGGGGTTTGGGATTGGGTGAAATATCGTAGGTCAGTGTGGTTAGGGGTTTGGGATTGTGAAATATCGAAATAGGTCAGTGTGGTTAGGGGTTTGAGATTGTGACATACTGTAGGTCAGTGTGGTTAGGGGTTTGGGATTGTGACATACTGTAGGTCAGTGTGGTTAGGGGTTTGGGATTGTGAAATATCGTAGGTCAGTGTGGTTAGGGGTTTGGGATTGTGAAATATCGTAGGTCAGTGTGGTTAGGGGTTTGGGATTGTGAAATATCGTAGGTCAGTGTGGTTAGGGGTTTGAGATTGTGACATACTGTAGGTCAGTGTGGTTAGGGGTTTGGGATTGTGACATACTGTAGGTCAGTGTGGTTAGGGGTTTGGGATTGTGAAATATCGTAGGTCAGTGTGGTTAGGGGTTTGGGATTGTGAAATATCGTAGGTCAGTGTGGTTAGGGGTTTGGGATTGTGAAATATCGTAGGTCAGTGTGGTTAGGGGTTTGGGATTGTGAAATATCGTAGGTCAGTGTGGTTAGGGGTTTGGGATTGTGAAATATCGTAGGTCAGTGTGGTTAGGGGTTTGGGATTGTGAAATATCGTAGGTCAGTGTGGTTAGGGGTTTGGGATTGTGAAATATCGTAGGTCAGTGTGGTTAGGGGTTTGGGATTGTGAAATATCGTAGGTCAGTGTGGTTAGGGGTTTGGGATTGTGAAATATCGTAGGTCAGTGTGGTTAGGGGTTTGGGATTGTGAAATATCGTGGGAGGTCAGTGTGGTTAGGGGTTTGGGGTTTGGGATTGTTTGGGAAATATCGTAGGTCAGTGTGGTTAGGGGTTTGGGATTGTGAAATATCGTAGGTCAGTGTGGTTAGGGGTTTGGGATTGTGAAATATCGTAGGTCAGTGTGGTTAGGGGTTTGAGATTGTGACATACTGTAGGCCAGTGTGATTAGGGGTTTGAGATTGTGAAGTTCCGTAGGTCTGTGTGATTAGGGGTTTGAGACTGTTACATACCGTAGGTAAGTGTACAGGGGTTTGTGTGTGGGCCTAGTTTCTTACCGTAGGTCAATGTGTACAGGGATTTGCCAGTGATGTCCAGGGCGGTGAGGGCGGGGCTCTTGCCCTGTGTGGCTCCCCATCGGGCCAGGGCAGCCTGGAGGGCCGGAGGCCAGTTACTGACCACCCCCAGGGGCTCCCCCTTCACTGGGATGATCTGACGGCCCTCTGGCCGTGGTGTATTGGGGTCCGGCTGGGGCACTGGAGGGAGAGAGGGAGGGGGGGGCAGAATGAACCAGGTAGCACATTTGAGGTTGGTACAGAGGGGTGGAAATGAAAACATTGTAGGTGACATTTACAGAGATATAGTCTGGTCTCAGATCTGTTTGTGCTGTCTTGGGAGTTGACAAGACAGCACAAACAGATTTGAAACCAGGCTAAGAGAGATCCACTGACTGAAGAATTAATGGTGGCTCACCCTCTACGATCTCCTCCTGGTCATCCACAAAGAACTCACTGAGGGGGGGCCTCTTGGGCCTCTTCAAGGTATTGAGCAGCTGCTGGATCTTAGTGGACACCCTGCTGTTCACCGGGACACCTGGATGGGGGGAGGCAAACACTGTCACACACACTCACCCTGCCCCAATATACGAAGAGAAGTCTTGATTGACTTCACCCACATCTCTGGCTTTCCTTTCTCAACTTGCAGTCTGCTAGTATGAAAAGCAGCAGGCAAAGGGGTAACTCTACACCAGGACTGGGAGGGATGGAGTGAGGTAAAAGGGAAAATAATCATTGGTTGCATAATAGGAAAACACATGAGGATTCATTCGGTTTCAGAGGATGGTTCTGGTTTCACAGAAATACTACTCTCCCTAATCATATGGCGCAGAGGATATGAACAAGGCACAAACAGTACACAGAAGTATATATGACACCAGTAGTTCATGGGTTTCTCATAGGGAATGTGTTACCTCTTCTGTTACCTATTGCCAGTCAAAATAACATGCGACAGGGTGGAAAAAGGCCAGAAGAAAACAAAACAACATGGTTTAGTTAATGATATGGTCCAGTCGAAAAATCAACATGTTTTTCAAGAAAAACACTATTACTTAAAAAATAAAAATAAAGTTATTTTCAATGGAAATGCAAAAGTGTATGAAGATTCGGCGAGGACACACACTCACAATCTCACATAAACACACAGACTTCGTACTCTTACTTACACACACACACACACACACACACACACACACACACACACACACACACACACACACACCCTAAAAAAGAGGCTGTTCTTACCGTCGGCTGTCTCCATCATGCTGGAGCGACTCTGTCCGCGGCTCATCCCCCGGACCACAGGAGGGTTGTTGGGCCGGTCCACCTGAGAGGAGCCCCTGGCCTGGGGGGCTGCCGCCAACACGTCTGGGGGGGGTCCACTGTTCTCTGAAAGGCCTGGCAGAAAGACAGGGTCATTTTATCTGCTCGGTTTATCTTATATAGGGTTACATGCCAAGGCGTTCTAAAGTGTTGTGGTCATGAGGACATATCTTACCAATGCGTGCTTGAGCCAGCATGTCAGCTATGGCTGGATGCTGTGGCTGTGACTGTGGCTGTAGTTGTGACTGGTACTGTGGCTGGTACTGGGGCTGGTACTGGGGCTGGTACTGGGGCTGGTACTGTGGCTTGTACTGGGGCTGGGCTTGGGTCTGGGTCTGGGATGGTTGAGGCTGGGGCTTGCTCTCTCCATGGGACAGGGTGGAGGAGGCGGAAGAAGCGGAAGAGGATGTGGAGGAGCCCTGGACAGAGCGGTTGATCCAGGAGTCAGGGCTCTGCAGACTGGGGGGCTGCAGCAGAGAGGAAGGGGCAGGAGCCCCCAAACCAGCACCCACTGACGACTGTCTCAACAGAGCACCCTCATCCTCTGAACTTGACGACGAGTCTGAGATAGGAGAAAGGAAGTAAGAGAGATGGAGAGAATTAGAAAGAGAGAGCGTGTGACCTTAAGATTAAACTCTACAGTACCAACAATAAAGCTTACGTAGGCTGTTCCTGAGGAAATAGAAGCAGTCAGGCTGATTTGAAGGAGTCAGTCCTACGCTACCTGGTGGGGTGCAGTTGTTGATGGGCGACTGAACGTAGGTGGAGCGGCGTTTGGTGGGCATGGGTAGTGCCATCTTCTCCTCCTTATGTTTGGCCAACGCAGCCTGCACCGCCTCTGTGTGGATATCTGGGACAACGGGAGAGAGAGAGAAAGAGAGAGTAAGGGAAAGCGGAAGAAATTACAATTTTGAATTTGGATGATTGCAAAGGATAGGGAATAGGGATGGAGAGGAAGATGAGAACATCCAAGATAAACATTCATTTTTCTGGAAAAGTATAACTGAAATTTAAGTGAACCTGCCAGTCACAGAGATATTTAAAATAATAATAATTATTACATAGATACTGATGCATAAAGACAATCACTGTTCTGTCAACACAGTTAAAGCTGAATGGAGGTTTGACTTTCAACCATCAGAATAGGAGAGATGGCAGTTAGGTCCTGCTGTAACAGCAAACCAGTCTGTTTGCTGGAGAGAGAGGGGCTATTATCATGCTCACCCATCCTTGTACGCACACACACACACACACACACACACACACACACACACACACACACACACGTGCACACACACGTGCACAAAAGGTACGGATCAGAGGATGACCAGAAGACACATCAGCACTTTCTGATACATTTCCTCATGACACAATCAGAATATGTAATAAAATCTACATAAACCATCAAACACAACACATTGCATAACCAACACTATAGAATGACATAAGATAACATTTGATTCTACTAAAAATAGACAGCTATTCTGTTCCCATTCTTCCTATACGCTGCATGCGTGATCATTCATCGCCATAGAAACATGAGAGAACGACCGTCACACACGTCCGAGAGGCATCTCCATGGTGATAGCCGAGGTTGCCGGGCGTTAAAATGTTAAAGTTGTTAGGTGTCTGTCCTCTACCTCTCCGGCACAACACTACAAACAACAATGAACAGCGCAGACAGCCAGACGCGATCAGAGCCCACACAACAACACACTTGCAGCACCTCAGCCTAGCAACACGAACATACCCTACACACACCCATGTAAGCTCATTTAGGCTACACACACGCCAGACTACCTGGACCTAAACATCATCATATCGCTGATAGCTAATTATCAATCTCTCAGTCCTCTTGATCGCACCCTCTCAGTATTCCTTTCTCTGTAGCTCTACCCCCTCCTCTATCTCACTCTCTCTCGTTCTCCCCATCACACTCTCTCAAGGAGACTGAGGTGTCAGCAGGTTCTCCATAAGGACTGCTGGGAGTGTGACTGACCCACCCATCGCTGCTCTTCCCCTCACTCTATCCCTCCTCGCTATCTCCCTCTTATTCCCTCTCAGTCCTGCTCAATTTCTCTGTGATATTCCTCCGTTATCCTGTAATAGAACAGTGTTTGCCCTCAAACGTCAATTCTCTTCAAAGTCCTTCTCCATTGTCCCTGCATCCTATTTATTTCCACCTGGCTACCAGCTCTCATTTCCTTTCCCTCTTTCCCAATCCTTGCCCTGAATCCAGTCGGACTTCCAGCGAGATCCCTTGAGATTCCTCGACACGTCAAATGGAACTTGAATCATTTTTGCTGTTCTCTCTGGTGAGCTGTCCTATTAGCTCAAACAGACCCCACACAGTGGTGGTCCTTCCGTCCTTCATCCCCCAAAACTCCACTCCACAATGAGGTATGGGAGCTAGTGTGCGTGTGTGTACGTGCATGTGTGTCTCACGTGAGAGGCGAGACCAGACTGATGCAGAGGCTGTCCAAACAGGGATGGGAGGAGAGAGAAATGTATGAAGCTGAGTATGAAGCTGCCTAGAGGGAGGACACATGTACACTGCATGCACCTCTAGTAACAGAAGGAGAGAGAGAAAGAGAGAGGACAGAAAGACTCTTATACACTTCTCTACCATTCGTTATTTTTTCATGTCTTCTCAACCATCTAACGGTCCATTCTAACACTCCTTCCGTGTACTCTATAGAATCTACAAAATAATTATATTGTGCTGAGTTCCTCCTTCCTGTTTAGTATTCCCCCTGCTCTCTCCACAGTCCAGCACATTGCCAAGCCATGACATCACTCCCCAATCACAATGTGAGGGATCTGGCCTCTTGGGCTCCCCTTTAGAGGGGATTCTGCTGCACACTGTAGGGACTTCTCTTTCTCAACAACCCAACAGGACACACACACACACACACACACACACACACACACACACACAAAGCAGCCCTTTCATTGGTCTATTTGCAACCATTACAGGATTACAAGATTCTGCTTCAAACCAGATTTGACCATAAATTGACTGCCTAATGCTTATATTGAATGAAATGAAAAATAATCAATCAATCAAACTTAACATGAACCAAAAATGCAACATTATTGACTGTGACTGGATTTCCTAAGGCAACATAAGTGTTGATTTAAAAAATGGAAACTGAGACAAGTTGTTGCCCACCTGATCGGTAGCGGTCATCCCTGGTCCCTCCGCTGCGGTGCGGTCGCCGAGAGCGACGATCACGATAGCGGGAAGAGGAGCTGGGTGGAGGAGCCTGGGTGTGAGCATTGGCATGGGTGGAGCCAGAGGCGTTGCTAGGACCAGGAGCCTGGGCATCATAGGCAGGGGGGCTTCCACTGGGGAGTACAAAATAATAAAGTAGATGACTAGGAGACAAAAAGACAGTACACAAAGTACATAGTATATACGGTGCATTCAGACCCATTCACTTTTTCCACATTTTTGTTACGTTACAGCCTTATTCTAAAATGGATTTAATTATATTTTTTCCTCATCACTACCCCATAATGACGAAGCGAAAACATATTTTCAGATTTTTTTAATGCAAAGTATTCAGACACTTTGCTATTAGACTTGAAATTGAGCTCCGGTACATCACGTTTCCATTGATCATTCATGAGATGTTTCTACAACTTGATTGGAGTCCACCTGTGGTAAGTTCAATTGATTGGACATTTATTTGTATTTTTCTATTGAACCTTTATTTAACTAGGCAAGCCAGTTAAGAACAAATTCTTATTTACAATGACGACTACACCGACAAGGCACAGTTCTGGGGAAGGGTATCAAAACATCTCTGCAGCATTGAAGGTCCCCAAAAACACAGTGGCCTCCATCATTCTTAAATGGAAGAAGTTTGGAACCATCAAGACTCTTCCTACATTTAGCCACCCGGCCAAACTGAGCAATCGGGAGGCCCATGGCTTGGTTTTTGCTCTGACATGCACGGTCAACTGTGGGACCTTATATAGACAGGTTTGTGCCTTTACAAATCATGTCCAAACAATTGAATTACCACAGGTGGACTCCAATCATGTTGTAGAAACATCTTAAGGATGATCAATGGAAACAGGATGCACCGGAGTTCAATTTCGAGTCTAATAGCAAAGGGTCTGAATACTTATGTAAATAAGGTGTTTGGTCAGGGAGGTGACCAATAATGTGATGGTCACTCTGACAGAGCTCCAGAGATCCTCTGTGGAGATGGAAGAACCTTCCAGAAGGACAACCATCTCTGTAGCCCTCCAACAATCAGGCCTTTATAGTAGAGTGGCCAGACGAAAGCCACTCCTCAGTAAAAGGCACATGACAGTCCACTTGGAGTTTGCCAAAAGGCGCCTAAAGGACTCAGACCATGAGAAACAAGATTCTCTGGTCTGATGAAACCTAAATGTTACTCTTTGGCCTGAATGCCAAGCGTCACATCTAGAGGAAACCAGGCACGGCTCATCACCTGGCCAATACCATCCCCCCTTGGGTTGTGCCGTGGCGGAGATCTTTGTGGGCTATACTCGGTCTTGTCTCAGGATGGTAAGTTGGTTGTTGAAGATATCCCTCAAGTGGTGTGTAGGCTGTGCTTTGGCAAAGTGGGTGGGGTTATATCCTGCCTGTTTGGGGCCACAGTTTCTCCCGACCCCTCCTGTCTCAGCCTCCAGTATTTATGCTGCAGTAGTTTATGTGTCGGGGGGCTAGGGTCAGTTTGTTATATCTGGAGTATTTCTCCTGTCTTATCCGGTGTCCTGTGTAAATTTAAGAATGCTCTCTCTAATTCTCTCTCTCTTCCGGAGGACCTGAGACGCTAGGACCATGCCTCAGGACTACCTGGCCTGTTGACTCCTTGCTGTCCCCAGTCCACCTGGCTGTGCTACTGCTCCAGTTTCAACTGTTCTGCCAGCGGCTATGGAACCCTGACCTGTTCACCGGACGTGCTACCTGTCCCAGACCTACTGTTCTCAACTCTCTAAAGACATCAGGAGCGGAAGAGATACTCTGAATGATCGGCTATGAAAAGCCAACTGACATTTACTCCTGAGGTGCTGACCTGTTGCACCCTCGACAACCACTGTGATTTTTATTATTTGACCCTGCTGGTCATCTATGAACATTTGAACATTTTGGCCATGTTCTGCTATAATCTCCACCCGGCACAGCCAGAAGAGGACTGGCCACCCTCATAGCCTGGTTCCTCTCTAGGTTTCTTCCTAGGTTCTGGCCTTTCAGGCAGTTTTTCCTAGCCACCGTGCTTCTACACCTGCATTGCTTGCTGTTTGGGGTTTTAGGCTGGGTTTCTGTACAGCACTTTGTGACATCAGCTGATGTAAGAAGGGCTTTATAAATACATATGATTGATTGATCGATCCTTACAGTGAAGCATCATGTTGTAGGGATGTTTTTCAGCGGCAGGGAGTGGTAGAATAGTCAGGATCAAGGGAAAGATGAACGGAGCAAAGTACAGAGAGATCATTGATAAAAACATGCTTCAGAGCGCTCAGGACCTCAGGCTGGAGACAAAGGTTCTCCTTCCAACAGGACAGCGACACTAAGCACACAGCCAAGACAACGCAGGAGTGGCTTCGGGACAAGACTTTGAGTGGCCCAGCAAGAGCCCGGACTCTCCCGATCTCTGGAGAGACATGAAAATAGCTGTGCAGCGATGCTCCCCATCCAACCGAAGAGCTTGAGAGGATCTGCAGAGAAGAATAGGAGAAACTCCCCAAATAGATGTGTGCCATGTTAACGTGATATTTCTTCTTTTTCTTTTCATACATTTGCAAAAATGTATAAAAACCTGTTTTTCCTTTGTCATTATGGGGTATTGTGTGTAGATTTATGAGGGAAAAAAACAACTAAAGAGTAAAGAGCTGTCACTCTGTTATTTTCATGGATACAAACATAAAAAAGGATTCAGAACTCTCTAGGCTTCCACTTCTTCCTTCTCCTACTAAGGCCCTTGGGATATGACCCTTGACCTGACCTCCAAGTGACTTAATCCTCACACGATGAAGAGAATATTACTGCCTCTCAAATAGAGATTCATAATCACAATCTTACAAAATGTCATTAGGATCTGCAATGTGCTTTTACGACATACCGCATTTTCATCAAAATGTTAAAGATGTCTCTAAAAGGGTCTAACCATAATAGTACATCGTGACTATTTAGGGTTATTTTGAAAAGGGACAGAAGATTGTAAACAAGGGAGCAGCTTTGCTCATCGCTGAGAAATGCTGTCTGAAATTGTTCACATTTACAGACAACCCATAAAGGAAGTGAGCGAATAAAGAGGGAAGTGGAGAGGATAATGCGCCTATCAGAGTCCAAAAACGTGTATGCGTACGCACGGCAGTGTTCTGGAATATTGGACCGTTGGCTTTTATGCATTTCAAATTCTCAGCGCGGCTCAAGCAATTTAACCAACCGTCACCCCCATTCAAATGAATAGAAGACACGTACGCAGAGCCGTGCTGGATGGGAATTTTTGGGGAGGTGCGTCGGTGGTCTCAGAGCCGCGTAGCTAGGTCACAATGGGCCGCTGGACTATCGTCTCTTGGCATCCGTGGACTGGAGGAGTCTGGAGTCACTTTAGTGACCGGCACTACCACTGTGAGGCAGCAGTGAGCACCAAGCAGATTTGACCATGTTTCATCATATTCTTAATGGAGGAGAGAGAAAAAAAATCCTCATGTCGAATTTTTGTAAATAATCTAAAATCAAACAAAAACAGTAGTTGAATATTGAAGGTATGTTCTCATAGGCCTGAGTGGCATTATGGGGAGATGTAATCCAGGATAAGGTTTTATGGGTCGTGTACACAGTTTAGCAGATGTTATAGCGGGTGCAGCGAATTGCTTGTTTGTTTCTTACCTGGTGTATGAATAAAGAAGGGAAGCAGAAGTTTAGTCCTTTTCTTCTCATATCCCTTCTGTGTGATATCACCTGAGAAAGAGGAGAACATTGGTCACTGATGTGATCAAACAGACATACAACATACACACATACTAATTCAGCAGGCAGTACATATACATAGGCTACTGTCTGCATCAAACCTACAGTGGTCAAATAGACTCAGTTGAACAAAAATGAGCAGTGTGTTCTTTATGTAAAGAGCAATTGCTATTTATTCATTTTGTTAACTTATTTCTCAGAAAAGTTGCTGTAGTACACACACAGAGGCAGAAATAAACACAATGTCCAACTTTGATGAAGAAATACTGGAATATTCTGACCAAACAGTTTAAGTATTACAGAGTAAAATATCTTGGGGGAAATATCTACAATGATACATTTTTTTACACTATTTTTTTGCCTCCTCTCTGTGGTTATTATGTAAGAAATGTGTCATCAGTATTTTCGAATGGCACCGGACCACCCATACAACGCATACACCCTGAAAGTAAAGCAAAAAGGCAAACAAGGCTAGAAATATAATTGAACTGACTGTAGTTGGATTCCCAACTCCCACATCAGACCTTAGCAACTTTTGTAATAACTCTCTATCCTAAACAAGGTGTGGTGTATTACCTGTTCAAACACAGGCCTATAAGTCACTCCCATTTGAGAGACAGAGAGAGAGAGAGAGAGGGACGAGAGAGAGGGACGAGAGAGAAGGACGAGAGAGAAGGACGAGAGAGAAGGACGAGAGAGAGGGAGGGAGTGAGTGACGAGAGAGAGGGAGGGAGGGAGGGACGAGAGAGAGGGAGGGACGAGAGAGAGGGAGGGAGGGAGAGAGAGAGAGGGAGGGAGGGAGGGAGGGAGGGACGAGAGAGAGGGAGAGGGAGGGAGGGACGAGAGGGAGGGGAGGGAGGGATGAGAGGGAGGGAGGGAGGGAGGGACGAGAGGAGGGAGGGGGGGACGAGGACGAGAGAGAGAGGGAGGAGGGACGAGAGAGAGGGAGGGACGAGAGAGAGGGAGGGACGAGAGAGAGGGAGGGAGGAAGGGACGAGAGAGAGGGAGGGAGGGAGGGACGAGAGAGAGGGAGGGACGAGAGAGAGGGAGGGACGAGAGAGAGGGAGGGAGGAAGGGACGAGAGAGAGGGAGGGAGGGAGGGACGAGAGAGAGAGAGGAGGGAGAGAGAGAGGGAGGGAGGGACGAGAGAGAGGGAGGGACGAGAGAGAGAGGGAGGGACGAGAGAGAGGGAGAGAGAGAGGAGAGAGGGAGGGACGAGAGAGAGGGAGAGAGGGAGGGACGAGAGAGAGGGAGAGAGAGGGAGGGACGAGAGAGAGGGAGAGAGGGAGGACGAGAGAGAGGGAGAGAGGGGAGGGACGAGAGAGAGGGAGGGAGGGAGGGACGAGAGAGAGGGAGGGAGGGACGAGAGAGAGGGAGGGAGGGAGGGACGAGAGAGAGGGAGGGAGGGAGGGACGAGAGAGAGGGAGGGAGGGACGAGAGGGAGGGAGGGAGGGAGAGCGAGAGAGAGAGGGAGTGAGGAGAGAGAGGGAGTGAGGAGAGAGAGAGGGAGGGAGGAGAGAGAGGGAGGGGGAGGAGAGAGAGGGAGGGAGGAGAGAGAGGGAGGGAGGAGAGAGAGGGAGAGAGAGAGAGAGAGAGAGAGAGAGAGACGAGAGGGAGGAGAGAGAGGGAGAGAGGGAGGGAGAGAGAGGGACGAGGGAGGAGAGAGAGAGGGAGAGAGGGAGGGAGAGAGAGAGAGAGGGACGAGAGGGAGGGAGGGAGAGAGAGAGAGAGGGACGAGAGGGAGGGAGAAAGAGGGACGAGAGGGAGGGAGAAAGAGGGACGAGAGGGAGGGAGAGAGAGGGAGAGGGACAAGAGGGAGGGAGAGAGAGAGAGAGGGACGAGAGGGAGGGAGAGAGAGAGGGACGAGAGGGAGGGAGAGAGAGAGGGACGAGAGGGAGGGAGAGAGAGAGGGACGAGAGGGATTAAGCAAATTAAAGAAGGAATGAAAAGACGGAGAAGGAAAGACAACAGAGATGACCAAAAAACAGTGATAGATTAAAGTAGCTAGCTACTAGTGTCAAGTGCTTAGCGGCAGTGCTCTGGCGGAAAGAAGGACGGATGGAAAGACATGTGAGCTGGATGATGAAAGTGTTGGTGTGACTCCAGTGACAGGATGAAAGGAGGAAGTGGAGGAAGAGAGTGAACTAAATACGGAGACACATGGATGCCAGAGCAGGATGGGATGAATTAGAGATATACACAGAGAATGAGGGGGAGGACAGAGGAGAAGAGAGGAGAAATAAGATAGAGGAATAATATGGAGGAGGAGAAAGAGACAGGGGGAGAAGAGGAGAGTTAGGGGAGGAAAGGAGGGGTACACAAAGGTGGAGGAGTGCTGAGTTGGTGTGATGGCAGGTCATAGTGAGCTTGTCTATTGTGGCTCAGTCAGCTTTCTACTTTCTCTCTTTTTCTCACTCTCTCCCTCTTCTCTCTCACCCGATCTAGCTATCTGCCTGAGAATCTGGCCTTGAAGCAGAGCAGTCTCTCTGCCAACCACCTCCGTAAGCACTGCTGCTGCTGCCACACACACACACACACACACACACACACACACACCACACACACACACACACACACACACACACACACACACACTCCATCTGGAATGCATTCACCTCGCCATCACCCCTGGTGAACACAGATGATAAATATGTCCTCCCTCAAGCCCCCTGTCCTACCTTCCCCCTCTCCCTGAACCATGGGAGCCAGCCAGGCACGGTCTGACCCCTACTAGGCCCACCACTGTGAGAAAAACCTAGTCAACATTAAAACTGCTGTTATCATCATCATTATCACCACATCATCATCATCATCATCATCTGAGCTCAGTTTGAATGAGGCCTGTTAGATCTGGAGGAGAGGAGTATTAGCTGCCTCATTGCAAATCTGCACCGTAAAACCCAATCTCACCACTTCACATAAGGTCTGCCTACTCAAGGTGCAGCAAAGGGGGCCAGTCAAACAGAAAGCCACTACTCTAGCTGGGACTAAGACAGTTGTCAGGGTGAATGGAACTACACATTTATTCTAACAAGTAAACCAAAGCAGCAACAGTCCAAGGGCCTCTCTGGCAAACACAGAGGAACGCTTAAGGAATTAACAGCTGTTGAACGAACCCCTGACTGCCCTGCCTCCAAATCAACTCAGTCCAACTTGGTCCGTTATTGAAACATTATATCACAGGTGCTGCGGAGTCTGAGATAACGTTCCAAAAACGGTTAGATAATGAACAATGGTTTCCTGTGTCTGATGCTTCACCCAATCAGAACGGGTGATCGGTTTATCTGAGGCCAGAGATGAGATTCCTCCTGGGTCGTATCATCTGGGAAAGTTCTCAGTGGGCAGCGAACCGAAACCCAGATTACAAATTAGAGGCCTGGCTGGAGACACACACAGGCAGGAAAAGCCACGGTGAGGTTTAGATGTTCCAGTTATGCTCATCACCTTCTATAGGGATTCTATAGGACTAAAGTGATTAGAGGAGGGTTTCCTCCTGAAAAGACAGTACGCAAACACTCTACATTATGTACACACACCATGTACACATATGTTTGGACTCATCCGCAAGATTATTTTGGACACATCTACCACAGTTAAATAAATCATTACTATCCCCATTGGGCATGGAGTCAAGAAAAGTTTGTTGTCAACGCAACTCCCCAGTGTTGTGGGTCACAGCATACACGAGATACAGCGGCATCATACATAACACACCGTCTGTTCATGTTAGCAGGTTAGTTAACTTCTTCGATATAGGGGGAGCTCTTTTAATTTTGGGATAAAAAAAACGTTCCCGTTTTAAACAAGATATTTTGTCACGAAAAGATGCTCGACTATGCATATAATTGACAGCTTTGGAAAGAAAACACTCTGACGTTTCCAAAACTGCAAAGATATTGTCTGTGAGTGCCACAGAACTAATGCTACAGGCGAAACCAAGATGACATTTCATACAGGAAGTGCCCCAGATTTTGAATGCGCTGTGTTCCAATGTCTCCTTATATGGCTGTGAATGCACCAGGAATGAGCCTACACTTTCTGTCGTTTCCCCAAGGTGTCTGCAGCATTGTGACGTATTTGTAGGCATATCATTGGAAGATTGACCATAAGAGACTACATTTACCAGGTGTCCGCTTGGTGTCCTCCGTCGAAATTATTGCGTTATCTCCAGCTGCGTGCATTTTTCCATTTGGTTCAGAGGAGAAACCAAACTGCCACGAATGATTTATCATCGAATAGATATGTGAAAAACACCTTGAGGATTGATTCTAAACAACGTTTGCCATGTTTCTGTCGATATTATGGAGTTAATTTGTAAAAAAGTTTGGCGTTGTAATGACTGAATTTTCGGGGTTTTTTCTTAGCCAAACATGATGAACAAAACGGAGCGTCCTACACAAATAATCTTTTTGGAAAAACTGAACATTTGCTATCTAACTGAGAGTCTCCTCATTGAAAACATCCGAAGTTCTTCAAAGGTAAATGATTTTATTTGAATGCTTTTCTTGTTTTTGTGAAAATGTTGCCTGCTGAATGCTAGGCTTAATGCTATGCTAGCTATCAATACTCTTACATAAATGCTTGTGTAGCTATGGTTGAAAAGCATATTTTGAAAATCTGAGATGACAGTGTTGTTAACAAAAGGCTAAGCTTGTGAGCCAATATATTTATTTAATTTCATTTGCGATTTTCATGAATAGTTAACGTTGCGTTATGGTAATGAGCTTGAGGCTATGATTACGCTCCCGGATACGGGATTGCTCGACGCAAGAAGTTAATACAATAATAATAATATAAATAATATACAGCCCCAGTCAAAGGTTTGGACACACCAACTCATTCCAGGGTTTTTCTTTATTTTTGCTATTTTCTGCAACCAGATGGGATGGCGTGACAACATCATGAAGCTGGTTGAGAGAATGCCAAGAGTGTGCAAAGCTGTCATCAAGGCAAAGGGTGGCTACTTTGAAGAATCTATAATATTAAATATATTTGTTTAACACTTTTTTGGTTACTACATGAATCCATATGTGTTATTTCATAGTTTTGATGTCTTTACTATTATCCTACAATGTAGAAAATAGTAAAAATTAAGAAAAACCCTTGAATGAGTAGGTGTGTCCAAATTTTTGTAAGCCACTTAAGACGCTTTTATCCAAAGTGACTTACAGTCATGCATGCATACATTTTACGTATGTACGGGTGGTCCTGGGAATCGAACCCATCTCAACAATGTACTACCTGATCTATAGAGGACCACACTGATCTACAGAAGAACCACACGGAGCTACAGAGGAACCACACAGAGCTACAGAGGAACCACACAGAGCTACAGAGGAACCACACAGAGCTACAGAGGAACCACACAGAGCTACAGAGGAACCACACTGAGCTACAGAGGAACCACACTGAGCTACAGAGGAACCACACTGAGCTACAGAGGAACCACACTGAGCTACAGAGGAACCACACTGAGCTACAGAGGAACCACACTGAGCTACAGAGGAACCACACTGAGCTACAGAGGGACCACACTGAGCTACAGAGGGACCACACTGAGCTACAGAGTGACCACACTGAGCTACAGAGTGACCACACTGAGCTACAGAGTGACCACACTGAGCTACAGAGTGACCACACTGAGCTACAGAGTGACCACACTGAGCTACAGAGGACCACACTGAGCTACAGAGGACCACACTGAGCTACAGGACTATTCAGTATTTACTCCCTACTGAATACACTCAGAAACAGAGTTAGTCTTTTTTTATCAAGACAAGGATGGGAACAAGCTAACACTACCATAAGTAATGCATGAACAGTACAGTTGGCCTGGCTTACTCACACAACTTATTTTTAGCTCATGTGAGCAGACTGTTCCACTGAAGAGGGAAGGGGGATGTGGATGCGGGAGGAGCGACTGGGGCAAACCGTTCTCAAAGTAAACACTATTCCATCTGGGAGATTTCAGATTGATGTCTTTATTTTCTTGATGGCGCCAAAAAAAGCTACATCCCTGCAACACCAGCTCCAGCTGAGCTTTTCCATTCACTTGTGTGTACCACTAAGAGCCAAACCCCCCTCTCTGGGTGGAGGTGGTGCAGCCCATGGGCAAAGCGCAGGTGGATGGGGTTGGATATGGTCATAGATGCAGAGCAATGTTAAAAGGGATGTACAATAGCCTTATATCAGCCTGTTCCGGATGAATGTGTGATCTCGTTCTCTGTCGCAGATGTCAGTAAGACCTATAAACAGGTTAACATTCACAGGGCCAGATGGATTATGAGGACACATACTCAGAGCATGCGCTGACCAGCTGGCAGGTGTCTTCACTCACATTTTCAACCTATCCCTGACCAGGTCTGTCATACCAACTTGTTTCAAGTGTGTTGAGAGCTTCAAGTTCCTTGGCGTCCACATCACTAAGGAATTAACAAGGTCCACACACACCCAGAGGGAACGACAGGAGGCGCTAGAGGGTGATAAGTACATCACTGGAACTGAGCTCCCTGCCATCCAGGACCTCTATACCAGGCGGTGTCAGAGGAAGGCCCCAAAAATTGTCCAAGACTCCAGCCACCTAAGCCATAGACTGTTCTCTCTGCTACTGCATGGCAAGCGGTACCAGTGCACCAAGTCTGGAACCAACAGGAACCTGAACAACTTCTACCCCCAAGCCATAAGACCGCTAAACAATACTACTAAAAATAGCTAATCAAATGGCTACCCGCATTCACCTTTTTTGCACTAACTCTATGCACACACACATATTGACACTGACACACACACACACACACACACACACTCTAGTGTCTAGTAAATGTACTTGTCCTCTTGCTCAGTTGTACACCGGGGCCTCCCTCTCCTCTTTATATTCTAGGGCCAGTTTGCACTGTTCTGTGAAGGGAGTAGGACACAGCGTAGGGTTTTCTGATTATCAATTAGCCTTTTAAAATGATAAACTTGGATTAGCCAACACAACGTGCCATTGGAACACAGGAGTGATGGTTGCTGATAATGGGCCTCTGCATGCCTATGTAGATATTCCATAACAAATCTGCCGCTTCCAGCTACAATAGTCATTTACAACATTAACAATGTCTACACTGTATTTCTGACCAATTTTATGTTATTTTATGGACAAAAAAAAGAAGCTTTTCTTTCAAAAACAAGGACATTGCATTCAAGGGGTTTTCTTTATTTTTACTATTTTCTACATTTTCAACAAATTATATGACAATGTTGATAACTGTTTAGTTTGTTATCAAAAATCTTAAGTGTTTGTTTGTAGAGTGATTCAATTGGTTTCAGAATAGTAGCTCCTGCTTGTGACCAGACAATATCTCAGCTGTGAGAAGATCATAGCGTGCCTATATAGTTTGGCGGCCTCCAGAGGAAGGAAAGGTCTTATAAACCTAAAGTTGGATAATCCAAACTTGACTGTGTTAACGACCTTCTTCACATGTTTCTTAAACATCAAGTTGGAGTTAGACACAACTTTCAGATTCTCCCCATTAACAAGAACAGCTCGTAGGGAAGAATCAATGTATTTCTTAGAGAAGTACATGCAAACAGTCTTGTTGATATTTAAACGCAGGCAAGAATTAGTCATCCATTTGGAAACATGTACCTATTAGCTTCAGTTAACTTGTTAAAGACTAGTTGTCTATTTTTTGAGTATACATACAGAACTGTATCGTCTACAAACATATGCATGTTAACTTGTGGGCAAGCAAGTGGGAGATAATTTAAATAGATGGCAAACAGAAGGGTGCCTAATATTGACCCTTGTGGGTCCGCAATGTTATAGTAAAGAGAGTCCAACTGAGTGTCCCCCAAACAAACCCTTTGCCTTCTGTTTGTCTGATAGGAATACATCCAACTAATAACTTCAGTGGACACATTAAGGGAGGATAGTTTGGATAGGAGCACCTCATTCATCACAGTATCAAAGGCCTTTTAAAGATCCAAAAAGACCGTGCCGACTTCCCCACCTACAGTTGAAGTCAGAAGTTTACAAACACTTAGGTTGGAGTCATTAAAACTCGTTTTTCAACCACTCCACAAATTTCTTGTTAACAAATTATAGTTTTGGCAAGTCGGTTAGGACATCTACTTTGTGCATGACACAATTACTTTTTCCAACAATTGTTTACAGACAGACTATTTTCACTGTATCACAATTCCAGTGGGTCAGAAGTTTACATACACTAAGTTGACTGTGCCTTTAAACAGATTGGAAAATTACAAAAAAATATGTCATGGCTTTAGAAGCTTCTGATAGGCTAATTGACATCATTTGAGTCAATTGGAGGTGTACCTGTGGATGCATTTCAAGGTCTACCTTCAAACTCAGCACCTCTTTGCTTGACATCATGGGAAAATCAAAAGAAATCAGCCAAGACCTCAGAAAAAAAAAATTGTAGACCTCCACAAGTCTGGTTCATCCTTGGGAGCAAACGCCTGAAGGTACCACGTTTATCTGTACAAACAATAGTACACAGGTATAAACACCGTGGGACCATGCAGCCGTCATACCGCTCAGGAAAGAGACGCGTTCTGTCTCCTAGAGATCAACATACTTTGGTGCGAAAAGTGCAAATCAATCCCAGAACAACAGCAAAGGAACTCATGAAGATGCTGGAGGAAACAGGTACAAAAGTATCTATATCCACAGTAAAACGAGTCCTATATCGACATAACCTGAAAGGCCGCTCAGCAAGGAAGAAGCCACTGCTCCAAAACCTCCATAAAAAAGCCAGACTACGGTTTGCAACTGCATATCGGGACAAAGATTGTACTTTTTGGAGAAATGTCCTCTGGTCTGATGAAACAAAAATATAAATGTTTGGCCATAATGACCATCGTTATGTTTGGAGGAAAAAGGGGGAGGCTTGCAAGCCGAAGAACACCATCCCAAACGTGAAGCACGGGGGTGGTAGCATCATGTTGTGGGGGTGCTTTGCTGCAGGAGGGACTGGTGCACTTCACAAAATAGATTATGAGGCAGGAAAATTATGTGGATATATTGAAGCAAAATCTAAGACAAGTTAAAACTTGGTCGCAAATGGGTCTTCCAAATGGTCAATGACCCCAAGCATACTTCCAAAGCTGTGGCAAAATGGCTTAAGGACAACAAAGTGAAGGTATTGGAGTGGCCATCACAAAGCCCTGACCTCAATCATATAGAAAGTTTGTGGGCAAACTGAAAAAGCGTGTGCGAGCAAAGAGGCCAACAAAGGTACAGCAGATCCCCTTACTGTATGGGACACTTAAATGTGCCTTTAGAGGCAATGCAATTCAGTGCTCATCTAGAAAACAAAAGCAATTTAGATCTTAACAAAGGAAATTGAAGGACTAACAGTACAGTTAGATAGCAATAAAAACGGTACTATAGAGGCACAGAATAAGTTAGAGGAAAAACAAAAAGAAATGGAGGAACTTATTCAAGAAAGATCTAATATTGTAATATATTATAATAATAAAGCGAACTGGATGGAATATGGGGAAAAAATGCACCAAATTATTTTTCAATCTTCAACATAGAAATGCTATCAAAAAAATGTATTAAAACTTGTGACAAATGATGGAGTCACGCATGATTCACCAAATGATATTTGAAAGAGGAAGTAAAGTACTTTAAGAATATGTTTTAATTTCAGGCTCCTCATCTCCACTAACTGAAACTAATTGTATGGATTTTTTCCCTAATAATAATGTAAAATTAATATCTGTACAGAAAGACTCATGTGAAGGCCAAATTACTGAGGAGGAACTGCTTGAGGCAATTGGGGCCTTTAAGGATGGGAAAACTCCAGGGCTGGATGGCATACCAGTGGAAGTATACAACACTTTTTTTGGTATACCCAAATGACCATTGTTGGCTTGTTTTAACCAATCCTATATAAATGGTAGATTATCAGACATGCAACAAGAAGGTCTGATATCATTATTACTGACACAGGACCCAAGTGGTATATATAAATATCCAGTCCATTTAAAAAATTGGTAGACCTCTTACACTTCAGTGTTGTGATGCAAAAATCCTAGCAGAATGCTTGGCACATAGAATTTTAAAAGTATTGTCAGATATTATTCATCCTAATCAGACAGGTTTTTTACATGGACCATACATTGGAGATAATATAAGACAAGTACTAGAAACAATAGAACACTATGAAATATCGGGGACACCAGGCCTGGTTTCCATAGCTGATTTTGAAAAGGCTTTTGATAAAGTACGACTGGAGTTTATCTATAAATTCCTAGAATATTTCAATTTTGGGGAATCTCTTATAAAATGGGTTCAGGTTATCTATAGTAACCCTAGGTGTAAAATAATAAATAATGGCTACATTTCAGAAAGTTTTAAACTATCTAGAGGAGTAAAACAAGGTTGTCCACTATCGGCATATGTATTTATTATTGCCATCGAAATGTTAGCTGCTAAGATTAGATCAAACAATAATATTAAGGGATTGTGTCATTGTACGCTGATGATTCATGTTTTCTTTTAAAACCCCAATTGGAGTCTCTCCACGGCCTCTTAGAGGATCTAGATACTTTTGCTATCCTCTGGATTAAAACCAAATTATGATAAATGTACCATATTATGTATTGGATCACTAAAAAAATGCACATTTTACATTACCATGTAGTTTACCAATTAAATGGTCTGACGGAGATGTGGACATACTCGGTACACAAATCCCAAAGGAAAGAAATGATCTCACTCCAATAAAGTTTTTATAGAAAGTTAGCAAAAATAGATAAGATCTTGCTACCATGGAAAGGAAAATACCTGTCTATTTGTGGAAAAATCACCCTGATTAACTCCTTAGTTATATCACAGTTTACCTATTTGCTTATGGTTTTGCCTACACCTAGTGACCTGATTTTTAAATTACAGTGCCTTGCGAAAGTATTCGGCCCCCTTGAACTTTGCGACCTTTTGCCACATTTCAGGCTTCAAACATAAAGATATAAAACTGTATTTTTTTGTGAAGAATCAACAACAAGTGGGACACAATCATGAAGTGGAACGACATTTATTGGTTATTTCAAACTTTTTTAACAAATCAAAAACTGAAAAATTGGGCGTGCAAAATTATTCAGCCCCTTTACTTTCAGTGCAGCAAACTCTCTCCAGAAGTTCAGTGAGGATCTCTGAATGATCCAATGTTGACCTAAATGACTAATGATGATAAATGCAATCCACCTGTGGTGTGTAATCAAGTCTCCGTATAAATGCACCTGCACTGTGATAGTCTCAGAGGTCCGTTAAAAGCGCAGAGAGCATCATGAAGAACAAGGAACACACCAGGCAGGTCCGAGATACTGTTGTGAAGAAGTTTAAAGCCGGATTTGGATACAAAAAGATTTCCCAAGCTTTAAACATCCCAAGGAGCACTGTGCAAGCGATAATATTGAAATGGAAGGAGTATCAGACCACTGCAAATCTACCAAGACCTGGCCGTCCCTCTAAACTTTCAGCTCATACAAGGAGAAGACTGATCAGAGATGCAGCCAAGAGGCCCATGATCACTCTGGATGAACTGCAGAGATCTACAGCTGAGGTGGGAGACTCTGTCCATAGGACAACAATCAGTCGTATATTGCACAAATCTGACCTTTATGGAAGAGTGGCAAGAAGAAAGCCATTTCTTAAAGATATCCATCAAAAGTGTTGTTTAAAGTTTGCCACAAGCCACCTGGGAGACACACCAAACATGTGGAAGAAGGTGCTCTGGTCAGATGGCAACAATGCAATGTTTGGCGTAAAAGCAACACAGCTCATCACCCTGAACACACCATCCCCACTGTCAAACATGGTGGTGGCAGCATCATGGTTTGGGCCTGCTTTTCTTCAGCAGGGACAGGGAAGATGGTTAAAATAGATGGGAAGATGGATGGAGCCAAATACAGGACCATTCTGGAAGAAAACCTGATGGAGTCTGCAAAAGACCTGAGACTGGGACGGAGATTTGTCTTCCAACAAGACAATGATCCAAAACATAAAGCAAAATCTACAATGGAATGGTTCAAAAATAAACATATCCAGGTGTTAGAATGGCCAAGTCAAAGTCCAGACCTGAATCCAATCGAGAATCTGTGGAAAGAACTGAAAACTGCTGTTCACAAATGCTCTCCATCCAACCTCACTGAGCTCGAGCTGTTTTGCAAGGAGGAATGGGAAAAAATTTCAGTCTCTCGATGTGCAAAACTGATAGAGACATACCCCAAGCGACTTACAGCTGTAATCGCAGCAAAAGGTGGCGCTACAAAGTATTAACTTAAGGGGGCCGAATACTTTCGCAAGGCACTGTATATGAACAACAAATATTACATTTTATTTGGAACGGCAAGCCAGATAAAATTAAAAGGGCCTATTTATATAACGAATACGAATTTGGTGGGCAGAAATTATTAAATATTAAAGCATTAGACCTCTCACTAAAGGCATCAGTCAAACAAAAGTTATACTTAAATCCAAACGGGTTCTCTAGTCAATTGGTACGAATGTCTTATCCTATATTCAGGAAGGGCCTTTTCCCCTTTATTCAGATTACACCTGCTAACTTTCGGTTGTTTGAAAAGGAAATAATCTCCAAAATATCTTTATTTTTTTAAACAAGCCTTAGAAAGTTGGTTGCAATTTCAGTTTAATCCACCTGAAAGGACGGAACAAATAGTAAAACAAATATTGTGGTTAAATTCAAATATACTAATTGATTTAAAAACTGTATTTATCGAAGAAATGTTTAAAAAATGTATAATTTTTAGTGAATGATATCATAAATAGGACTGGTGGAGTTATGTCACACATGCAGCTAACACAGACATATGGACCAAATAATTGCAGCATTACCACAAAATTGGAAGAGGCAAGTAGAAGGGGAAAAAAGTAAGGAACTTGTATGTCGGTCATGTATTAACGAACATAAATGGTTAAAGAAAAGTGTGATAAATAAAAACATATACCAATTTCATTTAAGGACCAAAAAACTGACAGCTGTGCCAAATAAATTGCAAAATAGTTGGGAAGAGATTTTCAATGTACCCATTCCATGGCACATGGTTTATGAATTGATACGCAAAACAACGCTGGATTCAAAACTTTGAATTTTTCAATATAAATTACTTTACAAAATTCTTGCAACTAATAGAATGTTATATATATATATATATGGGGGATACAATCTTCCCAGCTCTGCAGATACTGCTATGAGGAGGCAGAGTCATTAGATCATTTATTTTGGTATTGTCCATATGTAGCTCGTTTTTGGTCACATGGCTGAAGAATTGCAATATTTGCCTAGAACTAACATTACAGATAGCAATACTGGGGGATTTGAAAAGCCATAGTCAATCAATCAATAATATAATAATTACTTTAGCAAAAATGTTTATTTTTAATTTACAATCTGTAGAATCTATGAGAATAGGAAGGTTCAATTATTTTGTGAAGCATCACAGCACAGTTGAAAAATATATGGCAAATAGAAATCTGAAATGGATGATGTTGAGAGATAGATGGGAGGGGTTGAATGGAGCTGAAGGGTGGGACTAATAACAAGAAACAATGTAAAGCATACGGAATCTGTAAAATGTATATACTGTAGGTTCGGAACTTCTGTGAAATAGCATAATTACAAATAGAATTCAAACTGGATGGACATCAGAAATAGAGGAAGGACTAAGAACAAACAAGAGAGAACTATTGTAAAGTAGACTGTCTGTAAAATGTGTATAAGATGTATAAATTGAAGGTAAAAGCAGAAGTGTTTATTAGTTTACTCCAATTGGGGGATCGGCGGTAGGGTTTGCGGGGAATAATAATAAAGGTATATTCTTTAAAAAAGTATGTATGTCTATATAGGTATGTGTATGTATATATGTGTATATGTATGCATGCGTGTATGGATATATATATTTACCCAAAAAATATAGGGGATTGGAAATTATGCAGACAATTACATTGGAAGCAACATTCTTTCCGCAATATTAAGCTGATCCTCCCTCTAAAAAATTAAAATACATTTAAAAAAAGAGGCCAACAAACCTGACTCAATTACACCAGCTCTGTCAGGAGGAATGGGCCAAAATTCACCCAACTTATTGTGGGAAGCTTGTGGAAGGCTACCCGAAACGTATGACCCAAGTTAAATAGTTGAAAGGCAATGCTACCAAATACTAATTGAGTGTATGTAAACTTCTTACCCACTGGGATTGTGATGAAAGAACTAAAAGCTGAAATAAATTACTTGGATTAAATGTCAGGAATTGTAAAAAAAATATATATATAAAAAATGGAGTTTAAATCTATTTGGCTAAGGTGTATGTAAACTTCCGACTTCAACTGTATGTCCAGTTTAGATTTAATGCACTCCAGAAAATAGCAATTGGCTGTTCCAGTAGAATGGTTTGTTCTGAATGCAAATTGCATTTGATGTATGGAGTTGCCCTGAATGAGGTGATCAGTCAGATGATCAGCCACCCATCTATCAGCTAATTTTGACAACACTGGAAGAATGCTTATAGGTAGGTCATTTTCCACCAGTGTTGGGTCACCAGACTTTAAAAGAGGCATCACTGCAGCAGACTCCTAAGCATTGGGGAAGAACCCATATTTAATGGACAGATTAACTGGTATGTAATATAGGGACAATCAGATAATATGTGTCTATTCAGGAATACAGTGTATAGACCAAATACATATTTTGTTCTAGAGCTCCTGAAGAAGCTGTCCAATGCTGACGCTGAGATTTCCGGAATTCTGAATATTGGTTGATTATTATCTATGGGAGTGGTCTTGGTTGAAAATCTTTGAGCCAGTTCTCCGACAGCAACAAAAATTGTTAAAGGTTGTGGATATGAAATCAGAGTCTTGAATTAGAATTCCATTAAACCAGATGGGATGGTTACTATGTGATTCCACAAGTTGAGGAGACTAAATTACTTGGCGTTACCTTAGACTGTAAACTGTCATGGTCAAAACAGATACATTCAATGGTTGTAGTCAAAATATATTTTATATCTAAGATTCTTAAAAGTAGCTACCCTTTGCCTTGATGACAGCTTTGCACACTCCTGGCATTCTCTCAACCAGCTTCACCTGGAATGCTTTCCTGAAGGCGATCCCACATTCACTCTGCAGAGTGAAGGAAAAGCAGCCAACAAGTGCTCAGCATAGCCACAAAGTTAGAAACAAAGTTTGCAAACACACACACAGTAATAGGCTAAATGACATGGGTAGCCTACACTTTCTATGTGGGAACTCATCCCAAACCATCTCAATTGGGTTGAGGTTGGGTGATTGCAGAAGCCATGTCATCTGATGCAGCACTCCATCACTCTCCTTCTTGGTCAAATAGCCCTTACACAACCTGGAGGTGTGTTGGGTCATTGTCCTGTTGAAAAACAAATGATAGTCCCACTAAGCGCAAACCAGATGTGATGGCGTATCGCTGCAGAATGCTGTGGTAGCCATCCTGGATATGTGTGCATTGAATTCTAAATAAATCACAGACAGTGTCACCAGCAAAGCACCCCCACACCATCACACCTCCTCCTCCATGCTTTGTGGTGGGAACCACACATGCGGAGATCCTCCGTTCACCTACCCTGCCTCTCACAAAGACACGGAGGTTGGAACCAAAAAAATGGCAAATCTGGACTCAACAGAGCAAAGGACAGATTTCCTCCAGTCTAATGTCCATTGCTTGTGTTTATTGGCCCAAGCAAGTCTCTTCAGCTTATTGATGTTTTATAGTAGTGGTTTCTTTGCAGCAATTCAACCATGAAGGCCTGATTCACACAGTCTCCCCTGAACAAATGATTTTGAGATGTGTCTGTTACTTGAACTCTGTGAAGCATTTATTTGGGCTGCAATTTCTGAAGTGAACTCTAATGAATTAACTCTAACCCTCTGCAGCAGATGTAACTCTGGGTCTTCCTTTCCTGTGGCGGTTACTCATGAGAGTCAGTTTCATCATAGCGCTTGGCGGTTTTTGCGACTGCACTTGAAGAAACTTTCAAAGTTCTTGACATTTTCCAGATTGACTGACCTTCATGTCTTAAAGTAATGATGGACTGTCGTTTCTCTTTGCTTATTTGAGCTGTTCTTGCCATAATATGGACTTGGTCTTTTACCAAATAGGGCTATCTTCTGTATACCACCCCTACCTTGTCACAACACAACTGATTGGCTCAAATGCATTAAAGAGGAAAGAAATTCCACAAATTAACTCTTAACAAGGCACACCTGTTAATTGAAATCCATTCCAGGTGACTACTTCATGAAGCTGGTTGAGAGAATGCTAAGAGTGTGCAAAGCTGTCTTCAAGGCAAAGAGTGGCTACTTCGAAGAATCTCAAATATATTTTGATTCGTTTAACACTTTTTTTGGTTACTACGTGATTCCATGTGTTATTTCATAGTTTTGAAGTCTTCACTATTATCCTACAATGTAGAAAAAAGTAGAAAATAAAGAAAAACCCTGGAATGAGTAGGTGTGTCCAAACTTTTGACTGGTGCTGTATCTACATGTTTTATCTTTATCTTTAATTCTGTATTGTTTGAAAACAACACATAAGTAAGAAATGCACCGTCAGTCTACAGCTGTTGTTTACGAAGCATGTGACAAATACAATTTCATATTGGTACTGGCCTACAATGCCAAATAAACATGATTTAGTTTAGAATGTTTTTTAAGTGTTACAAAATTGCAACAAAGTTAGAAACAAAGTTTGCAAACACACACACAGTAATAGGCTAAATGACATGGGTAGCCTACGCTTTCTATTTCCAAGGCAAACCTCAATTTTCCTGATACGAAATGAAAACAAGGCCTACACTCTCAGTCTCATTGATTTAGCAGCAGAGTCAGTTGCTCAGTCCCCCCAGTCCAGACCAGAGCAGACACTGAGCTGTGGGACAGACAGTGATGCATGGTGACATGTTTCTACTTGATCACACAGCCAGTTCCCTAAAGAAGAGCGAGACGCATGGTTTCATGGTTTCCCTGGTGCGTCCTAGCAGCTAAAGCCATGTTGGTCTCCCTGTAGTCTAAACAACATCCCACTGGGCACAGCCGTCAGTTCAACATCTAGTTTTCATTTACATTTGGTTGAGTTGTCAACTAACGTGAATTAAAAAAAAAAAAAAATTTAAAACACCATGTCCATGAATTTAGGTGAACATTTGTACAAAAAAAAAAGACAAAAAGCCCTTACGTTGATGACTTTTTACAAATCCAATCAATTTTCCATGTTGATTCATCATATTGATTTCTTTGATTGAAATTACATGGAAACAATGCTGATTCAATCAGTTTTTGCCCAGCAGATTGACTGTTGAATTAGTCTTAAACTGGAATTAGATTGAGACCACTCTCTACCCCATGGGCACTCCGTCTGCATAGCAATTAGCTAGCTCTCTCCCCTCTCGTACGCTCTTCCTTTTAACATTATAATTCACCCTGTTTCTTCTCAAGGAGACACAGACATACAAAAAAGTATTTAGTCAGCCACCAATTGTGCAAATTCTCCCACTTAAAAAGATGAGAGAGGCCTGTAATTTTCATCATAGGTACACTTCAACTATGACAGACAAAATGAGAAAAAAAAATACAGAAAATCACATTGTAGGATTTTTAATGAATTTATTTGCAAATTATGGTGGAAAATAAGTATTTGGTCAATAACAAAAGTGTATCTCAATACTTTGTTATATACCCTTTGTTGGCAATGACAGAGGTCAAACCTTTTCTGTAAGTCTTCACAAGGTTTTCACTCACTGTTGCTGGTATTTTGGCCCATTCCTCCATGCAGATCTCCTCTAGAGCAGTGATGTTTTGGGGCTGTTGCTGGGCAACACAGACTTTCAACTCCCTCCAAAGAGTTTCTATGGGGTTGAGATCTGGAGAATGGCCAATTCCTTATATAATTGGCCAACAGCTCCACACCCCTCGCAGCTACTTGGCAGAGTCTCCGCAGCTTCTCCTTCACCCAAATCCAGATCGCAGTTGTTCTGAAAGAGCTGCAAAACCTGTACAAGTACAAATCAGCTGGGCTAGACAATTTGGACCCTCTCTTTCTAAAATTATCTGCCACCATTGTTGCAACCCCTATTACCAGTCTGTTCAACCTCTTTCATTTCGTCCGAGATCCCTAAAGATTGGAAAGCTGCCACGGTCATCCCCCTCTTCAAAGCGGGTGACACTCTAGACCCAAACTGTTACAGACCTATATCGATCCTGCCCTGCCTTTCTAAAGTCTTTGAAAGCGAAGTTAATAAACAAATCACTGACCATTTCGAATCCCGCCGTACCTTCTCTGCTGTGCAATCTGGTTTCCGAGCTGGTCATGGGTGCACCTCAGCCACACAAGGTACTAAACAATATCATAACCGCCATCGATAAAAGACAGTACTGTGCAGCAGTCTTCATCAACCTGGCCAAGGCTTTTGACTCTGTCAATCACCGTATTGTCATTGGCAGACTCAATAGCCTTGGTTTCCCAAATGACTGCCTCGCCTGGTTCACCAACTACTTTGCAGATAGAGTTCAGTGTGTCAAATCGGAGGGCCTGTTGTCCGGACCTCTGGCAGTCTCTATGGGAGTACCACAGGGATCAATTCTCGGGCCAACTCTTTTCTCTGTATAGATCATCGATGTCGCTCTTGCTGTGGAAGATTCCCTGATCCACCTCTACACAGACAAAACCATTCTGTATACATCTGGCCCTTCTTTGGAGACTGTGTTAACTAACCTCCAAACGAGCTTCAATGCCATACAACACTCCTTCAGTGGCCACACACTGCTCTTAAAACACTAGCAAAACCAAATGCATGCTTTTCAACCGTTCGCTGCCCACACCCGCCCGCCCGACTAGCATCACTACTCTGGACGGTTCTGACCTAGAATACGTGGACAACTACAAATACCTAGGTGTCTGGCTAGACTATAAACTCTCCTTCCAGACTCATATCAAACATCTCCAATCCAAAATCAAATCTAGAATCGGCTTTCTATTTCGCGACAAAGCCTCCTTCACTCACACTGCCAAACTTACCCTAGTAAAACTGACTATCCTACCGATCCTCGACTTCGGCGATGTCATCTACAAAATAGCTTCCAATACTCTACTCAGCAAATTGGATGCAGTCTATCACAGTGCCATCCCTTTTGTTACCAAATCACCTTATACCACCCACCACTGCGACCTGTATGCTCTAGTCGGCTGGCCCTCGCTACATATTCGTTGCCAGACCCACTGGCTCCAGGTCATCTACAAGTCTATGCTAGGTAAAGCTCCGCCTTATCTCAGCTCACTGGTCACGATAACAACACCCACCCGTAGCACGCGCTCCAGCAGGTATATCTCACTGGTCATCCCCAAAGCCAACACCTCATTTGGTTTCTTTCCTTCCAGTTCTCTGCTGCCAGAGACTGGAATGAATTGCAAAAATCGCTGAAGCTGAAGACTTCCCTCACTAACTTTAAACATCAGCTATCTGAGCAGCTAACCGATCGCTTCAGCTGTACATAGTCCATCTGTAAATAGCCCACCCAATCTACCTACCTCATTCCCATATTGTTTTTATTTACTTTGCTGCTCTTTTGCACACCAGTATCACTACTTACACACCATCATCTGCTCAGAATCATCTGCTCATCTATCACTCCAGTGTTAATCTGCTAAATTGTAATTTGTTTGCTACTACAGCCTATTTATTGCCATACCTCCTCATGCCATTTGCACACACTGTATATAGACTTTCTTTTTTCTATTGTGTTGACTGTACGCTTGTCTATTCCATGTAACTCTGTGTTGTTGTTTCTGTCGCACTGCTTTGCTTTATCTTGGCCAGGTCGCAGTTGTAAATGAGAACTTGTTCTCAACTAGCTTACCTGGTAAAATAAAGTTGAAATAAAAAAAATGTATTTAAAAAATTGCCCCCCACACAAAAAACATGATATCTACGGCTTCCATAAAAATAACTTTACAATGTAACTAAATCTAATAGCATCAACTGAATTATAAACAGAGGGAGAATGTGTGACATTAAAGCAAGTCTACCTGAAACCATGTCACAGTAGACAGAGGCTTAACCTCACTGATATGTGTGATGACCTTCCCACTCTGTCTGCCGAATTCTCTCTCTTTGCTCATGTTTTCCTTAATAGGATGTCGGTGGGCGGAGCCGGGAGGGTCTTCAGAGAAATGGGACACACCTGGGCTCGGGTGTGTCCAGGGATAAATACACCTCTTCCCCATTTATTGAGGAGACTCTCTCCATGCAGACACACTGATAGATTTTGGTTGTGGCATTTTTGTGGCCGTTTTGTTTGTTTGCTATGGCACCTTTCAACACCCCTCGCTATGACATTTATACACGCAAACACTCACTTACACTACTGATTACTGACTACACACACCATTGTTAATTGTTTTTAGTTGACTTCAGTTAATAAATATATTTTGTTATTCCTTATCTCCGCTTTGTCTCCCTTTTTGTTACGAACTTTGAGCCGGTTCATGACATATGATAGAAGTGATGATGAGTTGGAACCAGGAAACAGGATGACATATGGTCCTCCCACTCTTCCTCTGCAGCACCCTACATGCACTGATGTGTATTCTGTCTGTGAGTGTGTGTGCTCAGCCATGATATTTAAGGCTGATGGAAACACTCCATAATGTGATCAGAGGGAGCACGTTCAAGATTACAATGTTTCATATCGTTCCAAGACCTAATGACTTTTACGGGATTTTCTTTACCGGAAATTTGGCTATGGTTGGTTGGCTAACTGTTTGGTATTTTGTGCAACATCTGAGCGATGATGGTTTGCGTGTAGCGCATGTGTGTTAGGGTTGGACGATATGGCCAAAAAAATCATATCACAGTATTCCACACTATCACACCTCCTCCATGCTTTGCGGTGGGAACCACACATGCGGAGATCATCCGTTGACCTACTCTGCCTCTCACAAAGACACAGCAGTTGAAACCAAAAATCTCAAATTTGGACTCATCAGGCCAAAGGACAGATTTCCATTGGTCTAATCTCCTTTGCTTGTGTTTCTTGTCCCAAGCAAGTCTCTTATTATTATTATTGGTGTCCTATAGTAGTGGTTTCTTTGTAGCAATTCGACCATGAAGGCCTGATTCACGCAGTCTCCCATGAACAGATGATGTTGAGATGTGTCTGTTACTTGAACTCTGTGAAGCATTTACCTCTGCAGCAGAGGTACCTCTGGGTCTTCCTTTCCTGTGGCGGTTACTCATGAGAGCCAGTTTCATCTTTGGGCTTGATAGTTTTTGCGACTGCACAATTTTCCGCATTGACTGACCTTTATCTCTTAAAGTAATGATGGACTGTCGTTTTTCTTTGCTTATTTGAGCTGTTCTTGCCATAATATGGACTTGGTCTTTTGCCAAATAGGGCTATTTTCTGTATACCACCCCTACCTTGTCAAAACACAACTGATTGGCTCAAACGCATTAAGGAAAGAAATTCCTCAAATGAACTATTGCTAAAAACTTTAACATCAAAAGATTGGACATTGGAACATTAGTTTTGAAATCCAAACGTTTGGAATGCTCGGGGGGTATTTAAAGAACAATCCTGTCAAATATTTATTATTTTGTGATGTCATTAACCTCTCTAGGGTAGCGTTCCATCTGGCCAACATCCAGTGAGATTGTAGAGCGCCCAATTCAAATACAGAAATGCTCATGATAAAAATTCAGAAAAAAAACAATATTTTACATTGGTTGGTTTAACAAGAAGTTCATCTTTAAACCTCAGTGTCATATTTATAAAATACTTTTCGGCAAAAGCATACCTAGCCCAGAACATACCTAGCCCAGAACATAGCCCAGTTGACAAATTATTACAAACCGTAACCAGCCAAGGAGAAGCGTTACAAAACTCAGAAATAGAGATAAAATTAATCCCTTACCTTTGATGATCTTCATATGGTGGCAATCAGAAGACATTCATTTACTCAATAAATGTTCCTTTTGTTCGATGAAGTCTCTTTATATCCAAAAACCTCCGTTTTGTTAGCACGTTGTCTTCAGTAATCCACAGGCTCAAAACGCAGTCAAAACTATCAGACAAAAAAATCCAAATTGTATCCGTAAAGTTCATAGAAATATGTCAAACGATGTTTATATTCAATCCTCAGGTTGTTTTTTTAGCCTAAATGATCTAGAATATTTCAACCGGACAATAACGTCGTCAATATAAAAGGTAAACAAGAAATGTGCATGAAAAAGCTCTGCGACACGGTAGGGTCCACTCGTTCAGACTGGTCTTACTCCCTCATTTATAAGAATACAAGCCTGAAACGATTTCTAAAGACTGTTGACATCTAGTGGAAGGCATAGGAACTGCAAATGGAGTCCTAAGTCAATGGATACTGTAATGGCATTGAATAGAAAACTACAAAACCAAAATAAAAACTACTTCCTGAATGGATTTTTCTCAGGTTTTCACCTGCTAAATCAGTGCTCTTATACTCTCAGACACTATATTAACAGTTTTGGAAACATTAGAGTGTTTTCTATCCAAATCTACCAGTTATATGCATATCATATCTTCTGGGCTCGAGTAGCAGGCCGTTTAATTTGGGCATGCTTTTCATCCAAAATTCCGAATGCTGCTCCCTACCCTAGAGAAGTTAAGGATGGTATAACTAAATAACTGTATCTCTGATGTTGCACATCTCAGTTATCAGGTTTGCATCTAAATGTTCTACGAAATAAATTATTACGCATAAGAATAATTTTGAAAAGATAAATGTGACTTTATCCCTCTAAATGAGATATAGACTTTTGCTCAGTCGGTAACCACGCCCAAGTGGGCACAGACATTGTGATGGAACTGCCCACCAACTTGTGTGTTGAAAAGGACTTGCTGAAGAATTAACATATCAGACCAGAGAACATGAGGACCAGTCCACAAATGGTTTAACCTTTTTGGGATAGGGGGCAGCATTTTCACTTTTGGATGAATTGCATGCCCAGAGTGAACTGCCTCCTACTCTGTCCCAGATGCTAATGTATGCATATTATTATTAGTATTGGATAGAAAACACTCTGAAGTTTCTAAAACTGTTTGAATGATGTCTGTGAGTATAACAGAACTCACATGGCAGGCAAAAACCTGAGAAAAAATTCAACCAGGAAGTGGGACATCTGAGGTTTGTAGTTTTTCAACTCAGCCCCCATTGAAGATACAGGGTGATATTAGTTATGTTTCACTTCCCAAGGCTTGCACTAGATGTCAACAGTATTTAGAACCGGTTGAGGATTCTACTCTAAAGGAGGGCTCATAAGGGCTCTTGAGTGAGTGGTCTGGCAAGAGTGCCACAGCTTCAGTCTGGCGCTCTCACGTGAAAGGTAGCTACGTTCCACTTCATTTGTACAGACAAAGGAATTGTCCGGTTGGAACATTAATGAAGTTTTATGTTAAAAACATCCTAAAGATTGATTCCATAGTTAGGTTGGCATGTTTCTACGGGCTGTGGCTGTAACTGAAACTTTTTCAACTTTTCGTCCGACGTTCGGCGCGACCTGAACGTGCTTTTGGATTTGTTTACCAAACGCCCTAACAAAAGAAGATATTTGGACATAACTGATGGACATTATCGAACAAATCAAACATTTATGGTGGAACTGGGATTCCTGGGAGTGCATTCTAATGAAGATCATCAAAGGTAAGTGAATATTTTAAATGCTATTTCTGAGTAATGTTGACGACCCAATATGGCAGGTATATTTTTGGCTGCTTTGTTGTCTAAAGTCTGTACTCAGATTATTGCATGGTTTGCTTTCTACGTAAAGTTTTTGGGAAATCTGACAGCGGTTGCATTAAAATTCCATGTATAATAGCTGTATCTTTATCAATGTTTATTATGAGTATTTCTGTAAATTGATGTGGCTCTCTGCAATATCACCGCATGTTTTAGAACTACTGAACGTAACGCGTCAATGTAAACTCAGATTCTTTATATAAATATGAACTTTATCAAACAAAACATACATGTATTGTGTAACATGAAGTCCTATGAGTGTCATCTGATGAAGATCATCAAAGGTTAGTGATTAATTTTATCTCCATTTCTGCTTTTTGTGACTCCTCTCTTTGGCTGGAAAAAATGACTGTGTTTTTCTGTGGCTTGGTGGTGACCTAACAATCGTTTGTGGTGCTTTCGCTGTAAATCCTTTTTGAAATCAGACAATGTGGCTGGATTAACGAGAATTTTATCTTTAAAATGGTGTGAAATACTTGTATGCTTGAGGAATGTTAATTATGAGATTGTTGTTGTTTTGAATTTGGCGCCCTGCACTTTCACTTGCTGTTGCGGGGGTTCCGCTAGCGGAACTACCAGACCGGAAAATGGTAAGACCCTCTGAAACTATCGAGTGAAGAAGATAAAGGCTACACCGGAATATTCAGTCTGCAGCTGTTTAAATACAGGTAGTCTAGTAAACTTAACCAAAGTTTAACATTTGAAGGATCCAGTTTAACGAACAGAGGGAAGAACAAGTCCATCTGATCACTGCGTGGTACACCTCTGGACTATCCAATCTAACAAACACTCCGAGACAAAGAAGCATACAACCACAAAGGACTTTGTGACATCTGGATGACAAACCAGAGGCTTACACCCCTTGATAACTTCCCATAGAACATCAAGTTCAACAGAGAGATGACAGAGAAAGACAACGCATAAAGTTCATGTGCAAAGTATTCATATTCCCATGAGCATAGCTTTTACATGTATGTATGATAAATTGACTGTCTCTCCTTCTCCTGACATGCCCCTCCCTTTCCATTGTGTAACCAAACGGTCATGTTTTTGTTAGTCCACTAGGGACTTTACCTTGTGTGTTTATGTATTTATGTGTGATTATTTAGTTAGTAAATAAATAATTAAGCCAATTTGTGTATCGCCGATTTATCACTTAGGCTAGGGTTCGTGCAGATTTACGAGGTCAACGACATTCAGAATGAGACTGATATGAGGAAATGATCGGTTGATGACTAGTACGATATAGAAATATTCTCAAATATTCTTGAGGTTATTCTGGAAACGGTAACTCATTAAACAAACTTTTCCCATGGTGCCCCAGATTCCTAATGATTTAATTGTTACATGATTAATTTAAAACCGGGTAATAATATTTGATAAATAGCATGTCATCACATTAATGACAGTCACAAGGCACACCTGTTAATTGAAATGCATTCCAGGTAACTACCGCATGAAGCTGGTTGAGAGAATGCAAAGAGTGTGCGAAACTGTCATCAAGGCAAAGGGACACTCCTTTGAAGAATCTAAAATATATTTTGATTTGTTTAACACTTTTTCGTTACTGCATGATTCAATGTGTTATTTCATAGTTTTGATGTCTTCACTATTATTCTACAATGTAGAAAGTTGTAAAAATAAAACAAAACCCTGGAATGAGTAGGTGTGTCCAAACTTTTGACTGGTACTGTAAATAATAGTGGGCACTTTGAATACAGTGTTGTTCTAGGAGTATTCATGTTTCCAAGCTTCAAACATGTTCTCAAATGCCATTGAAATGGCAGCAGCAGTATGAGAACCAGCACATTCTTGAGCATGCAATATGGCTTTCCTCAGTAGGAAATCCTTGTCGACCCACTGTGCTGTCAGACTCATAATGCTCATGGGGCTGATATTGCCGGTCCAAATGTCAACTCCAGTAGGGCAACATCTGAAAAATATCTGAAATAATTGTGTGTACCGGGGCTCGACCAGTCGGTGAAAGCCAACATCATCCAGACAGAGCACGGTTGATTGTCAAAGGCAATGAATTCCGTTATCTTGGCGTTAATGGATTTCGCCTTTCAGTTGTCTCGCTGAAATGTTCTTACTCTTTCAAATGACTGCTCAACTTGAACTTGTTTAGTTGTTAGAATTGTGCGCTTAGTATTTTCCTGCTTTTGTTCTGTGTAGCGCTGTATTTTTTGTGGCGTCATTACGTCCTCTACATATTATATAGATATGCACGTCAGCTTTGACATCGGTTTTGCACATCGGCGTTAAACTAGACATCGGGCCGATGTCGATGTTGGCATTTTTAGCTAATATCGTCCGATTCCGATATGCTCACCGATATATCGTGCATCCCTAGAGGCATCGTGTATGAAACAACCAAATAGCCTTTCCCAAGGAACCAGCATGTTTCTATATGTGTAACAAACATCCTATTAAACCCTCCCCCAGGGTTTCCTCTACCAGCAGCCAACCAGCCCACTCCTGCCAAAAGATAACCCCGTTACAACACATGCACGCAAGTACGTGGACCCACACAGTATCGCCACCCATCCCACTAACTTACAGCTTCCCATTGATACCCTGTAGTTAGGCTAACCAACAGTCATATAGCCTGTTTAGCAAGCACTTACCCAACCACATCCCCACTGTTCCATCTTATCCTATTCTAAATCTAATTCCCTCTACTATGCCAACAGATTTCCCCCACACACACCACCCCCCTGTCTGTCCTCCTGCTCCTCAACCCTCTCTCCCAACAGGCCTCTATCTGTCTGTCTGTTCTGAAGCCCTAGCCTGCTATGACTCACTCTCAACTGTTCTTTTGAAGGTATTACATTTTTTAGGAAATGTTTTCCTTTTTGCTGTAAGTCCCTCTATCACACACACACGTGACAATAATATTTTTTTCATTGAAAGGCCTTCTTTAATGTTGGAAAAAAAGAGAACAATAATTCTCTCATTCACTTTCTCTCCACACTGGTTTCCTGTCTCTGAGGGTGATGTCATGTTCTCCAGTGCTAAATCTTCTGTCCTTTGACATAGTTTTCTTGCAGCACAGTGAGAACAGCCCTAACCCAAGCATGCAGACACGCACACACACTCAGAATCCAGTGCTCGACCTGGGCAGGAGCTCACCGGCACCTCAAATGTTCTACTGCTTGAGCTCCTGTTCCTCTTATAGAATATTAGCTTAAAAGTATTGTGGAGCTCCTGCACATAAATGTAAAAAGTATGCAAAATGACCTAATTCAGTTGAAGTCAAGCCCTGTCAGAAGCAAACATAGGCTAAGCACAAGTACTTATTGACAAATAACAACTCTCAACAACACAAAGACTCTAGAGCAAACACATAAAGACAAACAAACAGAAACAGGTGAGTCTTTCCATTCACCCCTCCTTTTTCCATTTGGGATTGCTCTCTCTAGAGGAACTGCTTCCCTCTCAGTAACTTAAACAGCAGGGTGTGTCCACACACAGGTAAAGACAGGTGACTCATGTTACCCACTATGCACTAATGACACTACTCCTGGGTGGGGAAAAGCTGTTCACACACTAATTCTTTCTGTTGGGGAGATCAAGAACAAAGAAACGCCTTCATGCTGTCATTGGCCTAACAGCAAGACAGTGTAGACAAGGAAGTTAGTACCTGCTGTGTATGTGTGCGTATGTGTGCGTGGTGAGGGGGACACCGAAGGGGAGTGGGAGCAGAGTGATATTGCACTAAGAAAGGTGAAACCTTGACTCAGCCAGTCACGCTCTCTCTCTCTCTCTCTCTCTCTCTCCTCCCCCTCTCCTCTCAGGGCAAGACAACAGTGTTAGGCAAGGCCCAAATGAATCATACCACACCTGTCTTACAACAGAAGCTCCTGTCCTGCTCCTCCTACTCAAATACCTTATCACAATGACAGGCTGCCACATTACACACTACACCCACCCCTAGCTCTGCTCTGTTATCACAAACACACTCACACTCCCAGCCCAACAACCACCTCCTCCACAGAGGATGGCTGTGGAGCGTGCACACTGCACACTCACAATCCACTAATGACTGGTTTTGGACAGGATATTCTCAGTGCCAAAATAACTATCCTGTTATGGTGCAGACACACAAAGAAATCTGACTGCCTATAGGTACCTATTACAGTAGAAAGCCGTTCCTTCTCATGCAAGAACAAAAAATGTCCCATAAACCGACCAGGTACCGACGAACCTGACATTTTCTACATGTAGAATTGCAATGCTCGTCAGAGGCCAAGAACTTGACTTTGAGCCAATCAGAGAGCACAGACCTCCACATATTTTGTATTTATTATGGATCGCTATTAGCACTATTCCTGGGGTCCAGCTAAATTACGGCAGTTATATACAATAAAAAATTACATTTCACAGGGCCTCCCGAGTAGTGCAGTGGTCTAAGGCACAGTCGTCTAAGGGTTCGAGTCCAGGCTCTGTCGAAGCTGGCCGCGACCGGAAGACCCATGGGGCGGCGCACAATTGACCCAGCGTTGTCCGGGTTAGGGGTGGGTTAACTGCCTGTTCAGGGGCAGAACAACAGATTTGTACCTTGTCAGCTCGGGGATTTGAACTTGCAACCTTTCAGTTACTAGTCCAACGCTCTAACCACTAGGCTACCCTGCCTATAAACGTGATGAAAAGCTGTTGTTCATCCGTTTACTTTGAAAAAGCATTGTATCTGGTCAAACACCATTTTCTTCCCAAAGTTTATGGTCTTTCATAATTTGGTGAGATATGCATGGATGTGTAGGTTCAGAATTTGTTGTTGGCAAGTCATGCCTAAGTTTGATAATCTTACAGTACGTTGCCAATCGGCTGTGAATACTTATTTGCCATTCCTTTTGCCTCATCCCTCTCAACCATACAATTTTTCAATTTATCATCAATCCAAGAGGATTTAACAGTTCTTTCCAGTCATTTGCTTATAAGTAAATGGAATAAGAGATTTCATAAATGTGTCAAGTGCAGCGTCTGGTTGCTCCTCATTACACACCAAAGACCATCTTCAACATAAGAATTACTACAAACAAATACTGTATGTGCCTTCAGAAAGTATTCATACGCCTTGACTTATTCCAAATGTTCTTATGTTACAGCCTGAACTTCAAATGGATATTAAAAAAAAAACTCACCCATGTACACACAATACCCCATAATGACAAAGTGAAAACATGTTTAAATAATCTATTGCAATTTTTTGGTCAAGGGAAATACCACAAGTATTCACACCCCTGAGTGAATAGTTTGTAGAAGCACCTTTGGCAGCGATTAAAGCTGTGAGTCTTTCTGGATAAGTGTGTAAGAGCTTTCCACACCTGGATTGTGCAACATTTGCCCATTATTATTTTCTAAATTCTTCTAGGTCTGTCAAATTGGTTGTTGATCACTGCTAGACAACCATTTTCAGGTCTTGACATAGATTTTAAAGTAGATTTAAGTCAAAACTGTAACTCTTAACGACTACAAGCATACCCATAACATGATGCAGCTACCTCTATGCTTGAAAATATGGATTTTGCCCCAAACATAAGACTTTGTACTCAGGACAAAAAGTGAATTGCTTTGACACATTTTTTGCAGTATTACTTTAGTCTCTTGTTGTAGACAGGATGCATTTTTAGGAATATTTTTTTCTTTCTGTAAAGGCTTCCTTCTTTTCACTCTGTCAATTAGCTTAGTATTGTGGAGTAACTACAATGTTGTTGATGCATCCTCAGTTTTCTTCTATCATAGCCATTAATCTCTGTAACTGTTTTAAAGTCACCATTGGTCTCAAGGGGAAATCCCTGAGCAGTTTCCTTCCTATCCAGCAATTGATTTAGGAAGAACACCTGTATATTTGTAGTGACTGGTTGTATTGAATCACCATCCAAAGTGTAATTAGTAACTTAATTTAGCTCAAAGGGATATTCAATGTCTGTTTTGTTTTTTTACCCATCTACCAATAGGTCCCCTTCTTTGCGAGGCATTGGAAAACCTCCCTGGTCTTTGTTGTTGGATCTGGGTTTGAAATTCACTGCTCAACTGAGAGACCTTACAGATCATTGTAAACACAATCATATTAAACACTATTACTGTACACAGAGTGAGTCCATACAATGTTTAATTTGACTTTTACTCCTGTACTATTTATTAACTCAAAAACATTTGAGCTCAAGGTCCTAAACGATATCATAACCTCCATTGATAAGAGACACATTACTGTGCAGCCGAATTCATCCACCTGGCCAAGGCTTTCAACTCTGTCAATCACAAAATTCTTATTGGCAGACTCAACAGCCTTGGTTTCTCAAATGATTGCCTCGCCTGGTTCACCAACTACTTCTCTGATAGAGTTCAGTGTGTAAAATCGAAGGGCCGGTTGTCCGGACCTCTGGCAGTCTCTATCGGGGTGCCACAGGGTTCAATTCCCGGGACGACTCTCTTCTCTGTATACATCAATGATGTCGCTCTTGCTGCTGGTGATTCTTTGATCCACCTCTACGCAGGTGACACCATTCTGTATACCTATGGCCCTTCTTTGGACAATGTGTTAACTAACCTCCAGACGAGCTTCAATGCCATACAACTCTCCTTCCGTGGCCTCCAACTGCTCTTAAATGCAAGTAAAACTAAATGCATGCTCTTCAACCGATCGCTGCCCGCACATACCCGCCCGTCCAGCATCACTACTCTGGACGGTTCTGACTTAGAATATGTGGACAACTACAAATGCTTAAGTGTCTGGTTAGACTGTAAATTCTCCTTCCAGACTCACATTAAACATCTCCAATCCAAAATGAATTCTAGAATTTGATCATCTGCATCCGCTCATTAGTTAGCTAGCTAACGTTAGCTTATTGACTGAGCCAGGCAGTCACAAACACTTCATATGAAAAGAATGGGATGTAAGTGAAGCACAAAGCACATAACACTACATAACACTGCTTTACCAAGCTAGCTATCTAGCAAGATCATGAAGAAATCATTTAATTCCCTTTAGCCCATACTGTCAGTGCCAGTTATCTGGCTAGCTAATGTTAGCACACCATAGCTACTAACTAGCTACTCCACCGACTCTCAACAGCTAACAGACAGCTGCTTCATTCAAAAATGAATCCATTGTGATACAATTCTAATGTTGCTAGCTATGCTAGTTATCTAGCTGTGGCCAACTGGTTAGTATCAACAAGAGCTTATTACAAATTCTAGCTAGCAAAAACATTAGCACAGCTTGCCAGTTAGCTTACATTAGCTACAGCAGGCACAAGCCCAACAAGCTACCGCCACCTTGTGGCCTGGAGTATTTAAACGTAGAAAATCGGAGGTAAAACTGTTATATGTGAACAACAAAAAGTTAACTGCTAACACTCTGGGCAGAGGCGCTCAGTACCTTTCGGCAATCAGATTTCTCGGTGTGTCTGGCCCTTTACATCCTTAGGGAACCCGGGAGTGTTTCTTTCGACCCCCTCCCTCGCCTACTTCCATGGTTCAAATGAAGTTAAACGATTTCCATTTCCTTGTGATCAAGTGGGTGTGTGGAGTAGATAGGCTCCTTAGTTTAGGCCTCATAGAATTTTGTTTTAGCTCTGTATCTCATAATAGTTTAGGTTGAGTTCGAGGGTGAGAAGAGCTGATTGTGTATCTGTTCTTAAGATAACACTTTCTCTCCCTACTGTGATTGTCATATGCTTCTTCTATAATAATAATAGCTTTAAAAGCTTAGCAGCCCTTTGGATTGTGTTACTGTGGTTTTGGCTGTCAATGTGGCTTACGGGCGTTGTAATCTTCCGGGGTTTAAGCTTTATAATAAAACATACATACCCAAGATGGAGGGGAGATCCTCTGTGTCCATGGCAACCCTGCGCATGTGGTGTCCAAGCCTCCCACCACCCCAGAACTGTAGTGTGTGTGTGTGTGTGTGTGTGTGTATCAACAGTGCCCACTCCTCAGGCAAGACTGTCTGACTATAATCCCCAATGGGCCGTGCCAGCGGTTGATCTGTCTGTCTGGGGGTGGAGGAGGGGGAAGCAGGTCTCTTCATCTATTATTACAGTGGTTCCCAAACTTTTTATAGTCCCGTACCCCTTAAAACATTCAACCTCCAGCTGTGTACCCCCTCTAGCACTAGGTTCAGGGCACTCTCAAATTGTATTTTTGGCAGTGAAATGAGGCTACGCAGGCGAGAAAAAAACCTCACCCGAATGTATAGCCCCGTTGGAAAATATAAATGGACTGTTTGAAAATGTGAAGAAAAATAAATTAAATGTGAACCCCAGTTTGGGAATACCTGTATTATTATACAGTGGGGAGAACAAGTATTTGATACACTGCCGATTTTGCAGGTTTTCCTACTTACAAAGCATGTAGAGGTCTGTAATTTTTATCATAGGTACACTTCAACTGTGAGAGAACAATCTAAAACAAAATCCAGAAAATCACATTGTATGATTTTTAAGTAATTAATTTGCATTTTATTGCATGACATAAGTATTTGATCACCTACCAACAAGTAAGAATTCCGGCGCTCACAGACCTGTTAGTTTTTCTTTAAGAAGCCCTCCTGTTCTCCACTCATTACCTGTATTAACTGCACCTGTTTGAACTCATTACCTGTATAAAAGACACCTGTCCACACACTCAATCAAACAGACTCCGACCTCTCCATAATGGCCAAGACCAGAGAGCTGTGTAAGGACATCAGGGCTAAAATTGTAGACCTGTACAAGGCTGGGATGGGCTACAGGACAATAGGCAAGCAGCTTGGTGAGAAGGCAACAACTGTTGGCGCAAAAGTTCAAGATGACGTTCAATCATCCTCAGTCTGGGGCTCCATGCAATATCTCACCTCGTGGGGCATCAATGATCATGAAGAGCTGGGACCACAGTTTCAAAGAAAACCATTAGTAACACACTACACCGTCATGGATTAAAATCCTGCAGCGCACGCAAGGTCCCCCTGCTCAAGCCAGCGCATGTCCAGGCCCATTTGAAGTTTGCCAATGACCATCTGGATGATCCAGAGGAGGAATGGGAGAAGGTCATGTGGTCTGATGAGACAAAAATAGAGCTTTTTGGTCTAAACTCCACTCAGTGTTTAGAGGAAGAAGAAGGATGAGTACAACCCCAAGAACACCATCCCAACCGTGAAACATGGAGGTGGAAACATCATTCTTTGCGGATGCTTTTCTGCAAAGGGGACAGGATGACTGCACAGTATTGAGGGGAGGATGGATGGGGCCATGTATCGCGAGATCTTGGCCAACAACCTCCTTCCCTCAGTAAGAGCATAGACGATGGGTCGTGGCTGGGTCTTCCAGCATGACAACGACCCGAAACACACAGCCAGGGCAACTAAGGAGTGGCTCCGTAAGAAGCATCTCAAGGTCCTGGAGTGGCCTAGCCAGTCTCCAGACCTGAACCCAATAGAAAATCTTTGGAGGGAGCTGAAAGTCCGTATTGCCCAGCGACAGCCCCGAAACCTGAAGGATCTGTAGAAGGTCTGTATGGAGGAGTGGGCCAAAATCCCTGCTGCAGTGTGTGCATGTAGCATTCTCCATGCCATGCACTGTCTAAGACTGCAAAGTCATGCTATAGGCCTACAACACTAAACTAATGCCATGTTGGCCTATAATTCACACTGTAAAGTACTGAAAAGACTGTATAATGTAAAGACAACTAGTGCGGTATAAACATTAGCTAACGCTAACAGGCACAGTAGGCTCGTTGACATGAGGGTAAGGGATCTGCAGATTAACTCAGTGTACGTACTGCGGCAGAATCGACTCAGCCGCAGGGCTCTCCAGAGGGTGGTGCAGTCTGCACAACGCATCACCAGGGGGAAACTACCTGCCCTCCAGGACACCTACAGCACTTGCTGTCACAGGAAGGCCAAAATGATAATCAAGGACAACAACCTGCCCACCCCACTACCATCCAGAAGGCGAGGTCAGTACAGGTGCATCAAAGCTGGGACCGAGAGACTGAAAAAAAGCTTCTTTCACAAGGCCATCAGGCTGCTAAACAGCCATCACTAACACAGAGAGGCTGCTGCCTACATACAGACTTGAAAGCATTGGACACTTTAATACATTTACATTTAAGTCATTTAGCAGACGCTCTTATCCAGAGCGACTTACAAATTGGTGCTTTCACCTTATGACATCCAGTGGAACAGCCACTTTACAATAAATAGATCACTAGCCACTTTATTAATGATGTTTACATATCTTGCATTACTCATCCCATATATATATTACTGTATTTTATACCATCTATTGCATCTTGCCTATGCCGCTCGGTCATTGCTCATCCATATATTTATATGTACATATTCCAGCCCGTTACTTAGATTTGTGTGTATTAGGTAGTTGTTGTGGAATTGTTAGATTACTTGTTAGATATTGCTATCGGAACTACAAGCACAAGCATTTCACTACACTCGCAATAACATCTGCTAACCATGTGTATGTGACCAATAAAATGTGATTTGTCTCAGTCTCTCTCTGTGTCTGTCTCTCTGAGCTTTATTGGCATGGGAAACATATGTTTACATTGCCAAAGCAAGTGAATTAGATTCTAAACAAAAAAACATTTACAGTAAACATTACACTCACAAATCTTGCTGCTATGATGGCTAGGGCAAATAACTTCTAATAAATCTATGTAATATAGCCTATTCCCAAACTAGGGTGCAATGCTGTCAAGGGTACACCAAATAAAAATGTTATTCACATATATATTTTTTTTGTCTTCACATTTTCAAACAGTCCATTTATATTTTGGTGAGGTTTTTTTGTCGCCTGAGTAGCCTCGTTTCACTGGCAAAATTAGATTAAACTATCTAGTGTTCAGCGAAATAACAACACAATGTCAAATACAGGTAGCCTTGTCAAATAATGAACATCCAATCACATTAACAATTACTCTCTCGCGGGAATTCCACTGTAGCTGCTGCTCATGTTGGTATCTGTACTGATGGCGCAAAAGCCATGACAGGGAGACATAGTGGAGTGGTAACGCATGGGCAGGCAGTTGCTCCTGACGCTACTTGGATACACTGCAGCATCCACCGAGAGGCTCTTGCTCCCAAGGGAATGCCTGACAGCTTAAAAGACGTTTTGGACACTACAGACAAAATGGTTAACTTTGTTAAAGCAAGGCCCCTGAACTCTCATGTATTTTCTGCACTATGCATTGATATGAGCAGCGACCATGTAACGCTTTTACAACATACAGAAGTGCGCTGGTTATCAAGGGGCAAAATATTGACACTTTTTTAAAATTGAGAAACAACTTAAAAGTCTTCTTTACTGACCATAATTTTCACTTGTCTGACCACTTGCATGATGATAAGTTTCCCACACGACTGGCCTATCTGGGTGATGTTTTTTCTCACCTGAATGATCTGAATCTAGGATTACAGGGACTCTCCGCAACTATATTCAATGTGCGGGAAAAAATGTAGGCTATGATTAAGAAGTTGGCGCTCCTCTCTGTCTGCATTTACAAGGACAACACACAGGTCTTTCCATCATTGTATGATTTTTTGTGTGCAAATTTACTCGAACTTACGGACAATGTCAAATGTGATATAGCGAAGCACCTGAGTGAGTTGGGTACGCAGGTAGTTCCCCGAAACGGATGACACAAACAACTGGATTCGTTATCCCTTTCATGCCCTGCCTCCAGTCCTCTTACCAATATCTGAACAAGAGAGCCTCATCGAAATTGCAACAAGTGGTTCTGTGAAAATGTAATTTAATCAGAAGCCACTGACAGACTTCTGGTTTGGGCTGCGCTCAGAGTATCCTGCCTTGGGCAAATCGCGCTGTTAAGACACTGGTGCCCTTTGCAAGCACGTATATATGTGAGAGTGAATTCTCAGCCTTCGCTAGAATGAAAACTAAATATAGACACAGGCTGTGTGTGGAAAATGATTTAAGACAGACCCTCTCCAACACAACCCAACATTGTAGAGTTATGTGCATCCTTTCAAGCACACCCTTCTCATTAACATGTGGTGAGTTATTCACAATTTTCAATGAACAAGTAATATTTTATATGTAAGATGGTTAAATAAAGAGCAAAATTACACTATATTCAAAAGTTTGGGGTCACGTAGAAATGTCCTTCTTTTTTAAAGAAAAGCACATTTTTTGTCCATTAAAATAACATCAGATTTATCAGAAATAAAGTGTAGACATTGTTAATGTTGTAAATGATTATTGTAGCTGGAAATGGCAGATTTTTAATGGAATATCTACATAGGCATACAGAGGCCCATTATTAGCAACCATCACTCCTGTGTTCCAATGGCACGTTGTGTTAGATAATCCAAGTTTATCATTTTAAAAGGCTAATTGATTAGAAAATCCTTTTGCAATTATGTTAGCACAGCTGAAAACTGTTGTTCTGATTAAAGAAGCAATAAAACTGGCCTTCTTTAGATTAGTTGAGTATGTGGAGCATCAGCATTTGTGGGTTTGATTACAGGCTCAAAATGGCTAGAAACAAAGACCTTTCTTCTGAAACTCATCAGTCTATTCTTGTTCTGAGAAATGAAGGCTATTCCATGCGAGAAATTGCCAAGAAACTGAAGATCTCGTACAATGCTGTGCCCTACTCCCTTCGCAGAACAGCTGGCTCTAACCAGAATAGAAAGAGGAGTGGGAGGCCCCGGTGCACAACTGAGCAAGGACAATTACATTAGTGTCTAGTTTGAGAAACAGACGTCTCACAAGTCCTCAACTGGCAGCTTCATTAAAAAGTACCCGCAAAACACCAGTCTCAACGTCAACAGTGAAGAGGCGACTCTGGGATGCTGGCATTCCTGGCAGAGTTACAAAGAAAAAGACATATCTCAGACTGGCCAATAAAAATAAAATATGAAGATGGGCAAAAGAACACAGACACTGGACAGAGAGGAACTCTCTGAGAGAGAGAGAGAGAGAGAGTGTTGAGCGTGAGGTGCATTCTATTATGTAACACAAATGCTTCATTTCCAAAATGGAGAACTTCTCTGGACATTTCTCCAGATCTCTCTGCCAATATCAGACTGTTTTTCTACAATATGTGCCACACACTGAATCTGTGCTTCCTTCTCTATTGGTCATTACTGACCCTTAACTATGGTCGGAGATCAGTGTACAGCCCCTCAGTTACAGTTAAATGAGCTTTTCAATGGATAGGCTGAAGCATCTTCCTGCCCTGTGTGTATGTGTGGCCAAAACACTGTGAGGATACTGATGCAGAAGCTACATTTTGGCTACAATCCCCAACATACACATACACATAGTCCCCATTCTACACTGCCTTGTTTATGGTGATGAAGTGCAAGGGTAGGAAGGAGAGAAAGGCTGAGAAAGGAGAGAGCCATAGAGAAAGCATATCAGATGTAGAGATAGACAGAGAGAGAGGGAATGAGCGACAGAGCCATGGATAGACAGTGGGAGAGAGAGGGTTAAGCGAGATAGAAAACAAGCGACAGAGCGTCAGAGAGAGGGAGAGAGGATGAGTGAGGGATAGAAGAATGAGTGTCCGAGAATGTAAGCAACAGAGAACACGAGAGAGAGAGAGTGAGCGAGATAGAGAGATCCCTAGCAGCAGTACTGGCCCACTGTGACTCCGAGGGCTAAATGAGCCAGGCGTGTTGCCTCCTGATGCTCTGTGACCTAGATTGGGAGACGCAGACACGACCGTAATCTCTCTCTCTCTCTCTCTCTCTCTCTCTCTCTCTCTCTCTCTCTCTCTCTCTCTCTCTCTCTCTCTCTCTCTCTCTCTCTCCCCCAACTGTCTCGCTCTCTTTTTCTCCCCTTCTCCACTCAGCACTGAACAGGCTGCTGTGCTGAAAAACCTGCCTCTCCTCCCCACATCAACAGACAGTACACACACACAAACACACGACTGGACAAACACTCACAAGTCACTATAGTCCACACTGAGACAGGGCTCAAAGCAAAGGGAATCCCATTCACTCAGCTCTTATCAGAGCATTACACCACACTATACACACAGACCTTGGAGACAAGGCAGGAGACACAAAAACCAGGCAAAGGGGCACACATTGTGTGTGTGTGTGTGTGTGTAGTAGTCATATTTACAGTAGCTGTACAGCTAGCTTACTTTCACACACACATACAGTTCATTTTAGCAGCTTAAAACACATAAAGGGTTGTGGTTGAGCATTTTGAATTCCAGCCGAGCTTCCAGCCAGCATGGCTTTGATCCTCTCAATGGCTACCATTGTGTCCCCACAGTCACCGGGGTTAGAGCTGGGTGTAGGGGTGACCTTAAAGGGATAATTCAGGATTTTGGCAATGAGGCCCTTTATCTACTTCCCAGTGTCAGATGAATATCATTTTCATGTCTCTGTGTCCAGTGTAAAGGAAGTAAGATGTAGTTTCGCAAGCCAATGCTAACTAGCGTTAGAGCAATAACTGGAAGTCTATAGGTATCTGCGAAGTATCCCTTTAATACGCACACGCACGCGCGCAAACACGCACATAATCCACCACCACTGCAATGGTGCATATTTCCTATATTTGTTGCCATGGGAGCCCCGTCTTTGGGACAAAGTGACAACAATGGGCTGATTGTTAGAAATGTAAAGGATATGCATGAGAAACATTAAGAAGACTCCGGATAGACTGCTACTACTCCATATAAATGGAAATGTACTGGCAGTCCATTAAAATAGATGATGTGTTTTGGTGCATAATACTGATAAAGTACTTCCCAAAAGATAGATAGTAGAGAGTAGGCTGTGTTTACAGCAACAGCTTTGATATTTTTTTTTTCTATTGTGTTATTGACTGTACGTTTGAATATCCCATGTGTAACTGTGTTGTTTGTGTTGCACTACTTTGCTTTATCTTGGCCAGGTCACAGTTGTACATGAAAACTTGTTCTCAACTGGCCTACCTGGTTAAATAAAGGTGGAGGAAAAATAAAATAAAAAGACTGTTGTTTGCCACTGTGACAGAGACTTTCAGTTGAATGATGGCCGCACTGGGGGTTTTGAGTTTCTATTGAGTTGTTGTGCTACTGAAGTCTTTACTGACTCCAGTCTCAACTGATCCAATTCATGTACTGTATGATACTAGCTACAGTTAAACTACAACCACCAGCAGGCTGATGGAACTACAAACATGGCTACTCCGGTCTGGCCATCTGGTCATAGCTCAGTGTGGCTGGAATAATGAGACAGGCTTCTCTTTGTGGTGAATCAATTGTTGGGTGTTAAGTGCTGCTGGGGCTCAAAATGGCTTATGTGTGTGAGGAGTCAGTGGACTAGCTGAGAGCTACAGGGCTGATGGGCGGGAATAAACAAACACCTCAAACTTGAGCCATAACACCACAACAACAGGCCATTTCAACCCTCAAAGTACAATGTATCCTAATAAACATGCATCTAGGCTACATTTTAATAAGCCTACACTGTCTGTTAATGTAACTACAGAGATTGTCAAGTGATAGGCCTACACGAGGAGCTGGTAGGTCTTAACAGGGGTAGTTAACTACTGCTCTAAATGTCAGAGGACAACAGACAAATAAGCATACAGCAAGCTGGCATTTACAGTTGAGTAGTAGAGTTGTATAGGCCTACTACTGCTGAGCTCTTCAGTCACTAAAGCAAAAAAGAAACTATCAATAAAAATGTTTTAAACCAGTGTATGCCACACAACGACACTCTCAAACATTTACACTCGATTTGCACACACAGCAGAAAACTAGAGACAGTCTGTTTATGCAGTACATCTGTTTATATAGCATGCCATTATTATTAATAGATAGGAACTCATGTCTGTTTTCTCTCTCTCCATCTGTGTGTGTGATCCTAAGGAGAGCAGCACTACTCCGAACTGTCACTAACCAAACTGTTAATTGCTGTCTATTATTAAACGAGACCACAAGTAGAAGTGAGTTCACCCACCATTTGTAACAGTGAATTAAGGCTTCTCCATCACTCAGACTTTTTCAGAAGTGCCCTGTGACATATTAAACAGCCCAATCTAATTGATTTGATCAATGTAAAATAGATTTCACACATCTTTTTGAGCAGACTGGTCTCAGTAACAGCTAGACGCAACATAGTAAACGTAAATCTGGGACACTCAAATTAGTATGATATGTTACATAAGACAAGGTTACTTAAGGCAAAAACAGAAGGAGGGTGGTTGGTCGGGGTGAATGGGTTGGCCTATAACATGGACGTCTAGGATCTCATCACGGAGAACTTTAGCATTTTAGATAATTAGAAACTACTTACTATTTTTTAGCTACTTTGCAACTACTTAGCATGTTAGTTAACCCTAACCCCTAGAGCTAGCTAACATTAATGTTAGCTACCTAGCTAACGTTAGTCACAACAAATTGGAATTAGTAACATATTGTACATTTTGTAATTCGTAACATATCGTGCAAATTGCCTTTCGGAACACATCGTACGAAACACATCGTACGAAATGGATGATGGACATCCACAAATTAATAGATACCATACGAAACGTAACATATACTAAATGGAGTGTCTCGGATTTACATACAGACTAATACGAAATGCTCTGAGACCATGTTGTTTTGAGGAAGTTGTTTTGATTAGTTTGTAACCACTGAGAGGCCATCTTTGTGGCTGTATCCCAGGGGGGCTGTGTTTGATGATGTGCACAGGCTATTTGATTCTACTATGATTCTCTTGTTAGGCTAATGTCCTTACATTGAGACACTTCAGAAAGAAACTCTTGAATGATTATTACAGGTGAGTAGTGACAAAAGTAACTTTTTAGTATCAAATAAAACACATTTTGAAATTATACTCAGCAGATTTGATGGAAAATCCCAAAGTGCCAGGACCCACGGCCAAAGGTCTGGTGATGGCAGAATAGTATGGAGGACTTGGAAAATGACTGAAAAAGTTTCTCCACACCTGGTCTCCTGTTTCAGTTTCAATCATCCAACTGTGTCTGGGTGAGACCTGGACAGTCGGAATCCATGATGACTCCATGGAGTCATGCGTTTCAGCGGTAAACTGTCAAGAGCTCAATAGGCACAGTGTGAAACTGTACTAATTATTCAATGTTCACACAGTGGGGACAGGGGAGCAGATTCAGGGAGAGAATTGACTTCAGTAAGTCAGTCACCAATGGTAACTCTACTTTTCCATCACATACGTTCTCTCTCCTTCCTCTGCAAAACTGAAACATTACATTACTCATGCACCCCGGGGTGCTTTGAACCGCATGGCACAGATCCAGCAATACTGTGATTCACCCACCAAGGAGGAGACTTGCATAACACCATATTATTTATTTATTATTTTTAGTCAAAACAAGGCAAACGCTGAATTCCCACATTAACAAGAGAGTTTAGCAGTCGACAGCCTTGTAGGTCTATAGAACGTGCAGCATAATTTCAACAGCACTATCGCTTGAGAAACAGACACAATAACTATGTGATGAGGAAGAGAGCCTTGACCTAATTTCTGACAAGAGGAAAACCTCTATGATCTCCTTTTTTACACTGTAAATTACATGAAGGCTATTTTTATCCTAGCTACTAGAGAAAAATGCACTGACTCTGCAAAGCAAATTGGAAGATTGTGTTAATGTTGAGAGCTATGGTTACTTCTGATGGTAAGTATTATGTAAAGTATAAATAAACAAAAAAACTTATTTTAAAAAACCCAGTCATAAGCTATACATAGTATCATACAGTTATACATCAAAAGCCTTATCCAATAAAATGGTAATCGCTCTATATCCTCATTTCTCAAAAACACTATGCCAACACTAGGCGAAAATAATAACGATGGTATTTTTATTACATTAACTATAGTAGTTAATCAAATGAAAATAGGTCAGTGTTTTTATCCTCCGCGGCAACATAGCAGGGGGAGGGAGTCGTGCTTGCCCGGTTATAGACTGCAGTTCTCACCACTGACAGCGGACGGGTGATTGTTGTTTTTATCTGGGACACACACGTAGGAGCGTTTACGGGACACAACACCTATTTCTCTTTCCCCCGTCTAAAATCCTTACCTTCGGACAGTTCCAAATCCAACTCCGCCAATTGGTCCTTGACCTCTTTCGGTAGTGCCAACATATCCACGCCTCGGTCCGCCATCGTTGCAGGAATAAAACGTAGAATGTTTACAAATTAAAAGTGGTGACAAGTTCCTGAATCAACGAGAAAAGCAAAAATCAAGACAGTACTCCATCCTTTCGACTCCCTAACACCGCCATAACTGTGAGCAATGAACAACTCACCAAAGGAATCTGTCACATGACCATGTCTGATGTTAATGGTTGTGACTGGAGCATGAAATCAATCAATAGACTGTCTGCTCCCCCTGGCGTTACTGTATGGCAGGGATCATCAACTAGATTCAGCCATCAACTATATTTTCTTGAGCGGTTGGTGAGGGGCCGGAACATAATTACAAATCGTTTGTAGACTGCAAATTGCCAGCAATAAACCCAAATAGATGTTTGACAATAATTTCAAACATTGCTTACATTTCTATACAATCACGTGTCTCTCTATTATGCGTGGGAACAGATGTCTTAAATTAAAATCACTGGAGCTGATTTCCTGGTGTTTTTACAGTCTTTTATGTCAGACTATGAACAATCAAAAAAACTTTGGGGGCCAAATAAAACCACCCACATTTCAAATTCGGCCCACCAGTTGGTGAATCCTGCTGTATGGAAAATGAATGTTTATGAGCATTTCACACATCACTGACTGAACACACACTGGGCTACTGTTTATGAAACTATGGTCCATAATATCGGTCAGTCAACTATTGCAATTTCATGACAAGATGAACATACTAACATCACACAAATGTCTGGAACACAATTTTAGAGGCTAATTCTATATTCCACAAGTCAATTTTCACTTAGTCATGCATTCATGTCAGTGGGAGACTTAGTGAAAAATCAATTTAGTGGAAGTTAGGATTCTCCCCTTACGCTCTATACACAGTCACACGCAGGGTCTAGCTCGCTCTCTGACATACAGAAGCCTTCTCGTTTCCTGTGCTTGTTGTGTACACGTATGCCACCAGCCCATCCTAATCCCTGAGCACATCAGACAGCTTCTGCTCCTACTGTCATGGAGCTCTATACCAAGGGGATAGGCACTTAGATACTAAGCATGAAAAAGATTAACCTAAACCCCTTGTTGCCAGTAACTTATTTATTTTGCCGGAGATCTTTTATTAGTTGAGACTATACACAAGTTAAATTTCCCCCGCCTTGAGGTGTAATTATTTTGGGCAAAAACACCCTCTCGACGGATTGGAGACAAATTCCATAGTTTGTGGGAAGTTACACCCTGGGTTCACTGTTGAAGACAGACATATCCATCCTCTTGACAGAACACGAGGGGAAAGGTAACGTGACGCAGGGTTCAGTTACAGCAATAACAAAATGATGAATAGAGCATTGACATGTTAAAAAAAGATTCAACAAACAAGGTATTCAACACAAAATGTGAAGAAAAAAAAAAGACATCACTCAATGACATTTCATAACAAATATTTCAGTGACGTGTCTTACAAAAGTGATATACTCCAAAAGACAGTATAGTTTTTTAAATGTTGGAAAGCACCCGAGAGTAGGACATGATCTTTAACCCGAGAGTAGGACATGATCTTCATATAGACGTCCCATAATGGAGATTTGCATTCAAGAATATGTCGTAGGTTTACATTTTCTCTTAATAGACGTCCCCTAATCGAGATTTGCATTCAAGAATATGTCGTAGGTTTACATTTTCTCTTATCATTTAGAATGTAATTGGTTTTCATTGAATTAGAACAAACCATTCTACCACTGTATTCACTACACACGTTTTAGCTAAATGCAGGAACATTAATATTTGTTTTGAATATAAAAATATATTGCACTACTTTTTCCTCAACTTAGCCTGGGTAAATGATTTATAAATCTAATGAAAAGTTTGTTGATTACTACATAAAGTATGATCTAAAACCTAACCATTTCAAGTGTTATATTAGGACATTGTCAATGTTTGCATCAGTCATTTGATATCACTTTAAAAAGTGGGAGAGAAAAGCAGTATGATAAAAACCAGCAATAATATGAGCAGACACCAGCACACAGACAGTGGTCTTCATCAGTCTCCTCTAATATCCATGCAGTCAATAAGGGTTTCATACACATTGTCAGAATGCAGAATTCCTATTAAAAAAAACAATAATAATACAAATTTTTTAAAAGGCCAGACATTGAATATACTCATACTTTGGCTCACTCCATGACAAAGGGAAAACAATATCTCACGCTTATTCAACCCTAAAAAGAGTTTCCCCATGGATTAACAGCTGCATGAAGAAGATAAATATGTAAGGAGAGATTTACACTGTAGACAGGGGAGAGTTGCAAATAGACAAAAACACACTACATTCAGTGATCGAGTGTGTGTATGTCACGGGGTGTGAGTATGTACATACGCAATGACAGTGCTTCCAAGCAGGGATCCATCAGAAAAGGGACAAAAGGGGCGGGACGACTCGTTCAGTGATTATCATTGGCTGTGAGCGAGTGTGTGTGTGTGTTTGGGGGGGTAAGGTGGGGGGTTTGTGTGGCTTTGACAGGATGTCAACTCCCAACATCCTTTCCTGGCTGCCACTGTATCCAAGGTCTGAGCATAGGTTGGAGACAGTACTTCTCACCCCCCCTTCTATTAACAACTGGTGGGATTTCAGATTTCAAATCAGGTCCCTTTCAATCGCTCACATAATTGTACCAGTCCGGCCTCCTAATGTTCTTATTGGCTCCCTGCGCATCATCTGGGGGCGGGCTGAGGCTGTGGCGCCATGAGGACCCCTCCCTGGTGGGCCGCCCCCATCCCGGCCAGGACCGACATGGCCACTGCCTCAGCCGCGCATACGCTCAGCCCGTTGACGGTGATGGCACCAGGGCTGGGGACAGGGGCCGAAGGCCCGTGCTGGATGGCCAAGGCTGTGGAGCCCGTAGGCTCGGAGGGGGGATCCCTGGAGCTCTCCTCTCCTCCTGCAGCTACAGAGAGAGAGAGAAACATTCACCCTTAAAGAGAGGTGACAGGCAAGCAATAGATTAGATGGATGAGTTGGATCGGTAGGTAGGTGAATGGATGTACAAGTTGATTGGGAACAGATAAATGAGGCTAAATTAAAAATCAAACAGATGGAGTGAATGACAGACTTGTGTGATTGATAGTTGATTCATGTATACTATATATACACAAAAGTATGTGGACATACTTCAAATTAGTGGATTTGGCTATTTCAGCCACACCCGTTGCTGACAAGTGTATAAAATCGAACACACAGCCATGCACTCTCCGTAGACAAACAATGGCAGTAGAATGGCCTTACTGAAGAGCCCAGTGCCTTTCAACGTGGCACCGTCATAGGACGCCACCTTTCCAACAAGTCAGTTCGTCAAATTTCTGCCAGAGCTGCCCCAGTCAACTGTAAGTGCTGTTATTGTGAAGTGGAAACGTTTAGGAGCAACAACGGCACAACCACAAAGTGGTAGGCCACACAAGCTCACAGAACGGGACCGCCGAGTACTGAAGCGCGTAAAGATTGTCCGTCCTCGATTGCAACGCTCACTGCCAAGTTCCAAACTGTCTCTGGAAGCAACGTCAGCACAATAACTGTTCGTCGGGAGCTTCATGAAATAGGTTTCCATAGCCAAGCAGCCGCACACAAGCCTAAGATCACCATGTGCAATGCCAAGCGTCGGCTGGAGTCGTGTAAAGCTCGACACCATTGGACTCTGGAGCAGTGGAAACGCATTCTCTGGAGTGATGAATCACGCTTCACCATCTGGCAGTCCGACAGACAAATCTGGTTTTGGCGGATGCCAGGAGAACGTGCCCCAATGCATAGTGCTAACTGTAAAGTTTGGTGAAAGAAGAATAATGGTCTAGGGCTGTTTTCATGGTTTTGACTAGGCCCCTTAGCTACAATGAAGGGAAATCTTAACGCTACAGCATTCAATGACATTCTAGACGATTATGTGCTTCCAGCTAGCAACAGTTTGGGGAAGACCCTTTCCTGTTTCAGCATGACAGCGCCCAAAGTCCACAAAGCGAGTCCATACAGAAATGGTTTGTCGAGATCGGTGTGTAAGAACTTGACTGGCCTGACCTCAACTTCATCAAACACCTTTGGGGTGAATTGGAACACAGACTGCGAGCCAAGCCTAATCGCCCAACATCAGTGCCTGACCTCACTAATGCTCGAGGCTGAATGGAAGCAAGTCCCCACAGCAATATTCCAATATCTAGTAGAAAGCCTTCCCAGAAGAGTGGAGGCTGTTATAGCAGCAAAAGGGGGACCAACTCAATATTAGTGCCCATGATTTAGGAATGAGATGCTCGACGAATTGGTGTCCACATACTTTTGGTCATGTAGTGTATGTTGTCTTAATTACCTAAGTAGGAAGCCGCCTTCTGCATGGCAGTGACAGGGCAGTCTTTGTGGGCCAGTAGCAGCTGTTTCAGTTGTGTCACCTCGTTCCTCAGCAGACCCACTTCATTCTGATAGAAACAGAACACCACATATAGGCATGAACACACAAGACAATGTACACACAACATTTGTCTTCTCAACCACTGACAATCATACACCAAAACCCCATGGGCACAAGAATCATATTAGGGCTTAGACGGGTTCATGGTTTTAAAGATGCACTATGCAGAAATCACTCTGCCATTTCCTGGTTGCTAAAATTCTAATAGTTACCAAAACAAGGAAGTATAGTGTAGAGAATCATTGTACCATCTAAAACCACTGTGAAATATATTTTCCATAACCAAAAATAATGTATTTTCAACTGGTGTACAAAACCAAAAGGAAGACAAAAACAAAATATAAGAATGGGAAGAATAGAAATAAACCACATAGAACAGATCTGCCGCTTCTTAGACTTGCTTTCAACGAGAAAGAAATGTGAGTTATAGATATGTCAATGTGAATCTGGTCAGGTCGCCCAAAAAGTTACATATGGCCTTTTATGGTCGATTGTAACTGACTCTAATAGACAGTTACAGTCTAGGTCCAGTTACAGTCATAGTGCAGTAGACTCACGGTCAAAGAGACGTTCATGGTAGCCAGGTCCTCTGCCTTCCTTTCCAGTGAGCCAACCCAAACCTTGCGTTTCTGTCGGCAGCGAGACGCCGCCGCCCTGTTCCTCTCCAGGAAGCGCTGCCTTCTCTCATCTGGGTCGGCCTCCGCACCCCGCCGCCTCCTACCCCCGGTGGGCTGGGCCGGGGATACCTGGGGAGGACGGGGAGAGTGTTATACACCTTGGACTAGGTGTGTGTGCATGAGTGTGTGTATGAGAGAGAGATAGAGAGAAAATGTGTGAGTGTGAGCTTGTGTGTGAGTGTGTGAGTGTAAAAGTGCATTTGAATGTGTATTTCAAAGTGTGCCCGTGTATATGCCTCTCACCATCATGTCCTCTGAATGTAGACTATACCCAAATGGAGAGGAGGAGCCACTGCTGGTTTGCTGTGTGAGTATATGTAAATCATATATGCATGAGTGTGCCTGTGCATTTTTGTATTCACTGTTTGTGCACAAAATGTACGCAAATACATGCAAGCGACATGAGATAATGCATGACCAAATATATAGGGTCAGACGGAACCTGCAGAGAAGTTCTCTTATCAATACCCTTATAGAGTTGCCAGCATATTTAATCTACAAAACATGGTTTGGAGCAGCTTTTAGTTTGTTCAGTGTTCTTTCCAGCATTTTTATCATTTCTGGAGATAAAGGCCACCCTGCCTCTAGCAGATTCCACCTGACTCTTAGGTATTGTATCAGTATGTATGTGTTTTACCTGTGGCTGTGCAGGTGAGGGGTGTCAGAATGCTGTGAGGGCTGCTGGCTCTGCTCATGTCTCTGGGGGACAGCGGGGCTGGACCCTGGCCCCCCTCCCACCCCCCCTGTGCCCTCTCCCACCCCCCCTGTGCCCCCTCCAGCCCCATTCTGAACCCCCGGGCCATGCTGTTGCTGGGTCAGCGCCGCCTTCAGCCTCTACAGAGAGGGATGGACACACAGAAATGCCATACAGATGTCAACAACATGCCTTCCTAGGGTTGCAAAACTACAAGTTATTTTGGTAATTAACAGTTACTGGTAACATTGCCTCCCTTTGCAACCCTGTGCCTACCACTGCCACGGGTAGGCCCACTGCTATTTGGTCCTTAACTTTGTGTGTGGTGTGTAGTGTGTGTCCGCCAGTGCATGCGCCTCTCACCATCTTGGCCTCCGAGTGTAGACTATACCCAGATGGGGAGGAGGAGCCGCTGCTGGTCCCACCAATCGGAGGGCCTGGAATCCCAGGGATGTTGGGCACCATATTAAATGGCCTCGCCAGCTACACATTACACAAGAAGAGACTAAATATGAGGACAAAATAACACTTACCAATATCTGCCATTATCAAGTCTGTTATTGTTAATTAGACATCTACTACTTTCACTAAAACTGAAGATGTAAAAAGGCATAAATAAATGTGATTGATTCTCACAGATATGACTGAGGTCATATTTGGGCTGGGGAGGAGAGGGACTGTCTGTCCGTTGGGGAGATGCATTACCAGTGGGAAGGAGCCTGTCGGAGAGCTGAGAACAGGAGATTGGTATAAATGAAATAGACAAGAGAGAATACAAATATAGACAGATGTTTGTAGATTAGACTCACCCCAGTTGTCTGTTGGAGGGTGGGGTTTGTGTGATGACAGAAGTCGGCGACGGCAGTGTCGGGTGCAGGGGGTCGTAACCAAGGTGAATGGGGAGGGACCCAGGCCGTACAATGGTGGGGGTGGAGCTCAACACTGGCCGTGGAGGAGGAAGAGTCTCCTGTCAACACACATCACATCCAGTCAGAGAAACCCAGGTGGGAGTTGAACACTACAGGCCGCTGAGCTGAACCCACTAAGACACCCACTAATTGTCTACTTTTTGCTGACATCTTCTTTACTTGCCTCATAGTTAAGTGATTACTTTACTCTCTGGCCACCACTGTTCCTTACTTTCTCTCTCTCACCCAAGTTACCATGCAAACTTGACAAGAGGAAAGAACACACATCGATTTGTCTGTTCAACCATACAACCTGATCGCCCCGCCCCCAGGACATACCTTTCCTCTCCCCATTGGCTCCTTGCTACTGTCCGACATGCTGGAGGTGGAGTCAGGACTGCCTGGGGGAGAGGAGTCAACCTCCAGAGGCCCCTCATCCTCCTCCTTCACCCCAGACAGGGTCTGTAGGGGTGGGGCCAGAAGATGAGGGGTGGGGAGCTGTGTGGGGACCAACAATCAGACACAACATTAATAAATTGGTCAAACTACCCATGTTTAAAAACCAAACCCATCCTATCCCCTCCACCGTCCTCACCCTCACCGGGTTTTTGTTCCTCTGGTCGTCCTCATGGGCCTTCCGGAACTCCTGTTCGAAGGAGCTGGCCAGCTCATTGAACAGACCCACCTCCTCACAGTTCTTCAGGAAGCGGGTGGGCGTGGGGGTCTGGTCTGGTGGTAGAGAGAAAGAGGAGACACTGGTTTAGAGGCTTCATAGTACAGGTAAATCCCCTCTGTCAACAACAGAGATTGCTCATCTGTCCACACAGGGTGGTGTTAGTTTGATAGCTAGACAAAAATGTTTCTCATAATTTTCTCATACAGTCAAATTGAGAAATTCTAGGAATAGTAAAGGTAAGCACCTGCGATGATGACAGAGTCAGTTCTGGCAGGACCAAATTTTAGGGTCATCTCATGCTTATGTTTGTGGACTGATAGATGGTCTTCATTGGTGAATCTCTGTACACAAAGAAAATGCAAGACACTGGTGAAAGTAATCTGATGGCTCCTAAAATCCGAGATCTGTAAAGACAGGAGGGAGAGTGGGAAAAGAGAGTGAAGGATGAAGAGAAAAGGAGGGTAAATTAGACCCTACCTGTCCACAGCCTGGGGCGGTGCACACAAAAGGTCGATCGTCCCCCATCTCACACAAAGAGCCTGCAATGAAAAGGTATGGGAGAGGAAGAGAATGAAAGTGTTATTTTGTCTCTGCCTCTAAAATATTGGTAGATTAAAAAATAAAAACAGGCTGTATTGGCTAATACATTAGGGTTAACAAATAGATATTCATAAGGATTTCCTACTGCCTACATGTTCAGTATTTCCAACTAAAGCACCTTGTTAACACTACAATGAAGAAAAACGAAAAATGCTAACGTTAGTATCAAACAAATATATTAATGCTGACATTAACAATTTTCTTGGTGACAAAACGTTATTAAACATATGTGCCAGCTGGCAAGTCAAAATGTGATAGTCTTAACTAGCTAGTGTTTTTGAATAGTAAAATACGTATTTAAATTACTAACGTTATTGTCCTAGCTAAATGGCCTCCGCTCTGCTGACTGTCAACAAACAGCGCAGTTCACATGGGGTGAATTCATTAAGTCTTGCAACGGAAACCGTTTAAGAACCAAATGGAGCAAACGGAACTAAACCGGGAGGAACCAAGCGGAATATTTTCCAATATAAAATCGTTTTCGTTGCAAAACGTTTTCCGTTTGGAGTAAACGGTTTCTGTTGCAAAATGGTTTGCAACAGAATCTGCGTAATTATGCGTAATTAACGCACCATGCCGTTGTCGACTGTCTCAACCCTTGTTTTAATGTGTATATGGTCTCAACTAAGACAGAAACTACCTAACAGACTCTGCTAACTAGTTAGTTAGCTAACAAGGGGCACGATGGCTAACTATGGGCCAATGATCACAACAGCACGTCAAGTTAGATATAGCTAGCTAGCAACATAATGTCAGACAGGACGAAGAATGGACCTCACTATGCAATATCTGACAGGCCATCATCATCATCACATGAGATGTTTTGGTACAGGCAGTAAGATTACAGCAGACCAACCACATTGGCAATAACGGCCGAGCGAATTAAAAGGGCTTCTTGGTGGTCTCTTTGCTAAATTAGCTAGCTTTATTTACCTTCTCCTTTTTTCAGCTAAAAACTTGCTAGCTAACGCCTTGCCAGATGGTATTGTACAGAACACACAGGCTAGTTAGCTAGCTAACGTTATGTTAGCTGGCTAGGCTAACGTTAAAGCACTGACACAATTCGAGGCGCGTCAAATAAGTATTACAGGATGGGGAAGGTAAATGTGACAGACGGTCAATACACCTGTTACCCGACAAAGGCTATTTGGTAAAATCTTGATATCTGAACACGAGCAAGTCAAATGTTTACAAACTCACCCAACGTCCCTACCTCTCCCCTTCTCTGCTGCTGGAACTCCTACACTGCGCTGCCTGCGTTGGGTTGAAATCGCGCGAGAGGTGAAAGTGTTCCATTTTTTACGTAACAGGATTACTGGGGTGAAAAATCCGAGATTATGTAAACATGAGGCGGTTTGCATGTGTCCTCAAATGGCAAAAAATAAATATGATGAGAGCCCTGCAATTTACAAATCACGGTGTTTTTCATAACATTTTCATCATAATATGATACATTGTATGTTGTATGCTTGATGTAAGTGCAAGCCTACACATATGTATAATGGCAGAATATTTTATATTTGTGGAAAATTGCAGTCCCTATGTATGGTAATCCTTTCAGGGCCGGCCCTAACCTTTTGGGGGCCCTAAAGGAGATTTGGTTGGGGGACCCCCCCACCTTGTAAGCAAAGCATTTTAGTTTTAGCAGTGCTGATTATTAAAAAAGAAAAGAAAAGGCACTTTCACCCAAATATGTCCAATATAAACTGCTTTTCTTTGGGACAACAACTCCCATTGTTAGGGCGGAGACATGATCATCTCATCATTATATACAGATCTCTGGACGGATACACTTATGCCTGCCACATTAGTTTAGACCACATGAGATGATTGTACACAACACAATGACGAGAGGGACAGAGACAGTTTGTGAAAGTATGTCGTATCTACTTGGAAGAACTAGTCAAATTATTTTGTAAAACAGCTCTGCAGCATACTTAGGCAGGCTAGTGAAACAGGATGACTAATGACAGTACAGTGTGGCTAGAACATATAATGAACAAAAATATAAACGCAATATGCAACAATTTCAACAATTTTACTGAGATACAGTTCATATAAGGAAATCAATCAATAAAAAATGAATTTGTTAGGCCCTAATCTATGGATTTCACATTACAGGGCAGCCATGGGTGGACCTGGGAAGGCATACGCCCACCCACATGGGAGCCAGGCCCACCTACTGGGGAACCAGGCCCAGCCAACCAGAATGTTTTTCCCCACAAAAGGGCTTTATTACAGACCGAAATACTCCTCAGTTTCAACTGTCCCGGTGGCTGGTCTCAGATGATCCCGCAGGTGAAGAAGCCGAATGTAGAGGTCGTGGGGTGGTGTGGTTACACGTGGTCTGCGGTTGTGACTCCGGTTGCACGTACTGCCAAATTCTCTAAAACGATGTTGGAGGAGGCTTATGATAGAGAAATGGACATTCACTTCTCTGGCAACAGCTCAGGTGAACAGTCCTGCAGTCAGCATGCCAATTGCATTTTCCCTCAAAGCTTGATACATCTGTGGCATTGTGTTGTGTGACAAAACTGCACATTTTAGAATGGCCTATTATTGTCCCCAGCACAAGGTTCACCTGTGTAATGACCATGCTGTTGAATCAGCTTCTTGATATGCCACACCTGTTAGGTGGATGGATTATCTTGGCAAAGGAGAAATGCTCACTAACAGGGATGTAAACAAATGTGTAGCCAAAATTTTGAATTTATATTTTTGTTCAGTGTAGATAACATTGGGATGGTCTGTCTGACTGGCTGGCTGCAACTGCCTGAGTAGTAATGAAAAGATGTCTTAAGAGAATAAAAAATATAGTAATATAATAAAAACGAAGTAATATACAAATATTTTTATTCATAGTCATTTCCTATTGATGTCTACCCAATGTGGACCTGCAGAGACAATGGAATATTTTCAATGTTTTGGCAGTTGAATGTTCAATATTTTTGGCTTTGAAATTTCCATTAAGTTCTAAAATAATTGTAATGTGATAACGCATTTAATGTCAAATAAAACATTGAAAACCATGATAATTTTAAGAATCAAACCGAATCCAAACCAATCTCAAAAAGCACTATTCGCTCCGCACTATCAGTGACTGACAGAGAAACTGCTGATGCACAACCAAATTACACATGGTTTATTCTGCAACTCTAAATCTCAATGGTAAATTGAGACCCTGAGTGACAACTGCATTTTTTTATGAATTGGTCCGGGGCCCCCTAAGCAACCGCTTGTCAGTTATGCCTGGAGCTGGCCCTGTAGCTATCCAACAACAGATGGTACCAAATCTGTCACAAACTCATCTATTTTCTCTGCTGTATTTGTACTCTACAATCTTATTTCCACAGCAGCCATTCAAGAGTATAATATGACAACAAGCCAGTCTGTCTCACCTATATGAAATTCAAGATCCAAAGAATGGGAGGTCAACTCACTGCCTTGGCATTTGTTGATGATTGAACCAGTGTGACCTTCAGCCCTAGGTCTCAGTGCTAAAGGAGTTCAAGGATGTGTCCGAAATGGAAAACTATAGAATTATTTAATTTCTCCCCAGAGGGAAATTCAGTTGTGGCAAGTCCGATAAATTTTGTAATGGCATCAGTGCATTTATTTAAATTAATATTTAATTGGTGACATGTTTATCTTCTATATACACATTACCTTGCATAGTATTAGTAGCTGTTGTGTGAATGGTGTGCTTATGTCTTAAGGTATCTTTCTCTCATCTCTTGATTTTCAAAAAGGTTATACCGGAGGCTGTAACCTGATGACAGTCTGAGAGTAGGGCCCTAGGGAACAAGGTGACATTTGGGACAAACACCAAGCAAATATATACTTCTGGACTTCACTCATACAATGACAAAACAATATTGCCACACTAGTTTGATTCAGTAAATACAATGGTGTTGAAAATGTTTATTCTCGTACATGTTTGCAATGATACATTCACGACAGTAAACCGGTATGTATATATATATTCCTGCTCACACCAACAGACTCGCTTCACCTTTTCACTGGTTTTCAAAAGAGCTGTTATGTTGAAGCAGCGTATTACAATTTCAGCATTGTCATGCGAGGCGCATACATTTATTTGTGACACAGCCTACACACAAAAGTTGAATGTATAAATTCTGAGTGTGAGCCATGTATTTTTGTCTGTCCACTAAACCAACAAAACCTGCCGTGTTCCAAATGAAAGTGTTGTTACTTTTACTTTGCAGAGAAGGAAAACCTCAACACTGGAGAAGGCACTGGAATTTTAGTTAGGCCTGAAAAATATTTTTGGGGACAGTAAAAGTAGGACTGGTGAAGAGTCATACAAGCACCCTGAAACATCTTTAATACAGACATCTGGTACAAGACCACAGAAGTACTGAGCATGGCACAAACATTTAAAATACACAGACAGCAAAAATCATTGCAAGCACAGGACCCAGAAACATTCAGAAAGGCCAAAACATGTACTTTATTTTAACTTTTGATCAGACCTCTACTAAATCAGTAATTCAGTGTCTCACACCCCACTTCTGTTATGATGTCCCACCTGCACCCCCTAAAAACACATGTCCCAGTAGAGAAATGCTAGAACAATCAACAGTAAAATAGAAATAAACCCCTACTCCTGTAATAACTTCAGGAAGACTGCTAAAAACACCTTTTCTTTAGACATCTAAAATGATTTTACACAACATGGGATATTTTAAAACAAAAGTTAGTGCACTTCATTCCACAACACCACTACCTGCTTGTAGTTTAGCCATTAAATGGATGTAAAATATAAAAATCAGAACAGGCCCAGTGATTACATGTTACTGCACTGCTAGCACCCAGGCAATGCACTGAATTCTCACTTTAGCCAAGTCTCAAATCAGACATTGAATAGTCAACTATTACATCAAACATTTTAGGGGGGGAAAAAAGCCACCAAAAAAAAAAAAAAAAAAGGTACATTAGTTACAATACATTTAAAAATGTCAAACTGCAGAACTCTCAAAACTTTTAATCTAAATGTGCTCACTAATACAGCAGACCAGAAAGAGAAAAAATAAAATTGCAACAGTCATCTAACACAAACCAGACTAAAGACTAGCCTGCTAGGCGCAAAATCGGTACAAGGACATTCAGACCACTTATGAAGTGGCTTCTCTCAAACAGGACTACATTCATCAAGCCATGACTGGCCAATGCCATTTCAGCAACATTTGATCGCCACTTCCCACACAGATTTGAGCAAGTTCCCAAAATTGTATTTTTGCTTGCTTGACTTTGGTCCAGATGTTCAATCCATTCACACACAAAAGGATGAATTATGAGTTTGTAAGAGCATAGAGAACAGATATTAAGATTGATGCCCACCACATCTAGTCAACTCTAACATTTATATTTGAAGACATCACTCTAAAGCAGGGGTTCTTAAACTTTTTCAGCCTGGGACCCAACTTAGATCATGTTTTTCTGGGACCCACACATGAAAAGATGCACCCTTTTGGGGCCCCTAAGCATAATTTGGTTAGGTGAGAATGATGCACCCCCTCTTGACAGCAGAGAGAAATAACTTCGTTTTAAAGTTACATTTCCTAAATTATACACCTTTTGCCTTGGGGCAGAGTTTTGCAAACGTATAAAACATATACTGCCATGGGATGGAGAGGAATCTGTGCAGTGTTAAAGCCAATTTCCTGATAGACTAATTCTGCATTGTGCAATGACTTATGCCATGTTAACATGAGATCCAAGTGAGTGTGATTAACAAAATCAGTGCCCTGCATGCCTGGTGGGTTTCGTCAGTGTTAATACAAGTTTAGATAGCCTGCTAGACTAATTTACCAATCTAAAAAGTATTTGCTGACATGGCTAAGAGTGACCGACAAGGGGAAAACTGCTTATGCCCAACCAAATGTCTAATTTGTACCTTTTGTAATCACTATTCTAACTCTAAACAGTACATTGAGACCACCTGAGTTCCTAAAATGTTTTACAAAATAAAATACAAATGAGTGACATGTGAACGACAAATGCTCTCAAGTTTCCTTTTAGCAATCAATGGACATGTACAGACCTCAAACATAATTGGATATGCATTCAAATATTCAAATCTAAGAGAAAATCAAAACATGAAATGTACGAGGAAAAATAACCATCTACGCAATCAGCCTACCGAAAGCGCATACAGTGATCGACGTCATTAGCCCTCCACCCAAACGTCTCCAGAAAACTTGTTTTGGGACGGAGGCACCATTTCAATTTAACTTGAGGAAATACGTTCCTCAAACGCAAGGAACGTGTTTTCTGCACTCAAATGCTAGCCAGCTAGCTAATATTTTGGAAAACAATGTTTGGTTAGTGTTGTTAACCCGTTTGCAATCCCCTTAGCGTTGCTTGGTAGCTACAGCCATCAATTGTGTTGTCATACTTTACCTAATTCCACCGTTCGTAGAACGCATACTAGCGTTTTAATATAGCGCGGGAAAAGGGCATACGGACACCAGACATTTTACACGTAGAGCATGACGCGTTCGGAAAGCCATGATTAGGACTATGATCAGAATACTAAAACAGAATTAACTATTAAGTCTAGACACGGCCTTATGAGAATTGAGTGTTCACTTGTTTCAGAATTCAGGCCTATTTTTGCCATTTTAAATGAGCAAGTTGGAATACATCGAATTCCAGAGACCAGTTTCATGCTTGGGATACCATTGCACTAAATCTGCCATTACCACTCTGAAATACCATCTAGCCTACTCTACACGATACAACCAACCAAAATGCATGAAAGACTACCCGGGAGGCTGTTGCACAGATATGGTAATATAACATGTTGAACTTAACAGATATCGGGGGTGGAAGGGTTTCTATTTGACTTTCAAGACATAAAATAAAAGTATATATCAATGCTGAACCTGCATTTGACCACATAGGTTGGGAAATACAATTGTAAAGATTAATACAATAGGTACAGCTTCTACGCAAGCCACAACTTCTTCTTTTTTTAACTGCTCTTCTTAAATGGCTATGTACAACACTGTAGAATTCATGAAAAGCCAGCCAGTTACATACACCATTAGTGTCTAGGATGTGAGTGTCTCAATAACAGAATGCCTAAACTAAGGGAAGACTACTCCCTCTATGAGCCTTTACCCATGACATACACAGCCAAACATTTAACCATCTGTATGGAAGAAAGAGTAAATGAAGATAAAAATATAACAAATCAGTTACATCAGTCTGACTATACAAACACTTCCCCAAATTTGCACTGCTCAAGTATTCATGCACTATTGTCAAGTTTTCAATGTTGTACTTATGCAAGGGTGTACCAAAATCTTCCGTCAACCATGAAAAGAAATGCATCGATTTTAATTCACATTCCCCCACTGGTTCAAACTTTTTTTAAATTCCAGACTAAAAGCAGACATGTCGAAGACGGTTTCTTCACCTAAATGAATGTGCAGCTTGACTTGACAGGCTTCCCAACTTTCAGAACAACTCCTGAACCATGTGGCCATCTCTTGCTTCCAACCTTCATAAAAGCACATTTCCACACAGTTAATGACCAATACCCTACTAACCCCTCCCTCAATATCATTTTTTATAAGGAAGTAGTATCAACTCAGTTGTCATATCGGTGGATATCCACATCTTTTGCTTTGTTGCATATAAACTAGATTTGCTAACAGCTCAACTGTTGTTTCTTATTTTGCAACTACTGGTATTTTTGAGATACAAGGCTTTACTTACCATACATTTGTCCCCCCTCTCTCACACCCCACTTTCACATAAAAATAAAATTCATCGATTTAGCGGAGGGTCCATTCTTCAAGCTAACCAAGGTGAGGCCACATGTCAGCATCTCACTGTTCTTTCAAACAAGTCCTTCAGTTTGTGTTTTGTGACACTCATGTTCACCCCCACTTAAAATGATTACCGCTTTCAGTGTTTTCCCAAACAAAGGTCAGTGTGTGTCCGACTGAGCTCCAGGAGGGTCTTCTAGATTAAGAACGCACATGTTCTTTCATCCAATAATATATATTCATATATATTTCTGTCTTAACATATATAGATGTTTGTTTTCCTGTTAGTTGTGGTTTAAACTACTTCGGCGACCGGGGTGGAATGTTCTGTTCCTTCCCACTCCCTCTAGCCCAGCCGTGGGGGGAGATCCGTCGTCTCATAGAGGCACCACGCTGCTGATCCCGGTACTTTAGGCCCATCCCTCCGGATCGGGCAGGGCCGTTACCCGAACGGTATGTGCCCAGGGGGTCACGAAGGGGCAGGCCTTCTCCAGACCCCTCAGGTTTCTCTGGCCTTTCGCCATTGCTGCTGCTGGAGGCGGCAGGCTCGTCGGCCTTGTTGACCCGAAGCTCCTGCAGGGGTTGGCTGGCAGAGGTGATGGGAGGGTTGGGGGCTGGGAGCTGGGTGGCTGGCCGCTTGCACATCTCAGCATAGCTCAGCTTCCTTGGCTCCTGGTTGGATGGTGAAATACAGACAGGAAACAGAATAGGGGGAGGAGAAAAGGAATAGGTAGAACAGCTTTTCGTTTAACCAGATGTGTTAACTGACATATCCAATGCATTATCTATCCAGTGAAATCAGCCAGGTAGTGAGTGAAGTCTTACCGGTGCGGTAGTGGGTGCAGCGGGGACTGGTGTTGTCGTGGAGATGGACTGACTGCTGGTGGGGATAGGGGTGGGTTTGGTAGCAGCAGCGGGCTGTGATGGGGTTGGCAAAGAAGAGGGTGGTGTGGGGGTTCTAGCAGCCTCCCTTTGGACATGAGGCTCAGGCTTCTCTACCGGGTGAGCAACACTGCAGACAGAAGAAAATATATTTCTATTAAGGTTTATTTCCAACATTTAAATATCTTAGAAATCCCTACAGCACATCTTTGTGACCGTAAACCAGAGGAAGACTATACCTTGGAACAGGGGGCTGCACAACTAGAGGGGTGGGGGGTTTGAGGGCTGGCATGACAGGACTGGGCGCGCTCCCAGTTCCCTCCTGGGTACTAACAGGAGGGGCCACAGACTCCTTATTCACCTCAGGCTGGAAATGAGATGGGACAGTTGATTTGGAGGAACAAAAATAACATGGCATTTGGTTGAGACCACAATGAGAGAGTGATTACATTTTAGTCATTTAGGTGACATGCTTATACAGAGCAACACCACAGGAGCACTTTAGGGTTCAAATCAAATTGTATGTCACATGCACAGAATAAAACAGGTGTAGACCTTAGTGAAATTCTTAGTTACAAGCCCTTAACCAACAATCCAGTTAAGAAAACATTTTATTTAAAAAAAGAGCAGCAGTAAAATAACAGTAGCAAGGCTATATACAGGGGTACCAGTTGGTACAGAGTCAATGTGCGGGGGGCACCGGTGAGTTGAGGTAATATGTACATGTAGCTAGAGTTAAAGCGACTATGCACAGATAACAGAGTACCATCAGCGTAAGGGGGGTAGAAGCCTTTTGGACCTAGACTTTGGCGCTCTGGTACCGGATAAGTGCCTTGCTCAAGAGCATAGGCAGTTTCATCTAGTCGGCTCAAGATTAAAACCAAACACCTTTCGTTACTGACCCAATGCTCTTAACCACTAGGCTACCTGCCAGATGTAAGAGTTGGGGTTAAGTGGCCTGACCAGGAAAAACAATTATAACCAGTTAGTAAGCCTATTTGTTTGTGTCAAGACAAAAAACTAAGTGCAATAGCGTTAAGAGTTTCTCCTTACTTTGTCACTGGTCACCACCTTAACACCCCGCACCACGTCAGACATGCGCGTCTCCAGCACGGGCTCTTCTCCCTGCATGCTGACCATACACCCAGGCAACGGAGGGAAGTTGGAGGTTGCCAAGTCAAACTTGGGCTGTGGAACCTTAACCTCGCTCAGAGGGATGGGCCTCTGTAAACACACACACAAGAAACATGTTTTTAGCTTCAATCCAACTGCGCTTGGGGTCAGATAGGGTGTAGAATACAGGTGACAGAAGTGGAAATGATGAAAAACGTAACTGACCATGAGCCGCTCGTCCTCTCTCCTTCTGCGCATCCCTCGGTAGCTGCCTCTCCTACAAACATTATCACCAAGATTAGCATAAGAAGCCCAAGAGTAAAAGGCATGGTTGCAGTTCTGAGAAGGATCTGTATGGCCAAAAAAGACATGTTTGAACCCTCAGATCTCATAATCTTACAGCTCATCGGGTCAAGTGTATAGACTAGTGACATTGGGGGGGATAGAAGAGAGTTTGAGCGAAAGAAAGAAAGAGAGGAGAGTGAAACCCAAAAGTCTTCATCCTACAACTTGGAAGCACCTCTATGCACATTGATTTGTCATCATAGGGTCAAAGCCATCTGGTAACGGCCAAATGTGATGATGGCATTTCATGTATGAGCAGGTTGTGGGTGTGTCCGTTTGTTGTCTGTGGAGACTGACCTGCTTCTGCCAGCAATTCCCAGGTCTCCGTTAGACATCCCCTCTGAAGCCAGTGGGAGGGTGTCCCTGAGGCAGTAAGAGGTGAGAGCAGGGCCAGGTTCAGGGGTGCTAACCAGGGGTGCCCCAGTCATGCGGGGTGGCTGAGGGCTGGAGGGGCCAGACAGGCCATCCACCAGGGGGGGTACGGGGGTCACAGATGGAGGTAGGGTTTCATCACATGGCTGGGGCTGGCTCTTCACATGGTTCCTGAGGAAGGAAATCAGTCATAACTGGATCTCATTCTCACCAGGCATAACTGCTAGCCATCATTCAGTCTAAAGATACAATAACTTGATCACAAAACAGCTAGAGCTGTTCCAGTAAGATTCATGCAGATATGGAGAGGATAAGGACATTAAACATTAATATGGTGAATATTGTAACTATGCTACTGTATAGAATACCAAGGGAAGGGTTTTTGTTTGCTAAGCACATGCTGATGGTAATGAACTTTCTGCATATTGTAGTCAAAGTGCAAACTTGAATTTAATCCCTGAGCTCTCGGTTTCATATACCGTCATTTGTGAGTTACGCTAGCTTTCTCAAATATCAGTTGAGGGTTGCCACAGTTCAAGGACACTACACTGTAGCATTAAAATTGATAGTTTCAAGTTGCATTATCTATCTTGCTAACGTGTATATTTTAAAATGAGAATGGATGAAATGGAGGTGGGGGGGGGGACATCAACTGATAACGTGATTGAGAACTGTTTATACCTGAAGGCATTGATTACATTCTTTCTGGAATAGAGGGGGACACTGTGGGACAGGGGGAAGTAAAAGGCAACAAGTTATTCATGACAGCAGACCCCAAAAAACAACTAACAAATATAATTTGTCTTATTTTGTTACTGAACATAAAAATGAATCATATATGCACTAAATCACATTGTCTGCTCAATTACAACAACCACCCCAGTGCTAGTCAACCCGGCTGTTTTATTTTATTTAAACAGAATGTCAGAATGCATCTCATTTTGTAAGGCTGTGTCGGAATTCAAATGGTCCACTTTGTATGGCCAAACACCTGTTTGAACCCTCAGATCTCATAATCTTAACGCTCATCGGGTCAAGTGTGGAGACTAGTGACTTTGGGGCGCAAGAGAGAGTTGGTAAGAAAAGTAGGAGGGAGGGAGGAGAAAGAAACCCAAAAGCCTTCATCTCACAGCTTGAAGCACCTCTATGCGCATCAATGTGTCATCATTGGGTCAAAGCCATTTGATAAAGGATCAAGTTGAAGCCGGATGGGGGTTCTTGCCCTGAGCGAAAACACCTACCGGTTGCTGTTGAAGGGCGATCGTCCGAGGCCCAGGGGACAAGTGCCAGTCTTGTAGTTCCCAGGGGCGCTGAAGCCATTCACAAAGCCACTGTTGGGAAACGGGGCCTGGATGAAAGAGAAGGAAAAAAATGCCACCCACGATCACTCAGTGTAACCAGTCAATGACAAAGGTTAATCACCTCAGTTACGACACAGCTCTTACAGGAACAGCTGATCCTGACAGTGCTACATTACTAAATGCCATGACCACTCGCACCCCAGATTGCAAGGTTAAGGGTGTGTGTTACAGCTGACACATGGTATATTCATACGAGTCTGAACAGGACAAGTGGCTTGTCTTCCAGCCTGAAACCACTCTATGCACTTTGACCTGTCATCACTGGGTCACGTCTTTATTTTAAGAAAGGAGCCATTTGCTGAAAACTGGACTCAATTTGATCTCTTTGTTCAGAACCGAGTAGCCACAGGTAAACCAACACCATTGTTCCCATGATAAGCAACCGCCACTCTCCATTACATGATCTGGATGGGCTGGTCAGCCTAGGAATGAACAGATCTTATAACCAAGTGTAATACAATATGAGTTAGTCACATTACCCCTATGTACAAATTACCTTCGTACCCCCTGTATATAGCCTCGTTATTCTTATGTAATTCTATCGTGTTCATTATTATTTTTTGCTTTAGGAAAACGTTTTCTGAACTCCCTTTCTTGAAATGCATTATTGGCTAAGAACTCATAAGCATTTCACTGTAATGTCTACTACATCTGTTGTATTCGGCACATGGGACAAATAAAATTTGATTTGAACAGGGAACCACATTCATCTGGGCCTTACCAGTGGGGTCTCGAAATAAGGGGCAGGCGATGGGTTCCAGGTGGGGGGCACCAGGGGGTAGAGAGGGTACTGCTGCTGGGGGCTGAACACCTGCTGCATGTAGTGGTGTGTAGAGGTGTACTGGGACTGAGACTGGCCCTGCTGGCTGTACACACTGGAGTCCAGTACGCTACGGTAGCCATTCTTTGCAAAGAATGTGTTGATGGCCTTGATACGAGCCTGGACAGAGGAAAAGAGAGCGAGACAGGTGGGGCAGGGAGATGTGTGTGTGTGTGTGTGTGTGTGTGTGGAGGAATGCAAAGAGGGTGGGAATGAAGGCGAACACATGACATGTTAGCACACATTAATACTCAGTACAACATGCAGTCCATTGAATAAACAAATTCAAGATTAAAATATGCTTCACATGATTGTGTCCCCACTCTGCCCTTTACAAAGAGAAGGAAATGGAGGCTATGCTCCTTGTTCCCCTCAGAACTCAATCTCAGTCATTAGGTCAGTCACACTGTGCTGACAGAGGGAGGAAGAGGTGTAGAGGGGGGATGAAAAAAAAGGGAGAAAGGTCAGAGAGGAGACGAGAGATTTAGAGAGCCGAAGAGGAGTCCTCCAGTCACAGTGCTCCTGGGTCCTTGCAAGCACAATGATCAACACTGCGGGCTTCGCTTTTGCCGGAGTTTAATGCACTAAGCTACTTGATCTAGCGCACCAAATCAAATTGAAGTTGTCGAAGGTCAATGAATGAAATTCACATTGTCAGTCGCTCTTAAATTAAGTAGGATCAAAAATAACTACTGCTAAAGAGTGGTTGAATGAAATGTGGACAATGTCATATCTTCTTGAATGTGAGAGATGGAATTCAGACTAATATAACAGAGGGAGAGAGAAATTGCTTGCAGCCTGGCTGGCCTCGCCTTCCTTATCGGATCCTTATGCAGGCACAAACTCAAGGTGACCTTGCCGTCGTGTAGCCACAGCTCAGCCACAAGCTCCCGGCAATGAGACAGCAACCCCCTCTAAAACTCAGTGACTTGACCTCATAAACGCTGACCGCAGAACAGTGAGGGAGGTACAGCACCGCATTGCCCCAACTCCTATCAGCTGATATCAGAGCTGTACAGTTGACTTATGTTACGCATTGCCTCCCCTTGACTAAATTAAATCTGATCAAAGAAAAGCATGTCTTATGTGAGAAAAGAAAATGTACTAACCATGATGGGTTTTCCCTGAAATGTTTTCACTTCTTCCCTTAGATATCTGTGGGCCTGAGGAATGAGAAGCCAGAATAAATAAAAGTACATTTACATTTGAGTAATTTAGCAGACGCTCTTATCTAGAGCGACTTAATGTATGCACTCATTAGTTCTCTCCCCACAAATCGCAAAAAAAAACAATGTCAACATTGAATGAGGACTTGGAATTTGCAAGTCATTTTCACTGACTACGGATAGTTGTGAATAAGGGCTGGGAATGGCCAGGGACATCACGATACTTGGGTGTCGATACGCTATGTATCAATTCTATATGCACCGTGATTCTATATTGCGATGATGTTACAATCATTTCTCACTATGGTCTTCTGCAGGGAGACAATCGAGAGCGAGAGAAAATTTGTTTTGATCACTCATGGAAATAAAGTGCTGAAAACATGTTGGCACACTATTTCAAAACTAGAAGAACAAGCTATAGGATGAAAAACACCAGTGTTTCAGCACAGGTAGTGCTGACAGGTGTGATAGAAAATTACACATTTACCTGATTGTTTTTATATTAATAGTTAGCAATTAATACTTAACAAATAGGAGGATATTTCTGTCCTGTTAGTCTGTTTTTAAGGTCTCCACTCTAGTTCCCTGCAGCTAATCTAGGTGTATGGTCACTAGAGATGGCTTGAGCTGACAAATGAGTTGAAGACTGCATTGCATAGACAAGATGTGTTGGGTGTAACCGAGAGATAGCCAGGAGGAGTTTAGAGCAATTCCTCATGGTCTCTAAATCACTCTTGCATCTGGGAAACTAAGCCAGGGTGGGGTTAAGAAAACAACCCACGTGCAGATAACAGAATGAACCCAGAGTGGCATATAATGCTCCCTGGTCTGCATGGGGGGGGGTGAACCAACCATGACTGAGCATTGATATGTCAGATATAAACTCAGCAAAAAAAAACATCCGCTCACTGTCAACTGCGTTTACTTTCAGCAAACTTAACATTTGTAAATATTTTTATGAACACAAGATTCAGACATGTGACTAACAGAAATAGAATAATGTGTCCCTGAACAAAGGGGGGGGGTCAAAAGTAACAGTCAGTAAGTACTGCAATGCATCTCCTCATGGACTGCACCAGATTTGCCCGTTCTTTGCTGTGAGATGTTACCCCCACACTTCCACCAAGGCATCTGCAAGTTGCCAGACATTTCTGGGGGGGGGGTGGCCCTAGCCCTCACCCTCCGATCCAACAGGTCCCAGACATGCTCAGTGGGATTGAGATCCGGGCTCTTCACTGGCAGAACACCGACATTCCTGTCTTGCAGGAAAACACGCACAGAACGAGAAGTATGGCTGGTACATTGTCATGCTGGAGGGTCATGTCAGGATGAGCCTGCAGGAAAGGAAACACATGAGGGAGGAGGATGTCTTCCCTGTAACGCACAGCGTTGAGATTGCCTGCAATGACAACAAGCTCAGTCCGATGATGCTGTGACACACCGCCCCAGACCATGACAGACCACCTCCAAAAATCGATCCCGCTCCAGAGCACAGGCCTCAGTGTAACGTTCATTCCTTTGACGATAAACGCAAATCCGACCATCACCCCTGGTGAGACAAAACCGCGACTCGTCAGTGAAGAGAACATTTTGCCAGTCCTGTCTGGTCCAGCAACGGTGAGTTTATGCCCATAGGCGACGTTGTTGCCGGTGATGTCTGGTGAGTGCCTGCCTAACAGGCCTACAAACCTCCAGTCCAGCGTCTCAGCCGATTGTGGACAGTCTGAGCACTGATGGAGGTATTGTGCGTTCCTGGTGATACTCGGGCAGTTGTTGCCATCCTCTACCTGTTCCGCAGGTGTGTTCGGATGTACCGATCCTGTGCAGGCGTTGTTACACATGGTCTGCCACTGCGAGGACAATCAGCCGTCTGTCCTGTAGCGCTGTCTTAGGCATCTCACAGTACGGACATTGCAATTTATTGCCCTGGCCCCATCTGCAGTCCTCATGCCTCCTTGCACATTCACACAGATGAGCAGGGACCCTGGGCATCTTTCTTTTGGTGTTTTTCAGAGTCAGTAGAAAGGTCTCTTTAGTGTCCCAAGGTTTCATAACTGTGACATTAATTGCCTACCGTCTGTAAGCTGTTAGTGTCTTAACGACCGTTCCACAGGTGCATGTTCATTAATTGTTTATGGTTCATTGAACAGAACAAGCATGGGAAACAGTGTTTAAACCCTTTACAATGAAGAGCTGTGAAGTTAGATTTTTACGAATTATCTTTGAAAGACAGGGTCTTGAAAAAGGGGACGTTTCTGTTATTGCTGATCGATAGATATATCTAGATAAGTACTCTGCATTTGTGTAAAAGTTAGGGGGGGGCAGCCTCATTATTGCAGTAATTAACTTATATTAAATACAGATAATTGTTTGAAGATATTAGCAAATCTCTCTCAGTACTGAATTCCCATGACACTAGCTAACAACAACGATACTGGGGTCAAAGTATTGATATGATCCACAATACTATTGTGATATGTAACTATCGATTTTCCCCCATCGCTAGTTAAGAATGTGAAGCTACCTGCTGTGCATCAGTGTCCGACCGGAACGTGATGTACCAGTTGTTATTGGCCGCAAATTCAACACTAAGCACTTCGGGGCAGTTTTCATTCTTAAAGAGGGTCTCCACTTCCTGAAGGAAAAGGAAATAGAGGGAAGATGAGGGTTTACAGTTCAACAAAATAACCATATTTGTCACATGTAATGAGCTAAGGTAAATTGTAAAAACATGAATTCTCCCATTTGGTTACCTCTACCGGTGTGGTCTCGGGCACCTCCCTCAGAATGATGATGCAGCGCTTGTGGTTGGGACGAACCTTTTTCCCACTCTCGTCAACTTGCACCATGGGCGAGGCTGAAACCACACACATCAACCAAGGGGTCTCATTAACGCAGGATTTTGCATTTTTTTCTAGCCGGAAAGGAAAAAGTCAAAACGCAGAAAAATAAAAGTCAAATCACACCAAATCATGAATGTAAAGGGACTAATTTCACACTTCATACAGTTGCAACGGAGTTGCACTTCTCCACCTGGATGAAATATCTTTGCTCTCGCCATTGGATCACCAGCACTCTGACTGATGTGAAGGCTATTTTTCTCCGGTACAGTTTTTCTTAGGTAGCCAGTTAAAATGCAAGATTAATGTTTTGCTTGAAGTTAGGAAATGTAGCTGGCTGCATTCTATGATAGCCATGAATCAATTTTGCAAAAAAATATATATTTTTTTTATAAAAAAACCAAACTTGCTTTTCATTCTAAGACAATTTGGCAGCAGACTTCTGAAAGCTAATCCGACCCCTGAACAACATGTCAGAAATATCACCCACTAGGATTTACTAGAGCCTTTTCCAATAATGACACTGAGGACTATTTTCTCGCCTTTGAGTGAGTTTGCTCCCAAAGCCAGGTTCATGGCATACCTACCCAAAGTGCTTGAAAATCCATCATTTAAGGTTAACTTTCAACAGATCAAGAAGTTCCAAATGCAATTTCCTCACCCACCCGCATTCTTCCTATTTATTTTGTTGCCTTACAACCTGGAATTAAAATAAGATTATTTGGGGGGGGTTCTATAATATAATATACAACATGCCTACCACTTTGAAGATGCAAAATATGTTTGTTTAACAAGGGGGGGCTTGAGGGTGCATAACTATTCTCCCCCCAAAGTCAATACTTTGTAGAGCCACCTTTTGCAGCAATTACAGCTGCAAGTATCTTGGGGTATGTCTCTATAAGCTTGGCACATCTAGCCACTGGAATTGTTGCCCATTCTTCAAGGCAAAAATGCTCCAGCTCCTTCAAGTTGGATGGGTTCTACTGGTGTACAGCAACCATTAAGTCATACCACAGATTCTCAATTGGATTGAGGTCTGGGTTTTCACTAGGCCATTCCAAGACATTTAAATATTGCCCCGTAAACCACTCAATTGTTGCTTTAGCAGTATTCTTAGGGTCATTGTCCTGCCGGAAGGTGAACCTCCGGTCCAATCTCAAATCTCTGGAAGACTGAAACAGGTTTCCCCTCAAGAATTTCCATGTATTAGCGCCATCCATCATTCCTTCAATTCTGACCAGTTTCCCAGTGCCAATGAAAAACATTGGTATTCTCGGGGGGGTTTGCCCTAGTTTTCCTTGATGGCCAAAAAAAAAACTCAATTTTAGTCTCATCTGACCAGAGTACCTTCTTCCATATGTTTGGGGAGTCTCCCACATGCCTTTTGGGGAACACCAAACATGTTGCTTATTTTTCTCTTTAAGCAATGGCTTTTTTCTGTTCACTCTTCCGTAAAGCCCAGTTCTGTGGAGTGTACGGCTAAAAGTGGTCCTATGGACAGATACTCCAATCTCCGCTGTGGAGTTTTGCAGCTCCTTCAGGATTATCTTTTGTCTCTTTGTTGCCCCTCTGAAGCCCTTCTTACCTGGTCCGTGAGTTTTGGTGGGCAGCCCTCTCTAGGCAGGTTTGTTGTGGTGCCATATTCTTTCCATGTTTTAATAATGGATTTAATTGTGCTCCGTAGGATGGCCAAAGTGACATATATTTTTATATCCCAACCCTGATCTGTACTTCTCCACAACTTTGTCCCTGACCTGTTTAGAGAGCTCCTTGGTCTTCATGGTACCACTTGCTTGGTGGTGCCCCTTGCTTTGTGGTGTTGCAGACTCTGGGGAATTTTCAGAAGAGGTGTGTATGTATACACCGAGTTTGTGACTCTTATATAAAGTCCACCTGTGTGCAATCTAACTAATGTGACTTCTGAAGGTAATTGGTTGCACCAGATCTTATTTAGGGGCTTCATAGCAAAGTAGGTGAATACATATGCACATACCACTAACATTATTTTTAAACAAGTAATTAAAAAATTTTAAATTACTTCCCCAATTTGGACTATTTTGTATATGTCCGTTACATGAAAGCCAAATAAAAAGCTATTTAAATTACAAGTCGTAATGTAACAAAATAGGAAAAACACCAAGGGGGATGAATACTTTTGCAAGGCACTATACTACCTTGTTTTATGTTTGACTACCACAATTGGCATTATTATTCCTCTATACAATTATAAATGAATCTCCTGGTGGCGTTACAGCCATCGCATTGTTACTTCCACCACTAATCTCGTTCCCAGCCGTGTATCAACAACATCTGGTAAGAGCCTTTACAACTTGTATGCTAAGTGTTCTTATGCAGGATTTTTAGCCAGCCATCTGAGCTGGTTTCAGACCATTCTTGTAGCAGGCTACAGCTATAAGCCTATCCAGACAGGCTATTTCCTTAGTTCTCCCCACTCCCACAGGGTTAAAGACATGGGTTTGTACCTCGTAGCACCTCCAGAATCAGGTCCATGTCAGTAGTGAGGACCTTGACGTCCTCCATGCTGGCGATGGTCCAGATGGGGACAAACTGGTCACTGTCCATCTGGGACATCAGGTACAAGTCCTTGGACAGATTCTCTCTGAAGAGACAGTAACACGGCATGAGAAACCAACACGCCACGTCTGTTACGCGAAGATATGAAAATCACACACATATTGAGAGATATGAAGAGGATAGCCCTCCAGTCAAAGCGCTCCTGGGTCCTTCCAAGCACGATGCTGATCACCGGGGGTACAAATCCAAGGTCTACTCAATACACTACAACACCATGTAGAATGTCTTAGTTCAACGATAGACTTTTCAATTCTGACTGTATTTAAGTTATAACAACCATCTGAAATAGGCTCTCAAAAGCAGTTACATACTCACCTGGAGAAGCAGAACTCCAGCTGTTTCTTCAGACACTCTCTGATGCTCACCTCTAAGAGCGGCTGCTTTTCCTCCACTGCACAAACAATTTCAGATCAAAATTCATGTTTGACTCTAGGCTGCAATGCTACAAGTACCAGCCCTTGTGCATAGGGAAAGTTGGCCAAAGCCTTACATCTCGGATCGTTACTATTGGTAATCATTATGAAATTAATTGATGTAACTCTCAATGACAATACTTGGTGAAAGGCAAAACTGAGAAACGTAATGTATCCAATTCCCTTCAATGCCAGATCAGAGCATGGCATCTCAAAAGCATCTGACCCAGAGGGAGCTGACCAAAGGACTGCTACTGACCTGCTGAACCAGTCACAGGGTCATAGAGAGGGTATCCCAGCTCAGGGGGGTCCATGCCGTTCACTACCCCCTCTGTGGGTGCAGGGGCACTGCTGTCCAAGGAGGGGTCCGAGTACCCCATGCCATACCCCTTAGCCCCAGTAGGAGGGACCTCTGAGTAACCTGGGAGGAAGAGGGGAGAGTCATGTGGTCAATAAGAGTCTGAATGGAGAAAGAGACTGTCAAGGTTGAACCAGGGAGGCTATGTAATCCAGTCTCATAACAGAGCTTGGTTTTCAGTGCCTCCACAGAGCAGGGTTAGGATGATCTCAGGTCTTGATTAATAGTCCTTCCAAAAAGGGCCATTGTACCCTCTGAACTCTGCAAATCAAAAGCCTAAAACCACGTGCTTAACACGACGTGTACAGAATTTGAGAGAAATCTGTTCAAGCTATTGCTCGTCTGGTGGCAGATCTATGAAGGCCTGTGTATGCATGTAGTGGTGAAATAAAAACTCCAGGGTGCATTTAAATTGGCCCACACCCTCAGTGACATCAGCAGAGTTAGGGGTCATCTGGAGCAAGTAGGGGCCCTCTATGCCCTCATCTGGGACTTGGCTCTGGGGCGCAGAGATCTCCTGCCAGACTTTGGCATTGGGGTTCAGACCTGCTCCCTTTGTGGTTACCTGTGTGATGAAAAGCACAAACTCTTTAAGGCTGCTGTAGGTGTCTGGCAAAGTCAAAACATCCATTTAGAGCACATACATTCAGATTCCAAAGTTGCATCATTTTCAAGACAGCCAATGATGTCTGTCAAACACATATACCATCAACAAACATACATCAACCGTAGGCTATGCAAGTCCATTTGGAGTGATGCGTTATGAATACGTAATTTTCAAATGTTCAATGTTCCACATAAAAACACATTCCAAGGTTTATAGGTAATCATTTTACTATCAGAAAAAGGGAATGAATTGAGAAAAGAAAATGGGGGGGGGGGGGGGGGGAATGAAACAAATTGCCCAGCTAATGAATGGACTAAATTTAAAGGAGGCATTATATGTCCTGCCAAGCAGGAGGACTACACAAGTTCTTATCTTTTAAGATTCTGAAATCAATTGCGACATGTAGCCTACTAGCTACAACTCCATTTCTTAACAAGTTTGATACTTTGCACGCTCACCAATGACCTAGCATAACGGTATTCCCCAATTGCAACTATTGATTAACGGTAGTGTGTATTGACAGGAATGCTACGCCGGCTTCCTATAGCGCCATAAAATGTAGTTCCAGACGAACTTTAGACTAGACCCCTATACAGACCAAACATTTCCTCCCAATGTTGTACTGACTCGCTAGCTAACTGATTTAATTAATGTAGCCAGCTAATCCAAGATGGTCCTCACTTAAATAGAAAAAAAACGTACAATGGGTGGAACTCGACAACATAGTTCAATTCACATTAGGACGAATACCAAAACTGCAAACTGTGAGCGCATGCTACAGTGAAGGACCTTTCATGAGTACTCAATGGATTTTTCTTTGGTTATGGTACTGTTAGACTCAGACCTCTCCACAAGTACCGACACACTTTGTCAGAAACTGAAGAGCAAGGGAGACCCCCAACTCGCAGTTTTTTCCCCCTGGTTCAATAAACTAAGCAGATCAGACCCAGCTGCTATCGCATTGGTGTCTAGGCGAGTCACTCCATTAAACCGACCACCCCACCGATGGTAAACTGCGTGAGTGAACTCATTTAGCCACCATCTTTGACTTTGTGCATCACCTCTCGTTCACACATTCGTCTCCACCAAAGATAGTCTCGCAATTGGTTGAAGCGTCGCTTAAATCAAAACCCTCGTTCAACTCTTCCGCTACCTACCCTCTGCCGATAGAACAACGAATGAACACATGTTGACAGGCATACATGCCGTTCCATTAACATGCTGGAGGTTGACCGATTATGATTTTTCAACACCGATACCGATTACTGGAGGACCCAAAAAAATCTAATCTGCCAAAAAAATAAATTATACATAAGGACAATAACAATACTGAATGAACAGTTATTTTAACTTAATACATCAATAAAATCTATTTAGTCTCAAATAATGAAACATACTCAATTTGGTTTAAAGAATGCAAAAACAGTGATAGAGAAGAAAGTAAAAGTGCAATATGTGCCATGTAAAAAAGCTGAAGTTTAAGTTCCTTGCTCAGAACATATGAAAGCTGGTGGTTCAATATTCCCAGTTCTTCAATATTCCCAGTTAAGAAGTTTTAGGTTGTAGTTATAGGAATTATGACGCGTCGACTATTCCTCTCTATAACATTAATGTTAAATCATCCCCCGTTTGGCGAAGTAGGCTGAGATTCGATGATAAATTAACAGGCACTGCATTGATTATATGCAACGCAGGACAAGCTAGTTAACCTAGTAATATCAACCATGTGTAGTTAATCACAAGTTATGTGAAGATTATTATTTTTTAAACAATCAGATGAGTTTAATACTAGCTAGCAACTTACCGTGGCTCCTTGCTGCAATAGTTATGAAAAATCGGCCATAATTAAATCGGTCGACCTCTAGTATACGCTGCAGATTTGAATTCCAAAGAACATAAAATAGCAATCACTGTAGAGCAACCAGGAATAACATAAGTACTTATTTTACAGCATTGACGGCTATCTAGTCTCAGAGCGAAAACGTATTTTATGATACTAAGAGCCATGCCACTCCATTTAGTATGAAACAGTGAGGGAAAAAAGTATTTGACCCCCTGCTGATTTTGTATGTTTTCCCACTGACAAAGAAATGATTTGTCTATAATTTTAATGGTAGGTTTATTTTAACAGTGAGAGACAGAATAACAAAAAAATCCAGAAAAACACATGTCAAAAATGTTATAAATTGGTTGGAGTTGCAAATTAGCTAAAATGCTGAAGTTGTCCATAACACTCGATCAAATTATCAAAATGTATTTATAAAGCCCTTTTGAAAATCAGCCGATGTCACAAAGTGCTATACAGAAACCCAGATACCAAACAGCAAGCAATGCAGATGTAGAAGCACGGTGGCTAGGAAAGCAACCTTGGGGTTGCTAGACGTCAGCGTTATTCGCCCACCTAGCTTTAGTTTTTTCGTTAAGTAACCTATCGTCTTATTGAACATAATATATAATACTAAACGGGTCAAATAATGTAACATACTAAATGAAGTGTAACAGATTTTAGTAACAATGTTTTGCTCGGAGACCAGGCTACAGAGGTGGTCAGGAAAGCAAAAATGCCACATAAATAGCATCAGTTATGTCAGAGGGCATCAAAACATGATTGAGTGAAAGGGTTGAACCAATGATTTATACGCCATTGGGTTAAACAGAATCCTGGTCTGAGAAAGTAGGCCAACGTCTGACTGTGAGCCACAATTCTTAGCCTGCGGAGAGCCAACACAAGTCTTCAGGTCTTAGACAAGGTTACTCAACACAGGAATGAGGTTCACTGAACAACCTCAATCACCACACTCGCATATGACCCTTTCGCAGAGTCGCAGTACCAATGAGACAAACTGTTTTTTTTTTTACCTGGGTCTCCTGCATGTCACAAGACTTTCAGCTCAGGGAGCCAACAACTCTTTCAGGTCTCAGGCAAAGTTAATCATCACGAGTGAGGTTCACCAAATCACTTCAATTGTAATATAAGAAAACTATTTGTTCCAACTGAAATTGTACTTCCACTGTGAATTTAAACCCCCCAGCCCAGAGGCCTACTGTCAGGAAGAGCGGTCTAGCCTTAGGAAGTGGACGATTAGCCCAGGGCCTAACTACTGAATGAATGCATGACTATCAATCTACCTCAATGAGGTTCGGTGAATAGATGTGAAATGCAAAACAGTATAGGCAATAAAGCTTTACAGGGTAGCAGAACATCTCAGCCTATATACACATATACTGTAATTTACATTATTTTCTACGTAGGAGCTTGTTCCTTTTAAGGTTTCTTCCTCCCCAACATCCCCAAAGCTTCTTCTGGACACTTTCTAGGTTTAGGCCTAGTAGGTTTTGTAAACTAAACATTACACCAATCAAGAATCAGTTTCACCCCCCCCCCCCACGGGTGAGGGTATCGTTGGAACTTCAACCACCACCGAAAATGTACATTAGCTAGAGTAACAAGATACTACCGTCATGAAACGATTATGCAAATTCGAAGAAACCAACCAGTTGCATGTCTAACTAACGTTACTGTTTGAAAGAAACATGTTGTAAATTAACGTAAGCCAACAGTCGCAAGCTAACGTTACCGAACTCATTTAGTTGTACCATCGTCTTTGGCTGTACCTACTGTCAAGTTTGAAGACCTTGCCTACTGCATCCAACCCAGACACCACCAACGAGCTAGCATGAATTAGCTAACGTTTGCTAGCCATGTTAGCTAGCAACAATCAACTAAGCAAGCTACTGTACCCAGCTAAATTAACGTTAGATGGGTTAAATCAAAGACGTTACACTCGGTCTTTGGTTACACAACGACGTTACAGTAGCGTTTAATTGGTTGAAATGTAGGTACATGGAACGACTAAGCTAAGGCTAACGATACCGCCAGGTGTTTGCTAGCTCGACTAACGTTAGCTACAAAACTAGGTACTAGTAACGCGGCTAAGCGAGTTACATCATTGGATCTAAACACGTTAGTTAAAGTTGAACTAGTCGACCTACTAGGCTTGCTAACGTGTCGACAAAAAAAAACAGTTAGCTAACGTTAGTTACCGTAAAGTGTACTTAGAGGTTACACGCCAGACTGGCAACTAAGAAACACGCGGCAGAACCAGTGTCAGTCAACCGCAGACTGTTTAATGGAATTGCAGTAATGTTAGCGCAACATGCTTAGCTTCAAGTTAATGTCACGACAAGTACAGTGAAATGTCTTTCTTGCAAGCTCTAAAAATCAACAATGCAGTAATCAATGAGGAACTTGAAAAAAAATTTTTTGGGGGGGGACAAGTTAGCACAAGGCCCAAACTTACCATTCCGCCTTGATCTTTCGATATTATCTCCCCTTGCACACGTTCGTCCGATCCCGATTTGACCTCCTTCTGCTGTAGCGCCAGACACTGTTCCGAACTCATCCGGACCGCTCCTGATAATCCAATCCCACCCCACCCCCCAAGTGAAAGCTATCACTCGCAGCTCAATTTGCGATGTTTTGTAGCGGATTGCAATCAATGGAGCAAATGGCACAATAAAAAGGAAATATAATAATCAATCGTCTAGTATTTATCGGTTACAAACCAAATCGTTCTCATGGTGGCATAACGTTACACCTTTCGAAGTTTAGCTAAGCGCCACTGACAATTCTCCGCGTGTTGAGCCAACATACAACTTGACCTTGTCTCTAGTGGGTCTCATGCTGCTTTCATAACCAAGTGGGATGGTGGTAATGACCAGTTGTAAAGTCGTAAATACGAGTTAGATGCATTCATGTGTTTTGACTCATTGAAACGTTGATTGACTAATGGCAAACAAACTGTGTCAATCATAAACCATAAGTACAGCTATCATGCTTGTAAACTAATTATAGTCAGAGTCTCTAAACCCAGAGGTGCAACATAGCAAGACTTCTGGGAACTCTTGCGAAACAGACCAAGCAGAAACAGGCTCAGATTTGAGAAGTCTGAGAGAAGGGACAAATTCTTCCTTAGTTGTTCGTTTTTGTCAAATCTAAAGGCACAACCTAGATTCGAGCCACTGTCTTTTAAGTAGTTGAACATGTTATTATTCCAACCTCGTGCAAGTGACAAACTGACGCATTTGAATTTTCATCAAAAACAACTTTATATAAAAGGAGTGCTTTTGATTTGACAGCTTGCGCATTTTGGCGCGAGACGACCTTTAGATCTGATGAAGTGTTTCTGTGTAACCGATGTGAAATGGCTAGCTAGTTAGCGGTGGTGCGCGCTAATAGCGTTTCAGACTTTGAAGTAGTGGTTCCCCATGCTCTGCAAGATCCGCGGGTTTTGTGGAGCGATGGGTAACGATGATTCGTGGGTGTCAGTTGTCTATGTGTGCAGAGGGTCCCTGGTTCGAGCCCGGAAAGGGGCGAGGGAACGAACTGAAGTTAAACTGTTACATCTGCACATGAGTTTAGCCAGCCAACTTCACCATGACATCGCCTACAAGCTTGATCTGGGATTTCTATTGGAGAAGCAGTCTCTGTCTAACTTCATACTGTAGTGTCTTTGTTATAGTGTTCAAACTCCATATGAATAGATTGTTTTTTATAAATAATGTTTTGTTACATTTAACTGCCGAAATTGCTGTTAGAGGTAATTTCCTTAGGTGATGTCAGAGTTCAGCATGTGGGAGAAATTGGAGTTCAGTGATAGACGAGTTTCCCACTAGTAGGCCTAATTACCAGTTGGCGGGCCATTCAACTGTTTTCTTACCAGTCAGGTAAGGTGTGGTAAATTTCTCCTTCCAACTTGGTTATGAACATTCTGCGACCCGTGTCCTGGGCCCGGCAGGAACTGCCCAGGGAAAGCCTGCCCTCTTTTTCAATTGGCTTCTGAGTCATCATGGGTAACTGCAGCTGTTGAACACAGAGTATGGGGGAGGGCGAATATGGTGTACTAATAAACCTGCCATAATTAGAAAGAAAGAAATGTACACATAAATACATGAATAAATAAAGGCACATATAAATAGATAAACAAATGCACACAAATAGATCAAATCAAATTTTATTGGTCACATATTTAGCAGATGTTATTGTGGGTATAGCAAAATGCTTGTGTTCCTAGCTCCAACAGTGCAGTAGAATCTAACAATTCACAACAATACACACAAATCTAAAAGTAAAATAATGGAATTAAGAAGTATATAAATATTAGATTGAGCAATGTCGGAGTAGCATTGACTAAAATATAGTAGAATAGAATACAGTATATACATATGAGATGAGTAAAGCAGTATGTAAACATTATTAAAGTGACTAGTCTTCCATTATTAAAGTGGCCAGTGATCCCAAGTCTATATATATATAGGGCAGCAGCCTCTAGTGATGGCTTTTTAACAGTCTGATGGCCTTGAGATAGAAGCTGTTTTTAAGTCTCTCGGTCCCAGCTTTGATGCCTCACCTTCTGGATTATAGTGGGGGGGAACAGGCCGTAGCTTCGGTGGTTGGCTGTGGCTCGGGTGGTTGATGATCTTTTTGTCCTTCCTGTGACATCGGGTGCTGTAGGTGTGCTGGAGGACAGGTAGTCTCCCCCGTTTATGCGTTGGGCAGACCGCACCACCCTCTGGAGAGGCCTGCGGTTGCGGGCGGTGCAGTTGCCGTACCAGGCAGTGATACAGTCCGACAGCATGCTCTCAATTGTGCATCCGTAAAATGTTTTTAGCCTCCTGAGGTTGAAGAGGTGCTGTTGCACCTTCGTCACCACACTGTCTGTGTGGGTGGACCATTTCAGATCGTCAGTGATGTGTACGTCGAAGAACTTGAAGCTTTCCACTTTTTCCACTGTGGTCCCGTCGATGTGGATAGGGGCGGGCTCCCTCTGTTGTTTCCTGAAGTCCACGATCATCTCCCTTTTTTTGTTGACATTGAGTGAGAGGTTATTTTCCTGGCACCACTCTCCCAGGGTCCTGACCTCCTCCCTGTAGGCTGTCTCGTCATTGTTGGTAATCAGGCCTACTGATCGTCAGGCTTACTGTCGTCTGCAAACTTGATGATTGAGTTGGAGGCGTGCGTGGCCACGCAGTCATAGGTGAACAGGGAGTACAGGAGAGGGCTGAGCACGCACCCTTGTGGGGCCCCTGTGTTGAGGATCAGCGAAGTGGAGGTGTTGTTTCCTGCCTTCACCACCTGGGGGTGGCCCGTCTGGAAGTCCAGTACCCAGTTGCACAGGGCGGGGTTCAGACCAGTGGTGTAAAGTATTTAAGTAAAAATACTTTAAAGTACTACTTAAGTAGTTTTTGGGGGTATCTTTACTTACTTTTTATATTTTTGTCAACTTTTACTTCACTACATTCCTAAAGAAAATATAGTTTTTTTAACATCATACATTTTCCCTGACAACCCAAAGTACTCGTTACATTTTGAATGCCTAGCAGGACAGGAAAATTGTGAAATTGACACACTTATCAAGAGAACACATCCCTACTGCCCATGGTCTGGTGGACTCACTAAACACAAATGCATCTTTTGTAAATAATGTCTAAAAAACAAGAAAATGGTGCTGTCTGCTTTGCTTAATATAAAGGAATTTGAAATTATTTATACTTTTAATTCCACTTTTGATACTTAAGTATATTTGAGCAATTACAAGTATATTTAAAACTAAATACTTTTAGACTTTTACTCAAGTACTATTTTACAGTACTATTTTACTGGGTGACTTTCACTTTTACTTGAGTAACTTTCTATTAGGGTATCTATACTTTTACTCAAGTATTACAGTTGGGTACTCTTTCCACCACTGGTTCAGACACAAGGCCCTGAGTTTAATGATGAGCTTGGAGGGTACTAATGTGTTGAATGCTGAGCTACAGTCAATGAACACCATTCTTACATAGGTATTCCACTTGTCCAGATGGGATAGAGCAGTGTGCAGTGCGATGGCGATTGCATCGTCTGTGGATCTATTGGTGCGGTAAGCAAACTGAAGTGGGTCTAGTGTGTCAGATAAGGTAGAGGTGATATGATCCCTGACTAGCCTCTCAAAGCACTTCATGATGACAGAAGTCAGTGCTACGGGGCGATAGTCATTTAGTTCAGTTACCTTCGCTTTCTTGGGTACAGGAACAATGTTTGACATCTTGAACTGGGATAGGGAGAGATTGAATATGTCCGTAACCACTCCAGTCAGCTGGTCAGCGACATGCTCTGAGGATGCGGCTAGGGATGCCATCTGGCCCGGCACACTTGCGAGGGTTAACACGCTTAAATGTCTTACTCACATCGGCCACAGAGAATGAGAGCCCACAGTCCTTGATCGCGGGCCACGTTGGTGGCACGGTGTTATCCTCAAAGCAGGCGAAGAAGGTGTTCAGCTTGTCCGGGAGCAAGACGTCGGTGTCCGCGACTTGGCTGGTTTTCCCTTTGTAGTTCATGATTGTCTGTAGACCCTGCCACATATGTCTTATGTCTGAGCCGTTGAATTGCAACATCTGTATACTGACGTTTTGCCTGTTTGATTGCCTTGCGGAGGGAGTAACTACACTGTATTTTGCCATATTCCCAGTCACCTTGCCATGGTTAAATGCGGTGGTTCGCACTTTCAGTTTTGCACGAATGCTGCCATCTATCCACGGTTTCTGGTTTGGGTAGGTTTTAACAGTCACAGTGGGTCCAACATCTCCTATACACTTCCTGATGAGCTCAGTCACCGTATCCGTGTATTCGTCAATGTTATTCTCGTAGGCTACTCGGAACATATCCCAGTTCGTGTGATCAAAACAATCTTGAAGCATGGATTCTGATTGGTCAGACCAGAGTTGAATAGACCTTAGCATGGGTACTTCCTGTTTGAGTTTCTGCCTGTCGGAAGGGATGACCAAAATGGAGTCATGATCTGATTTGCCAAAGGGAGGGCGGGGGAGGGCCTTGTAGGCATCCTGGAAGTTGGAGTAGCAGTGGTTGAGTGTTAGCAGGGCGAGTACTACAGTCAATGTATTGATAGAACTTCGGAAGCGTTTTCCTCAAATTTGCTTTGTTAAAGTTCCCAGTTGCAATAAATGCGGCCTCAGCATATGTTGTTTCCAGTTTGCACAAAGTGTAGTTCCTTGAGGGCTGTCATGGTATCGGCTTGAGAGGCAATATACACAGCTGTGACTATAACCCAAGAGAATTCTCTTTGGAGGTAATACAGTCGACATTTGATTGTGAGGTCGGGTGAACAAAAGGACTTGAGTCACACCATGAGTAGTTAATCATAAAACATACATCCCTGCCTTTCTTCTTCCCAGTGAGTTCTTCATTCATGTCTGTGCAATCTACTGAGAACCCAGCTGGATGTATGGACGGGGACAGTATATCCGGAGAGAGCCATGATTCTGTGAAACAGAGTATGTTACAGTCTCTGATGTCTCTCTGGAAGGAGATCCTCAACCTGAGCTCATCTACTTAATTATCCAGAGACTGAACATTAGCGAGTAATATACTCAGAAGCGGTGGATGGTGTGCACGCCTCCTGGGTCGGGTTAGAGGTCCACCCCTAATACCTCTTCTTTCTGGGCTAATAATATAAGAAATAACACAAAATAAAAACAAAATACTGCAAAGTTGCTTAGGAGCTAGAAGGAGCTAGAAGCAGGAGCTTGAAGCAGAGCCGCCATGTCTGTCGGTGCCATCTTGAGTGAGTCTCTCTGGGAGACAGAGATACTTGCTTTACTCTGAGGTAAGGCCCCTTCTTCTGGTACCACTGAAGGCCACAGTGTTCAGACAGGCAGCTTGAAGAAGATGTCACTATCCAGGCCCATGTCACAGCATGCAGTGGTCTGATAGGGAGATTACAATCAATGCATTATGTACCTTTCATCACGAAAGCCATGATAGCATTTACTGCATTTTGCTGAACAATTCAACCTTTTAGTGTAATTAATAAGGAAATTCACATACACTATTCAGTTGATAAACATTGACTGTAATACCTCTAGGGCAGTGGTAGGCAACCCTGGCAACACAATCATGTTTTTGATTTAACCGACCTTGATTTAACAGACCTGGAAGACCAGGAAATCACTGAACTGATCAATTAGTTTGGTTGGTCAGGGCTGCGTTCAGTACATAAAAACTTAATAGAATGTTCAATTGAATGGAAACTGTGCTGTACTGAACGACCAGTAAAAAACGGGGAGGGGTTGGGTTGTGGGTTCAAAATGCACCGCTGCCCTTTAAATACGTCACTCATTGCGTCAAGCCACACCCCGTCAAGCCACACTACGGCACACCAACCGAACGGAGCAAACATATCTCAAAGTCTGGTGTGGTTCCTAGTTGGAACAAAATCCTGCATTACCTGCGGCACTCCTGAAACAGGATTGCCTACCCCTGCTGTAGGGTACTGTGGTGAAACGTCTTATGTGCAAGGTATTGGGCAACAGCTTTCTTTCAGGGCCCATATTCACAAAGTGTCTCAGAGTAGGGATAGTGATCTAGGATAACCTCCCCCTTGTCAGTGTAACTGTACTCAATGTGTAGAAAAAACTGATCCTACAATCAGTACTCCTACTCTGAGGTTCTTTGTGAATATGGGCCCTGGCCTGTCAGCAATGCCACTCCACCTGAAATGCAACAACAGCAAAAACATTAACAAGAATTAGCTTAGTCAGTCAGTAGCTAATGAAACACTAATGTAAATGTGCGCAAGCCTAATCAGCCAAATTATGAAAACACAGCCTATTTGCAGTGAAAGTTTTTTGGGCTGACTTTCAGTCACCATCACATCAATATACAGGTTTGACAAAAAGGGCTCTTCAGTCAGTATTTTAGCTAGTCTTAAAAATATATCTACCAAGATCCATAGGTAAGGCTGTACATTCGAATATGAATGTTCAATACGCACAATAGGCTGAATAGTAGTGAGGTTATTTCCCACAGTTAAAGTCCTGCAATAATGTTAAAATTGATGTAAACTCTTCACAGTTGTGAACATTTCCTGGACCCAAAATCCATAGGCAGGAATGTACAGTCAGTGGCGGATTTAGGTATAGGTGACATGGGCAGACGCCCAGGGCAGCATCTTGCCGGGGGCGGAACCAGGCGCCTGCACAAAATTTTTGGGGAATGGTGACATTTGTGCGGTTTTCTATCGCTCATTTGCACATCACGTCAAAGACATAATGTCACCGTGTGGGACTGTGGGTTAATTAACCTTGTCGGAGTGATTCTAGTTTGTGAGCTCGGCAGGCTACTGCCTGGGAAGGTACTAATGCAATTAGTACAATCAGTCATACTGCAAAATGATACCAAATAAACCACAATTCATTCATAATAGTTTATGAACTATTTTTCTGGTTTGTGCGAAATCGTCAGGGTTTAGATGGCAGTTGTGCAATTTAGTTTGTATGTTTTTTGTTTGAAGTACAATAGTGTAATAATCAGGTTCTCTTCTTTACAAGTGTGTTATTCTATTTGTGTATTTATGTGATATAGGATTTGTGAAATGTAGTTTTCTTTGTGTGTTTTGTGTTAGCAATAGGGTAATAGTGTAATAATTTGATTCTCTTTTTTATTTGTGTTTATGTACTACAATTAGTTTATATTTGTCTATGTTACTGTCTTATTTTTTAAAATATATTTGTATATTTATGTAGTTTTAAATGTTATGATTATGTATTTGTGTTGTTCCAAATGTCTGAATGAAAATTACAGTTAGTGCAGAAGGGTGCTTTTTATTTTTGGGCGGGGGGAGGGGGGCTGAAGGGGGGGTTCGCCCAGGGAGCCATACAAGCTAGAACCGCCACTGTACAGTGCATACAGTATGCCCCCAATGCAATCATGAAGTCTAATACATCCACAGTGCGATTTCAGCAGATTTTTATTGTGTCAAATTAACTAATTATTGTCTTTTGTTGAATTTATATAGCAACATTCCAAACTTGTTAAGCATTATCTACTCCAAATGGGGCATGATTCCACTATTTGTATCTGTTTGCATCTGTTCTAATGCAGGACTTTTATTTTGAAGGCGAACCACAAAGTCCACTATTGTGCCTAATTGTTATTGTGGCTAGCTTCACATAGGTGGTGCAAAAGCAGGCAAAAGCAGGCAAAAGCAATCGAGCAGGGCACCTTGACATTGATCAAGCAATGTTGCGTTAGATACCACCCACAGATGTTTTATAGACACCCCCTCATTATCATATTGGCGGAAGAAATACAGAAATTAATAATTAAATATATACAGATATGTAGAAAAAAATGAATGCATTTGTCAGTATTTTTTTATTTCCTTGCTCATGTATTTAATAATGTGTGGATTTATGTATTTATCCATTTAGTGTGCATTTATTTATTAATTATGGAAGGTTTGATCCTCCATAGGTGAAGGCGCCGTTAGCTAACATAGTGACAAGTGCACAGGTGTCGTATCAAGGTGCTGAGGCTTTCCCACTGGCCTGCTGTATCAAGGTGTTGCCAGTGGTACCATTAGCTAACATGGTATGGAATTACTTTTGTGCCTTTAATATCAAGCAAACATTTTGAATTTAAGTACAAAGTTCTTAGTATTGCACACATCACAAAACATTAAACCAAAAGTATTGAGAACAAAATAAATAATATTGCAAGGAAATCATTTTCAAATGCAAGAACAAATGAATTATAAATTGATAAAAACAAATAGTTTTCAGTACAACCTTTTCAATGATAGCTCGATTGCGATGAAATACTTTGCTTTTTGCATGCAATTCTTTGGTTATGTTACCCTGGACATTGGTGTGTTGCTACCATTCAGATTCATTTTTTAATATATCACTATTATGAGATAAGATTAACGTATTACATGTAACGTTATTACAAAATAATTAAATAACTCGTTATAATAAAATAATCCATTATCTCATTCTTATATTTATATATATTTTTAAATTAAAAAAATTATAACGTTATGTCGGTATTACAAAATAATCCGTTTCCACGTTATTATGAGAAATAGCCTTTATTATGCTGAAACATTAGCATAGGTCACATGGCAAGCTTGGCTTCTTCTCATGCACAGGTTGGCATTGTGGCCGGTTTGCTTGAGTTGATCACCTTTTATTTTCTCCGCAGTTTGAGGGATTGGGAGATATTAGTATTATTGAGCCATATAGATGGTGTTGTCATTAGTTTACCTACATTTTGGAGAAATCTGAGTTATCTATGGCTCTACATCAGACAGAAAAAACAATCTGACTTCCTTGAAATAGCACTATTCCTTCTTGATCCAACATGGGAAGCTTCATGGATACAAACTTATGCATCTTAAATGCATCCAAGCGGGTTGTGGGGACCCCAAAAGACAGTCAAGTTTTTACTTCATATTCTAGATCCCCATAGACTGCACATTTGGGCAGAAGTCTCTGGGAACGAGGTTAACTAGCTACCTTACCTTCACAAACATGGCTGAAAATGGCACCGTACTGGTTGGCTGACGTTTTGCAAGCTACAACCCAACTTTGCTATTTTAATATTATTTTGTAATTTTTAGTTCATTTTCTTGAAATGTATCGGCTATTATTTCATACAACCGACAATAACTTTTGAACATTAGATCGACAGCTACTTACCCAAATTCCTCTGCCCTGGGCTCTTTCTGTAATTCCGACCCAATATTCGGGTTACCCAAGAGGAAATGCCAGCATTACAGAGGCAAGAGGGGGTGGAGATCCTGGTGAGATTAAAGGGAAGGGAAAACCGGCCACCTCTTCAATCCAGTCTACAGTCACTTGATAATAAGGTGGATGACTTCCGATCGCAGATTTGTTACCAACGGGACTCTTGAAACTGCAATTTTCTTTGCTGTTCTGAAACATGACTCTCGGACAAGATACCCCCCATGGCTATCCAACTCGATGGATTCTCTATTCACCGATGGATTCTCTATTCACCGGGAAGAAAGGACAGTGGAGTTGGGAAACCGAGGGGGGAGGGGTTTGCCTCTACATGAACACCAACTGGTGTGCTAAATCCAGCACGGTGGAAGTGTTGACCCACTGTTCACACGTCTTGGAATGCATGATGGTCAAATGCTGACCCTTCTACCTCACGAGGGAGTTTTCAACTGTTATCGTGACTGTTATATACATTCCACCTCAGGACAAGAAAATAACAAGATGGCACTTAATGAACTGTATAAATCTATAAACAAGCAAGAAAACTTACAACCAAGCTTTTCTGGTTGACAGCGATTTTAATTCCGCATCACTAAGACACAAGATGCCCAACTTCCATCAACACGTCTCCAATGCCACTAAGGGTGATAAAGTCCTAGACCACTGTTACTCTACCCACAACCAAGCATACAAGGCCCTCCCTCGTCCGCCATTCGGCAAATCAGATTATGACTCCGTATTCCTGCTTCCTGTTTACAAGCAGAAACTCAAACAGGAAATACAGTTGAATTCGGAAGTTTACATACACTAGGTTGGCGTCATTAAAACTCGTTTTTCAACCACTCCACAAAATTCTTGTTAACAAACTACAGTTTTGGCAAGTCGTTTAGGACATCTACTTTGTGCATGAAACAAGTAATCTTTCCAACAATTGTTTACAGGCAGAGTATTTCACTTACTGTATCACAATTCTAGTGGGTCAGAAGTTCACACACACTAAGTTGACTGTGCCTTTAAAAAACTTGGAAAATTCCAGAAAATGATGTCATGGCTTTAGAAGCTTCTGACAGGGTAATTGACATAATTTGAGTCAATTGGAGGTGTACCTGTGGATGTATTTCAAGACCTACCTTCAAACTCAGTGCCTCTTTGCTTGAAACCATAGGAAAATGAAAAGAAATCAGCCAAAATTGTAGACCTCCACAAGTCTGGTTCATCCTTGGGAGCAATTTCCAAATGCCTGAAGGTACCACGTTCATCTGTACAAACAATAGTACGCAGGTATAAACACCATGGGACCATGCAGCCATCATACCGCTCTGTCTCCTAGAGATGAACGTACTTTGGTACGAAAAGTGCAAATCAATCCCAGAACAACAGCAAAGGACCTTGTGAAGATGCTGGAGGAAACAGGCACAAAAGTATCTATATCTTCAGTTAAATGAGTCCTATATCGACATAACCTGAAAGGCCGCTCAGCAAGGAAGAAGCCACTAATCCAAAACCGCCATAAAAAAGCCAGACCTCAATTTGCAACTGCACATGGGGACAAAGATTGTACTTTTTGGAAAAATGTCCTCTGGTCTGATGAAACAAAAATAGAACTGTTTGGCCATAAGGACCATCGTTATGTTTGGAGGAAAAAGGGGGAGGCTTGCAAGCTGAAGAACACCATCCCAACCGTGAAGCATGGGGGTGGCAGCATCATGTTGTGGGCGTGCTTTGCTGCAGGAGGGACTGGTGCACTTCACAAAATAGATAGTATCATGAGGGAAGAAAACTTTGTGGATATGTTGAAGTAACATCTCAAGACATCAGTCAGGAAGTTAAAGCTTGCTTAAAGCTTGGTCGCAAACGGGTCTTCCAAATGGACAATGACCCCAAGCATACTTCCAAAGTTGTGGCAAAATGTCTTAAGGACAACAAAGTCAAGGTATTGGAGTGGCCATCACAAAGCCCTGACCTCAATCCTATAGAAGATTTGTGGGCAGAACTGGAAAAGCGTGTGTGAGCTCATTCATCACAAAACCCACTGATATTGGCAACTATTTTAATATTTTTTTCATTGGCAAGATTAGCACATTTAGGCATGACATTCCAGCAACAAACACTGACACTACGCATCCAAGATTATCTGACGAAAGTATGAAAGACAAGCATGGTACTTTTGAGTGTGGCAGAGGTGAAAAAATTATTTTGTCTTTCAACAATGACAAGCCACCGTGGTCTGACAACCTAGATGGACAATTATTGAGGATAATACCGGACGATATTGCCACTGCTATTTGCCATATCTTCAATTTAACCCTTCTAGAAAGTGTGTGCCCTCAGGCCTGGAGGGAAGCAAAAGTCATTCCGCTACCCAAGAATAGTCAAGCCCCCTTTACTGGCTCAAATAGCCGACCAATCAGCCTATTACCAACCCTTAGTAAACTTTTAGAAAAAAATGGTGTTTGACCAGATACAATGCTATTTTACAGTAAACAAATTGACAACAGACTTCCAGTAATCTTATAGGGAAGGACATTCAACAAGCACCGCACTTACACAAATAATTAATGATTGGCCTTGATGATTGATGATAAAGAAGATTGTGGGGGTTGTTTTGTTAGATTTCAGTGTGGCTTTTGACATTATCGATCATAGTCTACTGCTGGAAAAAATAACGTGTTATGGCTTTACACCCCCCTGCTATTTTGTGGATAAAGAGTTACCTGTCTAACAGAACACAGAGGCTATTCTTTAATGAAAGCCTCTCCAACTTAATCCAGGTAGATTCAGGAATTCCCCAGGGTAGCTGTTTAGGCCCATTACTTTTTTCAATCTTTACTAATGACATGTCACTGGCTTTGAGTAAAGTCAATGTGTCTGTGTATGCGGATGACTCAAGAGTGTACACGTCAGCTACTACATCAACTGAAATGACTGCAGCACCTAACAAAGAGCTGCAGTTAGTTTCAGAATAAGTAGCAAGATATATGTTCGTCCTAAATATTTCAAAAACTAAAAACATTGTATTTGGGACAAATCATTCACTAAATCTTGAAATGAAAATATGGAAATCTAGCAAGTTGAGGTGACTAAACTGCTTGGAGTAACCCTGGATTGCAAACTGTCATGGTCAAAGCATATTGATACAACAGTAGCTAAGATGGGGAGAGGTTTATCCATAATAAATCACTGCTCTGCCTTCTATACCACACTATTAACAAGGCAGGTCCTAGAGACCCTAGTTTTGTCACACCTGGACTATTGTTCAGTAGTGTGGTCAGGTGCCACAATGAGGGACTTAGGAAAATTACAATTGGCTCAGAACAGGGAAGCACGGCTGGCCCTTAAAAGTATATGGGGAGCTAACATTAATGATATGCATGTCAATCTTTCATGGCTCAAAGTGGAAGAGAGATTAACTTCATCACTACATGTTTTTGTAAGAAGTGTTAACAAGCTGAATGTGTCGAGCTGTCTGTTTAAACTAACTAGTACACAGCTCGGACACCCATGCATATCCCACAAGACATGCCACCAGTCCAGAACAAAGAGACATAGCACAAGAGGTCTCTTCACAGTCCCCATGTGCTGAACAGACTATGGGAGGAGCATTCAGGGGTTTTTCTTTAATTTTACTATTTTCTACAGTGTGTAATAACAGTGAATACATCAAAACTATGAAATAACACACATGGAATCATGTAGTAACCAAAAAAGTGTTAAACAAATCCAAATATATTTAATATTTGAGATTCTTCAAAGTAGCCACCCTTTGCCTTGAGGACAGCTTTGCACACTCTTGGCCTTCTTGAGTTATGGAATGGATTTCAATTAACAGGTGTGCCTTGTTAAAAGTGAATTTGTGGAATGAGTGTGACATTATATCCTAATTTGACTTTGGTGCAGGCCATGTTGTTCTTCACATTGCCGTCTCTGGTAAACACATACTATATCAAATAAAATCAAAGTTTATCTGTCACATGCAGAGGATACAGAAGGTTTAGTGAAATGGTTACTTGCATAGTGGAGTCTTTTGTTTAGCAATGTAGCTAGCTAGCTAAACAATGAACCATAATCCCAACTCATAACCTTACTATCCTGCATGAATCTGCAGGTAGCTCACCAACCAAGTTCAATGTTAGCTAGCTATTCTTCTCTATTTTTACAAATGATTTGCCACGTGTTTTACAAGAAGCCAAAATTTCAAAGAATGCAGATGATTGCACACTACAGCCTGTGAGCTCACTGAGACTCTTAGCAAGGAGTTACAGTCAGTGTCAGAGTGGGTAATTAATAATAAAAGTATTCTCTTAGACCTAAATCTCCACTGGAGTTGTGCATATAGGGTGACCATTGAACAAGATGAAGAAGATTAACTCCTAGGCAGAATATTGGATGGTCAGTTATCATGGCCAAGTCATGTTGACAAAGATGGGGAGAGGTATGTCTGTCATAAGATGTTCTGCGTATTTCACACAATGAGCTTTATGCTATTTGCCTCACGACTCCTACGTGCTTTGTTGACTATGAAGTGGCTTGTTAACCCAACCGTGGGACAGACTGAATCTCAGACTCTGAATCTGGATCTTGAGCTCCTGAGTGGAGCAGCGGTCTAAGGCACTGCATCTCAGTGCTAGTGGTGTCACTACAGACACCCTCGTTTGAATCCAGGCTCCCAATCACCGGCCGTGTTTGAGAGTCCCATAGGTCTGCACACAATTGGCCCAGCGTCGTCCGGATTTTGCCGGTGTAGGCCGTGATTGTAAATAAGAATTTGTTCTTAACTGACTTGCCTAGTTAAATAAAGGTTCAATAAAATTAAAATTAAACTCTATTGGCCTCCTATTCTAACCACCTCTCACCAGCTTTGTATTCATGTTACCTGATGAAATTGCTGTACAATATGATCTTATGGCCATCTGATACACATTCAAATGTCATGATTGTATTGCTGCTAATGATATCTGGAAATGTGCATGTACACCCTGGCACATCTACTGTTTCTAGCCCCATTTCGGACTTGTGCTCTGATAAACTGTTTCATTGAGTTCTGCGCTCGTAAAAGTCTTGGTTTCCTGTACAATATCAGTAGAAGCTTATTACCTAAAATTAATCATTTGAAAGTGTGGGTTCATAGCTCCAATCCAGATGTGATGGTCATTACTGAGATGTGGTTAAGAAAGAGTGCTTTGAATACTGATGTTAACTTTTCTGGTTGCGACCTTTTTCGGCAAGACCGATCTTCCAAAGGAGGTGGAGTGGTAATCTTTACCAAGGAACACCTTCAATGCTCAGTTGTCTCCACAAAGTCAAACAATTTGATTTGCTGGTTTTAAGCATTAAACTTTCAAATAGCTCTTTGTTGACTGTTGCTGGAACGAGCTGCAAAAAACACTCAAACTGCACAGTTTTATCTCCATCTCTTCATTCAAAGACTCAATCATGGACACTCTTACTGAGCTGTGACTGCTTCTCGTGATGTATTGTTGTCTCTACCTTCTTGCCTTTGTGCTGTTGTCTGTGCCCAATAATGTTTGTACCATATTTCGTGCTGCAACCATGTTGTGCCGCTGCCATGTGGTGTTGCTACCATGCTGTGTTGTTGTCTTAGGTCTCTCTTTATGTAGTGTTGTGGTGTCTCTCTTGTCGTGATTTGTTTTGTCCTATTTTTATTTATTTTTAATCCCAGCCCCGGTCCCCGCAGGAGGCCTTTGACTTTTGGTAGGCCGTCATTGTAAATACGAATTTGTTTTTAATTGACTTGCCTAGTTAAATAAAGGTTAAGTAAAAAATAATAAAAGATCAACTGTACTAGTTGTTCAGGCTCTGGTCTTGTCCCATCTTGATTACTGTCCAGTAATATGGTCAGGTGCAGCAAAGAAAGACTTTGTAATCACTACACAAACAGTTATTTTGGGAGACTTAAGGGACAGATTCAAAACTATATATAATCTCTTTATTCTGCTGGGGAAGTGATAGAGGAATTCTAAATTCCTATGTGTTTTGTAGCCAAAACCAAATTCACACTCTTATCTATTTCATGATAAGTTGTATAAGTTTATCATTTTGCATGAATTAGCAAGAGACCAGTCTTAAAAACAAGTTCAGCATTTATTCTTGATGAGTACTGACTCAAAATACAAAGAACATTACATTTTAAAGAGAGAACATAAAATGACGTCATCAGTTTCACACTCTGTCCCATCCTCACAATAGCGTAGTATTCAGGTCTGGAGATCTTCTACTCCCCTCATAAAACTACATTCCAACCTGTCTAAAAGATATACTTTTCTCCACTAATGGAACACAATCCAAACATTCTTATCTGTCTGAAAAGCTATCTCATCTCTCCCCCTTAAACTCGCAAGGTACAGACAATTAATTTGTTTTTACTTACATTTTCAGTAACAGCTTAACCAAGAGCCCATACATTTCATATCATAACATAATAGTATCAGAATAAATGGTTTTAATTCAAATGTATACATTATTAATCATTTCATCTATAATTTCCTTCAACAGGAAGGCTTTCATTATTAAAACTCAGAAAACAAGTATGTTAGTATTGGATTATTTCAAAATAACTGTTAAACACTATTATACACTAGAGAGATTGATAAGTGGATCCAAATGACACGTCAATAGGGATGGGCCTCATGCTTTTTCTTTGCATGTTATTGCTGTTTATGTCCTTCTGTAGTTTGTGATCACATGAAGTAAAAAAAATTCAAAAATCACATGTGTTTTTGGAACACTTCACGTTTCCACATGTGAAATGTCGCATATGAAATGTCACATTCCAAAAACACATTTTCATCCGATTTCACATGCGAAATGTCACATTTGAAGTGTTCCAAACACACATATTTTCACATGATTTCACATTAGACTTTTGATTTTTCAGGACCCCCATGGTGACAGCTAGTCTTACTGGGGTCCGACACATAACGAAAAGACATTACAGACAAAATACTTACATACAAGGTATATGGAAAGTATTCAGACCCCTTGACCTTTTCCACATTGTTACGTTACAGTTATTGTTACGTTGATTAAATTAAATGTTTTTCTCATCAATCTACACACAATACCCCATAATGAAAAGAAACCCTGGAAATATCACATTTACATAACTATTCAGACCCTTTACTCAGTACTTTGTTGAAGCACCTTTGTGCACCTTTGCGATTACAGCCTATTTTTTTTTTTGTTTTGCTGTCCTTGGGTATGACGCTACAAGCTTGGCACACCTGTATTTGGAGTTTCTCCCATTCTTCTCTGCAGATCCTCTCAAGCTCTGTCAGGTTGGATGGGGAATGTTGCTGCACAGCTATTTGCAGGTCTCTCCAGAGATGTTTGATCTGGTTCAAGTCCAGGCTCTGGCAGGGCCACTCAAGGACATTGAGACTTGTCCTGAAGCCACTCCTGCATTGTCTTGGCTGTGTGCTTAGGGTCAGTGTCCTGTTAGAAGGTGAACCTTCACCCCAGTCTGAGGTCCCGAGTTCTCTGGAGCAGGTTCATCAAGGATCTCTCATTACTTTGCTCTGTTCATCTTTCCCTCAATCCTGACTAGTCTCCCAGTCTCTGCTGCTGAAAAACATTCCCACAGCATGATGCTGCCACCACGATGCTTCACCGTAGGATGGTGGTAGGTTCCCTCCAGACGTGACGCTTTGCATTCAGGCCAAAGAGTTCAATCTTGGTTTCATCAGACCCGAGAATCTTGTTTGTCATGGTCTGAGAGTGCTTTAGGTGCCTTTTGGCAAACTCCAAGTGGGCTCTCGTGTGCCTTTTACTGTGGAGTGGCTTCCGTCTGACCACTCTACCATAAAGGCCTGATTGGTGGAATGCTGCATAGATGGTTGTCCTTCTGGAAGGTTCTCCCATCTCCACAGAGGAACTCTAGAGCTCTGTCGGAGTGACCATCAGGATCTTGGTCACCTCCATGACCAAGGTCCTTCTCCCCTGATTGCTCAGTTTGGCCAGGTGGCCAGCTCTAGGAAGAGTCTTGGTGGTTCCAAATTTATTCTATTTTAGAATGATGGAGGCCACTGTGCTGTTTGGGGCATTCAATGCTGCAGAAATGTTTTGGTACCCTTCCCCAGATCTGTGCCCCGACACAATCCTGTCTCTGAGCTTTAAGGACAATTCCTTCAACCTCATGGCTTGGTTTTTGCTCTGACATGCACTGTCAACTGTGGGACCATACATAGACAAGTGTGTGTCTTTCCAAATCATGTCCAATCAATTGAATTTATCACAAGTAGACTCCAATCAAGTTGTAGAAACATCTCAAGGATGAACAATGGAATCAGGATGCACCTAAGCTCAAGTTCGAGTCTCTTAGCAAATGGTCTGAATAGTTATGCACATAAGGAATTTATATTGTTTATTTTTAACCAGTTTTCACTTTGTCATTATAGGGCATTGTGTGTAGATTTAAGGTGGGGAAAAAATATTGAATAAGGCTGTAATGTAACAAAACGTGGAAAAAGTCAAGGGGTCTGAATACATTCTGAATGCACTGTACATATCAGTACATACACACAACCAGTAGGTCACATGGCAGAGAGGCATTGCGCCATGAGGTGTTTATTTGTTTTTTTAAACCAGGTTTGCTGTTCACTTAAGATGGAAGGGAATTCCATGCAATAATTGCTCTTTATAATACTGTACGTTTCCTTGATTTTTGCTGGACCTGGGGACAATGAAAAGACCCCCGGTGGCATGTCTGGTGGGGTAAGTGCGGGTGTCAGTGTTGTGTGTAAGTTAGTAAAACATTTGGAATTTCCAGCACATTAATGTTTCTTATAAGTCTTTCTTCAACTCTTAGCCAAGAGAGACTAACATGCATGGTATTAATATCAGCCCTCTGATTACAATGAAGAGCAAGATGTGCAGCTCTGTTCTGGGACCGCTGCACCTTAACTAGGTCTTTCTTTACAGCACTTGACCATATGACTGGACAATATTCAAGATAAGATAAAACTAGTCTGCAGGAGTTACTTTGTGGAATGTGGTGTCAAGAAAGCAGATTATCTCTTTATTACGGACAGACCTCTCCCCATCTTTACAACCATTGAATCTATATGTTTTGACCATGACAGTTTACAATCTAAGGTAAGACCAAGTAATTTAGTCTCCCCAACTTGTTCAACAACCACACCATTCATTACCAGATTCAGCTGAGGTCTAGAACTTAGGGAAAAGATTTATACCAAATACAATGCTCTTAGTTTTAGAGATGTTCAGGACCAGTTTATTACTGGCCACACGTTCCAAAATGTTTGTTTTTTTACCCCTTTTTCCATCATATCCAATTGGTAGTTACAGTCTTGTCTCATCGCTGCAACTCCCGTACGGATTCAGGAGAGAAGGTCGAGAAGCCGCACTGCTTCTTGACACAATGCCTGTTTAACTCAGAAGCCAGCCACACCAATGTGTCAGAGGAAATACCATACACCTATCGACTGTGTCAGCATGTATTGCGCCCGGCCCGCCACAGAAGTCACGAGAGCGCGATGGGACAAGAATATCCCTGCTGACCAAACCCTCACCTAACCCGGATGACGCTGGGCCAATTGTGCACTGCCCCATGGGTCTCCTGGTCGCAGCCGGCTGCGACAGAGCCTGGATTCTAACCAGGACCTCTAATGGCACAGCTAGCACTGCAATGTGGTGCCTAAGACCACAGTGCCACTCGGGAGGCAACACATTCCAAAACTGACTGCAACTCCTTGTTAAGGGTTTCAGTGACTTCTTTAGCTGATGCGTACATGGTTGAATCATCAGCATACATGGACACAAGCTTTGTTTAATGGCAGTAGCAGGTCATTGGTAAAAATAGAAAAGAGTAGAGGGCCACAAGAGCGTTAGTGAGGTCGGGCACAGTTCTTTCGCCATTAAGCCTGGTTCGCAGCTCATCCCAAAGGTATTCTAAGGGGTTGAGGTCAGGACTCTGATCAGGCCAGTCAAGATCTGCCACACCGATCTCGACAAACCATTTCAGTATGGACCTCGCTTTGTGCACAGGGGCATTGTCATGCTGAAACAGTAAAGGGCCTTACCCAAACTGTTTCCACAAAGTTGGAAGCACAGAATTTGAGAATATCATTGTAAGCTGTAGCGTTAAGATTTCCCTTCACTGGAACTGATGAACCATGAAAAACAGCCCCAGACCATTATTTCTCATCCACCAAACTTTACAGTTGGCACTATGCATTCGGGCAGGTAGGGTTCTCCTGGCATCAGCCAAACCCAGATTTGCCCATCGGATTGATAGATGCTGTAGTGGGATTCATCACTCCAGAGAATGAGTTTTCAATTCTCCAGAGTCCAATGACAGCGAGCTTAACACCACTCCAGCGGACGCTTGGCATTGCGAATGGTGATCTTAGGCTTGTGTGCGGCTGCCCCCGCCATGGAAACCAATTTCACGAAACTCCCGACGAACAGTTCTTATGCTGACGTTGCTTCCAGAGGCAGTTTGGAATTCGGTAGTGAGTGTTGCAACCGAGGACAGGCGATTTTTACCTGCTACACGCTTCAGCACTTGGCTGTCCCATTCTGTGAGCTTGTGTGGCAACTTCACAATAACAGCACGTACAGTTGACCGGGCAGCTCTAGCAAGGAAGAAATTTGAGAAACTGTCTTGTTGCAAAGGTGCCATCCTACATTAAAAGTCACTGAACTCTTCAGTATGGGCCATTCTACTGACAATGTTTGTCTATGGAGATTGCATGGCGGTGTGCTCGATTTTATACACCTGTCAGCAACGGCTGTGGCTGAAATAGTCAAATCCACTAATTTGAAGGGGTGTCCACATACTTTTGTATATATATAGCGTCGTTGTTACGAATCTCTTTTGGCCCGACAGTCTAGGGGGGGGGGATGGTAATGAGACCCGTAACATAACTCATGCAATTTATAATAGTGACAAAGTAAAAGTGTGAACGAAATAACCACGACAAATGAAATCTACCGTCAAACTCAGGGTTTATTGTAAAACACACGGTAATGGGGGGAGCAGGAAAAGGGGCTGAGCTGGACCCAAGGAAATAAATAAAGTATTCAAAACACCCCTAAGCTAGACTAGCCTACTTTAACAACAACTAACTAACCAAAAATACAGTGGGTGGTCCGCCCAGTTCTAACTAGTGTATTTAACAAAGTTTACCTATTGGTAGTGTATGCCCATGGGCGACTTGTCTTGGTTCCCCCTTTCCCACCAGCAAACAAACAAACACCCTAACCAAAAAAACAATACTCACAGGTGAGGACAACGTGATATGGAGGTGCTCATACAAAAGAGAGGTCAATACATAAAGAGAGCGTGAACCAGAGAGTCCTACAGACATGGCATTTACAGAGAGATTGAGCTCCACAGCAAACAACTGACAGGGTTTTTAAACAAAGGGAAAGGAACAGTGATTGGGTAGGAAACAGGAGGAGGGGTGTCTTCTGATTGATGATTGGTGACTGATTGGGGAGTGATGATTTTCACCTGTGAGGGCAGAAAGAGAGAAAAGAAACACACACACAGAATACACACACAGGATACTTGTATCCGTAACAGTCGTTACGGAGTGCATGTTTAAATATATAAACATACACAGTCTGTAGAAATATATGACAATTGTCAATTTTGTAATATGTTTAAATATGCACTGAGTGTAATAAATATTAAGGACACCTGCTCTTACCTTGATGTGACGTTTTGATAATCGTGTAAACCTCTCTAGGACAAGGTGACTTTTATTCATATAGTCAGTCGGCTGTATTTACCCCTCAAAAATGAAATGCTAATTAACTGCTAATGCTAAAAACTACAAATGCCATGATGATCTGGACGAGACTGCCGAATCAAGGCAAAAGTAAGAATCTCTGGAAAAGCTATCTAATTTTAGTTACATGTAGTAATTAATAAATTGGCTAAATTTATTTGAATGGACAATTCTGTTAACTTTGCTGTGCAAGTTTTAAATTGATACAATACCTGTTAGCAAAGGTGTCGGCTAGAGATGACATGCAGGAGCTTGCAGGGATTGAAAGTTTTACACGATGTCTATAGATGTAAATAGAGCTGAATATACTGATGAAAGTCACCTTGTCCGAGAGAGATTTAAATGTTTATCAAAACGTCACACCAGGGTAAGCCTACATGAAAAACAGCCCTTATTTTAAATGTTTATAAAATCTCCTGAGAAAAATGAATGGTGAAAAAACTATTGGAACCAGTTTGACCGCTATTTAAAAAATACATATATTTAACCAGGCAAGTCAGTTAAGAACAAACTCTTATTTACAATGACGGCCTACCCCAGATGATGCTGGGCCGATTGTGCTCCACGCTATGGGACTCCCAATCACATCCAGATGTGATACAGCCTGGATTTGAACTAAGGACTGTAGTGACGCCTCTTGCATTGATATGCAGTGCCTTAGACCGCTGCGCCACTCAGGAGCGAATTTTTATTGGTATTACGATCCCTCCACTGTAGAGCTCTATGGATGTCACTTGTTAAATCCACTTCAATCAGTGTAGATGAAGGGGAGGACACAGGTTTAAAGATGGATTTTTAAGCCTTGAGACTATTGAGACATGGACTGTGTATGTGTGCCATTCAGAGGGTGAATGGGCAAGGCAAAATATTTAAGTGCCCTTGAATGGCGAATGGTAGTAGGTGCCAGGCACATCAGATTGTGTCAAGAATTGCAACATTGCTGGGTTTTTCATGCTCAACAGTTTCCTGGGTGTTTCAACAATGGTTCACCACCCAAAGGACATCCAGCAAGCTTGACACAACTGTGGAAAACATTGGAGTCAACATGGGCCATCATTCCTGTGGAACGCTTTCGACTCCTTGTAGAGTCCAAGAATTGAGGCTCTTCTGAGGGCAAAAAAAGATGGGTGGGGGTGGTACAACTCAATATTAGGAAGGTGTCTTTAATGTTTTGTACAAAACGAAAAAATAAACACAACATGTAAATTGTTGGTCCCATGTTTCATGAGCTGAAATAAAAGATCCCAGAAATGTTCCATACCCCACAAAAACCTTATATTTCTCTAATTTTGTGCATACATTTGCTTACATTCTTATTCGTGAGCATTTCTCATTTGCCAAGATAATCCATCCACCTGACAAGTGTGGCATATCAAGGCGCTGATTAAACAGCATGATTACATTTACATTTACATTTAAGTCATTTAGCAGACGCTCTTATCCAGAGCGACTTACAAATTGGTGCATTCACCTTATGACATCCAGTGGAGCAGCCACTTTACAATAGTGCATCTAAATCTTTTAAGGGGGGGGGTGAGAAGGATTACTTTATCCTATCCTAGGTATTCCTTAAAGAGGTGGGGTTTCAGGTGTCTCCGGAAGGTGGTGATTGACTCCGCTGTCCTGGCGTCGTGAGGGAGTTTGTTCCACCATTGGAGGGCCAGAGCAGCGAACAGTTTTGACTGGGCTGAGCATTACACAGGTGCACCTTGTGCTGGGGACAATAAAAGGCCACTCTAAAATGTGCAGTTTTGTCACACAACACAATGCCACAGATGTCTCAAGTTTTGAGGGAGCGTGCAATTGGCATGCTGACTCCAGGATCTCCACATCCGGCTTCTTCACCTGCAGGATTGTCTGAGACGAAGCCACCTGGACTTCTGATGAAACTGTGGGTTTTCACAACCAATGAATTTCTGCAAAAACTGTTAGAATGTCTCAGGGAAGCTCATCTGCGTGCTTGTCGTCCTCACCAGGGTCTTGACCTGACTGCAGTTCGGCATTTTAACCGAAATGCTCATCTTCGATGGCCACTGGCACACTGGAGAAGTGTGCTGTTCATGGATTAATCCCAGTTTCAAGTGTACCGTGCAGATGGCAGACAGCGTTTATGGCATTGTGTCGGCTAGCGGTTTGCTGATGTCAACGTTGTGAACAGAGTGCCCCACGGTGGTGGTGGGGTTATGCTATGGGCAGGCATAAACTATGGACATTGAACACAATTGCATTTTATCGATGGCAATCTGAATGCACAGAGATACCGTTATGAGATCCTGAGGCCCATTGTTGTGCTATTCATCTGCCGCCATCACCTCTTGTGTGAGTGAGCAGGATAAGGCACGGCCCCATGTCACTAGGATCTGTACATAATTCCTGGAAGCTGGGATTTATCCCAGTTCTTCCATGGCCTGCATACTCAATAGACAAGTCACCCATTGAGCATGTTTGTAATGCTCTGGATCGATGTGTACGACAGCATCTTCCAGCTGCCGCCAATATCCAGCAAATACGCACAGCCATTAAAGAGGAGGGGGACAACATTCCACAGGCCACAATCAACAGCCTGATGTACTCTATTCGAAGGTGATGTGTCACGCTGCATGAGGCAAATGGTGGTCACTCAAGATACTGACTGATTTTCTGATCCACGCCCATAACTTTTTTTAAGGTATGTGCAAACAACAGATGCATGTCTGTATTCCCAGTCATATGAAATCCATAGATTTAGGGCCTATTTAATTGATTTCAATTGACTGATTTCCTTATGTGAACTGCAACTCAGTAAAACAAATGTATTTGTTGCATGTTGCGTTTATATTTTTGTTCACTGTATAAGGCTTACACATACATTTTGATATCTGTAATTGACATGTACGTAAATACATTTACATACATGTTGTTAAAATATATGTCAATATTTTTTTTTTCCATACCGGCTTCATCAGCAATAACAAAGGTGAATACCATATCTTCCATTGTCTCTTTTCATAGAAACAGCAGAAGATGTCCGACTTGCATATGAACCTCCCCAAAGTCGACTTCTGTCTACAGTCCCCAAAGTCGACTTCTGTCTACAGTCCCCAAAGTCGACTTTTGTCTACAGTCAGCTACTTTTACCTTACCACTCAAACGTGCCCAGTGTCTCCGCCTCATACAGTATATCTGAACAGCTGAAATAAAAACTCTGCTGAGATTTGAAGGAACATTCCAAAACATATTATGAAGGCTACAGGCTTCTCCTGTCTGTCTGTTGTAACGGATATTGCAGTTGCACAAGCAGGGCACAGTCCCTACACTTTGGACACATTTTGTGTGATGACGTAGGCTAATCTTTATAGTTGCTGCCATATCGTAGTTCCTGAAAAAAAAACACCACTTGACTCCCTGTCTGCTTCCTGCACAGTTTAGCCAATGTTTACAATGATGAAAAAATAACATTCAATTGCTAATTAAACTGCCTGTCTGTGGGGGCGTTCGAGTGGATCACTTTTGTCAAGTCGGTGACCATTGTTGCGTTATTGGTTTAAAATTTGTCCAACTTGCACCTACACACAGAGTTTCTAAACCCAAAGGCGCAACATCGCGAGACTTCCGGGAATATATGTGAAACAGACCAAGCAGGCTGGGGTTTGTGGTTTGAGGGGTCAATGAGAGAAGTGAAAAATACTTCCTTAGTTGTAATTTTTCTTAAATCTAAAGGCACAACCTAGATTCAAGCCAATGTCTTAAGTAGTTGAACATGTTATTACTCCAACCTCGTGAAAGTAACCAACTGACATGTTTTAATTTATATCGCAGGAGTGCCTTTTGATTTGACGGCCTGCACATGCGCAGCTCAGCACGAGATGACTGTTAGTGTTTCTGTGCATGAGCTTAACTAGCCAACATCGCCATGACATCGCCTACAAGCGTTATCGGGGATTTCTATTGGAGAAGCAGTTTCTGCCTATCTTCATACTGTTCTGTCTTTGGTCTAAATGTCGACTGCATGAACTTTTCAAAAATCATGTGATCAAACAAAGATCACTAAGTTTTGACTGCAAAGTTTGTGAACTTGCTCTTTACCAACTTCATTCTGCAGCCATCACCTGCATGTGGGAGGATCTATTGTTAACCAATCATTAGGGTGTTTTTGTTTGACTACGCGAAAGTGACCAAAGACATGACTGAAACAGGAACCAACCTTGTCACGATGCATGTATACAGTGGATATGAATGTAATATTTGAGTCTCTCTGTCACTAACTGATTGTATAATGTGGGCCTAAACATATGACTTCAGTTTGTGTGTGTGTTATACTGATATGGGGGTTGGAGACATTGTTATTTCGACATGATAAAGAAAAGCTTTTATAAACAATGGCAACACTGCCATGTTGATTTGAGCCTTGCTGCTGGAAAACCACATTAATGTCTGACTGTCGTCTGTCACAGATGCACCTCCCCCGACTTTCCTCTACAATCTGTTGCTTTTGTCTTACCACTCAAACGCACCCTGTGTCTTGCTGCGTTCCACCTCTGGGCAGTTGAATGTTTTAGGCAGCCAAGCATGTATCCGGACCGGTAAAAAGAGTCGGACAAGGGGCAAGTTCTGACAATGGGCAAGTTCAATGTGATTTACATTCCATTTCTGAGGTACAGTTGCTGAAGCATATATCACTTGTTGGCTTATCCCTCTGTGCTGGCATAAGGTCCACTACTCACAAATATCCTCTCTGGCCCTCACCCTTGACCCATGCTCCTCTACTTACTTCACTGCCTCAGCCTAAGACAACTTATGCACTACTCTGACTCTGGTCACCTCCACCTGACACTCTGGCACCGGACACTTCCGAATCCCAGCAACATTGGCACCCCTACAGTAGACACAAACAACTTTATCCACCGAAACTACACATTCCCCTGAAACATCATAACGAATTCGGCACAAAAGCTCTAACAGGGTAACTGTTATATCCTAGTGTAACTTTGTCAGGTAAAAACTCAGACTCAAAACTCAAAAGGACTGACAATGACTCTTCACCACTCTCACCAATGGGTGAGGACTTTCTCCAAAAATGTCCCTCCAACTGGACTAGATTCTTCTTTATCATGTCCATCGATAACTGGCTTGCGCTCCAAGCTCTTCACCACACCTTCCCATCTCCATTTTTATCGCCATATGCCTCAAATTCAAATCCAACCTTTTTCCCCTCCATTCCTACTCAGAAATCCACCTTTGTGTCCCTGTCCCAATATTCTTCTTCTCCCGCCATTGCTTGCGGCCTGCAGCTCCCGTAGCTTCAGATTGCTGGCTAGCCTGCCGACCTGCATACTCGTCCTGCTGCTAATCTCGCAACAACAAAGTTTGTACGAACATGCCAATAAGGAATTTAGTGTAAAACATATAAACAAACAGTGCCGAATACATGGATGTCAATTAAGGCAGCCCCCTGCACCTCTCTCATTCAGAGGGGTTGGGTTAAATGCGGAAGACACATTTCAGTTGACAGCATTCAGTCATACAACTGATTTGGTCTTACCCTTTCTTTTCCCTTAAATAGCTGCATGTAGCAGTGGAGGCTGGTGGGAGGAGCTATAGGGGAACGGGCTCATTGTAATGGCTGGAATGGAATTAATGGAATGGTATCAAACACATCCAACATACCGTATGAAAACCACATGTTTGACTTTGCTCCATTTATTCCATTCCAGCCATTAATGAGTCTGTCCTCCTATTGCTCCTCCCACCAGCCTCCACTGGCATGTAGCCTTCCCCCCCTCCTGAAAAAAAGGAAATGAAATCACGCTTATGCTTACTGAGGCATGGAAGGCAATAGTTCGAATAGTTTTGTGTACAACATTAAGTTTTTAGGCTACACTAATGAACAGACAAAGCCGATCTAGGAGGGGGGAGTGTAGTGGCAACAGAGCCCAACAGCTACATAGGCAGCACTCAGCTATGTAGTGAAAAATCCTGCACAAACGCAGAAATATCCATAGTTTCAGGATGTGCTAATTGGGATACAGAAACTCTATCAGTAGCCACTCCATTAATGTAAACAGGGCTGAATTTTTCGGGAACAAAAATAACTGCGCGCGCCAGCGGTTGTTCGAGGCGAGGCAAAGGTTGAAGATAAAATATACAGCATTTTTGACCTAGGGCAAAGGCTTCGTACAAACCTCAGGTTTGTACCTGAGGTTTAGGAGTGACATAAACTAAATAAATCTGTGCATATGGTTTTATTACAACAATACTACACTGCTGTCTAGATGTTGAACAGCCAAAAAGGTATCATATTCTCTGTGACGTTCTTCAAACATCTGAAGACCCGAGGTAGGAGACAAAAGTGTTGGGAATCCTCTATATACAAAAAGCAGCATAGTAGCAGAGGATCACTGATGGGAGAATGGAATGTTTGGGGCCTAAAACATAGTTTCCTCTCATGCATTTTCCAGTAAGTGATTTTGGACCATACAAATACAAAAAAAGTCTGATTAAGTCTACTTGTGCACACTAGTTTCCATTCCCATTAGATTGCACTGATGAAAGAAAAACTTTTATTTTCTTTCTAGAACATTTTTCATTTATGCAATATGTAATTGTGGCTGTTGTATTGTATACTGGCAACAATAAGCAACAGCTAGCAACAATTAAAAAGTGACTTTTGGAATTCACTGTCAAAATAAAAGCCCCCCAAAAAACCTCTTGATTTGAGTGTCCCTGTTTTGAGCACATGGGATGTGTCTCAGAGTTGGAGTGCTGATCTAATTATGACTGTATCAGGTTCCCTTGTCAATGTAATTTTATCCACTGTGGTCTATAAGGGTTAAAATAGTCAAAGTAAAAGCTAGGCAGATTCTGGATCCCAGTACCCTGCCCTGAACCTTAGTCACTGTTGGAGCCTGCCACCACACTGTACTTTACCTTGCACCTTAGAGACTGTTGCCCTACGTACATGGACATAGTCATTGAACACTGGTCACTTTAATAATGTTTACATACTGTTTCACCCACTTTATATGTATATACTGTATTCTAGTCATGGCTCATCCTATATACCTTATTTTAGAAAATTATTCTGGGTAATGTATTTAAAAAAATGTATTTCTAAGTATTACTGTAGTTGCTAGAAACACAAGCATTTCGCTGCAACTACAATAACATTAGGAAATGTGTGTATGCAACCATTAAACTTTGATTTGGTCTAAAATTACTACAATAGTCCAAATAAAAACTAGGCAGATTGTTGTCTTTGGCTGTGTTTACACAGGCAGCCCAATTCTGATATATTTTTCCCACTAATTGGTCATTTGACCAATCACATCAGGTCGTTTCATATCAGATCTTTTTCAGATCTAATTGTGCAAAATATCAACGTTTGGCTTACTCTGTAAACGCAGCATACAATGATTAGAATAGATCAAATCATTAAAGTAAAATTCGAGTCAGAGATTTTATTTTGAAGTTTATAACGGAAGTGATCGGCTGTCTCTTCACTGCTGCTAGGTCCACACCAATTTTTTCTCTCAAATTTGTCAGCTTTCGCGAATGTTTTGCATTCTCTTCTACAGATTAAGGTTTGTACGAGACGAAAGGTAATATCTTGCAGTTTTGAACGATGACTATTCACCGATCAGTGTGGTTAAGTATTTAGTTACTTATTCACAGCATTGTCTTTGTGTGTCTGGAGATGATGGGTAGCGTTAGCTAGCTAACGTTAGCTAGCTTGCCGTAATTGATGCTGAGGAGGCCAGCCAGGTAACGTTACTGTTAGCCAGCTAGCAAGCGAGATTTCCCATTGTTGTCTGTAAAGTCATTATTGCCACAACGGCTCTGTCATCTCGCAGCAAAAGAGAAACAAGAATGTTTTCATCTGTCAGTAGTGTTAATGGTGACACAGCAAATTTGGAATAAAATGACCACATTAGGCTACAGCTGCTTTATCCCAGACATCTGTCAAATCAGCACCCAACTGCCCTCCTCATCTGACAGTGAAGAGTCGTCGAACGAGGACCAGTAAACACTGATCAGGGCCTTTATTATATTCTAGGTAATGGCGTTGAAGCAGGGTTAGCGCCCTTTTGACGATAATGTTAATACAATATTACTACAATATTTGTCACATTTGAGGTAAATTGACTTAAAATGCTGTAGTTATTTTTCCTTTTTCTTCTTTCCAGGTATTAGACTCATGGGCTCAAAAAGGAGAAGGGCTACGTCCCCCTCTAGTAGTGTCAGTGGGGGGGACTTTGACGATGGACAGCCTTCATCCTCAGCATCTTCGGTAGGTCGGAAAAGGAGAAGAACCTCAAATATTCCCACTGTTGATCCAGTAAGTTCAGTTAACAGCTGTTTTGTGTGTGGAAACGTTGCATTCCGATTCAAATATATTGTGTGTACTCAACTTCTCTGGTAATGCCTTTCGGGTTTAATGTCTTCCCCCAAAAATTAATGATTGAATTTTGTGAACTCTAAATCCACAGTCACAAGTCAAACCCATGTGTAGTTTATGAGTGTTCATAAACATTGTTGTTTCCTGTATTGTTTTGTATTCATCCACTATGTTTTGCCTCCAGATTGCAGTATGCCATGAATTGTACAACACAATCAGAGATTATAAGGATGACCAGGGAAGAATGTTATGTGAGCTGTTCATAAGAGCACCCAAGAGACGGTAAAGAGGATGGTTAACATAGAATGGGTAAAAAAAGAGAAGAGTTTCCATTACTACGAACATAAGCCTCATTAAATTAACTTATCTATTGTGTTTTCTGTGTTGAAGAAATCAATCGGATTACTATGACGTTGTGACTCAGCCTATTGACATGATGAAGATCCAGCAGAAGCTGAAGATGGAGGAGTACGATGATGTGGAGCAGATAACGGCTGACTTTCAGCTCTTATTCAACAATGCAAAGGCATACTACAAGGTAATGTATCTCTCCCTGTAATAACAAACACATTTACTGGATTCTTTAGGTGAGACAAATCATGTTTACAAGGCATGTTTTGTATGAAGGAGTTTTCAGAATAAATGCCCTGTCTCAGGCCTAAATCCTGGAGTTAACCAAATTAAAGGGAATGTGTTGCATGTCTGTAGTCGGATTCTCCAGAGTACAGAGCGGCCTGTAAGCTGTGGGACCTCTACCTGCGTACTAAGAATGAGTTTGTTCAGCGGGGGGATTATGATGACGATGATGAGGACGGGGACGATGCACAAAATAATCCTGGAGGGTCAAATGAGGATGAGGTAACACCAGTACTTCCGATGTAGCATGACAATTATTTTATTACACGATGACTAACCTGTCACACATGTAGTACATGTAAACCCTCAAAACATAGCACAACATGGCAAATAAATGGAAGATATCTGTTCACTCTGTTGAACTGTAAGTGTTTCTTATGACTGTGTTTTACTTTGAATGACAGAATGCACCCAATTGCCTGAAGGAGGTCCTTGAGCAGCTGCTGGATGCTGTGGTGACATTCTCCGAGCCCTCAGGGCATCTCGTCAGTGATCTATTCCAGAAACTGCCCTCTAAAGTGGTAATAGAACAATTATCTCCGAAACTGTGGCCTTTGCATATTTTTGTGATTTAATATTTATATATTATACCGTTTGATTTATTTCCCCTCAGCAATACCCAGACTATTATGCCATAATAAAGGACCCAATAGATCTGAAAATCATTGCCCAGAAGATACAGGTATGCCACCCAACCATCTGACTGAATGTACTGTAAGGGGTTAAAGTAACACTACGGTTCACGTACAGTATATCACTGGTCTATTCATTTTTTAGATGAGCCACTACAGAAGTGTTGGTGCCATGGCAAAAGACATAGATCTTCTGGCTAAGAATGCCAAAATGTACAATGAGCCTGGGTCACAAGTTTTTAAGGTATGCTGTCCTCACATTCAGAATTGAGTCAGAATTCTATGTCAGTTTTGTTTGTTATAACTCTCTCATTCTTATTCATTTAAGGATGCCAACACCATCAAAAAGGTCTTTGCACAGAGAAAGACAGAAATTGAGCATGCTGAGCCAATCAAGTCCAGTATTCGCATCAGGCAAGTAACACCATAGACATGGTAGAAAGTAGACTTTACGAGTCAAACAAACAACATGCAACATTTAGAAGCATTTTTCCATGAATTAAACAGCTGTGTGTGTGTCAGGAACAGAAGGTCAGCCCAGGGAGACCGGCTCTCAGCTATTACCATGGCTCTTCAGTACGATAGTGATGACGATGGCATTCTGGCTGGTACGTCTCACTGGTCTTCACTTCACTAATTTAGCTGTTTTAGAGGAACATATAAGAACAGAGGGGGCAGTGCAAAGTAAACTGGCGTATGAGGGTTTGTCAGAATACTTCGGACTTCATCTGTCTGAATCAGTTGTCTCTCTCATTGCCCAGGGTCTGTCCACTATGACGAGGGGGAGTCAGAGGCAGAGAGCATGCACCACAGCATGGACATGAGTAACCCCATCTTCCAGCTGTACGAGGCTGTGCGTGGCGGCAGGAACAGCCAGGGCCAACTCATCTCCGAGCCCTTCCTCCAGCTGCCCTCCAGGAAAGACTACCCAGACTACTTCCAGCAGATCAGCCAGCCCATCTCCCTGCACCAGATTAGGTAGGCCAGCCATTGGAAGGACCTCTGCTAAATAAATGGCAGATTGTGCTGTTCCACAAAATAGGTTATTTGAAACAAATTCATGCAAGTGTGATTTACGTAATCTGGCCTTCAAGATGTACACTACCGGTCAAAAGTTTTAGAACACCTACTCATTCAAGGGTTTTTCTTTATTTTTTACTATTTTCTACATTGTATAATAATAGTGAAGACATCAAAACTATGAAATAACATATATGGAATCATGTAGTAACCAAATAAGTGTTAAACAAATCAAAATATATTTTATATTTGAGATTCTTCAAAGTTGCCACCCTTTGCCTTGATGACAGCTTTGCACACTCTTGGCATTCTCTCAACCAGCTTCACCTGGAATGCTTTTCCAACAGTCTTGAAGGAGTTCCCACATATGCTGAGCACTTGTTGGCTGCTTTTTCTTCACTCTGTGGTGAACTCATTCCAAACCATCTCAATTTGGTTGAGGTCGGGGGATTGTGGAGGTCAGGTTATCTGATGCAGCACTCCATCACTCTCCTTGGTAAAATAGTCCTTACACAGCCTGGAGGTGTGTTGGGTCATTGACAACAAATTATAGTCCCACCAAGCCCAAACCAGATGGGATGGCGTATCGCTGCAGAATGCTGTGGTAGTCATGCTGGTTAAGTGTGCCTTGAATTCTAAATAAATCACATACACTGTCAAATGCAAAGCACCCCCACACCATAACACCTCCTCCATATGCTTTACGGTGGGAAATACACATGCGGAGATCATCCGTTCACCCACACCGTGTCTCACAAGGACACGGCGGTTGGAACCAAAAATCTCCAATTTGGACTCCAGACCAAAGGACACATTTCCACCGGTCTAATGTCAATTGCTTGTGTTTCTTGGCCCAAGCAAGTCTCTTTTTCTTATTGGTGTCCTTTAGTAGTGGTTTCTTTGACCTTGTAGAAAGTTGACCATGAAGGCCTAATTCACGCAGTCTCCTCTGAACAGTTGATGTTGAGATGTGTCTGTTACTTTAACTCTGTGACGCATTTATTTGGGCTGCAATTTCTGAGGCTGGTAACTAATGAACTTATCCTCTGCAGCAGAGGTAACTCTGGGTCTTTCATTCCTGTGGCGGTCCTCATGAAAGCCAGTTTTATCATAGCGGTTGATGATTTTTGCAACTTCACTTGAAGAAATGTTCTAAGTTCTTGAAATGTTCCGTATCGACTGACATTCATGTCTTAAAGTAATGATGGACTGTCATTTCTCTTTGCTTATTTGAGCTGTTCGTGCCATAATATGGACTTGGTCTTTTACCAAATAGGGATATCTTCTTGTCACAACACAAGTTCAAACGCATTAAAAAGGAAAGAAATTCCACAAGTTAACTTTTAACAAGGCACACCTGTTAATTGAAATGCATTCCAGGTTACTACTTCATGAAGCTGGTTGACAGAATGCCAAGAGTGTGCAAAGCTGTCATCAAGGGAAAGGGTGGCTATTTTAAGAATCTCAAATATAAAAAATAAATGTTGATTTGTTTAACACTTTTTTTTGGTTACATGATTCCATATGTGTTATTTTATAGTTTTGATGTCTTCTTATTATCATTCTAAAATGTAGAAAATAGTAAAAATAAAGAAAAACCCTTGAATGAGTAGGTGTTCTAAAACTGAGTAGGTGTTCTAAAATGTCTTGAACAATTTATTCAGGCTTAATAATTTTGTGTGGCATGACATGGCATGAGCTGTACAGTGTATTTCTACCCTATCCTTTTCCAAATGTGAGAGCCCTTAATTCCCCACACACAGGAACAAGATGAAGAACAACGAGTATGAGAGTGTTGATCAGCTAGACGCCGACCTCACTCTGATGTTTGAGAACGCCAAGCGCTACAATGTGCCTCATTCCTCTATCTATAAGCGTGTGTTGAAACTCCAGCACATTCAGCAGGTCAGTGGGTGTATGAGCTGCCAATGCTGAAACTCAAGTTCAAACCCAAGCTCTGCTGTATAGTTGTGTATCAGCATCTGTATGGTTTTTAGTGGGCTGTAAAGTATCCTATGGTGATTATTGGGTGTAACATTGCTGGAGTATTAACTAACAATCAGATGGTACTGCTGCTTAGGCAATCTGGTCTCTCAGGCCTCTCTGGTGTTATAGGTCCCAGACATTGAAAATCGTGTTTTTCATCAAATTGGATGATATTTGAATGGAACCAGTTCAAAGTAGTATGTAAACTGACTTTAGCTGGTACATTGATCAAGTTTGATCATAAAGTTACTGGTCCCGTCCCTATGTGCCAAACACTTGGATTCAGGAGGCAGGCACTACCAAGGATTTACTTCCATCTTTATGCAACGTCATATAAAGGTAGCGTCTTATCGTCTTAACTCATTTAAATATGTACCGCCTTAAAACCGGCATCACACTTGCGCCTACACAGAACATACAACCGAAGATACTGGTAACCTTTAATCTGTGGTGTGACTGTTAGCTAGCAATCTACTTACCAGCATGCCGTCAAAAACACACTGTGTTGTGACTGGATTCCATAGTGTAAAATTAAACTTACACTATTTTTATGAAGACATCTGACAGCAATGGCTGCTTTTCATTTCGGGGTGGACAGGCTGCACCGGAAATTGTGATCATGTCACACGTGTGCAGTGCACATTTAGTGTGAAGTTACTTTATCAGTTGGGGAGAACATTCGATAGGTCTTGCCAGGAAGCTAATCCTGAAGACGGATTCTGTACCATCATTGACAGTGGATCTTGCAAGCGCTGACCATGATGTGAGTATTAGAGTTTGATGAGTCTGACACAGTAGCCAACATTTAGGGGGGGATCGCGGGTCTAACGTTAGATAATTCGGCTGTGGCTGCTTTGACTTGTGAATTATCTATTTTTCATAACACACCTAATAGTCACTATATGGTTTTGGTTTTTCCATCCCTAAGCGTCCAACATTGAGTCTTAGAACTGCCAGCGCACAGCTGGCACGAAGGAAGGTTGTCCACTAAGGAGTTACGGTGTGTATAGTATTTTGTCATTTAGCCCTGAAAATCACATTTTGCCATTCCATTGTGTGGGTTGTTGTCTTACAGGCTAATTCCCTCTCCATTTGTCTTTCCACTATCATCAAGCTGTCATGATAGACATTTTAGAAAATTCAACATCCACTCCCTCTGCACAGCTTCCCAGGCAACCACTGCATCAAGAATGCTGTAATTCAAAATCAGCTTTCCCAAGGCAAAGAAGGGGGGTATGCTGTGAAGCCTGTGAAGACAGACCCCAACATACTGTAAGTCATAGTTATTAATTTAAAATCAATTGAGCATTTCAGGCATAGAAAAGTTTCAAAAACGGTGCACGACCAAATATTGCATATATCAAATTCAGCACTTCAAAAACACCAAAAAACACATTGTAGAATGAGTAGATCACTTCATCAATGAATTTATAGCATTATAAATCAGAACGGTAAATAAAAGGACATTTAAATTCACTACCCATTTAACAAACATTTCTTTTTTCAAAAACAATACAGGCTACGTAGACAGGCTCCTGGATCTCCTCTTCAACGAGGTCATCCTTGAACCAGCGCTGTATGTGGGGAAGCTGTGTGAGCTGTCCATCCCAGGACCCCTGTCTGCCCAGTGTGAGAGGCCTGACAAGGAGGCCATGGTTGAATTTGTCTCCCGCTTCAATCTTGTGGGTGACTTAAGCCTGCTTAATTGAAGCGTGGTACATGGGTCCCCGTCCTCTCACGCTTCCTATCAATCTCTGTAGTTGGTTGTATTTCCTAAAGCCTAAGTAATTCACTTGTACATATGTTTTTTTCAAGCATTCGGTCGGGAGTGTTACAAATTGCACGAATCACTGGGTCCTACACACTGTAGGGCGGCCGGGTAACTAAATTAGGCTTATTGGCTCTAATACTTTATGTTATGTCAAATGATGTCTCACCATTATTTCTCGCCTTTATTTCTCATGAGTGTTCATGTTGATCAATATTTAGGCAATGCTGGCCTATTGTAAATAAATAAATGTCTGATCAATGCGTACAATTCTGAACATATTGTCATTTATAATGCTAATGCAGAGGCACCAATAAATTGTCCAGTACACTTATTGTATGCTGTTTTCATGTAATGACTAATTATTGTGAAGAAGCGTATCAGTGAACTTTATTCTGTAATTATTTACAAAACAATAGAAATGCAATTGTGTATTGCTGCTGTTTGTCGGATATCCAACAGTCCATGATCAGATCTGTTGAGCATGAGAGCATTTTGCAGGGAAAATGGGTTGAGGCATCCCACTGGGCACCGGTGTCAATTCAACGAATATTCCACGTTGGTTCAACGTCATGTCATTGAAATGACATGGAAACAACGTTGATTCAACCAGTGTGTGCCCAGTGGGTTACTATTTAGGCTCGGGATGACATGTGACCCATTGTTTATCTTGTCATCAATGACATGGCCCATTATTTACCTTGTTACCTGTCAATGACCACAAGGTTGTTTCAAAGAACTGTCAGTCAAGGTGAGCTCATGAATATAAGCTCCTCGCCCACTCAGCCTGTTCTTTCAGGCTTCCTGATAGTTGAGAGAAGGTACAATTTCTTCAAATCTGAGCTTTTTAATAGTGTAAAAATATTATGGGTGATGTTTTGGTCATTCAAAGGCTATTTTTACTTGGGAAATAGGATGACTGTACGGGACCTTTAAACATGGATTAGGTCTGACTCACTGTCTGTCTGTACGGGACCTTTAAACATGGATTAGGTCTGACTCACTGTCTCTGTCTGTACGGGACCTTTAAACATGGATTAGGTCTGACTCACTGTCTGTCTGTACGGGACCTTTAAACATGGATTAGGTCTGACTCACTGTCTCTGTCTGTATGGGACCTTTAAACATGGATTAGGTCTGACTCACTGTCTGTACGGGACCTTTAAACATGGATTAGGTCTGACTCACTGTCTCTGTACGGGACCTTTAAACATGGATTAGGTCTGACTCACTGTCTGTCTGTACGGGACCTTTAAACATGGATTAGGTCTGACTCACTGTCTCTGTCTGTACGGGACCTTTAAACATGGATTAGGTCTGACTCACTGTCTGTCTGTACGGGACCTTTAAACATGGATTAGGTCTGACTCAATGTCTCTGTCTGTACGGGACCTTTAAACATGGATTAGGTCTGACTCACTGTCTCTGTCTGTACGGGACCTTTAAACATGGATTAGGTCTGACTCACTGTCTGTCTGTACGGGACCTTTAAACATGGATTAGGTCTGACTCACTGTCTATGTCTGTACGGGACCTTTAAACATGGTTTAGGTCTGACTCACTGTATCTGTCTGTACGGGACCTTTAAACATGGATTAGGTCTGACTGTCTGTCTGTACGGGACCTTTAAACATGGATTAGGTCTGACTCACTGTCTCTGTCTGTACGGGACCTTTAAACATTGATTAGGTCTGACTCACACCTGTGTTACTATGCAATAGTGTCTTGGGCAGTGTTCTCTATGTACTGTACTTGGTTGCAATCATTTATTTGGTGGATAGTTGCATGTTGTACTTGTCAAAAGATAGAAGATGAAATAGTGGACCTGCCAAACCATGATGGCTTTTATGTCTGTGAGTGCACTACTTTTGTGTAAGTGGAGATATGTTAGAGAGAGATGGGGAGAGTTAGAGGTGGTAGTTTATATTCATGAACGTGTGGGAGGAAGAGCAGCTGGTTGATATTGTGTGTGTGTTTGTGTGGTTTTCCTAGCTAAAGAGAACAGAGCTATTGAGGAGGGAGGACGACAGCATGGATGGGGACAGCATGCTCTCTTCTACCATGTCTGATACTGGCAGCACTAAGAGGAAGAGGTACGCACTACTTATTTAACCTTCTCAGCAGAGGTAATAGTAAATGCCAGGCTCCTGCAAAATAAAAGTCCCTGTACTTTTGGTTTATAAAACTTGTTTTGGCCACAATATCATTGCATTGTTTTTTATTGATCCTTCAAGGCAAAGTTTCCTACTTTTAACTAACCCACATCCCTGTGACCACCAGCCATAAGAAAAACACCAAGAAGAACCGGATGAAGGCCCTGTACTCCGCAGTGACGGAGGCCCGGGAGATGGGCACAGGCCGGAGGCTCTGTGAGCTCTTCATGGTCAAGCCTTCCAAGAAGGACTACCCGGACTACTACAAGATCATCCTGGAGCCCGTGGACCTGAGGATCATCGACCACAACATCCGCTCTGAGAAATACATGACTGAGGACGCTCTGCTGGAGGACATGAAGCTCATGTTCCGCAACGCACGACACTACAATGAGGAGGGCTCACAGGTGATGGGCCAACAGGGGTCAGACTCAGGGCAATGAAATGTGCTTACTAGATTATTTAGCAGTAACGTACTAGTGTCTTACCTTTAATCATGAATCGTGATTTCTAAGATAGAAACTACATTTCCATAATGTCAGCAGTATGCAGTGTAGCAACTATGTCTTTGGCTCTAAAATGCCCCTCAATTTTGCCACTGAACACTTGGCGTTGTTCCAGGTCTATAACGATGCCAACGTCCTGGAGAAAGTCATAAAAGACAAACGGAGGGATCTTGGCCCAACGCCTGACGATGATGACATGTCACCAAAGTTGAAAATAAGTACGTTGCTGACATTTTGGCTTAAATAATTCAGATACAGTACATGGATGTCATTTTAGTCTAGTAATCACTTCATCCCCAAAATAATAATACACACACCCCCTCTGTAATTCCAGGGAAGAGTGGTATCACGCCTAAGAAGTCCAAGTACCTGACCCCCCTGCAGCAGAAGCTGAACGAGCTGTACGAGGCGGTGAAGAACTTCACAGACAAGCGTGGCCGCCGCCTCAGCACCATCTTCCTACGGCTTCCATCGCGCGCTGAACTGCCCAACTACTACATCGCCATCAAGAAGCCAGTGGACATGGAAAAGGTCAGGAGCCACATGCTGGCCAACAAGTACCAGGATGTAGACGCACTGGTGGAGGACTTGGTGCTGATGTTCAACAACGCCTGCACCTACAACGAGCCAGAGTCTCTGATCTACCGCGACGCTCTTGTGCTGCACCGTGTTCTGCTGGAGACTCGACGGGACCTGGAGGGAGGCGAGGACGCCCATGTGCCCGACGTGGCCCGCCTCATCCAGGAGCTCATCCGCAGCCTCTTCGTCTCCGTGCTTGGTCACCAGGATGACGAGGGGCGTTGCTACAGCGACTCGCTGGCTGAGATCCCCGCTACTGACCCCAGCAGCCCCGACAGACCGCCGCTCAACTTTGAGATCATCAGAGCTAACGTGGACCGGGGACGCTACAAGAGACTGGACGTGTTCCAGGATCACATGTTTGAGGTGCTGGAGAAGGCCAGGCGCATGCACAGGTGGGGCACAATTAGGAAACAGTGTTTGCCATTTTCTCTTTTATTTTCTCTCTGCAATATTTGGGTAATATCAACCATAGAGCTAATTTCTGTGCATTTAACAGTTAGAACATTAGATATTTGAAGTGCATGTGATTGTCCTCCAGGACGGACTCTGAGATATTTGAGGATGCGGTGGAGCTGCAGCAGTTCTTCATCCGAATCCGAGATGAGCTGTGTAAGAATGGAGAGATCCTGCTCACCCCCGCCCTCAGCTACACCTCCAAACACCTGCACAGTGACGTGGAGAAGGAGAAGAAGGAGAAGCTGCCCAAGGAGATAGAGGAGGACAAGCTCAAGAGGGAGGAGGAGAAGAAAGGTATGCTCTCACTGACACTCTGAACCTAGCAACTTGTAGCAAGGCAGATAGATATACCTATTCCACCAATCAAAGCAGTGTCCAACAACAGTTACCCAGTGGCATCAGTTATAGGGCTTTAGTCATCATTATGCCCCTATGAAATAGTATTTATTGACTGACTGATTAACTGAGTTGAGTTGTGAACCCACAGAAGCTGAGAAGAGTGAGGATCCTGCTGGAGGGGCGTGGCAGTCTGGTCTCCAGCGTACCTACAGCCAGGACTGCAGCTTCAAAGACAGCATGTACCACGTGGGAGACTATGTGTACGTGGAGCCTGCTGAGCCCAACCTGCAGCCGCATATCGTCTGCATTGAGCGCCTGTGGCAGGATGATGCAGGTTGGTGGCTTTGCACAACCACTACTGAAAAGCATTAGTAGTGATTCTGTATTCTATTTACATTTTGTTGTGGAAATGGCCCGACTTGACACATTCAATCATTCCTTTTGCTGTATCAATTGTGCTGTCCTTTTGTAATAGTATTGCTCTGTGTACTTCTTTCCCCATTCCAGGTGAGAAGTGGCTGTATGGCTGCTGGTTCTACAGGCCGAATGAAACCTTCCATCTCGCTACACGCAAGTTCCTGGAGAAGGAGGTCTTCAAGAGCGACTACTTCAACAAGATTCCTGTCAGCAAGATACTGGGCAAATGTGTTGTCATGTTTGTTAAGGTACTAAGCTCTTTTCTATTTCCATTTTCATGTTCCAGCTCTTTCTAATATGGTTGAAGCATAAAACGTTTCAAGTGAATCATTGGCCTTGGCTTTTTTTTTGTAACTGATCCCAGGACTACTTTAAGCTTCACCCAGAGGGCTTCAGGGCAGACGATGTGTATGTCTGTGAGTCTCGCTACTCAGCCAAGACCAAGTCCTTCAAGAAGATCAAGATGTGGACCATGCCCCTGAGCTCCGTTAGGTTTGTCCCTCGGGGCGTACCGTTGCCTGTAGTCCGGGTTGCATCCATGTTTGCCCCTAAACAAGAAGAAGAGAAGCCTGCAGAGATACAAGAAGAGGGCAAAGCCTTGGACACTATGGATAAGGTGAGTGGTTAGAAAATATTGGGCAATTGGAATGAGATTAAATTGGATTAATATGTGATCCAACAGAGTGCAAACAAAGACAACCATACTGCGTGTGTATGTGTAGGAGAGGGAGGATGTAATCCTGGACATGACCAATGGGGAGCCAGGCTGCCAATACTATGAGCAGCTCTGCTACAATGACACCTGGCTGAAAGTGGGAGACTGCATCTATATTCGCTCACATGGACTAGTGCGCCACCGAGTAGGCAGGTAGGGTAAATACAACTCTACAGACACAATTTCCAAAATGGGATGTGGCTTGATATGTAGTGATTATTTATTTAGTTGAATAAAGTGGGTTTTATTTTTGTCTGCCAGGATTGAGAAGATGTGGATGCGGGACGGAGCGGCCTACTTCTTTGGGCCTATTTTCATCCACCCAGAGGAGACAGAACACGAGCCCACCAGGATGTTCTACAAGAAGGAAGTGTTCCTTAGCAACCTGGAGGAGTCTTGCCCCATGACCTGTATCATAGGTATTCTCTCTGCCCTGATAACAGACCCTATTATTGGGTTGATGATATGCCATGTTATTTTCAAATGTTGAGAAGAGAAACAAGTTTAAGTGCATGGGTTGATTGTATTTCACCGGGCATGTGCCATGCTTATATCCCTCTCTGTTGACTTGTTCCACAGGGAAGTGTGCGGTGTCCTCCTTCAAGGAGTACCTTTCGTGCCGGCCCACGGAAGTGCCTGAGGAGGACGTTCTGCTTTGTGAGAGTCGTTACATCGAGAGTGACAAACAGATGAAGAAGTTCAAGGGTCTGAAGCGCTTCTCCCTCTCTGGGAAGGTGGTGGAGGACGAGATCTATTACTTCAGGTGAGTGGCTTGACTTTTTACGTGCCTCAAGATACTGTTGCATAATCAGCAATAGTTAGAAACCATTCCACAACGTAGTAAAGCAGAATTGAGTGACCCTGAAAGGGGGAGTTCGGAGTCGGTCAAAAACACTCCTTTTAGTTAAGGTAGAACAGAACTCAACACCCAGGTGTAACTGCAGTCTATTCCACGTGTCCCGTACAGGAAGCTGATCGTGCCCCAGAAGGAGCCATCCCCCCTGCTGGACAGGAAGATCGCAGTGCTGGAGGCCAAGTTTGCCGACATGACAGATGAGGAGTTGGAGGACCTGGGGGAGGATGATGGGGAGCTGGGAGACACCTCCATACCCCAGCTCCAGAGCCCCATGGCAGGCAGCGACATGGACATGCCTTACACCCCTCCACAGGTCAGAGCAGCAACATACACTGGGCAAATGTGTGGTCATGTTGTGAAGGTAAAGCTCTTTTACATTTGTCTCAAAAGTTATTGGTAAGATCGTCGCACCCTGATAAAGACGTGTCAACTGAATTGCATGCATCCTGATTGAAACAAAACATGTCTCAAATGATTTGCATGTTCAAGGTGAGATTCAAGAAAAAGGCCTCTTAGCCATCCAGTTGGAGGTGTGTATAGCAATGACAGTAGAGAGATGACATGACACACTCTCCCTTACTTGACTGCAGTCCACTCCCAAGTCCATGAAGGGGATGTCCAAGAAGGAGGGCTCCAAGAGGAAGATCAACATGAGTGGCTACATCCTGTTCAGCAGTGAGATGCGAGCGGTCATCAAGGCCCAACACCCAGACTTCTCCTTCGGGGAACTCAGCCGTCTGGTGGGCACCGAGTGGAGGAACCTGGAGTCTCCCAAGAAAGCTGAGTATGAGGGTAAAAGATCTTACAAATGTACTTAGTCTGTGGTAGTTTGTTCAATGCCCCTTGCAGTAGTATCTCTGCAAATTCCCTTGCAAAAAGTTGTATTAGTATGTGTGTGTGTTTGTTGTGTTTGCAGAGCGAGCAGCTAAAGTGGCCGAGCAGCAGGAGCGGGAGAGGGCTGCCCAGCAGCTGGCTTTCCCTAGAGCAGGTACCCCAGTAGGGCTCTGATGAGGGTGGTTCCTCCCCCGACCCCAATGGTGTTGCTTTATCCCAGCATGACATGTCAGGTATCCCATAACAGAGGGGGATGCACTCCCCTGGGGACACTTGGAGCTGCAATAAGAAGCTGTACCCTTTTCATTTCTTCATTACTAATCTTTATTCTAGTACTGTACTTTCCCCTCTTTTCAATGATACACTGCTTCAACATTTATTTAGAAGCTTACCAGTTTCACTGCATCATTCTACCATCAGTCTGATTCAAGTAGTGCTTGTGATTTGTGAATGAATTACATGTGTATGAATGTCTGATTATGGATGATCAAATATCCTAAATCTAGATTAATGTTTAGTCATTTAGCTAGTGCATGATCTCTGCTAGCTAGTTGCAGTTGCATGTCGCACTGATGCATGCATCTGTTGCTATACCCTCCTCCCAAAAGGCATGATGGGTTCATATATGCCACACATGATGCTGCAGGACCTAGTTGACGGCATGTTTAGTATGACTGGCATGCCACCACATCACATGAGGTTGCCTCTCTTGCCCCATCATCACCTAATGCCAGGCATCCCTGGGTTCCCTGGCATGCCATACCCGGGTAAGAGCACTTTCACAGCCACCCTACCTGCCACCCCACTGCAGATGCTTCCTGTATGCCACTCTAACTCACTGGAGGGGCTACCTGTAACGTAGGCTGAGGTCCTGTAGTGATACTCAGTCATTGAGGGATTCATCAACAGGGTCATGTATTCTCTGAAGTACCCTGACCTTGAATGCAGATTGTTGCTGAGAGGCTGTAATGACCCAAATTGGTCTTTTTCTTAAAAGAGCAGTAGTAAAGTCAGTAGTACACAACACAATCCAAGATGGCCAGCTGCTGACAGCTGTGGCCTGGAGCACTCTGTGATTGTTGATGCCTTCCTTACAGGTGTCAACGCGGGTGCCCCTGGAGCCTATGGAACCCAGGTAATCTACACTTCTATACAATTGTATTCAAGAAAAGCACATAGACTGTAAATGTTTATTTGATTAGTCACATCATTACTCACATCTGTATTTGAGTATGAGAAGTAAAGAGGCCTTTGATGCTTTTTTAGATGATTGGTATTGGGCAGCAGGCCCCACCACCCTATCCAGGACAGGGCCAGCCTGCCCTCCAGCAGCCCTCAACACCCATATTTGTAGCCCCGCCACCCAAGCCCCAGCGCCTGCTCCATTCGGAGGCGTACCTGAAGTACATTGAGGGACTCAATGCAGAGTCCTCCACCATCAGCAAGTGGGACCAAACTCTCTCAGGTGAGTTCTCCTCACTGAAAGAAAGTGATTCACACCACAACAAATCTACAAATCACTTATTTAATATGTCAGAGATTGATTCATCAGTAAATTGCCTTATTGAATAACAGATCTGTGTATACAGACAGTATTGTAATTTATCGATTCACCTGCATTGTGTATCGTGAATGCATGTATAATTTCCCTTGATACATTTTTGCATTAAGATCAGAGCAGAAGTATTGTGAGTGTGATGACCTTGTGTATGTCTTCTGTATGTGGACATGTTTGAGCAGCTCGAAAGAAAGATGTGCGGCTGACCAAAGAGCAGGAGAGCCGGCTGCCGTCCCATTGGCTGAAGAGCAAGGGCGCCCATTCCACCATGGCGGACGCATTGTGGCGTCTGCGAGACTTGATGCTGCGTGACACAATGAACATCCGCCAGACGTACAACCTGTAGAATGTCTGAGCCACTGCTCCTTACACTGTCAGACAGGAAAGCGGGTTTAGGCTCATTTAAAAAAAGTGTTTATGTTGTTGTCATGTTAAAGTTGTCATTCGTTTGTAGAATGGTTAAATGAGCTTGCTTACTCTGTTCAAGCTGTTTTGTATTGACATCTTAATTGTTCTAACAAGTGCATTATTATTGTATTACATGTTTCTCTGTGATGGATAAACGTTTTCATAAAAAATGAAGAATTGACTTGTTCTTGAAGGCTAATTTAGTATCTGTACTGCAATATGGAACATTCTAGTGGGCAGCCATGTCCTGACTCAAAGGCACCAGACAAGAAAAGAGGAACCAACAGACACTTTGATTCTTCTCTTTAAGTTGTTCTATTGGTCTTCCATGACATGAATACGAGGTTATAACTAGGTGAACACACTTCATCAATCAATAACAGTGATAAATGAATCAATAACATAGCATCTGTTCTGAACACTTGCCAACGCCATTCACTCCCTTTCAAGTGCACAGGGGCGTGTCTAGCGTGGTTTTCCAAACTTATTTTGCGCATGCCCTGTACACATGCCGCGCAGTCAGTGGCTTGAGATTTCTTTAAACAAGCTAACGTTAGTCAGGCATCAGCGAATCGTACAACAGCACATACCGGCTGAGAGACAACTCAAAACAAGAGAAGGTATAACATCTCACCGCTGTATCAAATGATACAGTTTAATGTACATTACTGGCTTGCTTGTAGAAAGACGGAGAACTGCGGTAGCCGTTTCTAATTTGCCTATCGTGGGATAATTTAGCATCAGCAAACTAGCGAACATTTACTAGTAGAACAATGTCAGTGCGATACTTGCTAGCTATTCACGTTTAGTTATCTAGCTAGCTGTGTTCCCTAAACAGAAAATGAATTGCAGAAAGGCTATCTGGCCTAACCAAGTGTAACACAATATCATCTCGCTAGCTAATAACGTACAAGTCGTGAGAAGACGTTCAAAGTTAGCCTACCAGACCGCTATGGCTAGTTGGCTACCAAACTATCTAGCTAACTTGCGCAGTCATTAAGTCAACTTGCTGTGATTTACTTACTCTGTAGCTAAGTTTTATATCCTCGAAACAAGTGTTGGATATTTGAGATGTAAGCAACCTGCCCTACAGTTGACATAAAGTATTGAAACTGAAGTATTTTGAATCAGCATCACCATGCCAGAGTACCATGCTAATTTAGCTAGCTAGTTGCTAACGGCATCCCCAAAGTCCTTCCCTAGATTTACTGTGAGTGGGTAAAGTGTCTGACGTAGAGGAAAATAACGAATTTCATTGGAGCACAAAGGTTGTCATTTTAAAAATGTATTCCAAACATGTGTCGGACGGCAAAGATGGGCTAACATTTGCTAGCTTTAGGCCAAAGTATTTGTCAGTACCTGGTGTTTTAGTGATGTATAGCGAGCTAGTATGACTTACTCAATCATATATTGATCGGGTGAAGATAACATTTGCGTTTTTTGTCAATATAACTTTTCATGAGCTTGTAGCGAAGACAATCAGTTAGTGATACTAGTCAGTTCAGACCATCACTACCGTTACTATGCCTAACGAATAGATTTTGACCATATTTACAGGGCACCATGGAGTTAAATGATGGAAACCTTCAGACCCTCACAGAATTTATGCGCAAAACTCTGGACCCAGATCCATCCGTAAGACGTCCAGGTATGGGAACTCAGAGTAGAATGCTTGTTAATTTTAAAATACTCATGCCCTGATCAGTCATGGTAGCAATAAACATATACAATGATATATACTTGGGCATTTATGTACAATTTTCCAGTGCTTGACTGGAATGTTCTTATTTCCCTCTTCCAGCTGAAAAGTTTCTTGAGTCAGTTGAAGGGAACCAGAATTACCCAATATTGCTGCTTACATTGTTGGAGAAATCCCAAGACAATGTGATCCGGGTGTGTGCAGCTGTCACCTTCAAAAATTACATCAAGAGGAACTGGCGCATAGTAAGTTATATTGGAACAAATGTTATGGGTTGTGCAAGTATTGTTGTCCCAATGTTGGCATGACAAGTGTTACTTTGTATTCGGTCTCTTTCAGATTGAAGATGAACCCAACAAAATCTCAGATCCGGACCGGACCACGATCAAGGCCAACATTGTAAATTTGATGCTGAGCAGCCCTGAACAGATTCAGAAACAGGTATGTCTTCACATGAGTCAAGACCTGTTACCTGTTCATCTACTCTAAATCAAAGTCAGTGGGCTGGTGCTTGTTTTGAGTTTCATATGAGGTTCTTGGAATCCATGGTTTCCCAATCCTTTAGAATAATACATCAAAAGGTAGATTTGTAGAGATGGTTCAGTTTTTCTGTATTTACTGTTCTTCTACAGTTGAGTGATGCCATCAGCATCATCGGTAGAGAGGACTTCCCTCTGAAATGGCCGGACCTCCTGACAGAGATGGTGACCCGCTTCCAGAGCGGAGACTTCCACATCATTAACGGAGTGCTCCGGACCGCACACTCACTTTTCAAGAGGTAAACCACCATGAGCATGACACGTGGCCCTCTAATGATAGGTGTCATAGTAAATCATGTCTTTGTGGTTAATTTTGAAAGATATTAACACTGATCATCTGTTTTCCCAGGTATCGACATGAGTTTAAGTCAAATGAGCTATGGCTGGAGATTAAACTGGTGTTGGACACATTTGCGAATCCACTGACTGAACTCTTCAAGGTTAGTGGTGGATTGGTTTTTAGAGTTAATCAACTTGAACAATTGAAGTGTATTTCAAGTAAAAACAACATGTCTGGAAATTGTTGCTTGCCGTCCCTTGCTTCTACTTTGTAGTACCTTAATTATTCAGACATGGGAAGACATTGTCTGCTATTAATGTCTATTGTTTTTTTCAGGCCACCATTGAGCTGTGTCAGACCCATGCGACAGACATCAAAGCTTTGAAGATCCTCTTCTCGTCCCTTACTCTGATCTCAAAGCTTTTCTACAGTCTCAACTTTCAGGTGCGTCCCCCCCTGCCTCTTAAATGCTTTATGCCCACAAGGACTTACTGTATTTAAATGTGATGCTTTTTTACTGGAGTTGTCTCATTCTTCCATCTTTGTCTCTGCCTTCACAGGACCTTCCAGAGTTCTTTGAGGACAACATGGAGACCTGGATGTCTAATTTCCATAACTTGTTGACCTTGGATAACAAGCTACTACAAACAGATGTGCGTGGACCTGGTGATTAACAGCACTTTTACTGTAAGATGTTCAAGTGGCTATTAATGAATCAGTTGATTAAACTTGTGATACGGTCTTGTCTTTTCCTCCCAACAGGATGAAGAGGAGGCAGGTCTTCTGGAGCTGCTCAAGTCTCAGATCTGTGACAACGCTGCTCTGTACGCCCAGAAGTACGATGAAGAATTCCAGCCTTACCTGCCTCGGTTTGTCACTGCTATCTGGAACCTGCTGGTCTCCACTGGCCAGGAGGTCAAGTACGACTTGGTGAGACTGCTGATACATTCATGTAGCTTATCAATAGATCATGTTGACTACCTGCTAATACGTTTGCTTGGGGCGGCAGGTAGACTAGTCGTTAGAGCGTTGGACTAGTAACTGAAAGGTTGCATGATTGAATCCCCGAGCTGACAAGGTAAAAATCTGTCATTCTGCCCCTGAACAAGGCAGTTAATCCACTGTTCCTATGCCGTCATTGAAAATAGGAATTTGTTCTTAACCGACTTGCCTAGTTAAATAAATAAATTTCTGCTCCTTTTGTATTTGTGACGTAGCTTGTGAGCAATGCTATTCAGTTCCTGGCATCTGTGTGTGAAAGGCCCCACTACAAGCATCTGTTTGAGGACCAGAACATACTCACCAGCATCTGTGAGAAGGTCATTGTGCCCAACATGGAGTTCAGAAGTGAGTTTAGACTGAAACAGTATCTTGGAGATGAATGGCTACATGACTGTTTCTGCTCTTGCCATTGTACATTAATGGCAGCGATTTGCATAATGTTCTTTGATACTGATACATAGATTTCTGTCTCCAGGTGCTGATGAGGAGGCCTTTGAGGATAACTCTGAGGAATATATCCGAAGAGATCTTGAAGGATCAGGTAAAAAAAAAAATTAAACTCAAGACCAAAATTAAACTGGAGGATTGTTGAAGTTTAGGTATTCAAGGCACACTGATATTCACCACTCGGTTCTGTCTCCTTCCTGCAGACATAGACACTCGGCGCAGGGCTGCTTGTGACTTGGTGAGAGGCCTGTGTAAGTTCTTTGAGGGCCCGGTCACAGCCATCTTTTCTGGCTATGTCAACTCCATGCTTGGGGAGTATGCCAAGAACCCAGGGGTGAACTGGAAGCACAAAGACGCTGCCATCTACCTGGTCACATCTCTGGCCTCAAAAGCCCAGACAGCGAAGGTATGATTAGGTCATTATGCCTATTGTATTTGGGTGTGTTTGTGACATCTGATGGGTTATACAGTTGAAGTCCCAAGTTTACATACACCTTAGCCAAATACATTTAAACTTAGTTTTTCAAAATTCCTGACATTTAATCCTAGTACAAATTCCCTGTCTAAGGTCAGTTAGGATCACCACTTTATTTTAAGAATGTGAAATGTCAGAATAATAGTAGAGTGAATTAATTATTTCAGCTTTTATTTCTTTCATCGCATTCCCAGTGGGTCAGAATTGGGTCAAACGATTTGGGTAGCCTTCCACAAGCTTCCCTCAATAAGTTGGGTGAATTTTGGCCCATTCCTCCTGACAGAGCTGATGTAACTGAGTCAGGTTTGTAGGCCACCTTGCGCGCACAAGCTTTTTCAGTTCTGCCCACAAATGTTCTATAGGATTGAGGTCAGGGCTTTGTGATGGCCACTCCAATACCTTGACTTTGTTGTCCTTAAGACATTTTGCCACACCTTTGGAAGTATGCTTGGGGTCATTGTCCATTTGGAAGACCCAATTGCGACCAAGCTTTAACTTCCTGACTGATGTCTTGAGATGTTGCTTCATTATATCCACATTTTCCTACCTCATGATGCCATCTATTTTAAGTGCACCAGTCATTCCTGCAGCAAAGCACCTCCACAACATGATGCTGCCACCCCTGTGCTACACGGTTGGGATGGTGTTCTTCGGCTTGCAAGCCTCCCCTTTTCCTCCAAACATAACGATGGTCATTATGGCCAAACAGTTCTATTTTTGTTTCATCAGACCAGGGGACATTTTTCCCAAAAAGTACGATCTTTGTTCCCGTGTGCAGTTGCAAACCGTAGTCTGGCGTTTTTATGGTTGTTTTGGAGCAGTGGCATCTTCCTTGCTGAGCGGCCTTTCAGGTTATGTCGATATAGGACTCGTTTTACTGTAGATATAAATACTTTTTGTTTCCACACGGTCCTTTGCTGTTGTTGTGGGATTGATTTGCACTTTTCGCACCCAAGTACGTTCATCTCTATGAGACAGAGCGGTATGATGGCTGCGGGGTCCCAAGGTGTTTATACTTGCGTACTATTGTTTGTACAGATAAACGTGGTACCTTCAGGAGTTTGGAAATTGCTCCCAAGAATGAACCAGACTTGTGGATGTCTACCATTTTTTTTTCTGCTGTCTTGGCTGATTTCTTTTGATTTTCCCATGATGTCAAGCAAATAGGCACTGAGTTTGAAGGTAGGCCTTGAAATGCATCCACAGGTACACCGCCAATTGACTCAAATGATGTCAATTAGCCTATCAGAAGCTTCTAAAGCCATGACATTTTCTGGAATTTTCCAAGCTGTTTAAAAACACTGTCAACTTAGTGTATGTAAACTTCTGATCCACTGGAATTGTGATACAGTGAAATAATCGTTCTGTAAACAATTGTTGGAAAGATGACTTGTCATGCACAAAGTAGATGTCCTAACTGACTTGCCAAAACTATAGTCTAACAAGAAATTTGGAGTGGTTGAAAAACGAGTTCTAATGACGCCAACCTAAGTGTATAAACTTCTGTCTTCAAGTGTAAATATTATTGCAGTAGAGACATTGAGCAAATTACACAGACAAAATGTTTCTTTTTCAGCATGGTATCACGCAAGCTAACGAGTTGGTGAACCTTACAGAATTCTTTGTGAACCACATTCTCACAGACCTCAAATCCCAGAACGGTAAATATAAAGTTGAACTTGGAAACAAACAATGAATTAACCATCACAGCTGTGGATTGCTTTATAGCTGCACTTTTATGGAACATGTTTACTCTGTTCTATTATAGTCAATGAGTTCCCAGTGTTGAAGGCTGATGCCATCAAATATGTCATGATCTTCAGGAGTCAGGTATGATTTTGTTTTCTCTACCCTCTGAAAATTAATTCTCACGAGTTCAGCCCATTTACTAAGGGTTGACATCAACGCTTGCAGGGGCCCGTGAATAACCAGTCCTCGGTCCCCTCTTGTCTTCCAGCTGCCCAAAGAGCAGCTGCTGCAGGCTGTCCCTCTGCTGGTGGCCCACCTGCAGGCAGAGAGCACGGTAGTGCACACCTACGCTGCCCATGCACTGGAGAGACTCTTCACCATGAGGGGCCCCAACAACTCTACTCTGTGAGTAATAACCATCTATACTTAGATAATTAAATAAAGACTTTGTCTTTTCCAACACCACACTACACAAATATAATCAACTATACACCACATCCATAGTAGTTTGTTTGTTAATAAAACTTTGGTCATTACCAATAACCTTAGTTTGTAACTTTTGGTGCCTCGTGTCAGTAGTGATTAATCATCTGTCATCGTATGTTTCAGTATCACTCCTGCAGAGATGGCCCCCTTCACAGAACAGCTGCTAAACAACCTGTTCAAGGCTCTGGCTCTGCCTGGCTCCTCAGAGAATGAATATATCATGAAAGGTACTTTAGTTTGAGTGTTAAATGCTCTCCTTATAACTTCTATGGCTTTCATTGTATTTTTAACTATCTGTCCTTTTGCTTAATGTCGTCACGGAGGACCTAATGTCTGCAACCTTAATAGGAAGGTGACAACGTTTTTCAGTGTGTACTGATCCTTGTCCTCTACCCAGACTTCTCCTTTATTCTCTTCCAGCCATCATGCGCAGCTTCTCCCTCCTGCAGGAGGCCATTGTTTCTTACATCCCCACTCTGATTGGCCAGCTCACTCACAAGCTCCTGCTGGTCAGCAAGGTAGGTCACACACTCATCTCTTGTCTGCATTGCTGTGGATGCATGTACATATGAGCTGACTTGCATTGTCTAAAGGCATCCGGAAACACAGGTTCGGTTTGCTCCTTGCAGAACTTGGCTAGGCGTAATTCATGTCTGTTCTCGCATGCTCCCTTAAAATACCTTCACTTCAAAACAAGAAAAAAATTGGCAATATTACGGTTTGTCCCGCTTGAGACGCTAGTACACTTTCAAAAAATCATCTCTAAATTTATCTAAGATTAACAACTCAAGAAATCTGTAATAAATTGACACTTGTCGAGGACGTCTTAGTCGTGCAATTTTACATCTAACTATGATGTTTAGTACAGTATTTCTCAAGTGAAAAAAATTCATGCAAAATGGTAGTCTCTCGTTGAATGACAAACAATTCATTAACAAATCTCTACTGTTGCCAATCACAGATGAAGGGGCGTGGACTACCGAACTTAGACTTGCCTCAAGATAAACAGCTGGGAATAAATTGCCGAACACCAAAACGTCACAATTTCGCCATAACATACAGTGCCTTCGGAAAATATTCAGACCCCTTGACTTTTTCCACATTTTGTTACGTTAAAGCCTTATTCTAAAATGGATTAAATCAATAAAAATCCTCAGCAATCTACACACAATACCCCATGACAACAAAGCGAAAACAGGTTTTTAGATGTTTTGGCACATTTATAAAAACAATTACAAAAACATTCCTTATTTACAGAAGTATTCAGACCCTTTGCTATAAGACTTGAAATTGAGCTCGGGTGCATCCTGTTTCCATTGATCGTCCTTGATGTTTCTACAACTTGATTGTAGTCCACCTGTGGTAAATTAATTGAACATGATTTGGAAAGGCACACACATGTCTATACAAAGCCCCACAGACCAAAAACCAAGCTATGAGGTCGAAGGAATTGTCCGTAGAGCTCTGATCTGGGGAAGGGTACCGAAACAACATTTCTGGAGCATTGAAGGTCCCCAAGAACAGTGGCCTCCATCATTCTTAAATGTAAGAAGTTTGGAACCACCAAGACTCTTCCTAGAACTGGCTGCCTGGCCAAATTGAACAATCGGGGGAGAAGGGCCTTGGTCAAGGAGGTGACCAAGAACCCGATGGTCACTCTGACAGAGCTCTGAAGTTCCTCTGTGGAGATGGGAGAACCTTCCAGAAGGACAACCATCTCTGCAGCACTCCACCAATCGGGCCTTTATGGAAGAGTGGCCAGACGGAAGCTAGTCCTAAGGCACATGAAAGCCCACTTGGAGTTTGCCAAAAAGGCACCTAAAGACTCAGACCATGAGTAACCAGATTCTCTGGTCTGATGAAACCAAGATTGAACTCTGGCCTGAATGCCAAGAGTCACGTCTGGAGGAAATCTGGCACCATCGATAGTTACAAATCAGGATATTATTAGTATCGTATTTGAAAATATCGCCATACAATTTTTGCGTTACTTGGATGTACCAAGTACAAGAACGCCAGTATTTTCCCTTCATAGCTTGTTCTCCATCTTTTTAAATAGGGGGCCAATTTGTTTTCAGCACTTTATATTTCTGTGACTATCTTTATTGTCCCTCTGCAGCAGACATATGAAGAGCATTATGTTTGGAACATTGAATCGCTATATAATCGCAATAAATATCTTATTGGCACGTAAGTGCTGTGATATCGTATCGGGAGGTCCATGGCAAGTTCCAGCCCTGGTATTTACCTGTATCATTTTTCTTCCAGAACCCCAGCAAGCCTCACTTTAACCACTACCTGTTTGAGTCCCTGTGCCTGTCCATCCGGATCACCTGCAAGGCCAACACAACCACTGTGGGCAGCTTCGAGGAGGCCCTCTTCCCAGTATTCACTGAGATCCTACAGAATGATGTACAGGGTATGTGGCTGTACCCTAGAAAGAAGCAGGCTATAGAAGTTCATGTTAAGCGTAAGATGCCTGTCTGACTAGAACATGCCTAGGAAACTGAGTAGGTGGATGAAGGGGTTGAAAAGCCATCCTCTGAATCGCATGGATGCCGTGTTGTTGGCAAACTGCACATTGCCCTTCTTACATCAAATGTCCCGCTTCTTGTTGCAGAGTTTGTGCCGTACGTGTTCCAGGTGATGTCCCTGCTTCTGGAGATCCACACCAGCTCCATCCCCAACTCCTACATGGCCCTTTTCCCCCACCTGCTGCAGCCTGTGCTGTGGGAACGCACTGGCAACATTCCCCCTCTGGTGCGCCTGCTTCAAGCATATCTGGAGAAGGGGGGAGCCACCATAGCCAGCTCTGCTGCTGACAAAATAGTGAGTTACAGCTGGGGGTAGTATGTCAATGGTAAGATGACTCTTACTGTAATAAGAGGAGTCTTACTGTACTTTTCTGTAACCTCTTGTCTTAATCTACCTGTTGATGCATGCAATTAGTTAGTTGTGATAATCTGATGTTAAAGTGCTCTCCCTATACAGCCTGGCCTACTAGGAGTCTTCCAGAAGCTCATAGCCTCCAAGGCCAATGACCACCAAGGTTTCTACCTGATGAACAGTATCATAGAGCACATGCCGACGTGAGTCAACAGCCTCCACCTCTGTCTTCTAACGGTGAACTTTGTGTGTAGTTGACATGGGGGCTGTATCATGAGTTATTTTGTTCACTCCCTCTCAGGGAGTCCATTGTTCAGTACAGGAAACAGATCTTCATCCTGCTCTTCCAGAGACTGCAGAGCTCCAAAACCACCAAGTTCATCAAGAGTGAGTATAGCTTAAAACAAATGTTGGCATGTTTATTTAACTTCTTTGGATAGGGGCAGCATTTTGGATGAAAAGCATGCCCAGAGTAAACTGCCTCCTACTCAGTCCCAGATGCTAATATAGTATTGGATAGAAAACACTCTGAAGTTTCTAAAACAGTTTGAAGGATGTCTGTGAGTATAACAGAACTCATATGGCAGGCAAAAACTTGAGGAAGAAATCCAAACCAAGTGGGAAATCTGAGGTTTGTAGTTTTTAAACTCAGCCCCTATTGAAGTTAGTGGGCTATTGGTTATGTTGCACTACCTAAGGCTTCCAGTAGATGTCAACCGTCTTTAGAAACTTGTTTGAGGCTTCTACTATGAAGGGGGGCTGAATGAGAGGGGAATGAGTCCAAGGTCTTCCAGCAGCTGCTATCTCAGTCACGCGCATTCACATGAGGCAGCTCTCGTTCCATTGCTTTTCTACAGACAATGTAATTCTCCGGTTGGAACATTATTGAACATTTATGATAACATCCTAAAGATTGATTCTATACATAGTTTGATATGTTTCTACAGACAGTAATATAACTTTTTGAAATTTTCGTCCGAGCATTCCGCTGGACTTGAACGCCCTAACAAAAGGAGGTATATGGACATAAATTATGAACTTTATCGAACAAATCAAACATATATTGTGGAACTGGGATTCCTGGGAGTGCATTCTGATGATCATCAAAAGTAAGTGAATATTTATAATGCCATTTCTGACTGTTGACTGCGCAACATGGCAGATATTTCTTTTGGCTGTTTTGGGCTCTGAGCGCCGTACTTAGATTATGCTTTATCCGTAAACCTTTTTTGAAATCTGACACAGCGGTTGCATTAAGGAAGTTTATCTAAAGTTCCATGCATAACACTTGAATTTTCATCAACATTTTATAATGAGTATTTCTGTGAATTGATGTGGCTCTCTGCAAAATCACCACATGTTTTGGAACTACTGACCATAACACGCCAATGTAAAATTTGATTTTTGGATATAAATATGCACTTTATCGAACAAAACATGCATGTATTGTGTAACATGAAGTCCTATGAGTGTCATCTGATGAAAATCATCAAAGGTTAGTGATTAATTTTTATCTCTTTGTGCTTTTTGTGACTCCTCTTTGGCTGGAAAAATGGCTGGGTTTTTCTGTGACTTGGTGACCTAACATAATCGTTTGCTTTACAGCGAAAGCTCCACATTTTGGAAATTAGACACTGTGGCTGGTTTAATGAGAATTTTTATCTTTAAAATGGTGCCTAATACTTGTATGTTTGAGATATTTCTGTTGATTTGTATTTGGTGCCCTACAATTTCATTGGCTGTGTTCCCAGACAGGTTAAGAAGTATAATTGAAACTGCACCCACATCTTTGTTATGCTAGCACAACAGGAGTGTGTAGGGTTATATTAACCTAGTTTTAGAATGAGCTCTGTGTGATCTCTCAATGCTGCACATTTTCACAGGCCCTCCTATTTTCCACAGGCTTCATGGTGTTTATCAATCTTTATGGTGTCAAGTACGGAGCCATTGCTCTGCAGGAGATTTTTGACAGCATACAGCCAAAGTAAGTATCTCTTGTCAGATTAAATGAGACTGACCTTTGACACGTTTGATTCAGTTTATGTCCATTAGTGTAGCCTTGGAGCGGAGTGTGCAGATGACTCATTTACATTGATCTGCATACATGCCAGTCAGTTGTCCCTTTTGGCTTTTAAAGTCCAACCATGTCCTCTTACTGCATTACACACACTTGCATGGCATGTTAGGCTGAGCTTGGAATGTTTTATCATATTCTATATTATAGGCCTTCATGAATGATAAAAGATAAGAACCACGTGGAGAGGTATTCTCAGTGCTGAGTCTAATTTCTCTTGTAGGATGTTTGGCATGGTGCTGGAGAAGATCGTCATTCCAGAGGTGCAGAAAGTGTCTGGACCAGTGGAGAAGAAGATCTGTGCTGTGGGCATCACCAAGATCCTCACTGAGTGCCCTGCCATGATAGATACTGAGTACACCAAACTCTGGTGAGAAACTGTCCTGGAATATTATTACACTTTGCAGTGTTTTTACTAAATTAATGGCCTGCTAAATTGTTTGTTCTTTAGGACCCCCCTGCTTCAGGCCCTCATTGGGCTATTTGAGCTTCCAGAGGATGATAGCATCCCTGATGACGAGCACTTCATTGACATAGAGGACACACCCGGTTACCAGACTGCTTTCTCCCAGCTGGCCTTTGCTGGGAAGAAGGAGCACGACCCTATCGGAGAGATGGTCAGCAACCCCAAGATCCTGCTAGCTCAGTCTCTCCACAAGCTCTCTACTGCATGTCCCGGACGGGTAAGTTGATTTATTGAAATGCACGAACACTAGGCTATATTAGAGGCAGTGGGCCTCTTGACTAAATCACTCCCTTATAGCAGGAACAACTATACAGCAAGACTCCAAGAGATAGCTAGCTAGCAAATTCTTTATTTTCACGTCCACCTTGTGTTCCAATCTTCTACTCTCATATGATTTAGTCGGTCATTTTAAGCAAAACGACATGGTATGAAAGTTAAGTACCAACTCTGTCTTTGTGGTTAGTGTCCGTTCTGAGATTGGATGGTTAGCCTGATAGCCGGTCGAGTCCAACCAAAGACTTTAAAATGGCTCCTAATGTCTCTGTTTGGCACTCAGAATTAATGAGTTGAATAGGGGGTACGACCTTGCGACAGACTAGTGTTCTTTCAAAGGGGTGTACTTGTACAACAAGCTGCCTCATACTACAGACACTGAAGATGGGTTCCTGTCCTATGGTGCATTCTGTCTCGGACAAGGCTTACTTATAAAAGTGAAGCCCCAGCTGACTGAGCCAGTCACCCAACCGAGTGTTGAAGGTGCTCTAGCCCAGCATAGACTGTGTGAGGCCCCAGGAATAGCAGAGCGGGGTGTAGTGTACAACATTTTGGCTTCTAGATTGCTAATGCCTCCCTGAATTATTTTTCTTTGAGTACTAAATATGCTTTCAGTAGTAGATGACAACTGAGTGAATCTCTCCTGTTTTCCTCCCGTGGCAGGTCCCCTCTGTGCTGAGCACCAGCCTGAACGCTGAGGCCCTCCAGTACCTGCAGGGTTACCTCCAGGCTGCCTCTGTACAGCTGGTGTGAAGATGGACACAGAAGCTTCCTCACTGACGCATAAGACACCACACTGCACAATAACTGGGCACTGTCGCCCATGGGCCGCACTGGGACTGACTCATCAGGATTGAATGGACAAAACAGACTGATTAATTGACTACTCACGGTGGATACTTGGACAATGGGTCAACATGTTCATCTACGAATTGGTATTTTTAAGGGTTTTTAAATAGTGTTAAAATAAATGGAAGAGCAATAGTTTTTTTGTGGGGGGGTGGAGTTGTCTTTGTCCTTTATTGGCATGCTGTGCAGTTGTGGAAGGCTGGCTTCACCAACACTCAACTTTGTGAATGTTATGCTTTGATATGACCAATATATCTGCTTGTTTGTCGATTTTTGCCATAATAACGACCTGTCATTGAACATACATTGACAACCCCGACAGCACTCTGGAGTTAACTGGCTGAATTGGACTTCATGACTCTTTGCAGAATCAAATGAGGAGTTTTTTTTTTTTTTTTTTTCTTTCAATAGTTGGATTTCCATTGTTTTTACTCTTATGGAGGACTGGTGGTCATGACCTCAAAATATAGGACTTAAAATGTTTCTCTGTTGCATGTAGTTGCGCCTAGCATTGTCTTTATGTCTGTTCTTGGTGCAGAAACAGTCTATGAATGTGAGTGAAGAGGATCTTGTATAAAACCTGAGTGGTTTTGCACTTTCAGTGAAAGTCATTGTGTACAGCCTCTTGATTTAGCTGTGGCACTCAAATAAAAGAATCACACTTAATACACATTTCCATTTATTTTATTCACATGAATGGCATTTGATGTAGCAGATTGTTACCCTGACAACCTGTTATGAAGATTTTACAAGTTTATCAAAAAGTGATAACAGTTGCTATAATGCACTTTCTCACCCTTCAGATATCCTGTCAGGGTGTAGTAAGATTGTCTCAACTGACCCTTTGGTGTGCAGATGGTGGTGTTATTTGGTGACAAAAACCATTTGGGCAGGAAGGATTGGTCCTATGAGGATTTAGCATGGCTGTTGGTAGTGGCAGCATTCTGCTCCATTGCCTTGATGAAGGGCAGCATGCACTTGTCACCTCACATGAAGCGGTACTTTGCAACGTTGGCCTCCCAAGGAAGAAGTCTATAGTTCATCTTTTGTCTAACTACTTTTTGGTCAAGGAAATGTATCGCGTGAGTTTATTTTTTTTTAAATTCAGGGTACTGCATATACATAAAGCATAGTATGACGATCATGTGCTTGTCCCCAAGGATGGCAGCCAAGGTTGTCTGCATTCTGTCCAGGGGGGAATTAAACCCTGCAGCTCCTTCCTGTTGAGCGTGCCAGAGAGCAAAAATAGAAGCAGTATAGAAGCAGTAGGTTCAATGGCACAGGTCATGGCATCATTGTGGAACTTGTTCCTGTTCCCAAGAAAGCTAAGGTAACTGAGCTAAACGACTACCGCCCCGTAGCACTCACTTCCGTCATCATGAAGTGCTTTGAGAGACTAGTCAAGGACCATATCACCTCCACCCTACCTGACACCCTAGACCCACTCCAATTTGCTTACCGCCCAAATAGGTCCACAGACGATGCAATCTCAACCACACTGCACACTGCCCTAACCCATCTGGACAAGAGGAATACCTATGTGAGAATGCTGTTCATCGACTACAGCTCGGCATTCAACACCATAGTACCCTCCAAGCTCGTCATCAAGCTCGAGACCCTGGGTCTCGACCCCACCCTGTGCAACTGGGTACTGGACTTCCTGACGGGCCGCCCCCAGGTGGTGAGGGTAGGCAACATCTCCTCCCCCGCTGATCCTCAACACTGGGGCCCCACAAGGGTGCGTTCTGAGCCCTCTCCTGTACTCCCTGTTCACCCACGACTACGAGGCCACGCACGCCTCCAACTCAATCAAGTTTGCGGACGACACAACAGTGGTAGGCTTGATTACCAACAACGACGAGACGGCCTACAGGGAGGAGGTGAGGGCCCTCGGAGTGTGGTGTCAGGAAAATAACCTCACACTCAACGTCAACAAAACTAAGGAGATGATTGTGGACTTCAGGAAACAGCAGAGGAAACACCCCCCTATCCACATCGATGGAACAGTAGTGGAGAGGGTAGCAAGTTTTAAGTTCCTCGGCATACACATCACAGACAAACTGAATTGGTCCACTCACACAGACAGCATCGTGAAGAAGGCGCAGCAGCGCCTCTTCAACCTCAGGAGGCTGAAGAAATTTGGCTTGTCACCAAAAGCACTCACAAACTTCTACAGATGCACAATCGAGAGCATCCTGGCGGGCTGTATCACCGCCTGGTACGGCAACTGCTCCGCCCTCAACCGTAAGGCTCTCCAGAGGGTAGTGAGGTCTGCACAACGCATCACCGGGGCAAATTACCTGCCCTCCAGGACACCTACACCACCCGATGTTACAGGAAGGCCATAAAGATCATCAAGGACATCAACCACCCGAGCCACTGCCTGTTCACCCCGCTATCATCCAGAAGGCGAGGTCAGTACAGGTGCATCAAAGCTGGGACCGAGAGACTGAAAAACAGCTTCTATCTCAAGGCCATCAGACTGTTAAACAGCCACCACTAACATTGAGTGGCTGCTGCCAACACACTGACACTGACTCAACTCCAGCCACTTTAATAATGGGAATTGATGGGAAATGATGTAAATATATCACTAGCCACTTTAAACAATGCTACCTTATATAATGTTACTTACCCTACATTATTCATCTCATATGCATACGTATATACTGTACTCTATATCATCGACTGCATCCTTATGTAATACATGTATCACTAGCCACTTTAACTATGCCACTTTGTTTACATACTCATCTCATATGTATATACTGTACTCAATACCATCTACTGTATCTTGCCTATGCTGCTCTGTACCATCACTCATTCATATATCCTTATGTACATATTCTTTATCCCCTTACACTGTGTATAAGACAGTAGTTTTGGAATTGTTAGATTACTTGTTGGTTATTACTGCATTGTCGGAACTAGAAGCACAAGCATTTCGCTACACTCGCATTAACATCTGCTAAGCATGTGTATGTGACAAATAAAAATTGATTTGATTTGAGATGGCCAACAAGGGTGTCTTACCTCATCTCGCGGCCAGTGAACATACCAGTGTCGACAATATAAGGACAGACCTGTGGTTTTGATGCCGTCCAGGCCTTCTTCTGCCAGAAAACCATGGTTTAATGAAACCCCACCGCCCCAAATTTACTTGCACAGTAGTCCTGAGGGGTGAAAAGGGGGGAGTGCTACATCTGTTGGCCTATAAACATTACTGATCGGGTTTGCAAAATAACTCTTGCTTGTTCCTCTATGGTGTGGAGCAGCCGAGTAGGGTCGGCTCCAGGCATAAGCGACATTAGGGACCCTGGCTGCTAGAGGGCCCCTGACCCCAAATGATTTTTTACAAATTGGGAGGGACTGTTGAGAGTTAGAATAGTAGAATATACAAGTTCAAGTTTGGTTGTGGATCAGCAGTTTTTGTCTTGTTTTGTCAGTCACTGACAGTCACTCAATAAGCCTTATCAATCTAAAAATGATCTGACAAGTTAGTCTAGCCAGGGGGGCCCAACCAAATCTCGATGAAGGCATTCTCATTCAGAACAGTTTGTGAATATATTATATTTGTGACATTTTGGACTTGGTAAAGTTTTATTTTGGCTGTTCGTGCACACAAAAACATTTCTCAAGGCAAGCCAAAGTTTGGAAGCCGAAGTCTACGCCCCTTCGTCGGTGATTGGTCAACAGTAGGGATTCTTTGATGAAGTGTTGTCATTTAATGATAGACAACTCATTTTCATGCACATTTTTCACTTCAGAAATACTGCACCAAACATCCTAGTTAGATTTAAAATTGTGCAACTAAGATATCCTCTGAAAAAAAGGCCAAAATTAATAAAGTTCTTGAGTTATCTTAGATTAATTATATTTTGAGGAAGTGTATACTGGCTACTGTATTTCAAGCAAAGGTCTTTTCAACCGAAGGTTGAATGTATGCGAGCGAGCACACTCGTTCAGTTCGTCTAGCCGAGTTTGGCTAGGCACCAACCGAACAGAAGGGAGTTTCTTTCATCAATAGATGCATGACAAATTGTGTGATCATTCATCTTATCTGATATGGTTTACAACAACCCAACAGATATTAAAAGTACATTTAAGCATGAAGAGGAAACCAAGTAATCTCACCTCTACACAGGCAGTGCTGAAGGGCACTTCCCCAGGGCACTTTGAATTGGGGCAGCAGGTAGGCTAGTGGTTAGAGCATTGGGCCAGTAACCAGGTTGCTGAATCAAATCCTTGAGCTGACAAGGTAAGAATGTGTTGATTAAGGCAGCCCCCCCCCCCCACCTCTCTGATTTAGAGGTGTTGGGGTAAATGTGGAAGACTGAATACATTCAGTTGGACAACTCTGGCCATGGTTCTTAGCTTTCATCTGAGGCAGAAAAATCCTTTGTCGTCTGTTGAATGGAGGGGTAAAACCAGTTATCCCCAAACCTTTGCAGTAACCCTGGGCCACTGTTTAATACATGTCATTCTGAGGTGAGATGTCACACATGAAAGAAAGGAACATGTAATAGGATGAATAGGCATTTGTTTTTCTGGAGCTTATCAATTTTTTTGAAAACGGGACTAAGAAGATTCACATTCCATCAATTGGTGGTGTGCCATTTTGGATTGCAGGGGTAAGTGAATAAGTCTGAGGTGACATGCATGCCTTGAATTCAAGAGGCATGCATGTCATCAACTGACGTTACATACTCCACTTTTCACATTTCAGTGAGCAAACACTGTCTGCACAATTGCACACAGTGCACAAGTATAATGGTCGAGTTATGTCATTCAAAGAGATGCTTTTTGATGCTCTCTGATTTTATTTCTAACACAGGCATTTTATCTGAGCATTTAATGTGAAATTAATGTGGTGCAGGTCATTTCTGTAGTTTCACCCAGAAGAGCGCATGGCAGTTGACGAGGAGCTTCCTCTCCAGCAGCTCATCAGGACACTCCAGCAGCTTTCATCCTACCACCCCGGTGTTGTTCACCAACATGGTGACATCGGCGACCTCGCGCCGCACCTGCTCAGTGGTCTCTAATATTCAACCAGCGGGAAAGCTCGACCGTGTAGGTGTGCGCCTGGGCCCCCAGTTCCCGGGCAAGCTTGACATTCTGCTCGTTGGCTGCGGTGTTGCAGTCCCAGAGCTTAAACTCAAAACCCTCTTTGGCAAACTCCAGAGCGAACAACTGACCCAGTGCAAGTCAAGCTTTATTTGTTGCTTTTCCGTGCTATGGTATGGGAAACCATATGCTTATTGGCAAAAATGAATGGCAACTTATTGCCATTGGACAAACCATATACACAAAAGCAAATACCAACGATTTGGACGGCAGATCGTCCAAAACGTATTGCAAATGGCATATGCCTAATGGACCATGCAATAAACCAAAAATCTTATAGATGGCGCGTGCGCTCTACCGTCAGAAACAATAACGCAAATGGACAGCAAGTAACATCTCAAGGGTAAAATTACAAATTTCAAAAGCATATTTGAAAGTAAGTTTTGCACCGTTTTCACATTTTCTTTGTTCTTTGTCAATGATCCATTACTAAAGAGCAGTATGGATATAGTGTTGTCTTATTTTATGTGATTTTGTCCATAAGGCCTATGTTATGTCCATGTCAGGCATATAATACTTCAAATGGGCAAAATGTCCTCTTGTCACATTAAATTCTCCAAATGGGAAAAATGTCAGTTTGGAACATATGATCATAGGAAGTCAGGTTCCAAAACCAAAAGTCAGAGAACCATGTCCAAATGGCATATATAACATTCAAATGGTACATGTAAGTATTAAAGTACCAAATCGGGGTGTTATGTCCATTTGCTACATATGATCATAGGAAGTCAGGTTCCAAACCCAAAAATCTGTGAACCATGCCTAAATGGCCTATATAATGACCGAATGGTATACAGTGAATTCGGAAAGTATTCAGACCCCTTTCCCTTTTCCACATTTTGTTAAATTACAGCCTTAATCTAAAATGGATTAAATAAAAATGTTCCTCATAAATCTACACACAATACCCCATAATGACAAAGCGAAAACAAGTTTTTATACATTTTTGCAAATGTATAAAAAACTGAAATACCTTATTTACATAAGTATTCAGACCCTTGGCTAAGAGACTCAAAATTGAGCTCAGGTGCATCCTGTTTCCATTGATAATCCTTGAGCTGTTTCTACACCTTGATTTGTCCACTTGTGGTAAATTCAATTGATCGGACATGATTTGGAAAGGCACACACCTGTCTATATAAGGTTCCACAGTTGACAGTGCCAAACTGAGCAATCAGGGGAGAAGGGTCTTGGTCAGGGAGGTGAACCCGATGGTCACTCTGTCAGAGCTCCAGAGTTCTACAGCTCAAAATGTTCTACAGCTACACCATCGAGAGCATCCTGACCAGTTGCATCACCTCCTGTTATAAGACTGCTGAACAATTAATCAAATGGCCACCCAGACTATTTACATTGTTTTTACACTGCTGCTACATGCTGTTTATTATCTATGCATAGTCACTTTACAAATGACCTCGACTAAAAAAATAATACCTATTGTTATCTTTAAATTAAAAAGATATATATGTATAACAAAAAAAAGGATCCAGGTAATATAAAGCGTTCTACAATGCTTAATTCCGTGATGCCTCCTGCTGGAAACAAGCTTTAATGCCCACAAAAGACGTGACTGGTGAATATGGAGATGTATTGATTCGTCTCTGACATTCTGAGGCTGAGCTGCAGCCTTCGATATTCGAGAAGACAAAAAATGTACTTTGCTATTCTGTCCCTACTAATTGAGCTTTTCACTTTCTGAAAAGAGAAGATGCTTAAACCCAGGCAGCTTTTAGGGAAGCCCTTCTGTTGTTGGGTTAAGCAGCAGTTGAAGCTTAAATTTGTCTGCGTCGTTAGAGCCTCTGGGTGGAAAGGTAACCTTTGAAAGTACCATGCTTAGATTTGTAAGGATGTCTAATATTTAACGATTTGAAAACAGCAACCGCTTCATTGCAAACGAGACATTATGGTTGGGCATTGGAGAAATATGGTAAGAATGCCTATTTCTCTGTCCATTCCTCCCTGAATCTTCTATTTTCATTATTCTGCTTTCTTCTGAGACTTTTTCAGAGCGACATTTTCTCTTTATAGCAAGCTGTTTTTCCCAACCAACGCACAAAAAAACGTATTTAATGGAGACATTGGGGATTTTACCACTGTAATCAGATTGAAAATAGTAGGATATGTTATTGACATTGTATAGCCTACTAACCAGATGTGTTAAAATTCTGTTTAATTTGGAGCATATGCACGTGGGCTGCTATTATGTTCTGTTCCGCCTACTATTAGCCGAGGAAAAATGGCCGAAGGACAAATCTATTGCTTGCGGCTGCTGTACACTATTATAGTTTACCAGGGATAGAATGAGGGTGGCAATGTTTTGTCTCGCCTACGGCGGCAGAACGTACAGGGCCGCTCAGCTGCATTTTTTTTATATCACGCGCGTGCACACAAAGGAGGTCAAATTAAATCTACTTTCACCCTTGGATAAGAGTGACAATATTTGTATTTGTCAAACGGCAGTCAAGCATCGATCATCATGTCACCATAATAAGACCCTCGACATTTATTGGAAAGGAGCATCAAGTTCATACCGTGCACTTTCGCCACCCTGTGAAGTTCATCATCATTGATTTAATCTGTAGCCTAATAAACTGCATGTTTTCCCGATTTGTAGTGGGAGAACCACACACCATGTCACCGTGTGACTCCAAGTTTACTTAGATATGATGGTTATTATATCAATATTTGCGCATAAAGGTGTAATTAAGTTTACCCACACAAAAAGATCATACCATGTCGAACGTACAAATTATCTGTCGGCATTTGTGAAATTGTACCAACACTTCCTGTTTCCATCACAGCTGTCGTGATTTAAAAAAAATATGGTATGAATTTACTCACATAAAAACTAGATATGGAAACGTAGTTAGTGACATGGCTGAAATGCAGTGATTCCAGGGCAGGGCTTTGCTTCATAAAATGTTAATGAAAAAATAATGAGGTCTGGAATTCCCTCTTTGCATTATTGATTAGACTGACCGCCCGAGAGATGGCGATACGGAGAGAGAGGCCAAAATATTTCACTCTGCTTTTCACTTTTTCACTATGCTTTGACAATGTAGATCTCGGACACTGGAGGACGCTATTAGATAGCAGATACTGTATACATTTGACATCTAACGCAAATATCATTCAGTTCCTCACAGTTTTTAGTGGAACTGGACACTGTTTGAAATGCGTTGATGTATTTATAAATACATACCAACAAGAACAGACAGAGACTGATATTTCATTCTGGACTTGTATTTCGTTTTCAGTCAGTAAAGGGAGAACATTGATTCAAAAAGATCATAGACATTTTGCTTTTGCTATGTACAAGAAATGTACAGTTTCTGTGTCACAACTTGGTAGCGCTACATGCGTCAAAGAACAGAACACCACAGAGACAAGAGCCTAGAAAGTAAACTGGTACAAACAAAGCATGAAACTTAAAAAGGACAGCATAGAGGGCTGCGTGAGAGAGCAGAGGGGAGGATACATTCTCTGGAAAACGGGGGATAATTCGGTTCAGTTTGTGGAGCATTAGCAGTTGACTGCATCTGTTTGTTTGGTAGTTGGTGATGATGAAATAAAATGATGAATTAAATAAATAATCAATTGTGCTTTTGGGGACATCATATTTACAACCATGTAGTAAGAATGTTATTAATGAGTCTGTCTGGAGTCCGTGTGTTTGGTTTGGCCAAGTAGGAGGCCCGTTTCAAAGACATAGCTCAGGGTCCAATAGAGCGCATTTATTTATAATAAAAGAAAATGGGAAACAAAAACAAATAAAAGCCACATTAAAATCATAGAAGTTCATCCAACACCAGAGTGTAAAAGAGAAACAGGAATCATGATCACCATTATGCGTGGTTTGAAATCTGTATTATTTGACCCTGCTGGTCATCTATGAATGTTTGAACATCTTGGAGAACAATCTGGCCTTAAATGGCCATGTACTCGTATAGTCTCCATCCAGCACAGAAGAGGACTGGCCACCCCTCAGAGCCTGGTTCCTCTCTTGGTTTCTTCCTAGGTTCCTGCCTTTCTCTGGAGTTTTTCCTAGCCACTGTGCTTCTACATCTGTATTGCTTGCTGTTTTGGGGTTTTAGGCTAGATTTCTGTATAGCACTTTGTGACAATTTTTTATTTATTTTTAATAAATAAAGGGCTTATAAATACATTTGATTGATTGATTGTTAAATTTGACTTTACCATGTGTGAATGAGCTCTGCTGTAGTATTTTCTGTGGAAGGAGACCCTGACTTTCGTATGATCTATGCATATATCCTCCCATTTCCCCATCTCCAACTTTGTTACAATGTATTGATTGTTATACATCAATATCCTAGACCTAGAAGACTACTAACACAGGAAAGATCCAAATACATTTTTGAATGAATCATTTGTCTGAATTCAGTTTGTATTGGATTTAATACAGGGGGTGTTGGGGCTTGATGTTATGCACATAATCAGTAGTTACTTAGGGGCCCACTCACTGAAGCAATTACCAAATGTTTTGAACATGAATTGTGGGGGCTTGAGAACTGAACCGGACTTCAAGGTTAGATGCCACCGAGGACTTTCAGCTATAGAGAACGGGACAGTTGACAAAGTATTCTGAGACGGATGAAGCAGGTATATAATAATATCATTTTATGAGAATAATAATACACCTTGCAATAAGAGAACAATGTAGGCCTACCCTCTTGTCTCTAAAATGCAACTTATCCATGTATGTGCAGTTCCCACAACGGAACCCTCTCACAACTTTACCTGGCCTGTTGTTTTCTTGTAAATGCCAATTCCACCTTTCCCTGACACTTTAATCTTTAAAACGTTTACTTTCAAAGAACTCTGTGACTTGAACTGCCAAAGGCACATGTGTACCTAAGCCACTTTGTTGGTGGCCTGATCTTTCCACTGCCCTGCCCAGACTGGTATTTATGGAACCAGAGAAATGGATTCAAATCCAAAAACCTGCCTCAAAACAACCATCATTTGCACATTGTCATTATACACAAACATGCTCAAGAGTGCAACCCTTTCAGTAGGAAATACACAAAAATGATTACAAACACTCTTGTGTTTTGTGTTAAACAGAAGAATGGAACACACTCAAAATATCCCTCAGTGTTTGAGTCACCAAACAGACAGGCATTATTCCTTGACTCGGTACAGTAGTTCTATTGATTTAATAGCCATCTTCCCTTTGAAAAGCATGTCCATAGATGATAAAGTGATCTATATTTAATATGTGTCTTAAAGGAAGTAATGCTGCTCTGGTAAGTCAGGGGGTAATGGTCTTTCTACCGGGTGTGTGTTCAGAGGTCAAGTGTCCTACAATGCTCTGTAATGCTTATTCAATTAATTCCAATACAGACTAAATGGCCCAATATTCCATTGTTAGGGATAAAATCGTCTAATAGTGGACTGGCTATGGATATAAAGTGGGGCTGGACTAGGGCCTGAGGTCCACAGGAATAGTTACAGACATCAGGAGGAACAGACAGCTCTCTGCCCAACTGTTCTCTCATCATCTGACTGTAACTAACTAAATGGTTGGTCACACCAGCCTACCCCCCCCTAGGGATCTCTTTTAATTTTTGATAGTATATTTCTTTAGTAGGCCATGCCCTCATGTGTGATTGTGTTTGGCTTTGGTTATTCAGAATTATGTGTGTATTTATTTAAGTCTATGTGTCTCTGTGTGCTACCAGTGTGTGTGTGTGTTATGTGTATTGCGTGTCTGGGTGTTGGTGTGCTTTAATACCACACCCTGACAGCATGGTGACCCAGTTCTCTGTGTTTATTTGCTTTACACTTTATTGAATTGTCATGTGAGCTCTATTAAACTGAGGCTATAGTGACAGACTTTTCAGAGTGGAGATGGGGAGGGAAGCAAGTTTGTTACTGGCAGAGGCACAGAAATACCTATCTCTTTGCATGTAGTCTGACAATAGAAAAATAGGACAATGGAAGTCAACAATACACTTTTTTCTCACTCTATATTGAGTGTTTAGCCGGGTGTTTTAAAGGCTAAATTAAAATCGTATCTTCCACTCCTCCTTTCTCCCTTCATCTCTGCTGTGTTTGAATTTGTCCAAGGCTTCATGAAATATTTCGGACATTCTGCTGTTTTGAAACTATTGTTGTTATAATTAATTAATAACATTTTGTGGGTCCATGATATGATTAAAGATGCCCTGGATTTAACAGAGTGTTATACAAAGTCATTCACATTTACGAAGGATAGAAGGACAAACGTTTACCCTAACTACTAGAAAAAAAAAAAAAAAATTCATTATCTTGTAATTAATCTCTCTAAAATAAAACAATGTATTGAAATGCAAATCTATGAGTTTAGTATAATTCATTCTTCTAATATACCATTCTAAAAATATATTTTAAAAATATAACTTTTTGCACAATGAGTGTGTTCTTTTTTCATGTTCTTGTTGAGTTATATGCTCGTACAGTATTATCAATTGTACAAATGTGGAACTTTAAAATGGAAAATCTGAGTGTTTTCAGTACTTTCAATCCAGCCTAAATGGATGCTATTATCCCCTCCCCAGTATCAATGGTGATTGGATATGAAGTATGACATTGAACCACAACCACACATCTGAGAGAGTATTAAAATATAAAGGAGAGCGGGTTAAACCTAACCCTAACCTGTCTGGATAAAACACACACAATCAAAAAGAAAAAAAAGAAGTAAACAAACAAAACAACAAAGAATACCCTGTACAGAATTGAAAATATTCGGTTAATGCGGTTAGTGCTACCCGGGAGGCGGGAGGCAGAGGTGTGATGGGAATGAGGAAACAGACAGGAAATCAAAGTGGCCGTTACCTTTCTAATGGCTGAACCAAACTGTTGATAAACAAGGATGAAAGTTCACCTCTCAGATAGAGTCATAAAATAACAGACCAAAGAAAATATACTATTTATATGATAAAAAAAGGAAAACAATATACATAAAATACTGCATAACTGTGTGTGTATGTTTATCTGCCTATCATCCTGCATACACATATACCTACAGACATACAAACACTTGTGCACGCTATGCATACACATAGTCACATATAACTAAGGCCAGTTTTGAGGAAGAAAACACAAGGAAATCAACAACATTTCTTTTAGCACAATGCTGATTCAGTAATTCCTAAATCTACAGTGTGTGACCAGATCTGCAGAGTTATGCACAATGTCCTCCTGTTTGGGTCCTGTCTGTACTATCTATTCCCTCCCCTACCTCACTTGCTCTCATTATGGGTGTTTGAACGACTCCTCTCTCCCCGGGAGAGCACATGATTCCCCTGTCCCCCACCTGACTGGGCCTCCAAGGGGAACACACTGTTACCCAGCATTCTCTGGGAGCCCTCCAGGTGGTTGGCCATGCGGTGGTGGCTGCTGTAGGAGCTGAGCTTGGGGCTGGCTTTCCCCAGAAGCCTCTGGGAGGCGTTTGTACCCGAGCTATCATGGAGGTGTTCCTCCTCGTCCGTGTCAGCATCAATGAACTTACTGATGGACGCGTCATGGAATGTGAAGACTGTCGGGATCAGGGTCTCAGGGGGTGGAGTCTTGCTGCTGGCAGTGGTGTAGACAGACACCTCAGGACTCATGAGGGAGTGGGCAGAGAGGGCAGAGCTATCTGAGAGGGCCCCGCCCCCTGGCCCCTGTGGTAAGGAGGAGGAGGAAGGGTCTGCGTCCCCGCCTTTGAAGTTGACCTTGAGGGAGCGGTTCTTTAGCGGGTTGCTGAAGCGTAGGCCCCGGGGGCTGTCAGAGAACAGGCCGTGCTTGGAGCCTCGTCCTCCAGGGACCTTGGTGGCGCTGTGGGGGGACACCATGGCCTCGTGCTCCAGGGTGGTCTCGAGCACGGGGTTGGTGCTAACCCTCCCTGGAACAATGGTGCTGGGGCTGTGGGAGAAGCGAGCACTTTCGTTGAAGTCAGCAGCACAACTCATGAAGCTGTCAATACTGGACATGCTCCTCATGTCTGTGGTTGGGGCAGGCTCTGTGGGGATGATACCCATCTCAATCTCGTCTCTCTTCTTGGGCGCTTTAGACAAATGCCCCTTGTCCTTACTGTTCAGGTTAGGCTGAGACTGGGTCTTAGCCATCTTGTTGTACATCTCCTCCAGTTTCTGAGCGTTGAGTTGCTGAGGGCTGGCGGGATGGGCTTTGTCTGGTGAGCTGGGCTCTAATGACTGAGTGAAGCCCATCTCTGAGGTGGTCCTCTTGGGAGTCTCTTTCCTGTGGCTAAGAGACAGGTGGTTGTCCTGCACCTTCCCCATGTTCTCTCCATTATTTTCTACCACTACGTCTATGAGCTCGACACTGCGTGCAAACGCCTCCTTCATGTTCATGGAGATGATGCTGCCGTTCCTCTTGGCCCTCTCCAGGGCCTCCCGCCGTTTGATGGCCTTTTCCTGCCTCTTCTGCTCCTTGTAGAACTCTGAGAAGTTGTTGACGATGATGGGGATGGGCAAGGCTATCACCAACACTCCAGCTATGCAGCATAGACCCCCAATAATCTTACCCAGTAAAGTCTTTGGGTATATGTCCCCATACCCCACCGTAGTCATAGTAATGGTAGCCCACCAGAAGGAGGCCGGGATGCTTTTGAACTTGGTGTCCTCCTCGTCCTTCTCGGCGAAGAAGACAAGGCTGGAGAAGATCATAATGCCCATGGCCAGGAATAGGATGAGCAGGCCCAGCTCATTGTAGCTCCTCCTCAGGGTGAAGCCCAGAGACTGAAGCCCTGTGGAATGCCTGGCCAGCTTCAGAATACGGAGGATACGCATGATCCTGAAGATCTGCACCACCCTCCGGACGTTCTGGAACTGTAAAACGCTCTTATTGGATTCAGTCAGGAAGATGGTGACGTAGTAGGGTAGGATGGCCAGCAGGTCTATTATGTTTAGTGGACCCTTGAAGAACTTCCACTTACTGGGCGAGGAGATGAAGCGGAGCAGGTACTCCATGGTGAACCAGGCGATGCACACCGCTTCCACGTGAGCTAGCTGAGGGTTGTCTGTCACCTGGCCAAACTCGTCTATGTCCTGCAGCTCCGGGAGGGTGTTCAGAGACAAGGCAATGGTTGACAGCACGATAAAGAGGATGGAGATGATGGCCAGGACCTGTTGAAACACAACCAAGACAACATGCAAACGTCAGTGCATTGACATGTAGAACATTAATGCCAAATCATTTCAACGCTTTTGTGGGACAAAATTACTTTTCAACAACGCTTTAAACTTCTTGAGTACGGCTGCGGCAAATAATAACAGTCATTTTGTGAGGCTGACACCTGAAGAATATGATTAATTCATGACCCATTTAGCTCTCTGACTGATTCCTCCTGAACATTATGAAAAGGTTACTGTCATATCAGGACTACCAGCTTTTTAAGAGAAAAAAAAGGTCAAAGATAAATATGATTTAATTGCCTGGTTGAGCATTCATGTCTGACCCCCCCCTCCTCCCTCGAGCGCCCCATTTGTTCATGCACGAATGCTCCCCCCTTTAGCACGTCATCCTCATGCTTGTGTGACATTTTTGATGTTCTGGATTTCCCCTGATATGCGATTAAAATATTGGTATTATCTGAGTTTTTCGATGGCAAATGCCACTGTCTACTGGTGACCTAGCAAGCTAGACACCGGTATCACCCCCGCCTCCCACCTGATGTGTACCACAGTGTTAGCTAGCAGACAGTGTCCTTCGCTCCCGCCTGCTAAGCACCTGGCCTCATTATCAGAACTGCAGGAAAGCAGTGCCCGAAAGGCGGGGCGAAGGTCACTGTTTACCGGTATCCTAGCTTGCCACCTACTGTACTGGAGCGCCCCTGCTTCCCACCTTTGTACGGTAGTCTTAGCTTAAAAATGGACTCTTCTTGTCTTTTATGTGGCTTGTGATTGACAGAACATACATGAGATGAGGGTGCACATTGATCCAAAGATGGTGTGTGTATTACCAGCGTTCCCTATCTGAGCAAATTTGCGGGTGTTAAACTCTTGGTGTTGAGGTAAAAAGTGTTGTTTACATTATAGTCATTTAGCAGACGCTCTTATCCAGAGTGACCTTCAAGAGCAATTAGGTTTAAGTGCCTTGCTCAAGAGCACATCGACCAATTTTTCACCTAGGCGGTTCAGAGATTTCAACCAGCAACCTTTTGGTTACTTAACCGCTAGGCTATCTACCATCATTGAGTGTTGATGCTAGTGGGGTTAGTGGCGCAGCGGTCTAACGCACTGCATCTCAGTGCTAGAGGCGTCACTACAGACACCCTGGTTTGATTTCAGGCTGTATTACAACCGGCCATGATTGGGAGTCCCATAGTGTGGCGCACAATTGGCCCAGTGTTGTCCGGGTTTGGCTGGTGTAGGCCGTCATTGTAAATAACAGTTTGTTCATAACTGACTTGCCTAGTTAAATAAAAACATTTTTTAAAATTTTTTTTACAATTACAAAAAAATACCGGTGGGATTGAAATTGACGCCAAGTGCACAATGGAGCGTTATTTGAATCAAAAGCCCTATCACATTAAGAAGGAAATACATTTTGTTATCAAGGCATAAGCTAAATATATTTGATTTGTTTAACACTTTTTTTGGTTACTACATGATCCCATATGTGTTATTTCATAGTTTTGATGTCTTCACTATTATTGTACAATGTAGAAAATAGTCAAACTAAAGAAAAACCTTTGAATGAGTAGGTGTTCTAAAACATTTGACCTAATATGGACTTAGGGCAATTTTCTGTATACCCCCCTACCTTGTCACAACACAACTGATTGGCTCAAATGCAAGAAGAAGGAAAGAAATTCAACACATTAACTTTTAACAAGGCACACCTGTTAATTGAAATGCATTCCAGGTGAATACCTCATGAAGCTGGTTGAGAGAATGCCAAGAGTGTGCAAAGCTTTCATCAAGGCAAAGGGTGGCTATTTGAAGAATCTAAAACATAAAATATATTTAACAGTTCTTTGGTTACTACATGATTCCATATGTGTTATTTCATAGTTTTGATGTCTTCACTATTATTCTCCAATGTAGAAAATAGTACAAATAAAGAAAAACCCTGGGATGAATAGGTGTTCTAAAACTTTTGACCGGTACTGTACATATTTTTTTTACCCCCTTTTTCGTGACATCCTTGTCTCATCACTACAACTCCCCAACGGGCTTGGGAGAGGTGAAGGTCCTCCGAAACATGACTCACCAAACCACGCTTCTTAACACCTGCCCGCCTGGACACCTGGAAGCCAGCTGCACCAATATGTGAGAGGAAACACCGTTCAACTGACGACCAGAGTCAGCCTGCAGGCGCCCGGCCCACCACAAGGAGTCGTTAGAGCGGCCAAAACCTGCCCTAACCCGTACAATTGTGCGCTGTCCTATGGGACTCCCGGTCGAACCCGGGTCTGTAGTGATGCCTCAAGCGCTGCGATGCAGTGCACTCGGGAGGCCCGGAAGTCTAATTTTTCAATCTTCCCTACCTTGACAGTCATTCTAACTGCAAATTGCGGGTGATTAAAAGTTGCAATTGTTGGATATCCTAACTGGCTGAATTCCGATTGGAATTATGTAACACTACGCAAGCTAGTGATATGACTTTCAAACCAGTAGTTTCAGACAACTGTGTTAGGGTAAAACTAGGCTGTCAAAGTATGGTATTGTCAAAAAAGCAAAGCCTTGTTATAATGTAATTGTTTTGAGAAAATATGAGCTTAGGCACTCACTAATTGAAAGCTACAGGATGTCATCCATTGCAACAGTTGTGTCTCTGTCACTAGCAAACACAATCATGGGTGGCACTGGTACCATTTAAAATGCATTTTGAAGGCCCTTGGATCAATTCCCCCCCATTATTATTTTGGGCTGGGGTCTCAACTTACTGTTGCGAGTTAAAATAGTAGGCTACACAAGATGCCATTTCTAAATTTGGTTGTGCATCAGCAGTTTTCCTCTTGTTATGTTATTCACCAATAGTCAGGGAATTAGTCCATGTCAGCTAACAATTTTTAGATTTTTAGATTTTTAGCTAAATTAGGTTAGCAGCCATCTATCTAAACAAATAACTGCCCCCCCCGAAATGAGTAGAACTGCATGAAACGTGTTATAAAATTGCAAAATCTACTCTCCGCCCCATTGCAAAATGTGGAGAAATCATGAAACTTGCTTTAAAACTGTACACCCCATGGCAAAATGTGTAGAATTGCACAAAATTAACTTTAAACAGGACTGCAGCGTGCCTATTGAGTCATGCAAAAATGTTTTCTCTCTGTCTAGAGGGGGGCCACTACAGTGTTTTGCTTGCAATGTGGAGGCTTTGGATGTGGGTACGCAAACCATGTTTTTTTTTGTGGCCTCCACCCCATCAAAGTTTCCCATCCCTGCCCTACAGTGTTAAAACAACACCCCAAAGCAAGTTACTGTAACAGAATAGGTGTTAATTTAAGTCAGATGTTGCCCATGGTTTTAGGGACCAAACATTCTTAGGGTGTTAGTTCATCAACACTTTAAAAGTGTTAGTTTAACACTATTTCTGATGGTCACATATACAGTACACACTAAGAGATTCTTACATTTAACACTGTGGGTGTTACGTTTTTTATTTCAAAGTTGCTGTACAGCTGTAAATTGTGGTGTCATATCCCTGTCAAATGTGTGACTTTGTTCCCTCTCCTTCTTTCTGCCTATCCTCTCAGTCCCTCCCATCTGCCTCTCACCTTCAGACTGACTCCCTCAGACCTATTGTCCTAGTTCTTCTACAAAGCACCTTGCAAAGTGAGTCTGTCCTACTAGCAGACTACTAGAGACCTAGATTCATAGCACAGCCTGTGACTCCCCTGCATGATAAGAGCATTTGAACCTGTGTGGCAGTTACAGGGGACAGGAGGATGAGTACTACATGCTGAGTACATCAGGATCTGGACGAGGTGTTGTGGATTAACAGAGCGCATTCAGATCAGGGCCATGTACGCTGGGTGTGGCACACCTATTAGTCCTCTCCCAGCTAGTGTGTGTGTGTCATCTCGACACAAGGTCACAGTGGAGGTCCCTGTCCCTGTCCCCAGGTCAGTGGAATGCAGGATTACTCCCTGGCACCGCTCAGCATTCATTAGCTTTAATTAATCCTGGCAGGTGAGGTGCCTGCAAACCCACCCTGGCCTTTAGGGAGAGGCTGAGTGAGAGAGAAAGAGAGATAGAAAGAGACAGAGAGGTACAGGCAGTCTGGGCTATAGTGTTCCAGCATCAGCTCAATGCCCCAGCCAAAAGAGAGTGAATTAAAGGCCAGACAGTTCCAACTCAATCAGAGCCACACCTAACATGTTCTTCATCTTGTCAGGATCCTGAGGGACCAAAGTGATGTATAAAAATCACATTAGATCCAAAGGGGATTTGCTCCCATTAACGATTCTCTCAACCAATCACCGTTAATGACTCAAGTTCACACCATTTCAAGTGTAAACTGCACTTTACCTATTGGCAAGGACGAAGTCTATCTGACCATTGAATATTGTCATTGTATGTCTCCTTATATTTCCAATGTGTTTATAAGGATACTGTGTAGAGGTCGATCGATTAATCGGAATGACCGATTAATTAGGGCCGATTTCAAGTTTTCATAATGATTGGAAATCTGTGTTTTTGGACACCGATTTTTAAATATTTTTTTACACCTTTATTTATCCTTTATTTAACTAGGCAAGTCAGTTAAGAACACATTCTTATTTTCAATGATGGCCTAGGAACGGTGGGTTAACTGCCTTGTTCAGGGGCAGAATGACAGATTTTTACATTGTCAGCTCGGGGATTCGATCTTGCAACCTTACGGTTAACTAGTCCAACGCTCTAACCACCTGATTACATTGCACTCCACGAGGAGACTGCCTGTTACGCGAATGCAGTAAGAAGCCAATGTAAGTTGCTAGCTAGCATTAAACTTATCTTACAAAAAAACAATCTATCAATCATAATCACTAGTTAACTACACATGGTTGATAATATTACTAGTTTATCTAGTGTGTCCTGCGTTGCATTTAATCGATGCGGTGCGTATTCACGAAAAAGGACTGTCGTTGCTCCAACTTGTACCTAACCATAAACATCAATGCCTTTCTTAAAATCAATACACAAGTATATATTTTTAAACCTGCATATTTAGTTAATATTGCCTACTAACATGACTCGTTGCGAACTGTGAAGACTATTTCTTCCTAACAAAGACAGCCAACTTCGCCAAACGGGGGATGATTTAACAAAAGCGCATTTGCGAAAAAAGCACAATCGTTGCACAACTGTACCTAACCATAAACATCAATGCATTTCTTAAAATCAATACACAGAAGTATATATTTTTAAACCTGCATATTTAGCTAAAAGAAATCGAGGTTAGCAGGCAATATTAACCAGGTGAAATTGTCACTTCTCTTGTGTTCATTGCACGCATATATATATGCAACAGTTTGGGCCGCCTAATTTGCCAGAATTTTACGTAATTATGAAATAACATTGAAGGTTGTGCAATGTAACAGGAATATTTAGATTTAGGGATGCCACCCGTTAGATAAAATACGGAACGGTTCCGTATTTCACTGAAAGAATAAACGTCTTGTTTTCGAGATGATAGTTTCCGGATTCGACCATATTAATGACCTAAGGCTCATATTTCTGTGTCTTATTATGTTATAATTAAGTCTATGATTTGATAGAGCAGTCTGACTGAGCGGTGGTAGGCACCAGCAGGCTCGTAAGCATTCATTCAAACAGCACTATTGTGTGTTTTGCCAGCAGCTCTTCGCTGTGCTTCAAGCATTGAGCTGTTTATGACTTCAAGCCTATCAACTCCCGAGATTAGGCTGGTGTAACCGATGGCTAGCTAGTTAGCGGGGTGCGCGCTAATAGCGTTTCAAACATCACTCGCTCTGAGACTTGGAGTGGTTGTTCCCCTTGCTCTGCATGGGTAACGCTGCTTCGAGGGTGGCTGTTGTGGATGTGTTCCTGGTTCGAGCCCAGATAGGGGTGAGGAGAGGGACGGAAGCTATACTGTTACACTGGCAATACTAAAGTGCCTATAAGAACATCCAATAGTCAAAGGTATAGGAAATACAAATCGTATAGAGAGAAATAGTCCTATAATTCCTATAACAACTACAACCTAAAACTTCTTACCTGGGAATATTAAAGACTCATGTTAAAAGGAACCACCAGCTTTCATATGTTCTCATGTTCTGAGCAAGGAACTTAAACATTATATTTTTTACATGGCACATATTGCACTTTTACTTTCTTCTCCAACACTTTGTTTTTGCATTATTTAAACCAAATTGAACATGTTTCATTATTTATTTGAGGCTAAATTGATTTTATTGATGTATTATATTAAGTTAAAATAAGTGTTCATTCAGTATTGTTGTAATTGTTATTATTACAAATGCATAAAAAATCAAATTGGCTGATTCATCGGTATCGGCTTCTTTTTTTTGGGTCCTACAATAATCGGTATCGGCATTGAAAAATCATAATCGGTCGACCTCTAATACTGTGTAGTGTTTGTGGTTCTTGAGTATTTCACTGACACACTTAAACTGACACACATTGGCTGATGTGGTTGTTAGGTATACTGTACCTCATGCATGACACATTACGTGTGCACATTACGCCTGACATCCAGACATGCAATACTGTTACTCTGTCTGTGGACCAAACACAAATGACGTTCCACAACATTCCACACACTTCAAGACATAACACACCATATCACGTGAACATTATCACACCTTTAAATGTATTATGTTATAGCATTAAATAAAGCAGAGATATCCGCTTGCCCTACTGAAAGATTCATCCAACCTGCTCTCTGTGTCTAGTCTACATGTAGATGTTTATCTCTCACACTCTCACTCTCAGTGTTGGGTTACAACGCCGGGATGGGGAGAGCTTAAGTGTTAGAACGTGGACCATGTAAAGCCATAGAGCCAGCTCCACGCACTGAGAATCCAGGTCAATTACACTGTACAAAAATATAACCGCAACATGCAACAATTACAGAGTTACAGTTTCAGTCATTTGAAATAAATGTATTAGGCCCTAATCTATGGATTTCACATGACTGGGAATACAGATATGCATCTGTTGGTCACAGATACCTTAAAGAAAAAGGTAGGGGCGTGGATCAGAAAACCAGTCAGTATCTGGAATGACCACCTCATGCAGCGCGCACATCTCTATGGGGTCAATTTCACGCCATATGTATTGAATTCAAAACAAAATAAATTGAGAACATGAAAAATAAAGTTGAGAATGTAAACATTATATTTTCGAGAATGGGTGAAATAACAGATGTCAAAATCAAAAACCAAACAATTGAAAGCAAAATGTATAGAATTGTAAACCAAAATAATACATCAAAAGCAAAACCCCAAAACTTGTAAGCAAATCATTTAAAAGCGAGAGCAAAACTGTGGCAAATGATCAAAGAAAATATTTGAAAACGAATGCAAAAATAATTTTCTCTTAACCTTCCCAGCAACCAATCCTATTAAATACATGTTGCCTATGCTCTTGCCTGCATGTACTACCTTTTGGTTACACTACACGTATCTTTGCTTTAAATGTCTGTTTCTTTGCTTTCACTGCCAGTCTTTTCGATTTCGAGTTTTGGCATTATTTTTCCATGAAGGGCGGGGTTTAGAGGGAAGCATAGACAATGAGTCTCTATTGGTCCGCTAGTTTTCGATTCGAGTGACGGTTCATCTTAACCCATCAATGAACATGATAGACAGGCTTTTTTTCTATTGCCTACTTAAGTAAACGTTCTGACATCACCTTGTTTTAGTGTTTTAGCTAACGTACTTCAAAATTGTCAGTCACGTGTCAATAATGTATAGATATTAGAAGCATGTCTATCTAATACATTTAATGACAAACCATCTAACTACTTAGGTAGACATATGAATGACCTGTTTCACAACGTTCGGCGCAGGTGTATGGCGAACCAGTCACCAACACCTGCGCCGAACGTTGTGCAACAGGTAATTCATGTTCACGATTTATTTAATTTTGAATTCAATACATATGGCGTGAGATTGACCCCATACATCTCCTTCGCATAGAGTTGACTAGGCTGTTGATTGTAGCCTGTGGAATGTTGTCCTCTTCAATTGCTGTGCGAAGTTCAATCCATTTTAGAATAAGACTGTAACGTAACAAAGTGTGGAAAAAGTCAAGAGGTCTGAATACTTTCCGAAGGCACTGTATTGATATTTTTGACAACTTTTACTTTTCCCTCACTACATTCTTTAAAAAAGTATGAACTTTTAACTCCATACGTCCCTGACACCCAAAAGTACTCTTTGCATTTTGAATGCTTAGCGGGACAGGAAAATTCACACACTTATCAAGAAAACATCCCTGGGTCATCCCTACAGCGGCTGATCTGGCGGACTCACTAAACACATGTTTTGTTTGTAAATGATGTCTGAGTGTTAGAGCGTGCCCCTGGATATCTGTAAATAAAAAATGTAATGGTGCCGTGTGGTTTGATTAATATTTGGAATTTGACATTTGTTATACTTTTACCTTTACTTTTGGTACTTAAGTATATTTGAGCAATTACATGTACTTTTGATACTTAAGTATATTTAAAACCAAATACTTTTAGACTTTTAGATTCTACTAGGTGACTTTTACTTTTTCTAAAGCATGACTATTGGGTACTTTCTCCACCACTGGTGACAGTGTCTGGTGAGTATGCAGGCCATGGAAGAACTGGGACAGTTTCAGCTCCAGGAATTGTGTACAGATCCTTGCGACATGGGGCCATGCATTATCATGCTGAAACATGGGGGGCTGGCGGTGGATAAATGGCACGACAATGGGCCTCAGGATTTCGTCACGGCATCACGGCATCTTAAAATTGCCATTGATAGTATGCAATTGTGTTCGTTGTTCGTAGCTTATGTCTGCCCATACCATAACCCCATCGCCACCATGGGGCACTTTGTTCACAACGTTGACATCAGCATACCGTTTTCTCACACAACTCCATACAGGCGGTCTGCCATCTGCTCGGTACAGTTGAAACCGGGATTCATTCATGAAGAGCATACTTCTCCAGCGTGCTAGTGGCCATCGAAGGTGAGTATTTGTCCACTCAAGTCGGTTATGACCCCGAACTGCAGTCAGGCCAAGACCCTAGTGAGGATGACGAGCAGATGAGCTTCCCTGAGACAGTTTCTGACAGTTTGTAAAGGCATTCTTCAGTTGTGCAAACCCACAGTTTCATCAGCTATCCGGGTGGCTGGTCTCAGACGATCCTTTAGGTGAAGAAGCCGGATGTGGAGGTCCTGGGCTGGCGTGGTTACATGTGGTCTGCGGTTGTGAGGCCGGTTGGACATACTGCCAAATTCTCTAAAATGTCGTTGACGCGGCTTATGGTAGAGAAATTAACATTACATTCTCTGGCAACAGCTCTGGTGGACATTGCTGGAGTCAGCAGGCCAATTGCACACTCCCTCAAAACTTGAGACGTATGTGGCATTGTGTTGTGTGACATAACTGAACATTTTAGAGTGGCCTTTTATTGTCCCCAGCACAAGGTGCACCTGTGTAATTATCATGCTGTTTAATCAGCTTCTTGATATGCCACACTTGTCAGGTAGATGTATTATCTTAGCAAAGGAGAATGGCTCGCTAACATGGATGTAAACAAATTTGTGCATAAAAATTTAGATAAATCATTTTGTGCGTATGGAAACTTTCTGGGATCTTTTATTTCAGCTCATGAAACGGGACCAACACGTTACATTTTGCATTTATATTTTAGTTCAGTGTATATCAACTACAATCCAAGCAGCACAGTGTGGTGTGAATGGGAACTGTATGCACATCTCTCTGGTGAGTAAAGTAGCATACAAGGGAACACGGAGCTCTTGGCTCCCGAGGCCTGGTTCTAAAACGGGCCTTTGAGGGGAACTCACACTGATCAGATCATGGCTAATGTGGCCTGACGAGCAGACAGGGCTGCAGCGTGCCTAATGACTCGTACTAAATACGAACGGCAGCCTTGAAACTGACTCCAGGTGTGTGTGTGTGCTAACTATAGAAGAGCAGCCGAAGCATGACAGCCCCCCCTCCCCCTCAATCTCTCTCCCATAATGCATCTTCCCACTCCAGTCTGGGCGCAGTGCCAGTCCCAGCCAGCCAGGCAGAGAAGAGATCACAGTGACATGGATTCACTCAGAGAGAAGTATACCCAGGCCACTCATAGCAAAGACAACACTCTACAGAGGTGGATGGGTTAGACTAGAGTGACTGACTGAAGCAGGGAATCAGGCAGTGTGGCAGAAACGTGTGAGTTTCCTGGAGGAGGAAGTGTGAGGTGTGTGTGTGTGGAGATGGCATCAGGGTCCCACAAGATGGCAATTCGTATGGGTGTGGGAGCCAGGCAGAGGCCGGATCAGTGATGTGAGAGGAGTAGGGTTGATTTGTGGTAAGTGGGAGTGGGAGGTATTCTCAAGGGGACTGAATCATAGCGTGTGTGTCTGTAAGGTGGCCAGGCAGGGCAGCGGTGAAGGAACAGCAGGGTTGGATGTGTCTGTAAGGTGGCCAGGCAGGGCAGCGGTGAAGGAACAGCAGGGTTGGATGTGTCTGTAATGTGGCCAGGCAGGGCAGCGGTGAAGGAACAGCAGGGTTGGATGTGTCTGTAAGGAGGCCAGGCAGGGCAGCGGTGAAGGAACAGCAGGGTTGGATATGTCCATAAGGAGGCCGGGCAGGGATGAAGGAACAGCAGGGTTGGAATGTATCTGTAAGGAGGCCAGGCAGGGCAGCGGTGAAGGAACAGCAGGGTTGGAATGTGTCTGTAAGGAGGCCAGGCAGGGCAGTGGTGAAGGAACAGCAGGGTTGGATATGTCTGTAAGGTGGCCAGGCAGGGCAGCGGTGAAGGAACAGCAGGGTTGGATATGTCTGTAAGGTGGCCAGGCAGGGCAGGGGTGAAGGAACAGCAGGATTGGATGTGTCTGTAAGGTGGCCAGGCAGGGAAGGGGTGAAGGAACAGCAGGGTTGGATGTGTCTGTAAGGAGGCCAGGCAGGGCAGCGGTAAAGGAACAGCAGGGTTGGATGTGTCTGTAAGGAGGCCAGGCAGGGCAGCGGTAAAGGAACAGCAGGGTTGGATGTGTCTGTAAGGAGGCCAGGCAGGGCAGCGGTAAAGGAACAGCAGGGTTGGATGTGTCAGTAAGGAGGCCAGGCAGGGCAGCGGTAAAGGAACAGCAGGGTTGGATGTGTCAGGCAGGGCAGCGGTAAAGGAACAGCAGGGTTGTGTCTGTAAGGAGGACAGGCAGGGCAGCGGTAAAGGAACAGCAGGGTTGGATGTGTCCGTAGGAGGCCAGGCAGGGCAGCGGTAAAGGAACAGCAGGGTTGGATGTGTCCGTAAGGAGGCCAGGCAGGGCAGCGGTAAAGGAACAGCAGGGTTGGATGTGTCTGTAAGGAGGACAGGCAGGGCAGCGGTAAAGGAACAGCAGGGTTGGATGTGTCCGTAAGGCCAGGCAGGGCAGCGGTAAAGGAACAGCAGGGTTGGATGTGTCCGTAAGGAGGCCAGGCAGGGCAGCGGTAAAGGAACAGCAGGGTTGGATGTGTCCGTAAGGCCAGGCAGGGCAGCGGTAAAGGAACAGCAGGGTTGGATGTGTCCGTAAGGGAGGCAGGCAGGGCAGCGGTAAAGGAACAGCAGGGTTGGATGTGTCCGTAAGGAGGCCAGGCAGGGCAGCGGTAAAGGAACAGCAGGGTTGGATGTGTCCGTAAGGAGGCCAGGCAGGGCAGCGGTAAAGGAACAGCAGGGTTGGATGTGTCCGTAAGGAGGCCAGGCAGGGCAGCGGTAAAGGAACAGCAGGGTTGGATGTGTCAGGGCGTAAGGGAGGCCAGGCAGGGCAGCGGTAAAGGAACAGCAGGGTTGGATGTGTCTGTAAGGAGGCCAGGCAGGGCAGCGGTAAAGGAACAGCAGGGTTGGATGTGTCTGTAAGGAGGCCAGGCAGTGCAGCGGTAAAGGAACAGCAGGGTTGGATGTGTCTGTAAGGAGGCCAGGCAGGGCAGCAGTAAAGGAACAGCAGGGTTGGATGTGTCTGTAAGGAGGCCAGGCAGGGCAGCAGTAAAGGAACAGCAGGGTTGATGTGATGTGTCTGTAAGGAGGCCAGGCAGGGCAGCGGTAAAGGAACAGCAGGGTTGGATGTGTCTGTAAGGAGGCCAGGCAGGGCAGCGGTAAAGGAACAGCAGGGTTGGATGTGTCTGTAAGGAGGCCAGGCAGGGCAGCGGTAAAGGAACAGCAGGGTTGGATGTGTCTGTAAGGAGGACAGGCAGGGCAGCGGTAAAGGAACAGCAGGGTTGGATGTGTCCGTAAGGCCAGGCAGGGCAGCGGTAAAGGAACAGCAGGGTTGGATGTGTCCGTAAGGAGGCCAGGCAGGGCAGCGGTAAAGGAACAGCAGGGTTGGATGTGTCCGTAAGGAGGCCAGGCAGGGCAGCGGTAAAGGAACAGCAGGGTTGGATGTGTCCGTAAGGAGGCCAGGCAGGGCAGCGGTAAAGGAACAGCAGGGTTGGATGTGTCCGTAAGGAGGCCAGGCAGGGCAGCGGTAAAGGAACAGCAGGGTTGGATGTGTCCGTAAGGAGGCCAGGCAGGGCAGCGGTAAAGGAACAGCAGGGTTGGATGTGTCTGTAAGGAGGCCAGGCAGTGCAGCGGTAAAGGAACAGCAGGGTTGGATGTGTCTGTAAGGAGGCCAGGCAGGGCAGCGGTAAAGGAACAGCAGGGTTGGATGTGTCTGTAAGGAGGCCAGGCAGTGCAGCGGTAAAGGAACAGCAGGGTTGGATGTGTCTGTAAGGAGGCCAGGCAGGGCAGCAGTAAAGGAACAGCAGGGTTGGATGTGTCTGTAAGGAGGCCAGGCAGGGCAGCGGTAAAGGAACAGCAGGGTTGGATGTGTCTGTAAGGAGGCCAGGCAGGGCAGCGGTAAAGGAACTGCAGGGTTGGATGTGTCTGTAAGGAGGCCAGGCAGGGCAGCGGTAAAGGAACAGCAGGGTTGGATGTGTCCGTAAGGAGGCCAGGCAGGGCAGTGGTAAAGGAACAGCAGGGTTGGATGTGTCTGTAAGGAGGCCAGGCAGGGCAGCGGTAAAGGAACAGCAGGGTTGGATGTGTCTGTAAGGAGGCCAGGCAGGGCAGCGGTAAAGGAACAGCAGGGTTGGATGTGTCTGTAAGGAGGCCAGGCAGTGCAGCGGTAAAGGAACAGCAGGGTTGGATGTGTCTGTAAGGAGGCCAGGCAGGGCAGCGGTAAAGGAACAGCAGGGTTGGATGTGTCTGTAAGGAGGCCAGGCAGTGCAGCGGTAAAGGAACAGCAGGGTTGGATGTGTCTGTAAGGAGGCCAGGCAGGGCAGCGGTAAAGGAACAGCAGGGTTGGATGTGTCCGTAAGGAGGCCAGGCAGGGCAGCGGTAAAGGAACAGCAGGGTTGGATGTGTCTGTAAGGAGGCCAGGCAGGGCAGCGGTAAAGGAACAGCAGGGTTGGATGTGTCTGTAAGGAGGCCAGGCAGGGCAGCGGTAAAGGAACAGCAGGGTTGGATGTGTCTGTAAGGAGGCCAGGCAGTGCAGCGGTAAAGGAACAGCAGGGCTGGATGTGTCTCTGGTGTCTGAGTGTTACGCAAACAGGAAACGGGACAATATGTCCCCATGACCTCACTGCCTGTCATTAGGAGTAAATGATGAGGTAAAGGAGCCTGCGGATCCACTGCCGTTCACTACTGCTACATCTGGCAGATATTCACATACAAGACAGGACAAACATTAATTCAGGTGAGATGTAGACACATTCACTCCTGTTCACTTGTGTGCATACCACACACACAGTACATGTCTATAAAGTCAGTAGCATACAGACACACACATGCAATCCTCCCCACCCTGCCCACATATACTCCTAATTAGACCAAAGCGCTAGCGGCCCCTCCCCCGTCTCCTTGGAGGCAATGTGAATATTTAATATGTCCTGAAGTGCGAGCAGAGCGATCCTCCTGTCCTGAACAAGGTATGTGTGAGTGGGTGCTTAGTGGGGTGCACAAAGAGGTAGCAGTTCAATCAGCTTCATCAAGCTTCATGGGGGTTGAAAAGAGGGAGGAAGAGGGAGAGAGAACTCCACTCGCCACCAGAGCAGGTAGTGTAGGAGCTCTGTTGTGGGGTTGTATGGAGATCTGTGCTATCATGTACTGTCTGCACCCCCCTGGGCGTCACATCTAGTTTTACCACCAGTCTGATGGGAGCTGAGGCCAGCCCAGGGCCAGGGGGAGATGTGAGAGAGGGGGAGGGATGGAAAAGAGGATACAAGAAACATGTCTGCCACCTGGAGCAGAGAGGACAGAGAAGGATACATGTAATAGGATTGTATTGCTCTATAAAGCTTGCTATAGGATGGGAAGTTTTCTTTCCCTCTCTCCTGGGATTCAGTTTCACTGCACTTAATCATGGCTCTGCTCTCCCAGTTCACCACCTGATCTTGTCTGTAGAGGGAACGTTCTCTCTCTCTCTCTCTATTTATTTCTCTCTCTGGGTGAAATTGGCACACATAGGGTATTTCTGATCTTGTTATGTGTAGCGGTGCTATGATCTATGTACTGTATGCTTGACCTCCTTCACTCCCCGCTTATTACTAGGTCGTACAGGCCACGGCTGGAGGATTCAGTGTCCCTTGTTTTTGTTTCTATTAATGACAATGTACTGGAAAGGATGGATGGAATTACCCAGCCACTGCCAATAAACACTGAGTCTTCCTCAGGCCTGACGTGAGAATAGTATGGGGTAGAGAACAGTGTAGACAAAAACACCTACACCAATAGGGAACAAACTGGTCGGAAAGTTCCATGTTGGGAGTGACTCAGGTGTTTGCAAGTCTACCCTCAAACTCCCCCAAACTTGTCTCCCCTCCTCACCTACTCCTTTATCACCCTCCCAGAACCACTAACAAACAGCCTTATATGAGGCAGGTGGGGAGTGGAGTGGTAAAGAGACAAAGAGAGGCACAGAGAGAGGAAGGACACATAGAGAGGAGAGATGGAGTAGTAAGAGAGAGAGAGGCTTGGATGTCAAACAAACAGTACAGCGAGACAGTCTCCTCTCAAACCTCCTCTCCTCTCACGTCCTCTCTCCTTTGTCACATTGAAGAGCTGACTGTGATTATGCAATCATGGGGGGATGACAGCAAATGTTACCCACCTTCCCCAACCTTCCCCTCCCACCGCTGGGCCTGTCCTGATAAATGGGGTGCAGAGTGTAAGACAGAGAGATGGATGGCTGGGCTCCCAAGCAGTGGGCTGTGTCCTCTGAAGCTGTGAAGGTGGCGCTGTCACCGGGAAACAGGTGTGTGTGTGTGTGTGTGTGTGTAGGTTTAGGTGGGTGGGTGTAACTCTGAGCTTATGCCTCTGCCTCGCAGCTGTGCTAAAGCACACTAGCTGGTTTAGACAGGTAAGAGAGAGAGAGAGAGTGTGTCTGACTGTGTACAAGAGGGGAAATGGCTCCCTGCGTGTCACTGGCCTCCACTAGAACAGCTGTTTAACACCCACTGGCCTCCACTAGAACAGCTGTTTAACACCCACTGGCCTCCACTAGAACAGCTGTTTAACACCCACTGGCCTCCACTAGAACAGCTGTTTAACACCCACTGGCCTCCACTAGAACAGCTGTTTAACACCCACTGGCCTCCACTAGAACAGCTGTTGAACACCCACTGGCCTCCACTAGAACAGCTGTTGAACACCCACTGGCCTCCACTAGAACAGCTGTTTAACACCCACTGGCCTCCACTAGAACAGCTGTTTAACACCCACTGGCCTCCACTAGAACAGCTGTTTAACACCCACTGGCCTCCACTAGAACAGCTGTTTAACACCCACTGGCCTCCACTAGAACAGCTGTTTAACACCCACTGGCCTCCACTAGAACAGCTGTTTAACACCCACTGGCCTCCACTAGAACAGCTGTTTAACACCCACTGGCCTCCACTAGAACAGCTGTTTAACACCCACTGGCCTCCACTAGAACAGCTGTTTAACACCCACTGGCCTCCACTAGAACAGCTGTTTAACACCCACTAGAACTGGCCTCCACTAGAACAGCTGTTTGAACACCCACTGGCCTCCACTAGAACAGCTGTTGAACACCCACTGGCCTCCACTAGAACAGCTGTTTAACACCCACTGGCCTCCACTAGAACAGCTGTTTAACACCCACTGGCCTCCACTAGAACAGCTGTTTAACACCCACTGGCCTCCACTAGAACAGCTAGAACAGCTGTTTAACACCCACTGGCCTCCACTAGAACAGCTGTTTAACACCCACTGGCCTCCACTAGAACAGCTGTTTAACACCCACTGGCCTCCACTAGAACAGCTGTTTAACACCCACTGGCCTCCACTAGAACAGCTGTTTAACACCCACTGGCCTCCACTAGAACAGCTGTTTAACACCCACTGGCCTCCACTAGAACAGCTGTTTAACACCCACTGGCCTCCACTAGAACAGCTGTTTAACACCCACTGGCCTCCACTAGAACAGCTGTTTAACACCCACTGGCCTCCACTAGAACAGCTGTTTAACACCCACTGGCCTCCACTAGAACAGCTGTTTAACACCCACTGGCCTCCACTAGAACAGCTGTTTAACACCCACTGGCCTCCACTAGAACAGCTGTTTAACACCCACTGGCCTCCACTAGAACAGCTGTTTAACACCCACTGGCCTCCACTAGAACAGCTGTTTAACACCCACTGGCCTCCACTAGAACAGCTGTTTAACACCCACTGGCCTCCACTAGAACAGCTGTTTAACACCCACTGGCCTCCACTAGAACAGCTGTTGAACACCCACTGGCCTCCACTAGAACAGCTGCCTCCACTAGAACAGCTTAACACCCACTGGCCTCCACTAGAACAGCTGTTTAACACCCACTGGCCTCCACTAGAACAGCTGTTTAACACCCACTGGCCTCCACTAGAACAGCTGTTTAACACCCACTGGCCTCCACTAGAACAGCTGTTTAACACCCACTGGCCTCCACTAGAACAGCTGTTTAACACCCACTGGCCTCCACTAGAACAGCTGTTTAACACCCACTGGCCTCCACTAGAACAGCTGTTTAACACCCACTGGCCTCCACTAGAACAGCTGTTTAACACCCACTGGCCTCCACTAGAACAGCTGTTTAACACCCACTGGCCTCCACTAGAACAGCTGTTTAACACCCACTGGCCTCCACTAGAACAGCTGTTTAACACCCACTGGCCTCCACTAGAACAGCTGTTTAACACCCACTGGCCTTAGAACAGCTGTTGAACACCCACTGGCCTCCACTAGAACAGCTGTTTAACACCCACTGGCCTCCACTAGAACAGCTTTGAACACCCACTGGCCTCCACTAGAACAGCTGTTTAACACCCACTGGCCTCCACTAGAACAGCTGTTGAACACCCACTGGCCTCCACTAGAACAGCTGTTTAACACCCACTGGCCTCCACTAGAACAGCTGTTGAACACCCACTGGCCTCCACTAGAACAGCTGTTTAACACCCACTGGCCTCCACTAGAACAGCTGTTGAACACCCACTGGCCTCCACTAGAACAGCTGTTTAACACCCACTGGCCTCCACTAGAACAGCTGTTTAACACCCACTGGCCTCCACTAGAACAGCTGTTTAACACCCACTGGCCTCCACTAGAACAGCTGTTTAACACCCACTGGCCTCCCCTAGAACAGCTGTTTAACACCCACTGGCCTCCACTAGAACAGCTGTTTAACACCCACTGGCCTCCCCTAGAACAGCTGTTTAACACCCACTGGCCTCCACTAGAACAGCTGTTTAACGCCCACTGGCCTCCACTAGAACAGCTGTTTAACACCCACTGGCCTCCACTAGAACAGCTGTTTAACACCCACTGGCCTCCACTAGAACAGCTGTTTAACACCCACTGGCCTCCACTAGAACAGCTGTTTAACACCCACTGGCCTCCACTAGAACAGCTGTTTAACACCCACTGGCCTCCACTAGAACAGCTGTTTAACACCCACTGGAACCTCCACTGGCCTCCACTAGAACAGCTGTTTAACACCCACTGGCCTCCCTAGAACAGCTGTTTAACACCAACTGGCCTCCACTAGAACAGCTGTTTAACACCCACTGGCCTCCACTAGAACAGCTGTTGAACACCGGCCTTTCTCCCAGGACATCTGGCAGGAAATACTCTCTCTTCTGCAAGCATCAGGAGCATCTACTGGAGCAGGGTAGACATTCTCTAATGGGTGTCACAACTTTTACTTACACATGGGTTGCTATGTGGGGAAGGAATTTTAGAATGGTTTACAGCCAGAGAAAGAATTACAGTGCCTCCAGAAAGTATCCACAATTTACAGCCTGAATTTGTTTTGTTTGTCTCTGGCCTATACACAACACCCCATATTGTCAAAGTGGAATTCTGTTTTTCAAAATTTGTACAAATGAATTAAACATGAAAAGCTGAAAGGTCTTGATATCACGTTCGTCATAAGGATAAGACCAAGGCCCAGCGTGGTATGAGTACATTCTCTTTTTAATGAATGAACAAACAAAAACAACAACAAAACAAACGGACCGTGAAGCTATACAAACTAGTGCTGACAGGCAACTAAATTTAGACAAGATCCCACACTAGAAAGTGAGAAAAAAGACCTGCCTAAATATGATCCCCAATCAGGACAACGATAAACAGCTGTCTCTGATTGGGAATGATATCAGGCCAACATAGATATACAAAAAACCCTAGACCTACAAAAACCCTAGACATACAAAAACTAGAGTACCCACCCTAGTCACACTCTGACCTAACCAAAATATATAGAAAACAGAGATATCTAAGGTCAGGGCGTGAATTCAACCCTTTTGTTATGGCAAGCCTAAAAAAGTTCAGGAGTAAACATTTTCTTTAAAAATCACATAATAAATTGCATGGACTTACTCTGTGTGCAATAATAGTGTTTAACATGATTTTTGAATCACTACCTCATCTCTGTACCCCACACATGCAATTATCTGTAAGGTCCCTCGGTATAGCAGTGGATTTCAAACACAGATTCAACCAAAGACCAGGGAGGTTTTCCAATGCCTCGCAAAGAAGGGTAAAAATAAAAGTATCCCCTTGAGCATGGTGAACTTATTAATTACACTTTGGATGGTGTATGAATACAGCCATTCAGTACAAAGATGTATTTATTTATTTTCATTTCACCTTTATTTAACCAGGTAAGCAAGTTGAGAGCAAGTTCTCATTTACAATTGCGACCTGGCCAAGATAAAGCAAAGCAGTTCGACACATACAACAACACAGAGTTACACATGGAGTAAAACAAACATACAGTCAATAATACAGTAGAAAAATAAGTCTATAAACAATGTGAGCAAGTGAGGTGAGATAAGGGAGGTAAAGGCAAAAAAAGGCCATGGTGGCGAAGTAAATACAATATAGCAAGTAAAACACTGGAATGGTTGATTTGCAGTGGAAGAATGTGCAAAGTAGAAATAAAAATAATGAGGTGCAAAGGAGCAAAATAAATATATACAGTTGGGAAAGAGGTAGTTGTTGGGCTAAATTATAGGTGGGCTATGTACAGGTGCAGTAATCTGTGAGCTGCTCTGACAGCTGGTGCTTAAAGCTAGTGAGGGAGTGTTTCCAGTGTTTCCAGTTTCAGAGATTTTTGTAGTTCGTTCCAGTCATTGGCAGCAGAGAACTGGAAGGAGAGGCGGCCACCAAAGAAAGAATTGGTTTTGGGGGTGACCAGAGAGATATACCTGCTGGAGCGCGTGCTACAGGTGGCTGCTGCTATGGTGACCAGTGAGCTGAGATAAGGGGGGACTTTACCTAGCAGGGTCTTGTAGATGACCCGGAGCCAGTGGGTTTGGCGACGAGTATGAAGCGAGGGCTAGCCAATGAGAGCGTACAGGTCGCAGTGGTGGGTAGTATATGGGGCTTTGGTGACAAAACGGATGGCACTATGATAGACTGCATCCAATTTATTGAGTAGGGTATTGGAGGCTATTTTGTAAATGACATTGCCGAAGTCGAGGATTGGTAGGATGGTCAGTTTTACAAGGGTATGTTTGGCAGCATGAGTGAAGGAGGCTTTGTTGCGAAATAGGAAGCCAATTTTTAGATGTAACTTTGGATTGGAGATGTTTGATGTGAGTCTGGAAGGAGAGTTTACAGTCTAACCAGACACCTAGGTATTTGTAGTTGTCCACATATTCTAAGTCAGAGCCTTCCAGAGTAGTGATGTTGGACAGGCGGGCAGGTGCGGGCAGCGATCGGTTGAAGAGCAAGCATTTAGTTTTACTTGTATTTAAGAGCAATTGGAGGCCACGGAAGGAGAGTTGTATGGCATTGAAGCTCGCCCGGAGGGTTGTTAACACAGTGTCCAAGGAAGGGCCAGAAGTATACAGAATGGTGTCGTCTGCGTAGAGGTGGATCAGAGACTCACCAGCAGCAAGAGCAACATCATTGATGTATACAGAGAAGAGGGCCGGTCCAAGAATTGAACCCTGTGGCACCCCCAGGGAGACTGCCAGAGGCCTGGACAACAGACCCTCTGATTTCACACACTGAACTCTATCAGAGAAGTAATTGGTGAACCAGGCGAGGCAATCATTTGAGAAACCAAGGCTGTCGAGTCTGCCGATGAGGAAGTGGTGATTGACAGAGTCGAAAGCCTTGGCCAGGTCAATGAATACGGCTGCACAGTATTGTTTCTTATCGATGACGGTTAAGATATCGTTTAGGACCTTGAGCGTGGCTGAGGTGCACCCATGATACAGCTTTCTTTATAACTCAGTTGCCTGAGAGGAAGAAAACCGATCAGGAATTTCACCATGAGACCAAATGGTGACTTAAAATCAGATACAGAGTTTAATGGTTGTGATAGGAGAAATGGATGGATCAACAGCATTGTAGTTACTCCACAATACTAACCTAATCAACAGAGGGGAAAAAAGGAAGCCTGTACAGAATAAAAATGACAAAACATGAATCCTTTATGCAACAAGGCACTAAAGTAATACAACACATTACTGAGTACCACTCTCCATATTTTCAAGCATAGTGGTGGCTGCATCAAGTTATGGGCATGCTTGTAACCGTTAAGAACTTTGAAGCTTTCAGGGAAAAAAAGCAATAGAGCTAAGCACAGACAAAATCCTAGAGGAAAACCTGGTTCATTCTGCTTTCCACCAGACACTGGGAGATGAATTCACCTTTCAGGAGGACAATAACCTAGAACACAAGGCCAAAGAAGACAGTGAATATGAGTGTCCAAGTTACAGTTTTGACTTAAACCTGCTTGAAAATCTATGGCAAACCTGAAAATGGTTTTGAAAAGGAAAATGGGCAAATTTTGCACAATTCAGCTGTGGAAAGTTCTTAGAGACTTACCCAGAAAGACTCACAGTTGTAATCACTGCCAAAGATGATTCTATAATGTTTTGACTCAAGGGGTTGAATAATGTAATCAAGATACAGTATATTAGTGTATTATTTTTCCTATGTTTTCTACAATTGTCTACAATTCGTTCCCCACTTTGACATAAGAGTATTTTGAGTAGATTGCTGACAAAAAAATAATTAAGAATTAAATCCATTTTAATCCCACTTTGTAACACAGAAAAATTTGGAACAAATCATGGGGTGTGAATACTTTCTGAAGGCACTGTACATGTTTAGCTCATCGGTGTGGGTCATGATTCCAGAGGCTTCTTTATGTGTATGTTATGTGGTGTGATATTATGCTCCTTTTTCACCTTCTACCAATGAAGAACTGTAGTACTCTTACAATGGAACGGGTCAAGGTTGTGGAGTGGGGTCAGCAGGTGTGTAGATTGATGGCCCCGAGCACTTAGCTGATCATGGTGCCCACTTATACTGAGGGTCTGGAGTCACAAATGAACGACTCTGACACAGGGATAAGACAGGGATGAATTCATGTGCTCCTAAGACAACAAATGACATCATCATGATAAATACAGATAGTCATGGCAGGAGACATGTTACATATGACTCATGGTTTATTAAGAAGCTATTTCAGCCCACATGCTCTGGTTTTCTATTAGCTTTGAGGATGTTTTCTATAAGTTTTGACTGGTGAGTGGTTAAATGGTGTCTTTCTCTTGCTTTCTTTATCTTTGCCTCGTTCTTTCTCCCTCTCCCTTCTCATTATTTCTCACCCCCTTCTATCCCCCCCTCTCCTTCTCCCTCTCTTTGTGCTGTATCTTGGTATGGAGGAGGCACCTCTCGTTTTCTCTGAGTTCCTGTTTGGCTGCGTTTGCAGTGGGAACCCTCAGTAGACTGTCAGTGAGGCTTTCCTCAGGGCAGTGGAAAAACAGACAGATTGTGAGGCTCCCTCTAATGGGAGTAGTGTGGCTGTCATCCTGATCTACGTGTGGTGGGCATGTGTCTGAGTGGGCCAGGAACACACAACACCAGGAGGCTCACAGCACTCACACTCTTCCTACTGATAAAGATATCTCACACCGCTGACATGACAAGTACTTAAAGACTGTTCTTTTTTCTTATTTCATGCATAAAGTCCAGCTCTCTTGTCTTGTTATGGTTTTGACACACGTACGGTATACCAGGGCTGGCAGAAGTGTCTATTGCCAGGGTTTCTCTAGTGAACTAAGTGAGGACTAGGATATCTATGAGATTTGAGATTGCCACCCAGTAAACATATTTAAACAACACCCAGTGTGGGCCATCTGTCCTTAGTTGGCGGGCCGAGTGTGTAACATGGGGATTAGCTGATGGACAATATGAGGATTTGATCCCGATTAAAGTAACTGAGGCATGTTGAAACTTCTGGAGTGACAGGAGGGCTATAAAACAACCATTGAGCTAGAGATGGCCACAGGACAATTAAGAGGTTGATTGCAAACAATGATTAGGACCAGAGAGAACATACTGTACAAATCAGAGATTAAACTACACAGGGCTAAGGGCAAGGGTCATGACCCATGTTCGCATTAGTTAGACTGAGGTGAGCCAGAAACGTTGGTGTGCTCAACGTCACATGAGATACAATACAGAAGCGTAGTGACAGCTATATCTTTGCTGTTCTGCATCGATGTAAATCTCAAGATTTCCTGTGGCTAAACCCTGTTGTTTGATTGGTCATCTCCAATGTTATCGACCACAACCTGAAGCTCAATATCAGCCACTGCTGAAAGCTGGGTACAACAGGAAGCGGTAAGATGCCTACGCTGGTCAGTTGACCACTAATTAACAGTCACTAATATATCCCGCTCCAGTGACCCTAGCGACCTGTCCAGTCCTGTTTTGTGTTTACCACAAAGAGAGGTGTCACTTGACGCAACAGCAGGTTGTCACAGCAAAACGTAGGTGGGATGGACCCACAGGTTTTTTTCCCTGAAACAGGAGAAGGCTTTGTGCACTCAGATCAACGGGTCCTGCTGTGGGCAGGTCCACTATATTTTCCTCTAGACCTCTGAGAAACAACGGCCCTGATGAGAGGTGGAGAAGTGTTCTCCTGTCCAGCAAGCTGTAACCTGTAGAGGGCGTATTTAGAACAGTAGAAGTTTACCCATAAAGCCTTTATAGCTTTCTTGACCCGTCAATTCACCAGAGAGTGTCTCTATAGTCGCCTTAGGGTCCAGCTGTGACCCACTCTTTGGGAAGCACAGGTGTAGAGCTCCCACAGTGGTCTGTCACTTGTGGACACATCACCAGAAAATAATCATACTGTTGTTGCCACCCGGCCCATCGCTCATTGTGGTCATGACAACCTACTCAGAGCTCACCAGGTGGTGATTATAGAGAGTTCCTGGACCATTACCAGTTTGACAAATCACTCTGCTCTTTCCATCTTTCTTTTTCTCACCACTTTTCTCGTCTTCCTATCCTGATCGCATGTTTTTGTCTGTTCTGTCTCAGATAAACGTTCCTTTTCAAAACCATGACCTGTTATGGTTGATATTGAAGCCATGGCGGCACTTACCTCTAACTGTCACTTTGGCAGCCATTTATAACATTTGTGATGTGAAAGAAAAACGAGCAGACATACAAATTGCCTGCAGTCTGTTTCTGACATCTAACAGCACTGACAAACTTCTCCCTTGGATTATTATATATTCACACGACAGCAGAAGACTTCACTACCTCTGGTAATACTTATTCTGACACATTTTATCATACGATTAAAATCTCCTGTTACATGCAGATAAATGATTGCATGTGTCTCTCACCCAGTCTCACCCGTCTTTTTGCCATACTAAATCTTTCCCTTTAATTCCCACTGAATATTAATATAAAATGATCTGTCCACAACTGCCAGCAGTTGCCCTCTTTCCTTGGCATGATATGTTATAAATTGCAGGGTAATACCAAAGCAAAGAGCCGTATTTGCCATTTTCATTTGTTAGTTTACTATACTTCTCATTTATGCTATATATACAAGAGCAGTGTAATTACTGACAGTGTAACAGAGTACAAACTGCATCCTTTGTGTGTCTTCCATTAAGATACCAGGTGTATTTACGTAGAGATGTAGGTTCTGCGTCAGTCACATTACATACTGTGTTTGACAAGTAGCCCATGTCTTGTTATAAGAATAAATGTGAAAAGCAGCACTGAAATTGTTGAATCACATGAAATGATTACCTGTCTTGTAATATATAATTATGGAACATGATTGATGTATGATGTAGGGTAATACAAATGATAAAACATGACCATGAGATTGCTAATAAAAACATTTTATTTTGTATTATTTCAAATGACACTTTTGAATGAATACATAACAGCTTTAAGAATACATTATAAACATATTTACATGTTCATATTCACAAGAGGACCCAAATGACATTTAGCTACAATTGATAAAATGCTGAATAGTAGTTACATTTCATTTTTAAGTAAAACTTCATCAGTGCTCTTCCATATCACTCCTCATCCTCAGCAATGCTGTTCACAGCCAAGTCATTCCAGAAGTGCCTTCGATTTGCAGGCATCAGAGGACACAGCTTGGTGATGATGTCCATCTTCTTGGACTCTTCTATCCCTCTATCCTGTGTACGTAGTGTCGAGGGTGTCTCTAGAGTGACTTTCTTCATGATGAAGTCAAGCTCTGTGATGTCCTTTTCTTCATGGGAGACTTTGTAGAAGAGGCTCCTGGATCCACACCTCAACTGGATCTCAGCCATCTCTGCCAGCTTTGGTGCTGCTGCCTTCTTCAGCTTGACGATGGAATGGCCAGCTTTCCATGCCAGGATGTTTTCCTTTTTCATTTCGACCACCTCCACCTTGCCTGCATTGGAAGTAGCGACCACATGGAGGAAGTCCCCGAAGTCGTACACCACACCTCCAGGTCGAGCTTTCATTTCCTGTTCCACGCCATGGTGGAAACTGTCTGCCCTCATGAAGGTGTGTCCTGGCTCGAAGAACTTGAGGGTGATGTCCTCCATCAAAGTTGAGTCAGCATTGACAACACTCACCAGTGATGTTTGGAGGCACCAGTTTTTGTTTTGAGAAGTGCAGTTATCCACCCAATACACTGCGTGCTTGACATCTCTCTCCCTCTCCAGTGCTGTTACGTAAGATGAAGTAATCTCCTCTGCCTTCCGACCAGCTGTTCCTTCATGCCATATCACTGAGATTGTTTTCTTCTGCTTTTGAGACTCTTTTCCAATGGTGGCGAATGTCTCATGATAGGCAACGATTCTTCTTGTGAACAATGCAGTTTTCACACCTGGCATGCGAGGGAGCATGATGACTTTTTGCATATCAATGCTCCTCACAGACCAGTCCTCAGGCCAATCTTTCTGTGCATCAGCCTGGTAATGGCTTCTGCTCTGCCCTGCAGACTTCTAATGTTCCTCATATTTTCTACATTGCATGCGGTCGGGGTTGGTGATGGTGAATTCAGGTGCTGCATCGCTGTTGTCTTGGCAGGCTTGGGTTTCCATGGCCTCATTCTCCCTGTGCTCCGTCTTCAGATGATGACCCTGCACCAAACAGAGCTCGCACTCCTCCTCTCCAAGCTTCACAAAGCTGATGTTGCTTCCCTTTACCGCCTTGCGATAGGTTTCATAACCGCAGCTGGCATCTTTGTTCTTCTCCTTGTAGTCATTATGCATGAACCGAATATTGACGTCACTAGGGAGGTAGAGACGATGTGGGGCATGCTCTTATCTGTAGTGGATGATTTGGGGATGGAAGGATTCAATGTGTTGCAGGATTGGATTCATGTTCAATTTGCTCGCTAAAGCTTTCTTTCCCTTCTGATCCTTTGGTGGAATCAGTTTGGTGGTGATTGACTTGCCCATCATTGTGACAATCAACCTGTCATTTTTGAGGTGGTAGCCCAATGTTGTCAGAAAAAACACTTTGCACACCTGTTGTGCAGAATCGCTCTGGTTTGGAAGATGGTACAGAAACGACCTGCTGTGTTGACTGTCCGCACCAACAGTGACATTTTTCTTAGATTGCTGTACCACCATGTGGAAGATCCATGTCCTCTTCTCCTTATACGTCATTTCCCAATACTTTTCCCATATTTCCTTTCGCCTAACCTCTGAAATATTCTGAGTAGATTGCCTCTTGCATTTTGGACCATAAATGAGTCTGAACGCAGAGTGAAGGAAAAGCAGACAACAAGTGCTCAGCATATGTGGGGACTCCTTCAACGCTGTTGGAAAAGCATTCCAGGTGAAGCTGGTTGAGATAAGAGCCAAGAGTATGCAAAGCTGTCATCAAGGCAAAGGGTGGCTACTCTGAAGAATCTAAATTTGTTTCACATTTTTTTGGGTTACTACATGATTTCATATGTGTTATTTCATAGTTTTGATGTCTTCACTAGTATTCTTCAATGTAGAAAAAAGTAAAAATAAAGAAAAACTCTTAAATTAGTAGGTTTTCTAAAACTTTTGACCGGTGGCGTACACACACACACACACACACACACACACACACACACACACACACACACACACACACACACACACACACATACACACACACACACACACAGAGTTAGCAGAACACACAAAACTTGAATATTACATTGTCGAGAGGGGACACACTTCTTCCGCGCAGCAGTCAGTCTGTGGTTGAATAATTCAGTGGGTAAGGACTGAGGAGAGGATAACTGGGTCTATATTTGAACCCTCCTGTCCTAGCAAATGGGCATAAATAGAAAGGGGATGTCTCTCTCATGGGTCAGTCTGAGACCACTGTCTCATTCGCATTCAGTTCCACCAGCTAGAGAAGAGCTCAGCTGCTCTCGAGTTAATATCTAGTTAGAATCCTGCAGTTAGAAGTGCACACTTGGTGGCTACAGCCTCTTTATCAACTTTACGTTAATAAGAACGACAAGGCCTGCAGTGAGGACATTGCCATTTGTGTGTGTCTCTGTGTGCATGTGTACATCAGTGGAGGCTCCTCAGAGGAGGAAGGGGAGGACCATTCTCCTCAGTGAATTTCATAAAAATAAAAATAGTGAAACATTTAAAAAGTTATCATTTTAGATAAAACTATACTAAATATATCCACGTCACCAAATAATTGATTAAAACACACTGGTTTGCAATGAAGGTCGACAGTAGCCTCAACAGCACTCTGTAGGGTAGCACCATGGTGTAGCCAGAGTTTTTCACAAATGAATTTATTCAAAAATGAAAGAGAAGCATCTATATGTTGTAGTATATCTTTTTTTCACTTTCACTTTCACTTAGCTAGTGTCAAATGCAGCTAGTTTCTTTAGCCTACTCAAGGACCCAGCTCAAATAGAGAAGTCAAGGTAAGCTTTTGGTTTTATTAATTTATTGCCACTGAGGCCGGCTGGCGTAACTGCTAAACTGATTGCTGCTGACTACACTGCACTGCATGATTACAGTGGGTTTACTAATGCATTAATTATAGTAGCTATGTTGACTATGACGAGACAACGATGTAAGCTGTGCGTGGTTAGCGGTGTGTATTGTTAGATATTACTGCACTGTTGGAGATAGAAACACAAGCATTTCGCTACACCTGCAATAACATCTGATAAACATGTGTATGTGACAAATAACATTTTGATTTGATTTATAGACAATTACTTCACCCTCATGGCACACAACTGTGGAACCTTACATAAGCAGGTGTGTGCCTTTCGAAATCATGTCCAATCTATTGAACTTACCACAGATGGACTCCAATCAAGTTGTAGAAACATCTCAAGGATGATCAATGGAAGCAGGATGCACCTGAGCTAAAATTCATGTCTTATAGCAAAGGGCCTGAATATATATGTAAATAAGGTATTTTTTTCTCAAATATTTCTAAAAACCTGTTTTCGCTTTGTCATTATGAGGGAAAAAATATTTAATTAATTTTAGAATAAGGCTGTAACGTAACAAAACATGGAAAAGGTCAAGGGATCTGAATACTTTCCGAATGCACTGTACTGTACATGTGATAATGTAGTCCTCTGTGGAGATCTCTCCTCAGGCAGGAGGCAAACAAAAACAACCTTTGAACAAACTGTATAAAATTATGGGTTAAGAATTAACATACCAGACCAGAGAAACGTAGAGCTGCAGCTTTACGTTTAAAAATGGTTTGAACTTTGAATATCAACACGAGGTAGAGACGATAAACTCACCTCCTGGACAATCACTGGTACATCTGACTAGCTGTCCTAAGGAAAGTATCTTCGAAAGCGAATTTAAGTAGGATCATTCTACTACTCTGTTCAAACCATCATTTTACTCTACTCTCCTCACCCCACTGGGAACCATCACCACAGCTGGCTAGCTTATCAAAGAAGCATCTTCGAGAGCGATTGGAAGGAAAATGAACTCTGTAGTTTTGTTCAGGACAACACGACAAGTCACCGGCTACTAGACATTGCCTTACCTCCCTACTATTTATTGCCTTAACTCCCTACTCTTCTACATTTGCACACACTGTACATATATTTTTCTATTGTGTTATTGACTGTACGTTTATTTATGTGTAACTCCGTGTTGTTGTTTTTGTCGCACTGCTTTGCTTTATCTTGGCCAGGTCGCAGTTGTAAATGAGAACTTGTTCTCAACTGGCCTACCTGGTTAAATAAAGGTAAAATAAGTAAAAGACAACTATAGAGGAGAACAACAGTAGAAGAGTTGTTGGAACCCTTTTGGACAATCAGAGCCTTACAAGTGTGCCGCGAAAAGGCCCAGCCCCCTTTCCAAGGCGGCCCGGTTCCAAGAGAGATACCATGCGACCCTAGACATTTCATGTAAATACATTCATGATTTCTCATGTCCCTCTCTCGCCCTCTCCATCTCTTTTGTAACAAGCAGCTATATTGTTGTTATTCCGCTAGGGACCTGTTTTTAACGTATTAAGTGTGTATGTTTATCCTGTGTTTCCATTTAATTAGCTAGTAAATAAAAAATTCAACAAATTTGTGTAGTACATAATCATAAGTAAGGCTCAGGTTTTTGCATATGCAAGGAGGTTACGACTGTTCAGAATGATGATGTGATACGAGGTTATTAATAAGTTGACTGTTTATAGATGTGATAGGTAAAGACATTTTAGAGTTTCATTCGGGAGATGGTAACTCTTTAAAAACTGCTCTCGTGGTGCCCCAGACCCAACTGAGTTATCAATTATTGTTACATGATTCATTTAATCGGGTAACAATTAAACATAGTTGATTAGATAAATAACAGTCATCAGATTAATGTTAAAGTCAAGTCATGACCGATATAACCTTTAAACATGAACAGTCATTCTTGGCTTAGAGAGCTCGAGACACATAAATGTAGCCATTCATTACAAATCACACTTTAAGATGTACTTATTCCACACAGCCAGTGACTGTTCAGCCAGTAAAGCATATGGGACACAGAACATACACAATCAGCTCTTATACACCATATTTACACTGTGTTGCTCCAGTTTAATGTCAAGGTGACGTGTTTTCAACATATAAAGTAAGGACATGATGAATGGATGTCAATGTTTTCCCCTCCTATGACCTGCACAGGACCTCTCCCATAGGTTCTAGGGGTGCATTCCGATTATCTCCCTTTCTGCTGTAGTTCACACCCTTTTTTCACCTATTAAGACTCTCTCCAGCTAAGGTTTGTGCATTCTGTGCATTCTGTAATGGACGTGTGCATTCTGTAATGGAAGTCCCTGCTGACTCTCTGTCTGTCTGTGTGTTTTACTGTGGAGGGGAACTCTCCTGCTGTAGCAGAGCAGGACAGCCAGTCCAGTGGGTCTTGGTCACACTGTGATCAGTCTGGACAGGGCTGTAATAGGACTGGGGAGCATGGCCAGCTGGCTGTCACAGTCCTTATGGCATTTCTAAAACAATGCCCAGCCACCTGATAGGATGGGCATGGGGACATCATGGCATGGGTTTGTTGTCCAGTGGTTCCACTGGGCAAACGGTGGTTGAATCAACGTTGTTTCGATGTCATTTCAACTGAATTATGTTGAACCAATATGGAATAGATGTTGTATTGACAGTCAGTGCCCAGTGGGGCGTTTGCCCTCTGAAGATCATTGATAAAATGGTAGGATCTAAGCGATGGCTATTTTTTGAATGATGGGAAAACTAAACACAAGCATATGCACTTACCACATGCTCCAATTTGGAGAGAGACTGCAGTATCTTGGCTATAACTAAAGTAATAGTTTCCATGGTGACATGAGGCTTTTTTTTTGCATAGCAGAGACACAAGGCATTCACAAAAACAGGACAAAACAAAACACAGAGGGAGGAGGATGGCCTGGAGGAATGACATCCCAACTTGGCTGTGAGACAGAGCGAGACAGGGAGAGAGACAGGGAGAGAGAGAGAGAGAGAGAGAGAGAGAGAGAGAGGGGAGGTGGGATATAGCAGTGACAGTACATCTCTCAATCTCTACAGAAAAGCAATATGGGCTAAAAGGAGTGGAAAGAAACTCTCTTTTTATTGGAGGAGTGATTACTGGGAACTCTGGCTTCAGGGAGCTAGTATAGCGCTCTGATGAATGGGAGCTAGTGAGTAAGTCTATCACTACCGGTAAGATCAGTTGGACCTAAGTGGCCCAGAACACCCTGAAGAGACTGTGTGTCAGAGTGACTTCTTGATCACCTCTCCCAAACCTCCTTTCAATCTCTCAGGCTGCAGAGACGAAGAAAAAAAGAAAATGAGGAAGGGATTGGATTTCTCCACTCAAGTAGTGCCCTCAGTTGAATAATTAATAAGGAAAAACCTGAAGCTTCTGCTGTGAAGGAAAGGGTGAAAACCTTTGACCGGTGGCGTACACACACACACACACACACACACACACACATACATGGAGGTATAAACATCTAAGTTGTCTACTCTCCGTTGCCAATCCCATTCTGGCTGTGTCATATTGTTGTGAGAGTGATAAGTGTCCGTAGCGGCCCCGTGCTGGCAGGGGGCCAGCGGAGACTGTGGCTGGCTGCCCGTCTCCAGTCTGAACGGCCAGCGCATCCCGCTTGTATAAAGAGAGAGTGACAGGCAGGGTGATTTGCAAGGGGAATGAAACCTTAAATCACAACAGGATGTGTGTAATGCAGTTGTCATCCCAAGGATCCGACGATGGGAAGGAGGAGAAAAAAGAGAGAGAGCAAAAGAGAGAGGGGGGAGTCTCTGTTTAAAAGAGAGAGATACATGTCCCTGAACAACTATGGGCATCTATAAAATAGGGATACAAGACAGAGGGGTATAGAAAGGCAAGGAGAGAGAGGAAGCCAAACATAGAGAAAATATCTTCCCAGTTCTCCAGCCCTAGCTGTAGCTCTCCAGTCTCCCAGGCATGGTTAGTGAAGTGGGTTCCACACACTCCGGCAGAGGGAAGGCTAAACAGACGTCAGACTGGGGGTGACACACAGCACACTGCTTACATCCATCCAGCAGCAAGTAAACAGCCCGTCACTCTGGCACGCTGGCCCAGACAGCCCCTGCCATACATGGAGCCGTAACACTCCCTCACCAGCTTTCCCCTCTTCCTTTTCCTTCTCCTTCTCACCCCCCTCCCTTCAGTAAAAATACATTACTGCCTCTCTCTAATGAGGACGCAATCACTGCCCCAAGCAGCTGAGACCACAACCATTCACTTTATGAAGTGAATCAATCATGGAGCCATGCTGAGACTTTTAATTTGCGGCTGTTATCCGCCTCTCCTCCCCCCACCCCTCCCCAACACACTCCTACCCTGTCTGTATGTCTGATAGTATGTCTGATAATATGTCTGTAACTGTGTCTGTTTGGTATTGGATCTGTCTGTACACTGTTAGCAGTTGTTTTGTAATTTTAGTATTAAACAACAGTATGATACTTTATAAACAGAATACAGTAGATTACCATAGAATCCACGGTAAAATACCGTACAATTGCTTTACAGCACACTCTAAGACCTTTCTGTAATTTCAACAGTGAAACACTCAAATGCACAGTAAAATACCGGCAATGTGTTTTACGGTGTTAACTATGGTGCATTGTGGGAAAATGTTGTCGGCATGGAAACATATTTTAACATATTTTAAGGCGTTCCGTGTAAGAGGCTATATTTGTTGTACTCGTGAGTGAAAATGCTGTACACAGAATATGGTAATATACTGTTTAGGAATTCTATAAACTGTGCACTGAAACGGCATAGTATTGTCGTTTTACATTCATTAACAATTTTGGAGGTGTGTCTTGTATGAGGCTATATTTGTTACGCCTGTTAGAGAGAGTACTGTACCAATTAAAGTGATATGTGGTAGTGGTTCCATGAAAAATATTATATATGGGACAGATCAGAGTGGCAGCAAGTCACAAACCTTCAATGGTTGAAATCATGTATTTCATGAAATTGGATGATATTTGGATGAAACCAGATCAAATTATGATGACCAAGGTAGGAAAAAGGACTTTTTCTTCTACATTGCTAAAGTTTGATCATAAAGGTACTGGTCACCTCCCCAATCTCAAACACTTGGATTCAGGAGGGGGATTTAATAAGGGGGAAACAGGAGCCATTGCATGCATTTATCTAATCACTTTTTACCATTAGACTCAGAGAATCCAGGATCAGACTAAGATTAGAAAGCAAATCCTGGGAGATTTTGTAACTCTGTGGCCATGCACCCAAGGTTCCCATGGAATAGACCCGGGGGATTTCCCTGTTAATACTAAGTGTGATCTGGGCTGAGGGATGATAAACACTCACTATCTAATCACCAGCCTCCTCATTTCCTCAGACCCCTGTCCTGTCCTACTGGAAACTCTGTGCCAGTGGGCAGAGTGTACAGCATTACACAATAACATTATCAAGCAATGTCCTCAGTTAAAGTCCTCAGTCTCAAGTAAACCTTCACTTTGAAGTGACTATTCAGTCTTGAGGAAGAGTAAAAGAGTGAAGAAGAGGGAGATTGACATGTAAGTTTGATGAAGGTCTTTTTGTCCTTTTGGGGGTGACAAGGTGACAGTGGAATGTCCTCTCACAATCATGGCCTTTATTAAGAGGTACCTCTCCAGTCTCCATGTGGTTACTATGGGCTCTGTCTATGGACGACTATGTGGTATCCTGATAAAACTACAGATAGTATGGGCCAATATGCAGAGACATTAAGTAGCAGCAAACAATGAGCAGGCATTCACAAAATATTGTGTTGTTCCTGGAGTCTGTTGCAGTAGTGATAACCAAAAGATACCTGTGTTCTGGGATCTTTATGTATGTATGTGACTATTTAATGACAGATAAATCATCATCAGATAAATCATCAAATACTGAGAAATGTCACTTGTCAATTCTGCCGTAGTTGAGCAGTCCCTCAGCTCTCCATCTAACCAGATTGCTTGCTCTCTGGTCTGCCTCAGGAACCACAAGTGTGCTTATGTAATGGTTGGTGAGCGAGTCAAGTTTCCCACAGATCACTAACCCGTTCAATTGAAATCACACTGCTCAGTTTAACTAAGGCCCATCTGCCCCTGAGCCCTCATTCTCCTGGGCTACAATACAAATAAAATACAATACAATTTTATTCGACACATGCTTCATAAACAACAGGTGCAGACTAACAGTGAAATGCTTATTTACGGGCCCTTTCCAACAATGCAGAGAGAAAGAAAATTGAGAAATAATAGAAAAGTAATATTAAGTACACAATGAGTAACAATAACCTGGCTATATACACGGGGTAGCAGTACCAAGTCGATGTGGAGGGGAACGAGGTAATTGAGATAGATACATATAACACATGTAGTAGTACATATAACTAGGAATAAAGGGATATTACATGTAAGTAGGAATAAAGTGACTAGGCAACAGGATAGATAAACGGTAGCAGCAGCGTATGTGATGAGTCAAAAATGTTTGTGCAAAAAGGGTCAATGGAGATAGTCTGGGTATTTAACAAACTATTTAGCAGTCTTATGGCTTGGGGGTAGAAGCTGTTGAGGGTCCTGTTGGTTCCGATGCATCAGTATCGCTTGCTGTGCAGTAGCATAGAGAACAGTGTATGACTTGAGTGGCTGGAGACTATGACAATTTTTAGGGCCTTCCTGACACTGCCTGGTATAGAGGTCCTGGATGGCAGTGAGCTCGGCCTCAGTGATATACTTGGCCATACGCACTACCCTTTGTAGTGATTTATGGTCAGATTCCAAGCCATATCAATCGGTGATACAGCTACTCAAGATACTCTCAATGGTGCAGCTGTAGAACTTTTTGAGGATCTGAGGGCCCATGCCAAATATTTTCAGCCTCCTGAGGGGGAAGAGGCGTTGTCGTGCCCTCCTTACGACTGTGTTGGTGTGTGTGGACCAGGGGTGTCAAAGTCATTCCATAGAGGGCCTAGTGTCTGCATGTTTTAGTTTGTTCCTTTCAATTAAGCCCTAGACAACCAGGTGTGGGGAGTTGCTTACTAATTAGTGATCTTAATTTATTAATCAAATACAAGGGAGTAGTGAAAACCCGCAGACACACGGCCCTCCATGGAATGAGTTTGACACGTGGTATGGACCATGATAGATACTTAATGATGTGGACACCAAGGATCTTTAAGCTCTAGACCCGCTCCACTATTGCCCTGTCGATGTGAATGGGGGCGTGCTTGGCTCCTCCATTTCCTGTAGCCCATGGTCAGCTCCTTTGTCTTGTTGACGTTGTAGGAGAGGTTGTTGTCCTGGCACCACACTGCCAGGTCTCTGACCTCCTCCCTATAGGCCTACCACCAATGTGTTATCAGCAAACTTAAGGATGGTGTTGGAGTCATGCACGGGCACACAGTCATCAGTGAAAGGGAGTACAGGAGGGGACTAAGCACACACCCTGGAGGGGCCCCCGTGTTGAGGGTCAGCATAGTGTATGTGTTGTTTTTTTAAATTTTTGTTTTTTAATTTTTTTTACCTTTATTTAACCAGGCAAGTCAGTTAAGAACACATTCTTATTTTCCTGGGAACAGTGGGTTAACTGCCTGTTCAGGGGCAGAACGACAGATTTGTACCTTGTCAGCTCGGGGGATTGAACTCGCAACCTTCCGGTTACTAGTCCAACGCTCTAACCACTAGGCTACTCTGCCGCCCTCACCACCTGGGGGTGCCCCGTGAGGAAGTCCAGGATCCAGTTGCAGATGGAGGTGTTCAGTCCCAGGGTCTTTAGCTTAGTGATTAGTTTGGAAGGAACTATGGTGTTGAACTTATTTGATGATTTATCTGTCATTAAATAGTCACATACATACATAAAGATCCCAGAACACAGGTATCTTTTGGTTATCACTACTGTAACAGACTCCAGGAACAACACAATATTTTGTGAATGCCTGCTCATTGTTTGCTGCTACTTAATGTCTCTGCATATTGGCCCATACTATCTGTAGTTTTATCAGGACACCACATAGTCGTCAATAGACAGAGCCCATAGTAACCACATGGAGACTGGAGAGGTACCTCTTAATAAAGGCCATGATTGTAAGAGGACATTCCACTGTCACCTTGTCACCCCCGGCATTAGAATCACCGGCCACAAGGAGCACTTCCCTGGATAAGCATTTTCTTGTTTGCTTATGGCATTATACAGCTCGTTGAGTGTGGTCTTAGTGCCAGCATCAGATTGTGGTGGTAAATAGACAGCTACGAAAAATATAGATGAAAACTATCTTGGTATATAGTACAGTCTACAGCTGATCATGAGGTATTCTAACTCAGGCAAGCGTAACCTCGAGACACTTCCCCCCTTGAGCTTACCCGAGGCTGCCGTTCGTTCCTTCCGATGCATAGAAAAACTAGCTAGATGTGCATTCGGAAATAATTCACACTCCTCGACTATTTCCACATTTTGTTATGTTTACAGCCTTATTCTAAAATGTATTAAGTGTTTTTTCCCCCCTCATCAATCTACACACAATAACCCACAATGACAAAGCAAAAACAGGTTTTTAGAAATTTAGCAAATTTCTTAAATATAAAAAACGGAAATCACATTTACATAAGTATTCAAACCCTTTAAGTACTTTGTTGAAACATCTTTGGCAGCGATTACACCCTTGAGTCTTGGATATGATTCTACAAGCTTGGCACACCTGTTTCTCCCATTCTTCTCTGCAGATCCTCTCAAGCTCTGTCAGGTTGGATTGGGAGCATTGCTGCACAGCTATTTTCAAGTCTCTCCAGAGATGTATGATCGGATTCAAGTCCAGGCTCTGGCTGGGCCACTCAAGGGCATTCAGAGACTTGTCCTCAAGCCACTCCTGTGTTGTCTTGGCTGTATGCTTAGGGTTGTCGTCCTGTTGGAAGGTGAACCTTCACCCTAGCCTGAGGTCCCGAGTGCTCTGGAACAGGTTTTCATCAAGGATCTCTCTGTACTTTGCTTTGTTTATCTTTCCATCGATCCTGACTAGTCTCAAAGGCCCCGCCACTGAAAAACATCCCCATAGCATGATGCTGCCACCACTCTTCACTACAGGGATGGTGCCAGGTTTCCTCCAAATGTGGCTCTTCGCATTCAAGCCAAAGAGTTCACAATCTTGGTTTCATCAGACCAGAGAATCTTGTTTCTCATGGTCTGAGAATCCTTTAGGGGCCTTTTGCCAACCCCCAATCTGGCTGTCATGTGCCTTTTACTGAGGAGTGGCTTCTGTCTGGCAACTCTACTATAAAGGCCTGAATGATGGAGTGCTGCAGAGATGGTTGTCTTTCTGGAAGGTTCTCCCATCTCCACAGAGGAACTCTGGAGCTCTGTCCGAGTGACCATCAGGTTCTTGGTCACCTCCCCAATCAAGGCCCTTCTCCCCTGATTGCTCAATTTTGCCAGGCGGCCAGAAGAGTCTTGGTGGTTCCAAACTTCTTCCATTTAAGAATGATGGAGGCCACTGTGTTCTTGGAGACCTTCAATGCTGCAGAAATGTTTTGATACCCTTCCCCAGATCTGTGCCTTGACACAATCCTGTATCGCAGCTCTACGGACAATTCCTTCAACCTCATGGCTTGGTTTTTGCTCTGACATGCACTGTCAGCTGTGGGACATTATCTAGACAGGTGTGTTTCCATTCCAAATCATGTCCAATCAATTGAATTGACTACAGGTGGACTACAATCAAGTTGTGGAAACATCTCAACAATGATCAATGGAAACAGGATGCACCTTGAACGGAGCTCATCCAGTTTGTTTTCCAATGATAGAAAGAAGGGTAGAGACGGTTTATTTACTCACCAACGTAGTTTCATCAGGGTTCCAGCACATCAGCCTCTCTCTATTTCGTCTCTTCCTTTTCCAAGTCTCAGGGATTAGGTCCTAGTCCGGTTTGAGCTGTAGCACCGCCGACTCGTTGAAGTAAAAATATTAATTCAAAACGAGGTTAGTGATCGCTGTTCCGATGCTCTTTTCGGTCACAGGAAACGATGGTGGAAACATTTATGTACCAAAAAAGTTACGATCAGTACAAAAACACACAAGCTCCACCCACATCAGACTGCCAGATGATAACTTCTGGTCATTTATGAGGGCAAATAATAATAACACCAAATCAGTATCTGTAAACACATGCCATGTGAGAGAGCTGCAGAGCAACGATATTCGGTGCATGTTCTGAGTCAGCAATGTGGCTGTGTAATCTTCATTACATAACTGTCAAGGTTTAGGATGGGCTGGGAGGGAAAACCAGAGGAAAGAGAGATGTAAAAAGGATTAGGGAGGCTGGGGGGTAGAAAGAGGAAGGGGAGACACAGGGGAAAGACATAAAGAAACATAAAGAAGGAGCATAAGAGACAGGACAATGACAGCGAGAAATGGTTGGGAGAACAAAGAGATTAAGGAGGAGTGTACAGAGCACATGAGGATGTGAGGAAAAACCAGGGGAAGGAGGGAGAGAAAATAGAGAGGTGAAGGAAAAAAGAAGGAGAGGAGGATAGTGTTAGGAGTGTGCCCACAGTTCAGGATCTGTGGTTGGTCAAGTGTCTCTGACCTGCTGCGTTGCATCTCACCCTCTCTTCTCCTTTAACCACCCCCCTCTCTCTTGCTCTGTGCCCAATCTCCTTCCCTCATCCCCAACCTTCACCTGCTTGCCCCTTCTCTCTCTTCTCACCCACTCTTATACCACATTTTCCTCTCTTTCTCTCCTCTTTTTTTCTTTGACTTCCTACACTTTGCCTTTCATTGTCCTTCCCCGTTTCCCCTTCACTGTCAATCCTTTCTTTCTTTCTCTGGAGAGGCAGTCTATCTCGACTCAGCTCCTGATCCTTTTTGGGCTGTATATAGCACAGTGGCGGGAGCTGGCATGGCCCACTTAGCTCTCCTCCTAGACACAGTCAAGGAAACAAGCAGAAATATTCTTGTGTCCCGGCTGTTCCATAGTGACTTGGGGAGAGGGGGTGGCGGAGGCTGGAGATGGGGGGGTAGAGCAGAGCCTGAGTGGGATGGAGGCTACCCAGCCGTCTGCTTGGGAAGGGAAGAAAGGGGACGACTGGGACTCCTGCCTGCCTGCAGAGAAATGGGATTGTGATTGAGACTCACACAGTCAGCCCACCCACACTACACTGTAATAGAGTCACACCGACACACAGCACTGACTCTCACATACAGCAACAACACCTTTCCCACTGTTTCGAATAGGCAGCCACTTCGCTTGGTTAGAAGAGCAGGACTCAATCAGTTAGATAATTAGAGAACATCCTTTAATGAGAAACGCCCTCAGATGTCAATCATTCCCTGTGCAGAGTTGTCATAGGGCTTCAGGTTGGTATTAGCCTACTGCATTGTAACTACAGGATACTCCTCCCTGGAGATTGCCCTAGTAATGTCATGAGAATAGAATAGACTCCAACAGCTTTAATTGAGTGGGGATGAATGAGTCTCACACAGTTCACTTACACTACTTAAGTGATATGACACTATTCAGGTCACCACCATTAGTACCATAGGCTTTAGCTCACATGTAGCTGGTGCTGTAAGAGGCAGAGGGTCCTTGTTAAACAAAATGTCACGGGATTCAGAAGTACCACAGATATTAGCATAGAATGACCCCAGGGACAGAACCTATGCTCCTCACTCCTCACAAATCATGCTCACATATGGCCCTGGCACATTCGTAATGTATTTCTCCTGGTATTTCTCTATCTGCTCCAAAGCAGTTCTAGCACAGTGAAGAAAATGTACAGAACACACACAGCTCTAGAACACACATACTATATCTGTTAAATGAACATTGCTCCTTGGGAATGTCAGCTTACTGTTGGCTGAATGACCTCTGTTCTTATTTTCTCAAGCCCAAAATTTCACTCTGAATTACAATATACCAATGTGAGGTCTTTTTCATTGCGAACTCATCCTGCCACAGAACCAATTCAAAACAAAATAAATGTGTGTCCTCATACAGTATGCTCAGTTTTAAATAGAAATGGAACCAGATACAACGCTTCCCTGTGCTGACCTAGAAAAGTCTCGATCTCATTCTCTCTCTCCCCCCTCTCTTTCACACATAGGTACACACACCACACACAGGCACAAACACACACACACCCTCCATCCTTCATCCTCTGAGCCATGCCTTGTGAGATCCTAAGCGAATATGTTATCAATACAATTACATTCTTTAAAACGATAAAATACGTATTTCATAAGGCCTTATTGTGATGGCCTAGTTTTACACTAATGCCTGCTGTGGAGTTTTTCTGTTAATTGTCAGTGATACACTTAGAATTTTGGCCAACGTGTGCCAGCCAGTGCAGTGTGATGTTGGATATCCCTACTCTGTAGTGAAGGGTTGTTTGTACATTTTTGCAAAATTATTAAAAAAATATATTTAAAAAATATTACATTTACATAAGTATTCAGAGTCTTCTTGGGTCTTCTTGGGCTTGGCACACCTGTATTTGGGGAGTTTCTCCCATTTGTCTCTGCAGATTTTATTGAGCTCTGTCTGGTTGGATGGGGAGTGTTGCTGCACAGCTATTCTCAGGTCAGGTCTCTCCAGGGATGTTCGATTGGGTTCAAGTTCGGGCTCTGTCTGGGCCACTCAAGGATATTCAGAGGCTTGTCCCAAAGTCACTTCTGCATTGTCTTTGCTGTGTGCTATGGGTTGTTATCCTATTGGAAGGTGAACCTTCTCCCCAGTCTGAGGCCCTGAGCACTCTGGAGCAGGTTTTCATCAAGGATCTCTCTCTCTCTCTCTCCCAGTCCTTGCTGCTGAAAAACATCCCCACAGCATGATGCTGCCACCACCATGCTTCACCGTAGGGATGGTGCCAGGTTTCCTCCACATGTGACACTTGGCATTCAGGCCGAAGAGTTAAATTTTAGTTTCATCAGACCAGATAATCTTGATTCTCAGAGTCATTTAGGTGCCTGTTGGCAAATTCCAAGTGGCTGTCATGTGTCTTTTACTGAGGAGTGGCTTCCGTCTGGCCATGATACCATAAAGACCTGATTGGTGGAGTGCTACAGAGATGGTTGTCCATCTGAAAGGTTCTCCCATTTCCACAGAGGAACTCTGGAGCTCTGTCATAGTGAACATTGGGTTCTTGGTCACCTCCCTGACCATGGGCCTTCTCCCCCGATTGCTCAGTTAGCCAGACAGGCAGCTCTAGGAAGAGTCTTGGTGGTTCCAAACTTCTTCCATTTAAGAATGATGGAGGCCCCTGTGTTCTTGGGTACCTTCAGTGCTGCAGAAATGTTTTGGTACCCTTCCCCATTTCAACCTCATGGCTTGGTTTTTGCTCTGGCATGCACTGTCAACTGTAGGGGTTTGTATAGACAGGTGTGTGCATTTCCAAATCATGTCCAATCAATTGAATTTACCACAGGTGGACTCCAATCAAGTTGTAGAAACAGGTATCTAAGAGGTATCTACCTCAATTACCTCGTACCCCTGCACATCAACTTGGTACTGGTACCCTGTGTAAACAGCCAATTCAATGTTACTCCATTGTGTATTTATTATTACTTTCATTATTACGTATAATTATTTGAATTTTATTTCTCTATTTTCTTTCTCTTTGCATTGTTAGGAAGGGCCTATAAGTAAGCATTTCACTGTTACTCTTCATCTGTTGTTTTACGAATCATGTAACGAATATAACATTTGATTTATTTTGATTTGCGTGTCTGTTTGTGTGTGTGCTTACCTTCTGTGTACGTGTGTATATGTGGGGGAATACATTAGCTAGATCTCCATGTGTGTGTTCCTGTCTACGGCTATATATTTATAGAAGCCACACACACACACACACACACACACACACACACACACACACACACACACACACACACACACTCCTTGCAGAATCCCAGTCTAACTAGAAAGAGAAGCACACGGTATAATATTTACAGTACCAGGGCTCTCCTCTCCGGCATGGTCCTTCTAAATCTCCCTAAAACACACATCACATTATGTACTGGGCCAGATCCCCCAGGGAATAGGAACTAGGCTCACCACACTGATACTTCCCAGGTCCTCCAGGTCTCAGGAGTTTCCTGAGTGTACTATCTGGAATGTGCTCTGTCAATACAGAAGCCATCAGACATGCAAACACAGGCAGATCTTGTTCCTGTTCTCTCTCTCTCTTTATGATTTTTCATTTAGTTTTCTATCCATCGTTATTGACTGTCATTGTTTGAATAGGTCATTCCCCTGAAGAATTTAAGAGGGGTTAAAGGAGGAAACATTGATTGAGAAATCCAGTTGAACTCCCTCTTACGGGTTCCCTCTCACCAGCCGGCCGAGCATTGCCTTGGATACATAAGCCAATCTCTATGGCAACCACTGTTCGTCCCTCATCCGTGTAGGAGAATGAAACGTCAGTAGATCAATGGAGGCCTACACACAGGCACCCCTGGATTCCCTTATCACCCATACTGGACTTATCTAGATCAGAGCTGATCTATAGTTCTGGGAGGTCCCCTGACTTCACTCCCCTTCACACACAACCAACATGAAGACCACCATTATCCCACTAAAGCCTGCATCTAGCAACAAGTTATCAACAGCTCCATTAATCTTGTCATTAATTAACTGCTTTCACTTTGCAGGGGATAAAGGAATCATTATATGTCCAAGCACCATGAAATATATTTCTGGAAGCAATGAAAATATTTCTCTCCAAATCAGATTTGACTGTCTGACAGACCTGGGATAACTATAGTTAGATGCTTTGTGGAAAGTAACAGTTTTTTGGGCAGAATAAATATTTACGTTAGAGGTGACTACAACTATTTCAATACAGATCCCAGTAACTACTTTTTCAAACTATTTGAATACAGATCTGAGAAAGCAACTACTTTAAAAAATATATTTGAATACAGATCTGAGAAAGTGACTACTTTTTAAAACTATTTTAATACAAATCTGAGAAAGCAACTACTTAAAAATATATTTTAATACAGATCTCAGGAAGTGTCTACTTTTCAGAAACTATTGGATATGCTGCCTTCAATGAATGGCAGGGCTGCATCTGGAACTGCATGTTGCAGATAGAAATTTGATGAATAGAGCACACACAATGTCCTATAATATTTAAATCTATCTGACAATAGATCATATTTGATCTACAAAATACATTTCTGTAAATGTCCATTCTCCTGAACAGGTTTATATAATCAAGTCAAACCAATCAACCAATGATATTGTGTACAGATAAGTATAAACAAGTTGTGACACTATAAAACAAACAAATGAACACTGACAATGTTGATTCTGTGGACCCATATAGACACTGGAATAGTGTTAAATTAACACACTGCTAAGTGTAAAGCCTTATTATTTATTTAACAAAACACCATACATATTTCATAAGGCCTAATTTTAAGGGCCTCGTTTATCCCACATGGAGCCCCACAGTGGAGCTATCATAATACCCATAAAACCTAGCGGTCAGACAGGGAAATGGTTCCAATTGTTTTTACACAATTTATTTTTCCCACTGGGGATTTTAGAAACACTTAAAATAAGGACTGGATTTTGTGTAGGATCACCCTGGCGTGATGTTTTGATAACCGTGTAAATCTCTCTCGGACAAGGTGACTTATCAATACATGACTTATAAATATATATGATTCTATTTATACTGAACAAAAATATAAACGCTAAAGGTGTTTGTCCCATGTTTCATGAGTTGAAATAAAATATCCCAGAAATGTCCATCTGCACAAAAAGCTTATTTCTCTCAAATGTTGTGCACAAATTTGTTAACATCCCTGTAGTGAGCATTTCTCCTTTGCCAAGGTAATCCATCCATCCAAGCTGGGAAAACAGCATGATCATTACACAAGTTCACCTTGTGCTGGGGACAATACAAGGCCACTCTAAAGTGTAATGTTTGGTCAAACAACACAATGCCACAGATGTCTCAAGTTTTGAGGAAGCGTGCAATTGGCATGCTGACTGCAGGAATGTCCACTAGAGCTCTTGGCAGAGGATTGAATGTTAATTGCCTCCAACATTATTTTAGAGAATTTACCGCCTCACAACTGCAGACCACGTGTAACAACTCCAGTCCAGGACATCCACTTCCGGCTTCTTCACCTGCGGGATCGTCTGAGACCCGTCACCCAGACAGCTAATGAAACTGAGGAGTAGTTCTGTCTTTAGTAACGCCCTTTTGTGGGGAAAATCTAATTCTGCAGCGGAGCAGACATTGGTGGGCCTGGCAGGGCATAGGACCATCCATCTGGGAACCAGGCCCACCAATGTCTGCGTCGCTGCCCCAGTCATGTCAAATCCATAGATCAGGGCCTAATGAATTTATTTCAATTGACTGATTTCCTTGTATGAATTGTAACTCAGTAAAATCATTAAAATTGTTGCATGTTGTATTTATATTTTTGGTCAGTATTGTCTCAGATTCGAAAATGCTAATTAGCATCAAAGTAGACATCATGCAAAACTACGTCATCTCTATCTGACACCTTTGCGAACAGGTATTTAAAACTTGCATAAGACAGTTCACATAATTGACAATTTTAAGAAATGTAGCCAATTTATTCATTACTACATTTAGTTAATATTAGATAGTTAATCCAGAGATTTTTGCCCTTCGGTCTCAACGTAGACTTTGATCTGAAGCCATTCTTGTGATTATTGTGACGTTACCATTGTAATTGTTTGTAAGCTTGTGTAGTCAAATTAATTTATGATCGTATGCTATCCATTTGTTGTTTGTATGTTGTTCTTTGTATGACATTTAAATAATTGGATTATTAACCAATGATATTAGGCCACTCTTGGCCATGATTACAGACACCTGTGTCTTTTCACACTATATAAACGAGTCATCCCGCAGTGTTTGTGATTATACCCTGATGAAGACAGCTTGGCTGTCGAAACGTTGGTAATTACAGTTTTGCATCTGAGCTCCTAGAGTGTGCGGCTCTAAATCCAGAGATTTTTACCTTTGCCTCAATTTGACAGTCTCATCCAGATCATCCTGGCATTTGCAGTTCTTTATGATAGCCACATTAACAGCTAATGAGCAGGCGAATATATTGATAAAAGTCACCTTTTCCATGGTTATCAAAACGTCACGCCAGGGTAAGCCTATACGTAACACAGTCCTTATTTGAAGTGTTTCTAAAATCCCCTATGGGAAAAAGGACTGGTGGGAAAACAATCAGAATCATTTCCTTGTTTGACCGCTAGATTTGATGAGTAATTATGACTCAAACTGTGGTACTCTATGGAGGGACCTGAAAGTCATACACAGCACTTTGAACCAAAACCACACCCATCGTTATCATATTTCCCATCAATATCTATGTTTGTGCATGTACATTGATTGATTAATTAATTAATCTTATGCTATTCAAATATAAATTACAAACCGTTTCTAAACTAATTCAAGATGTTACTTGGACTTATTGCAACTGTGCAAACTAAAATGGTTGTCCCAGTTTATATGATTTAGCTAGTATCATAGCTTCATCTACCAAACCCTGGCGGGCGTTCTGAATACAGGTGGCGGGTGATTAAAAACTGTCTGGACTCCAATAGGAAACAAGTAAGCATCCCAGAAAAGTACTCAAAATAGCCCAAGTTAACATATGTAGCTTAAGAAACAAGGTTCATGAAATCAATCATTTTCTAGAAATTAGGATATTCTGACTATCTCTGAAACTCACTTAGATAATACCTTATCTTGTACTGTACAGTGGTAGCAATGCAAGGTTATAACATTTACAGAAAAGACAGAAATGCCAATGGCGGTGTTGCTGTTTATATTCAGAGCCACATTCCTGTAAAGCTTAGACAGGATCTCATGTTAAATACTGTTGAAGTAATAGGTTCATTATTTTAGGAAGCTGCTATAGACCACCATGTGCTAACAGTCAGTATCTGGATAATACGTGTGAAATGCTTGATAATGTGTGTGATATCAACAGAGGTATATTTTCTGGGTGATTTTAATATATATATATTTTGGGGGGTGATTTTTTACCACTTTTTCTCCCCAATTTCGTGGTATCCAATTGTTGTAGTAGCTACTATCTTGTCTCATCGCTACAACTCCCGTACGGGCTCGGGAGAGACGAAGGTTGAAAGTCATGCGTCCTCCGATACACAACCCAACCAGCCGTACTGCTTCTTAACACAGCGCGCATCCAACCCGGAAGCCAACCTACCAGGGTAGTGTGCCGGAGGAAACACAGTGCGCCCGGCCCGCCACAGGAGTCACTGGTGCGTGATGAGACAAGGACATCCCTACCGACCAAGCCCTCCCTAACCCGGATGACGCTAGGACCACCCGGTCGCGGCCGGTTACGACAGAGCCTGGACGCGAACCCAGGGACTCTGATGGCACAGCTGGCGCTGCAGTACAGCACCCTTAACCACTGCGCCACCCGGGAGGCGGGTGATTTTAATATTGACTGGCTTTCATCAAGCTGCCGACTCAAGAAAAAGCTTCAAACTGTACCCAGTGCCTGCAACCTGGTTCAGGTTATCAGTCAACCTACCAGGGTAGTAAAGAATTGCGCAGGAATGAAATCATCAACATGCATTGATCACATCTTTACTAATGCTGCAGAAATTTGCTTGAAATCAGTATCCAGATCCAGTGGATGTAGTGATCACAATATAGTAACCAAAGGCTGGGCCTAATATAGTGTATAATAGGTCTTCCAATAAGTTTTGTAGTGACTAATTTGTTCTTGATGTAAAGAATATTTGATGGTCCGTGGTGTGCAATGAGGAGCAAACAGATGCTGCACTTGACACATTATGAAATAGCTTATTCCAGTTACTAATAAGCATCCACCTATTAAGAAAATTACTGTGAACTGATAAATCCCCGTGGATTGATGAGGAGTTGAAAAATGGTATGGTTGAGAGGAATGAGGCAAAAGGAATGGCAAATAAGTCTGGCTGGCAAACGATTGGCAAACGTATTGCAAATTGAGAAATCATGTGACTAAACTGAATAAAAAGAAGAAACTAACTATGAAACAAAGATAAATGACATAAAGAATGATGGTAAAAAAGCTTTGGAGCACGTTAAATGACATTTTGGGGAAAAAAGCAATCTCAGCTCCATCGTTCAAAGAATCAGATGGCTCATTCACCACAAAACTGACTGATATTGCCAACTACTTTAATGATTTTTTCATTGGAAAGATGAGCAAATTTAGGCATTACATGCCAGCAACAAATGCCGACACTACATATCCAAGTATATCTGACCAAATTATGAAAGACAAGCATTGTTATTTTTAATTCCGTAAAGTAAGTGTGGAAGAGGTGAAAAAATGATTGTTGTCTATCAACAATGACAAGCACCCGGGGTCTGCTAACCTGGATGGAAAATTACTGAGGACGATAGAAACTACAATATGAATTAGCTAATATTATTTACAATTAATCACATCACGGGTGAGCTCACCATTGATCGAAATAATTGAGTAATAATGCGCGCCGCCATGCTTGTTTTTTTCCAGCATCAACCAAAGATAATAAGAGGAGACTAGATGAGTTTGGTCTGTTTATAGTATGCATGTTGAAGGGGGTGTGTCGTATATGATCATCCAATTACCATCATTTATTCCTTCACCTCATTATAACATATTTGGTCTGGCAGATTACGTGACACCCAGAATGCACTGTATAATGTCAACAAACATGGCGCCACACATGGATGGCAAATAGTTTAGCTCATTATAATCAGTTCAACCTTCAAAAAAGTATTTTACACACATCATAGGTGTCCATTACAATATATGCAATAATCAGAATGCATTATTTGTCACCAGTAATTGAAAACATGTGAATAAAACTGTAAATACATTATGTTCCATACATACTGTATGCGCCTACAGTAGAAATGACAACACAGAAAATAAGGATGTCCAAAGTTATTATGTGTAAGGAAAACAACAAGGAAGGCAAAGTGAGTGCCAGCAAGACAATTGTCCAATTCTTGTAACAATTGTCCAATTCTTGTATTCTGTGCAAATATATGCATACTTGATCTGCACAAACATGAGTGAAGTGCAGGGGGTTCTCCTGGAAGAGAGAAGTTTACCCAGCTCAGTAAAGCCACAAACATAAATTGTCCGCAACGCTGAAATGAACTACTTCTATGTGAATTCATGAGGAGGCGGAACACACCTCAATTCAAACTGTTGTTAGAAAATGCAACTTGTCAGAAAATAATTTGAAATTGACAAGTTGAAACATAGCCTATAGATAATTAGCAGGCAGTGTGTTAACTGTCCCATTGTGTAATAATCACATTATGGAACAGTGAGAGCATTCTGACATCACGTGCATAAAACTACTCACGCTGGGGTGACCGTAAGAGATATGTGGAACTCACATGTGAAAAGGTTAAGCTTACTGGAAAGTTTGGGTCCCCAGGCCTGGGGAGAAGCAAAAGTCATTCTGCTACCTAAGAATAGTAAAGCCCCCTTTACCAACCAATCAGCCTGTTACCAACCATTAGTAACATTTTGGAAAAAAATGTGTTTGACCAATGCTTTTGATACAATGCAACTGACTGATGATACAATGCAACTGACTGATGATTGGCTGAGAGAAATTGATAAAACTATTGTGGGGGCTGTTTCGTTAGACTTCAGTATGGCTTTTGACATTATCAATCATAATCTGCTGCTGGAAAAACGTATCCGTTATGGCTTTACACCCCCTGCTATATTGGGGATAAAAAGTTACATGTCTAACAGAACACAGAGGGTGTTCTTTAATGGAAGCCTCTCCAACATAATCCAGGTAGAATCAGGAATTCCCCAGGGCAGCTGTCTAGGCCCATTACTTTTTTCAATCTATAGCAACTACATGCTACTGGCATTGAATAAAGCCAGTGTGTCTATGTATGCGGATGTCTCAACATAATATACTTCAGCTACTATGGCAACAGAAATGACGGCAACCCTTAACAAACTTCTTAAGCGCTAGCGGGACAACTTCCAGTGAAACTGGAGGATGAGAAATTCAAACAAATAATCCTACAAATGAAGGATATTAAACATTTAGGTACATACAAATGTCTTATATCGGTTGAAAGCTTAAATTTCAATCTAACTGCACTGTCCAATTTACAGTAGCTATTACAGCGATAGCATTGCATGCGATTGTTTGAGGATGGCACCTCACATCAAAATGTTTTTCCACCGGCACAGGTTTCATAAATTCACAAATAGTGATTAAATATTCACTTAGTTTTTGAAAATCTTCCTCTGATTTGTCATCCAAAGGGTCCAAACTTTAACATGTATTGCCATTTTGTTAGATAAAATCCTTCTTTATATCCCAAAAAGTCTGTTTAGTTGGCACCATTGATTTGAGTAATCGTTCAACATGCAGAGAAAGGAATCCAAAAATCTACCACTAAACTTTGTTTCAACAAGTCAAAATACGATTCTATTTACTCCTCAGATACCTTAAAATGTAATCAAACTATAATATTTCTTACGGAAAGAAGTATGTTCAATAGGAAACCGATTTTAGCAGGTCCTTTCTTCATGGCGTGCGCAAACAGTAATTTCCAAGTTTCCCTGTACTAAAACTGATCTTTCTTATTCGTTTTGGAAGTTACATGCCTGAAACCTTGAATATAGACTGCTGACACCCTGCGGAAGCCATAGGAATTGCATCCTGGGAGTTAGAATTGAGAACGCCCTTCTACTTGCCATTGTAAGAGCATGGTCTCTCTCTCTCTCAAAAAAGTTGGTTTTTCTTTGGATTTTCTCCTACCATATCTATTGTGTTATATTCTCCTACATTATTTTAACATTTCTACAAACTTCAAAGTGGTTTCTTTCCAATGGTAACAATTATATGCATATCCTGGCTTCAGGGCCTGAGCAACAGGCAGTTTACTTTGGGCACGTCATTCAGGTGGAAATTGAGAAAAAAGGGGCCTAGCCCTCAAAGAGCTGCAATTAGTTACAGAGTGGGTGGCAAGGAATAAGTTAGTCCTAAACTTTTCTAAATCCAAAAGCATTGTATCTGGGACAAATCATTCACTAAACCCTAAACCTCAACTAAATCTTGTAATAAATAATGTGGAAGTTGAGGTGACTAAACTGCTTGGAGTAACCCTGGATTGTAAACTGTCATGGTCAAAAACCATATTGATACGACAGTAGCTAAGATGGGGAGAAGTCTGTCCATCATAAAGCGCTGCTCTGCCTTCTTAACAACAATATCAACAAGGCTGGTCTTACAGGCCCTACTTTTGTCGCACCTGGACTACTGTTCAGTCATGTGGTCAAGTGCCATAAAAAAAGGACCTTCTATGTGCACAGAGAGCTAACATTAATAATATGCCTGCCAACATCTCCTGGCTCAAAGTGGAGGAGAGATTGACTTCATCACTACTTGTATTTGTGAGAGGTATTGACATGTTGAATTCACCGAGCTGTCTGTCTAAACTACCGGCACACAGCTCAGACACCCATGCATAACCCACAAGACATAGCACAAGAGGTCTCTTCACAGTCCCCAAGTGCAGAACAGACTATGGGAGGCGTACAGTACTACATAGAGCCATGACTACATGGAACTCTATTCCACATCAAGTAACTGATGCAAGCGGTAAAATTAGATTAAAAATACAGATAAATATACACATTATAAAACAGCAGGGACTGTGAAGTAACACAAACATAGGCACAGACACATGCATGCACATACACGATAACATACGCACTATACACACGTACACATGGATTTAGTACTGCAGATATGTAGTAGGGATGGCCTGAGTGCACACATTGTGTTGTGAAATCTGTGAATGTATTGTAATGTTTTTTTAAATGGTATAATTGCCTTAATTTTGCTGAACCCCAGGAAGAGTAGCTGCTGCCTTGGCGGCAGCTAATGTGGATCCGTAATAAATACTAATAAATACAATGCATACAAATGCATGACATTTTACATGTTTTAAATTTAGCAGACGCTCTTATCCAGAGCAATTTACAGTTTGTGCATTCATCTTAAGATAGCTAGGTGGGACAACCACATATCACAGTCAAGTACTTCTTCACACAATAAAGTAGTTATCATTAAAGTCAGAGCTAGTAAGTATTATTTATATTTTTTTATAATAAAAATAATAAATCAATACAAGTCAAGTGAATGGGTTAGTTCACCAAATGCATTTTGAAAAGTATCTTAAATACAGTCATTATTTGAATGAGGCTTTACACTAAGCAGTGTGTTCATTTAAAACTTTTCCGGTGTCTATTTGGGTCCAGACTCCACACTTTGAGTATTGGTTTAACACTCTCAGTGTTAATTATTATTATTATTTGTAATTTTTTATCAACAAAAATGTGTCTTATCATAAGTCCATGTCCCAGGCCATTTGCTTGTAGTTCCATATACACTTAGTGTACAAAACATTAGGAACACCTTCCTAATATTGAGTTGCACTCCCCTTTGCCCTCAGAACAGACTCAATTCGTTGGGGCATGAACTCTACAAGGTGTCGAAACCATTCCATGGGTTTGCTGGCCCATGTTGACTTCAATGCTTCCCACAGTTTTGTCAAGTTCGATGGATTCTTGATACACACGGAAACTGTTGAGCAATAAAAAACCAGCAGCGTTGCAGTTCTTGACACACTCAAACCGGTGAGCCTGGCACGTACTACCGTAACCCGTTTAAAGGCACTTAAATCTTTTGACTTGTGACATTAACAAGGGATCATAGCTTTCACCTGGATTCACCTGGTCTGTCTATGTCATGGAAAGAGCAGGTGTTCCTAATGTTTTGTACACATGCCTCAATACTAAATGGAAAGATACGTTTGATATAATTCCATGGTTTCATTATGTGCTTATCTTTTCCATTAGTTTGGGAATGAGGGATATACCTGAACCCACTGACTGTTCTGTCTTCTGCATGTGTGTGTTTGTCTAAGAGCAGAGGCCATAGAGAGAGACCCATCTGGATAGCTGCAGGTTTCCCTCTCACCCATCTGTCTTTACGCCTGCTTTGTTCTCTCACTCACTCACTGACTCAGTCAGGTGCGGCTGTAAATGCTGTTCTGCTCTACCTAACTCTGGTTGGCTTTCCATTTGCACTTTAGGAACTGCTTAGTGAAAGGGAAAAAGCATCAACCACAAAAATCTACTGTATATTGCTGCCAACTGAATTTGACAGAATGTATGTGAAAACTGGTGAATTTATATTTATATTGTGCCTATACATAGCTAGGAGAGTATGAGAAATTGCTGAAAGTATGAGAGAATTGCTATAGTCAGTTGTTAAAGTCTAAAAGCAACTGGAGTCTAACAGCACAATGGATGATACAAAAATCAGTCCACAATAAAGCTTTATTTAATCTAAAGTGTCTGCACCAGAAACATGACTCCCTGCAGCTTTATGCTAAGTCTACTATCTTGGTTCGTCGCTAGTTACCACAGTCACAAATGGCTAACCCCTGCCTATTTCTACAATTTACCTACTTAAAATATGATTTTAAACCTAACCCTAACATTGACCCTAACCCTAACCACACTGAAAACCATATGCCTAACCCCAATCTTCAATTAAGACCAAAAAGCACATTTTTTTGTAACGATATATCCAATTTTGACTTTGTGGATGTGGTAACAACCATGATCTTGTGTTAATTGAACATTTTTGTTTATTACTCCGCCATGGAGATTACCGGTGTTGGGTTGTTATCAGTTTCATGTAATTACAGCTGCCAGGCTGGCAAGCACTGCAACACTATCCCCAACATGGCTGCCACACCTCTCTGGGTGATAGCAGGGAGCGACAGCAGGACAGAAGAGAGGTAAAAAGGGAAAAGCAAGGGGAGAAATATTGTGTGATTTCAATATGCATCCATTCAGCCTTGTCTGCCACAACACACCATGTGATCTTCCCCATCCGCAGCACAGCACAGAACAGAAAGAGGCAGAGTATTCTAAAATAACATTCTGCTCAGTGGTCATCCACTGGAGCACAGTATCTGTCCTTGATAATAATGGCGCCGGAGGGGATGGCTGCCATTTTACGGGCTCCTAACAAACTGTGCTATTTTGTTTGTTTTTTCGCATCGTTTGTAACTTATTTTGTACATAATGTTGCTGCTACCGTCTCTTATGACCGAAAAGAGCTTCTAGATATCAGAAGAGCGATTACTCACCTCGAACTGGACAAAGATTTTTTCTTAAATGAGTCCGACGTGAAGGATATACTGCTTTCCCAAAACTAGGCCCAAATCCCCATCATTCGCGCAGAGAAAAGACAGAAATACAGGGGGTGGAGATCGGGGGGACTTCTGAGAATTCGGCAGCGAGTGGGTAACCCGCCTCTGTTCTATTGGCCAACATGCAACCACTGGAATATAAACTGGATGATCTCCGTTGGAGATTATCCTGCCAACGGGAGACTCAAAACTGTAAAATCGAATGTTTCACCGAGTCATGGCTGAACGATGACACGGAAAATATAGAGCTGGCTGGGTTTTCCATGCATCGGCAGGACATAACAGCTACGTCTATTAAGACGAGGGGTGAGGGTGTTTGACTATTTGTCAAGAACAGCTGGTGCGCAATGTCTAATATTAAAGGAATCTGAGGTATTGCTCACCTGAGGTAGAGTTCCTCATGATAAGCTGTAGACCACACTATCTACCAAGAGAGTTCATCTATATTATTCGTAGCCATCTATTTACCAACATAAACCGATGCTGGCACTAAGACCTCACTCAATGAGTAAAGTAAAAAATGTTTTATGAAAAGTAACACAAGAAAATGACATAACAATAACGAGGCTATATACAGGGGGAACCGTTACCGAGTCAATGTGCGGGGTACAGGCTAGTCGAGGTAATTTGTAAAGTGACTATGCTTAGATAATAAATAGCGAGTAGCAGCAGTGAAAGGCAAAGAGGGGGGGTCAATGTAAATAGTCCAGGTTGGAATTTAATTAATTGTTCAGCAGTCTTGTGGTTGGTGGTAAAAGCTGTTAAGGAGCCTTTCGGACCTAGACTTGGCCTCCGGTACCACTTGCTGTGCAGTAGAAGAGAGAACAGTCTATAACTTGGGAGACTGGAGTCTTTGACACTTTTTTGGGCCTTCCTCTGACAATGCCTGGTATATAGGTCCTGGATGGCAGGGCCGTTGGGCCGTTAGTGGTGTACTGGGTTGATCACAGCCTGGTATGGTACTGAGCCAGTGATGCACTGGGCCGTTTACACTACCCTCTGTAGTGCCTTGCAGTCGGAGGCCGGGCAGTTGCCATACCAGGCAGTGATGCAACCCATACTCTCGATGGTGCAGCTGTTGGACCTTTTGAGGATCTGAGGACCCATGCCAAATCTTTTCAGTCTCCTGGGGGGGAATAGGTGCTGTCATGCCCTCTTCACAACTGTTTCGGTGTGTTTTGGACCACAATAGTTTGTTGGTGATGTGGACACCAAGAAACTTGAAACTCTGGACCTGTTCCACTACAGCCCCATAAATGTTAATGGGGGCCTGTTCGGTCCTCTTTTTCCTGTAGTCCACGATCAGCTCCTTTGTCTTGCTCACACTAAGACAGAGGTTGTTGTCCTGGCACCACACTGCCAGGTCTCTGACCTCCTCCCTATAGTCTCATAGTTGTCGATGATCAGGCCTACTACTGTTGTGTCGTCAGCAAACTTAATGATGGTGTTGGAGTAGTGCTTGGCCACACAGTCGTGGGTGTACAGCACTTTGAGATATCAGCTGATGTACGAAGGGCTATATAAATACATTTGATTTGATTTGTGTACAGGAGGGGACTACGCACGGAGCCCTGAGTGGCCTCAGTGTTGAGGATCAGAGTGGCAGATGTGTTACCACCTGGGGGTGGCCAGTCAGGAAGTCCAGGATCCAGTTGCAGAGGGAGCTGTTCAGTCGCATGGTCCTTAGATTAGTGATGAGCTTTGTGGGCTCTATGGTGTTGAGCGCTGAGCTGTAGTCAATGAATAGCAATCTCACATAGGTGTTCCTTTTGTCCTGGTGGGAAAGGGCAGTGTGGAGTGTGATTGAGATTGTGTAATCGGTGGATCTGTATGCGAATTGAAGTGGGTCTAGGGTTTCTGGCATGATGGTGTTGATGTAAGCCATGACCAGCCTTTCAATGCACTTCATGGCTACTGACGTGAGTGCTATAGGGCGGTAATCATTTAGGCAGGTTACCTTCACTTTCTTGGGCACAGGGACTATGGTGGTCTGTTTGAAACATGCAGGTATTACAGACTCGGTCAGGGAGAGGTTGAAAATGTCAGTGAAGATACTTGCCAGTTTGTCCACACATACTTTGAGTACACGTCCTGGTAATCCGTCTGGCCCCACGGCTTTGTGAATGTTGACCTGTGTAAAGGTATTTTATGCTCGCTTGCCTCGAAGCGAGCATACAATTATTATTATTAATATGAATCAACACTGAGAGTGTTGAATCAACAACGAAAGTGTGCAGTCTGTGGACTCATGTAGACACTGGTTAAATTAACACATTGCTTAGTGTAAAACCTTATTCAAAAATTTCCCAAATGTACTATAAATATTTCATAAGGTATTTTTTTGAGGGCCTATATTCACCCTATTATGTAAATCAAATATGATCTATTGTCAGATAGATTGAAATATTATAGGACATTGTGTGTGCTCTATTCATCATATTTCTATCTGCAACATGCAGATAGAAAGCCAATTCATGCTTGCTCTGTGAATGCGATTCTGGACGATGCAATTGGATGCAAGCCGGAGCTTCCGGAGGCTTGCAGAGGCCAAATTGAGCTCCGTACCCCATCGCCATTCGCCACATAAATTTTGTAAGAATACAGAGGGCTCCGTATAGCTCCGTAAAGCTCCACATTGACATGATTGATTGACGGTAGGTGGGGGCGGGAGGTCCTGTATAAACATCAACTCACTTCCTTGACATCTTCCTTCACAACAGCTGTGCTCTGCGAAGCGCATAAGTATGAATGCTCTGGCTTCTGCGGTGGCCACATCGCTGTAAATGCTGTACAGCTACTGTAGACGGCAGATTGGTCATGCAGAGCCTTTTAGTTGAAGGCAGGAAATCCAATCGTTTCTGAAAAGTAATCACTTCCTGAGATTGGTATTCACATGTTTTTAATTTTTTTTTAATTAGTTGCTTTATTAGATCTATATTCAAAGATTGTAAAAAAGTAGTCACTTTCTGAGATCTGTATTTAAATATTTTTGAAAAGTAGTCATTTTTTCAGATCTGTATTCAAATAGTTGTTGTCACCGCCAACATAACTATTTGTTCTGACCAAAAAAGTGTTACTTTCCACAGAACATATTTAAAACTATGGTTGTCCCAAGTCTGGTGTGGTGTGTAGTTGTTGTGAGCAAATAAAAATGATTCAGTCATCCCTTTGTTCTACTATCACAGGCTGATAACAATTAGGTTAAATTACATGTATTCCATTCGCTTACTGTACACTGTCAAAACTACTTCCTGTAATTTTTACAGTCAATTACTGGCAGCACAGTAGGTTACTGTCAATTTACAGTAAAATACTGGCCGCGACCGGGAGGCCCATGGGGTGGCACACAATTGGCCCAGCGCTGTCCGGGTTAGGGAGGGTTTGGCCGGCAGGGATATCCTTGTCTCATTGCGCACTAGCGACTCCTGTGGTGGGCCGGGTGCAAAGCATGCTGACCAGGTCGCCAGGTGTACGGTGTTTCCTCTGACACATTGGTGCGGCTGGCTTCCGGGTTGGATGTGCATTGTGTCAAGAAGCAGTGTTGCTTGGTTCGGTTGTGTTTCAGCAGACGCATGGCTCTCGACCTTTGCCTCTCCCGAGTCCGTACGGGAGTTGCAGTGATGAGACAAGACTGTAACTTCAACCAATTGGGGAGAAAAAAGGGGGTAATAAAATAAATAAAAGGCCACTCTAAAATTTGCAGTTTTCTCGCACAACATAATGCCACAGATGTCTCAAGTTTTGAGGGAGCTTGCAATTGGCATGCTGACAGCAGGAATGTCCACCAGAGCTTTTGCCAGATCATGTAATGTTAACTTCTCAACCATAAGCCACCTCCAATGTTGTTTTAGAGAATTTGGCATACGTTGAACAGGCCTCACAACCGCAGACCATGTGTATGGCGTTGTGTGGGCGAGTGGTTTGCTGATGTCAGCGTTGTGAACAGAGTGCCCCTTGGTTTCGGTGGGGTTATGGTATGGGCAGGCAAAAGCTACAGACAAAGAACACAATGGCATTTTATCAATGGCAATTTGAATGCACAGAGATACCATGACGAGATCCTGAGGCCCATTGTCATGCCATCATCCGCCACCATCACCTCATGTTTCAGCATGATAATGCACAGCTTCATGTCGCAATTATCTGTATGCAATTCCTGGAGGCTGAAAATGTCCCAGTTCTTCCAATGCCTCTGGATCGACGAGTACGACAGCTTGTCCCAGTTCCCGCCAATATCCATCAGCTTCGCACAGCCATTGAAGAGTAGGAGTCGGACAACATTCCACAGGCCACAATCAACAACCTGATCAACTCTATACAAAGGAGATGTGTCACGCTGCATGTGCCACGTGGTGGTCACTGACTGTTTTTTGAATCCACGCCCCTACCTTTTAAAAAAGTTATCTGTGACCAACAGATGCATATCTGTATTCCCAGTCATGTGAAATCCATAGATTAGGACCTATTCAATTGATTTAAATTGACTGATTTCCTTATATGAACTGTAACTCAGTAAAATCTTTGAAATTGTTGCATGTTCCGTTAATATTGTTATTCTGCATAATATGGGTATTTCAATAGTTTCAATGCCTACTTGGTATTTCACTGGCCTGAAGTACAAGTCATGTATTTTGTAACAGTTTAATTAAAATACATGCTTTTTTGTAATTTCTAATACAAAAATAAACTTGAAAGTAGCCTGCTTAACCACAACATTCGCGGTAATGGTAACACCATCTTTGTACTTGCTATGACTGTGATGTTTTTGTTTATCTACCTTAGTTTAATGCACTGACTATAAGTTGCTCTGGATAACAGTGTCTGCTAAATAACCAAAATGTAAAGGTTATAAATTAACACTTGCAAAGCACACTGCTGGGTATTATTCTAATGACTTCGCCCCAAACAAGGCCAAATTTGATCAAAATATAAATAGAGCTGAGCTCATTAGAATAATATCCAGCAGTGTGCTTTGCCAGTGTTCATTTTAACCTTTACATTTAGGTTATTTAGTAGACTCTCTTGTCCAGAGTGACTTACAGTCAGTGCAAGGTTGATAAAAGAAACAAAACAAAATGTCCACCCCTTGATGTGCTCAGGACTGGTTTGGGAAATGCTGCAGTAAAGGTTTAAGACTTCAACCACTCTAATCTGTCCACTATACACATTCAATTGTTAGAGCACTACTGCAACATATCAGTTCAATTGGCACAGATATAGGACAGATACTTTAAAACAACGTTCCTTTTGATTTATTTTTGACTTTCTGTTTTTGGTAACACTTTACTTGACACCCAGTTACATTACAAGGTCATATTTTTTTATTTCACCTTTATTTAACTTGTCACGCACTGACCTTGGATATCTCTGTTTTCTATATATTTTAGTTAGGTCAGGGTGTAACTAGGGTGGGTACTCTAGTTTTTGTATGTCTAGGGTTTTTGTATGTCTAGTGTTTTTGTATATCTATGTTGGCCTGATATGGTTCCCAATCAGAGACAGCTATTTATCGTTGTCTCTGATTGGGGATCATATTTAATTTAAGCAGGCCTTTTCACCACTTTCTAGTGTGGGATCTTGACTATAGTGTATCGTTTGTTATTTTGTTATTTTGTTTGTTTGGTGTTCATTCTTTTAATGAAGAGAACGTACGCATACCACGCTGCGACTTGGTCCGATCCTTTCAACGAACGTGACATAACTAGGCAAGTCAGTTAAGAACAAATTCTTATTTACATTATTCAACCAAAAGGCCAAAGGCCTCCTGTGGGGATGGGGGCTGGGATTTTAAAAAATACAAATATTTGACAATACACATCACAACAAGAGATACACCACTACATAAAGAGAGACCTAAGTCAACAACAAAGCATGGCAGCAACACATGACATCAACACGATAGCAACACAACAAGGTGGAGGCACAGCATGGTGGTAGCACAAAACATGGTACAAACATTATTGGCACAGACAACAGCACAAAGGGCAAGAAGGTAGAGACAACAATACACCACGTGAAGCAGCCATAAGTGTCAGTAAGAATGTCCATGATTGAGTCTTTGAATGAAGAGATGGAGATAAAACTGTTCCGGTTTAGTGTTTTTTTGCAGCTCGTTCCAGTCTGAAAAGAGGAGTAACCCAGGGATGTGTGTGCTTTGGGGACCTTTAACAGAATGTGACTGGCAGAACGAGTGTTGTATGTGGAGGATGAGGGCGGCAGTCGGTATCTCAGATAGGAGGAAGTAAGTCCTAAGAGGGTTTTATAAATAAGCATCAACCAGTGAGTCTTGCGATGGGTTTACAAAGATGACCAGTTAACAGAGGAGTATAGAGTGCAGTGATGTGTCCTATAAGGAGCATTGGTGGCAAATCTGATGGCCGAATGGTAAAGAACATCTAGCCGATCGAGAGCACCCTTACCTGTCAAACTATAAATTACGTCTCCGTAATCTAGCATGGGTAGGACGGTCATCTGAAATTACTTTCGTTTGAAAGTTTGTTTCTTAAATCTTTTGTTGTTATCGTAATGAAATATTCACAGTCATGACTTTTTTAAATCATATTTTAAATAACTTGTAAATACACTCTTATCTGTAACAGAATTAACCAAAAATCTGTAACAGAATGACACTATACACTTAAATACACATGGATTTAGCACTGTAGATATGTGATAGTGGTGGAGTAGAGGCCTGATTGAACACAGTGTGTTGTGAAATCTGTGAATGTATTGTAATGTTTAAAAATGGTGTTAATTTCGCTGGACCCCAGGAAGAGTAGCTACTGCCTTGGCAGCAGATAGTGGGTATCCATAATAAATACAAATACTGAAATTGAAATGGCTAAAAACAACAGTTCGGTCACCTGCTACTGTCCTCCCTTCCAATGGCATACTGCATTATGACCCTCCTGTGTCACTTTGCTTGGACTAAGAAAATATACTTTATCATACTGTCAAGAAGCATTATGATCATCATAATCATAAACTGTAAGCCAGATAGGCCTATCACGTGCATGACCTTAGATCAGTCATCAGTCAAAAAGATGGTGTCTTGTCCTGCTCCTGAAATCTGCTCCTGCATTCATCCCAGTCATCAACAGCAGAGCATTGGGGTAGATGCATGTCTGACATCAAAGGGTGCGCAATTACAATGATAATTTAATATGGTCAATTTAAAAAATATACAGTACCAGTCAAACGTTTGGACACACCTAGTCATTCCAGGGTTTTTCTTTGTTTTTACTCTTTTCTATATTGTAGAATAATAGTGAAGACATCACAACTATTAAATAACACATATGGAATCATGTAGTAACCAAAAAAGTGTTAAACAAATCAAAATATATTTTATACTTGTGATTCTTCAAATAGCCACTCTTTGCCTTGATGACAGTCTTGACATTCTCTCAACCAGCTTTATGAGGTAGTCACCTGGAATGCATTTCAATTAACAGGGGTGCCTTGTTAAAAGTTCAAGTTTCCTTCTTAATGCTTTTGAGCCAATCAGCTGTGTTGTGACAAGGTATGGGTGGTATACAGAAGATAGCCTATTTGGTCCATATTATGGCAAGAACAGCTCAAATAAGTCCATCGTGACATTAAGGCATGAATGTCCGTCAATATGGAACATTTGAAGAAAGTTTCTTCATGTGCAGTCGCAAAAACTATCAAGCGCTATAAAACTGTCTCTCATGAGAACTGCCACAGGAAAGGAAGACCCAGAGTTACCTCTGCTGCAGAGGATACGTTCATTAGAGTTACCAGCCTCAGAAATTGCAGCCCAAATAAATGCTTCACAGAGTTCAAGTAACAGACACATCTCAACATCAACTGTTCAGAGACTGCTTGAATCAGGCCTTCATGGTCAAATTCCTGCAAAGAAACCACTACTAAAGGACACCAATAATAAGAAGAGACTTGCTTGGGCCAAGAAACATGAGCAATGAACATTAGACTGGTGAAAATCTGTCCTTTGGTCTGATGAGTCCAAATTGGAGATTTTTGGTTCCAACCACCGTGTCTTTGTGAGATGCAGAATAGGTGAATGATGATCTGCGCATGTGTGGTTCCCACCGTGAAGCATGGAGGAGGAGGTGTGATGGTTGGGGGTGCTTATGACAAGTTATGTCAGCTATTATGACTTATTATGACATGGTTATGACCGTGTCATAACGTGTTATAGTGCTGGCAGTCAAGTAAAGTGTTTCCATTCCAAATCATATTGCTAAATGATCCTTGATATGCCCATCTTAAAACAATTCCAAACAGTTCCTCCCCTCTGGCTTAGACTCTTAAGGATTAACTGGGTATCCGTCTGGGCTGAGGATGACAGTTTTATGTGCTCTGTCAAGGTGAAGCCATCAACAGAGTTCTACAGCTCCCGCCAGGTCCCATATATTTTCACCCAGTATGGGTTGACAAGCAAATTGTTTCTGCGGAGAAAATCGATGACAATTGCATTAAGATGAAAGGCAAGTTGGGTCAGGTGAGGACAGTCAGGACACACCCTGGACAGACAGTGAGATAGAGAAAGGCTGAAAGGCAAAGTAACGTGCATGGACCGCTGGACCACTGGCTCAGCATGACTTGACGATGGATGGCCACACTAGAATTACAGTACATTAGCATGCTGGGGTTTGTGTTATATAAATGATTGACACCGCAGATGATTTATGACTACTAGGACATAAGATTAGACTAGGGATGGATGTGTGTGTGTGTGTGTGTGTGTGTGTGTGTGTGTGTGTGTGTGTGTGTGTGTGTGTGTGTGTGTGTACCAATGATCATGTGAACATGTGTGTGGAGTGGAGTATGCAGACAAGATGTGTGAGAGACTGTCCTATGATCTGTGTTGAAAGAGATGTTTTTGAGGGGTCAATGCTGGGTGACAGTGTCTGGCTGTGGTGCTGAGGTGCTTTCTGAATGCCTATAAAATCCATGGCACACAGCCTCTCTGCTGCCTTGCTGATTCAATTGCCATATATCTCCCACTGGCCTGACACCACTATGCACAATGACAGACAAAGAGCACTGACGCACATGCTATCTTCCCCTCTCTCACGCTCTCTCCATCTCAGCTCCCGCTCTCGTCTCTTCATATCACCTCTCTCTCTCTCTCTCTCTCGCTCTCCCCCTCTCTCTCTCTCTCTCATCTCTCCATCTCAGCCCTCTCTCCCCCTTACTCTACATCATTCATTCTCGTCTTTCTCTCTCCTTCCCTGTTTCTCATTCTCTCCCTCTCTCCGCTCTAATTACTTAGGTGAAAATAACTTAATCAGCATTTTAGCACGTATTACCAGAGATAAGGATATAACATTTCACCTACAACTGAGATGAAATAACACAAGAAATACAATGCAGAAATGTATACAAACCATTTCATAGATATGAGGTAAATATACAATCATGCAAAATCACCATAACACTGGATCTATTACGAAAGTCTTCTTCCTCAGTCTGTTTGTTTAGTTCCGATGTTCGTGGGATTTACGGTGGGGCTCAAAATACTTTATTGCTAATTTAAACATTCTCCAATTTGTTTCAAATGCAATTCTGAACTGCTACTGTGTTACATAATAATGAAGAAAAAAAATATTCCAAATTTAACAAACACCTCCACCTCTCTGTCATGTTTTTTAAATGTTATATTCCATGTGGGTGCACTTGTCATCCTGGGACAATCCTGTATTTCAACCCCTTTTCAGTTGTCCCGACTTTCCTTTGAACAAAAAAGGTTAATTTGTCATAAAGACGCATCAATTAATTCAGGCTACAAGAGAGTAGGCCTAATGACAATAGCTGAATGTCACTACACTTTCTGGTGTTCCATTCATCAGATGGCGGGTGCTGTTTGGATGCTAGAATTATTTTAGAGTGGGTGAACGTGCGCAGGTATAGGTATGCTATCTTAATTTGAATAGTTTCTCACAGCAGGAAAATAATCCGGAAAATAAACAGGAAATGTGAATTATTATGTGGATTATAATTAATGGACATTTTAAGTGAAAATTATAAACTTTAGAAGCCTTTTTAAACATTGAATACACTACAGGTTTGCGTTTGCTGTTGTGCAGGCATGAACACAACCACGACAGGTTCATGCCACATTAATAAGTAATACATTTTTACCGTTAAATGACATCTTTACAATTAGGCCCATATTTTTGTTTCAAAAGCGTGTTGCACCCGATAGAGGCCCTCTTGAATGTCATGGTATCATTTCCACTCTGTTCGATGTTGTTGTTTCATTTAATTATTCATGTAATTTCTTATTGCTCACTCTCAGTGCTCTAACAGACCAGAAATGGGGTACAGATGTTTAATTCACCTGCAGCACCCCACGCACAGCCAAGTCTGTTGCCCCTGGGTATACTGTATAGATATGGTCTGAGAGACGCATCTTTCATATTGATCAACACTAGCATTTAACATTTCTTTATGGTGGTTGCCCCTGAGACCATTGTAATGCATGTGTATCAAGTGCATTGATTATTGATTTACACTATAAAAACATTTATAACCAATTGTCTCTCAGAGTGAACAAGACATGGGAGCGGTCTTCATTATCATATTTCCCAGCATGCTTTGTTTTTTAATTTTTTTTTTATATCCAATGATTCCTACATTTACATTTTAGTCATTTAGCAAATGTTTCTGCCATACTCAACAGCATACCGATAGATTGCAAGAACGCAATAACCATGTCTCTGTCACTAACAACACAGTCATGGGTGGGTATCTCTCATATTCACTTGAAAGGCATGCTGGAAAATATGCATATACATGCAGTAGTGTTTAAAACCTAAATGCCTTATGCTGAATAAACGTGTTCATCTGTTTAAAGCGTTACAGTGAATAAACATGTTCTGGTGTTTACAATCTTAACACTGTGACGCGTTTTCATTTAAATCCTAAATGCCTTGAAGCTTTTAAAAGTGTTACAGAAAAAAATTGGTTTTACAGTGTGTGGGCCGTAGTATCAGTGAATTATTTAAAAAAAAATCCCAAATAACATCAAGCAATCAAAAAATACATCCCAAAACAAATAAAACATGGTTAGTCACATGCTCAGGTCAACTCAAAGGCTGCCCCTGAGGAGCATAGTGAGCCAGGCAGGAGCTGCTGTCCATACAGGTAATAGATGACCTCCATCAATGGAGGAAGTTATTTATAGGTCACATACCCTGAATAGTGTCCCAGGGAACCACCTTCTTCACCACTCATAATCTCTATGGAGAGGAAACCGTAGCCCAAAGGTATGACCTCAATTTCAACACATTAACAACACATTTCTCCAGGACCCTATTCTGCCAAATAGCCACAAGGTTGATTTCAGAGGCAAGTTAATAAGGGAATATCTCATACTGAATGCATCTGATTGACAGCAGAATATATGTTTCTTGCTGCCGCAGTAGTTTACTGTGATTGCAAAGAGACACAGTCCTTGAAGGCTTTAAAAAATCTACCAGGCTTAGAAAATATGGCACACATGGGAAACACTGGCAACAACACAAACAATGTAATCCTCTTTTCAGCAGCACACTGATGGAGGAGATTTTCTCCATCCATTACAGGCTCCTCTCCTTCTCCAGCCATGTCCTGACACACATTGATCACATGATATCAAAGACGTGAAGAATCGATCATGTAAATGTTGGTTTGTGAGCAAGATGTGAAGAGGAGCATCTCTGAAGGCTGTGTGCTGGATGTCTCCCTGTGGTCGTGGATTTCAGATCTAAACTAAAAATAGACCAGGCTTAAAGATATGTCAGTAACAGGCTAAATCAAAAAGTTGTCTAATTGTCTGTTTATTTCTTTGAGCTAATGCCTTTGTTTTCTCAAAGGTTAAGAGAGCAGGGATCATCAACTAGATTCAGCCACAAGCCATATTTTTTTCAGGGGGCCGGAACATAAATACAAATCATTGGAAGACTGCAAATTGACCACAAGAAGCCCAAATAGATATAATATTTGACTGAAACATAATCATTTCAAACCTTGCTTACATTCGTATACGATTACAAATATTTCTCTATTATGCGCAGGAATACTTGATTTCCGGGTGTTTTTACAGTCTTTATGTTGAACAATAACAAATTGCAACAGACAAAAAAAATACTTTTTTTTTTTTTGCTCAGAAAACATTGGTGGCCAAATCAAATCACCCGCGGGGCCACCAGTTGGGGTACCCTGCTTTAGGGGCATATAGGGGATTACTGACACAATGAGAGAGTAACCAACAAGAACCACAAAGCACTTTCACCAAGGCTGCACATTCCTCTAAGAATATTGGTTAGGTCTGATAGCAGACAAAATATGTAAACGTCTTTGCTTCGGATTTCAAAGAAGATTCACTTTAAATCCTTGCAACACCATCTGGAGAAAGCTTTGGAGAGGTTCTAAGGATAATGCGGATCTAGGTGGAAACAGACAAACATTTACATAGAGAACAAAACAAACAACATGCAGAGGATGACATGATAACATGTATCTTATCTCTGTGAAAAAGCGATCATAACTACTCACTATCATAGCATATTGTAAGTTAATTACGCATATAGGTCATTACTTTCTTAAATGCACTTTCTGATAATGAGCCAAAAGTCCTTCCTAATATGGAACTGAGATCAGAAGAGAAAAGGACTAATTGACTGTTAGGCAAGGGTTTACCTTGTATCAGCAGGATATAGGCTAGACACAGGCTGATGTTCTGTAATACCTTTGGACTGGGAAGGCTTCCCTTACAAATGTGGGGTTTCTTTCACATTTGAATGAGGACATCCAAATTAGCCGACAACAACTGACTGACTGTAGATACCTGTCATCATGGCTGGATTGATCCTCTATAAATGGAACAGATCCCTCCTCAATGGGACGGATATTATTGTACCGCTACAGTAATACACCATAGGCATCTGAATGTAGTAAATTAAGTCATGGGTTTAAAGTAGCTTAATAAGTCTCTGCTTGCTAAATATTGTAAGGTCTGGACAGGTATAAATAATAACATCCAATTAACAAGGTAATCTCATTTGACCATAGGGTAAGTGACAGAGACATCTGCTTTCTGTGCTTCCACAGTAGTCTGCCAAGATCAGTTTGACCCACTTGGTTTGGAGCGGAACTAGGCAACACTGTACTACTGGCACTGGAGGGTATCCACCCAGAGAGGTGATCTACATAAGCTTATTGCCTAATGGAGGGAGCCACTAAGCCTACCGTATCAGAGTAACACTACTACCACGACTACACAAACACACACACACACTGACCAACCCTCTTATAATGCAGAGTGTGTTCTAAGACAGCCTGAATACCTTACAGTATGTAGCAGCTCCAAGCCGTTACTCACACACAGCCAGTGTACGCCAGGAGCGTGTCCTCAGCCCTCTGCTGTACTCCCTGTTTACCTACGACTGTGTGACTTTGCACGACCCCAACTCCATCCTCAAGTGTGCTGATGACACCACGGTTGTAGGACTGATAACCAACAACGACGAGTCAGCCTATAGTGAGGAGGTAAGTGAACTGGCATTGTGATGCCAGGACAACAACCTCTCCCTCAACATCAGCAAAACAAAGGAGCTGATTGTTGACTTCAGGAAGCAGAAGAGGAAACATGCTCCGATCCACATCAAAGGGATTGCAGTAGAGAGAGTCAGAAGTTTAAAGTTCCTCGGCGTCCACATCACCGAGGACTTGTCATGGACCAACAACACCACCACTCTTGTCAAGAGGGTGCAACAGAGTCTCTACTTCCTAAGGCGGCTGAAGAAATTCGGCATGCCACCCTGGGTCCTCTCCAAATACTAATGCTGCGCCATCGAGAGCATCCTGACCAGTTGCCTCACAGCCTGGTACGGGAATTGCTCTGTCCACGACCGCAAGGCCCTCCAGCAGGTGGTGGAGACAGCCCAGTACATCACTGGGACCGTCCTCCCACCCATCCACGACATCTACTCGAAACAGTGCCTGAGGAAGGCTTGCGTCATCATCAAGGACCACACACCCTAGCCACGAGCTGTTCACTCCCTTACCATCGGGCAGATGGTATCAGAGCATTAGGTCTACAAGCCACAAACTACAAGCCATCAGACTGCTGAACACTTAAACCGGACTGACAGCCTGCTCTGATTCTGACTCTGATGCCCCCCAATCCCCCGTTCCCCAAAAGACGTGTAAATATTGGACTAGAAATTGAGATTCCTGTGATATACTTATCCTAAAACTATATTCTACTGAACCGTTTACTGTATGTTCATATTCTTATCTTTTATTATTTCTTATTGTTGTTGCTTTGTCGAGAAGGAACCTGCAAGTAAGCATTTATTTGGAAGGTGTATACCATATGTATCCTGTACATACGACTAATATAACTTTTTTAAAACTTGTGCGGGTAGAAAAGTCAACTACTGCAGATAAGTTCCAATGGTGACATTTAAGAAGTGAGAGGTCAAACGTGAGGAGATGTGAACAGGGCCGCTGTACTGTAGGCTGCTGGAGTCCCTCATTCATTATTTACAGAGGACCTGTCAACCTGGCCATAATGTAGGCCTAATCATCATCACTCAACCAGAGACAGAGACGGGGGTTGAGTAAAAAACATGTTTCTGGAAAATAGGAGATAGAGAGCACCTAGAGCAGGTGACCATAAATAGCAGTGGGTGACTGTAACTAGCACAAACCCATTCAGGAGTATAGCCAAGAGTTTACTGTGAGGGTCAGGGTTCAGGGATGCTCGGTCCTGTATGAGGAAAGTCCAACAGAAATATACTGTGGTAGTAAATCTATACATTAGCATTCATACTGAACAAAAATATAAACACAACATGTAAAGCGCTGGCCCATGTTTCATGAGCTGAAATAAAAGATCCCAGAAATGTTCCATACGCACAAAAAGCTTATTTCTCTCAAATGTTGTACACACATTTGTTTATATCCCTGTTAGTCATCATATATTCTTTGCCAAGATAATCCACCCACCTGACAGGTTTGGCATATCAACAATATGATTAAACAGCAGGATCATTACACAGGTGCACCTTGTGCTGGGGACAATAAAAGGCCACTCTAAAATGTGCAGTTTTGTTACACAACATAATGCCACAGATGTCTGAAGTTTTGAGGGAGGGTGCAATTGGCATGCTGACTGCAGTAATGTCCACCAGAGTGTTGCCAGAGAAGTGAACGTTCATTTCTGTACCATAAGCCGCCTCCAATGTAGTTTTAGAGAATTTGGCAGTACGTCCAACTAGCCACACAACCGCAGACCACATGTAACCACGCCAGCCCAGGACCTGCATATCCGGCTTCTTCACCTGCGTGATCATCAGATGGGGGAGGGGGGACGGGGGTGCTGAGGAGTATTTCTGTCCATAATGAAGCCCTTTTGTGGGGTAAAAAACTAATTCTGATTGGCTGGGCCTGGCTCCCCACTGGGTCAGCCTGGCTCCCAAGTGGGCCCACCCTTGTGAAATCTATAGATTAGGGCCTAATTTATTTATTTAAATTACCTGATTTCCTTATATGAACTGTAACTCAACAAAATATTTGAAATGGTTGCATGTTGCGTTTATATTTTTGTTCAGTATAGTTATGAAATAGTATTAACAAAATGGCTTTTTAACTACAGCTGAATGGTGCATTTGGATCACGGTCAAGCACCACTGAATCACGACTGTAACAGCATATACTCTGATTAAAATGTCTGACGACTGATTTTCCAAGCCATTTATTTAATACCATACTAGCATCCTTTTTGCATAGCTAAAGTCCAATTCTGGGTCCAAACTGCAGTAGTTTTAGGTTCCATTGCTTGACTTTCAGGGGATGGGGAGGTTGGAGGTTGGACTGGGGAGAGTGCTGTGATTGTATGTGGAGACGGAGAATCAGGGATGTCAGTGGAACAGGGCAGAGTGGACATATGGAAATATCACCATCAAATCACAACCGATAGCCACGACCAGGTGACTCAACAACCTGCTTGCCCCTGGTATGTTTTATCACCCAGCAGACATCTCCTGACGTTGTATAGGGAAAATAATGTTGCCGTAGGACAATCAATGAAATATTGAATCAAACTAGTACTATTATTGATAGTAGCTTTGTAATCTGACCCTGTCTGTGTGTGATCTTCTCTTTAAACAGTGTTCCAATGTAAGGTAAGATGGAAGTGTACAGGCTACAACCCTCTGATGCACTGTGAGCCTGTCATATTGTATGGCCATGGTGCTGAGGGCACTGAGAGTGAACTGTGGTCTATGAGGCAGAAACATGCTGAGACAGGCTTTAGTGCAGCATCAGCCAGGTCTTCCATTCACAAGCTGCTTTCCATTTCCTCTCAGTGAATACACACAGTACACGCTTTGCAGACATACTGTAGGTATGAAAGGAGACTCATCTATAATGGATGAATTAATGATCTCAAACGTTTTGTTTCCCAGAGATTCTATATTTTTGGGGGGAATTATCCCGAAGGAAAAAGCCAAAATATGTTGACATGGAGACCCCTGAGAGTCTACAACCACATGAGAGTGTATCAAAAATACAGTAGTTGAATCAATGTTTTTCCCACGTCATTTCAATGAAGTTACATTGAACCAACATGGAATAGATGTTGAATCGACGTCTGTGACCAGTGGGGAGGCTTGTGCATACACAGTGTCCTTCATTGTACAGCAGGTCTGACTATGAGGAATGTCTTGTCTCAGAGCCCATGTTCATATGTGTATTTTGTGGAGGTTATAACGCCAAAGGACCAGGCACAGCCAGGGTGACGTCTTTAGTTATATATACTGAGAATCGCACCTTCCCTTAACCCATCACCTGACACAAAGTCAAGAGTAATTCATGTGCAATTTAAAATGTATCTGCACTGAAAAATAAATTACGTGGAATATGTGTTTAGGAACAACTTATTTTAATGATACCACCCTTCAATTAAGCATGGGAAAACAAGGCTGCATCCGTTACCTGCCATTAGACCTCAGCATGACACTGTTATCCCCCTCTCCCCCGTTACGGAGGGAAAACAAGGCTGCATCAGTCACCTGCCATTAGACCTCAGCATGACACTGTTATCCCCCTCTCCTCAGCATGACACTGTTATCCCCTCCTCCGCTACGGAGGGAAAACAAGGCTGCATCAGTCACCTGCCATTAGACCTCAGCATGACACTGTTATCCCCTCTCCCCGTTACGGAGGGAAAACAAGGCTGCATCAGTCACCTGCCATTATCCCCTCTCCCTCGGAGGGAAAACAATGACACTGCCATTATCAGCATGACACTGTTATCCCCTCCCCCGTTACGGAGGGAAAACAAGGCTGCATCAGTCACCTGCCATTAGACCTCAGCATGACACTGTTATCCCCCTCTCCCCCGTTACGGAGGGAAAACAAGGCTGCATCAGTCACCTGCCATTAGACCTCAGCATGACACTGTTATCCCCCTCTCCCCCGTTACGGAGGGAAAACAAGGCTGCATCAGTCACCTGCCATTAGACCTCAGCATGACACTGTTATCCCCCTCTCCCCCGTTACGGAGGGAAAACAAGGCTGCATCAGTCACCTGCCATTAGACCTCAGCATGACACTGTTATCCCCCTCTCCCCCGTTACGGAGGGAAAACAAGGCTGCATCAGTCACCTGCCATTAGACCTCAGCATGACACTGTTATGCATCAGTCACCTGCCATTAGACCTCCATGACACTGTTATCCCCTCTCTACGTTACGGAGGGAAAACAAGGCTGCATCAGTCACCTCCATGACCATCCCCGTTACGGAGGGAGGCCATCAGCATGACACACTGTTATCAGTCACCTGCCATTAGACCTCAGCATGACACTGTTATCCCCTCTCCCCCGGAGGGAAAACAAGGCTGCATCAGTCACCTGCCATTAGACCTCAGCATGACACTGTTATCCCCTCTCCCCGTTACGGAGGGAAAACAAGGCTGCATCAGTCACCTGCCATTAGACCTCAGCATGACACTGTACGGAGGGAAAACAAGGCTGCATCAGTCACCTGCCATTAGACCTCAGCATGACACTGTTATCCCCCTCTCCCCCGTTACGGAGGGAAAACAAGGCTGCATCAGTCACCTGCCATTAGACCTCAGCATGACACTGTTATCCCCCTCTCCCCCGTTACGGAGGGAAAACAAGGCTGCATCAGTCACCTGCCATTAGACCTCAGCATGACACTGTTATCCCCCTCTCCCCCGTTACGGAGGGAAAACAAGGCTGCATCAGTCACCTGCCATTAGACCTCAGCATGACACTGTTATCCCCCTCTCCCCCATTACGGAGGGAAAACATGGGACACAGGCCCTATTTGTCAAGTGAACCAATTACTCCCGCTGCCTCATCTCCACATCCCCCTCCTGCCCCCACCCCTCCATTCAGAAGTTTCTGAGCCCCTTAGAGATATCCATGTCCTCAGACAGCACTAATCCTACTGTGCAGCATGAGCCAAATGCACTGAGATGAATCTGAATCCTGTTGACTAGACAAGAAAAACATAGTAACTCTGTACTCCTACCTTCATACGTATAAATATCACACCACCCCAAAATGCTAACCTCCCCTGTTATTGGTAATGGCGAGAGGTTAGCATGTCTTGGGCGAATGATCTTTAGTGCCTCTAACGTTCTCGCTCATCGTTATTCATGATTCATTCAGGGTTATTCATAATCATGGTAGCATCCACAATATTCAATGTTTAGAAACATATTCTATTCTTATTTTCAATAAAAGTTACTTCAAAATGACACAATAGATGATTTACTATTATTTTCTATTGGACACAAAATAAACTGAAACACAACCAAAACAAACTGCAAATGCAGCCAACAAGTTAATAGAGTCACAAGCTTGATGAAGTCATTGTTTTTGGAATATTGGAAATACTAAAGGTTTGACTACTTTAACACACATACAACTGAATTTGTCCAAATACTTTTGGTTACCTAAAATTGGGGGACAGTGTATAATTGTGTATCATTGTGTGTATCATAGTCAGTGTATCATTTCAAATATTAAGTAATGGAGTACAGAGACAAAACAACACAACATGTACCACTGCCAAAATACTGTTGGACTTCACTGTCTTATATAATAGTAGGCAGAGCAGGTGAAAAATACTGAAGGTAGAAATCAGAGTGGGCATGATCCATGAACCCTACAACGTCTTCATAAAAACGTAATGCTGTCGTGGCTACAAGTAAGCAGAAAAAGGTCAACAACAAGAAAACAACACAACACTCATATTTACCAAGCCAGCTATATCATGATACCTGTGTAATATTGACCCCCACTCTCCCAATCAGTACTCAATCTATTTACAGATGTAGTATTCAGAACATGTTATTGGCCTGTTATTAATCATGCTAATTAATTATTGCCATATTCAAACAGTAGTGGAAACACTTCACTTAAAATGAGGTTAACGTGACTGAATATGACATTGATCCAGCCTAGTGAAATGGCCTTATTACAGCAGCGTGATCAATGAGAGAAATGATGAGAGAAAATGCAAAGCTGGAAATGAGGCAGAGAGAGAGAGAGAGAGAGAGAGAGAGAGAGAGCGAGAGAGAGAGAGAGAGAGAGAGAGAGAGAGAGAGAGAGAGAGAGAGGGTGGGTGGGTGGGTGGAACCAAACACTGAAAATGTCATCAGGAATAATTTGCCAACAACAGACACTCATTATGAAATCCAAAGACAAGAGGGTGGGACCAGAATCAGTTTAAATACTTGATAAACTCACTATAAATAGTTGAAGAGTTACATGTATAAAGTAGTTTTGATTCTTGCATCTATTTTCTCCAGTGCTCTGAGATGCATACCTCCAGTAAGAGATATTGCTCTGTCTCCTTCCTCTCTCGATTTACCTATACAAATATGAACGACCGGCGTGTTCAAGAGACCTTTATAGGAATCACACTGGGTTTAACATCAAAGAGACTGTTGGAGTTTGAAAATGACAGAGAGGGACAAGATAATTACAAAATGCATGCGTCCAATCACACACTGATCACGAACTGGTCTTTGTACCTGTGCCTTCCCACTTCCCAGTATTGCCCACTTGTCTCCCTCCAGACAAAACTCAGTTTTCTAAGTATTCAATATGAGGGCAAAACCAGCTGCATTGCATAGTATCAGATCAGTCTGTCACGATGGAGCTAATGCTCTGTTGACACCTTCACCTCTCTATTGGTATTGACAGGCGACCTCTCAGTGACAGGCTACATTCATTCATTGGTACAGGAGAAGTGGAATAGTGCTTTCCAGGAGTTCTCCAGAGCCATTGAACATGACAGATTAAAAGCACTGGATCCGAGATAAAGGGAGCCAGTCAGGCATCAGAGGCCACATGATGGTTTATGTCAACTTCAGTGAAGTCAACCTACAATGACATGCTTCCTCACAAACACACTCAAACTGTGAGTCATAGCACTTACAAGTCTAGAAAGTTAAAAGTTATGCTTATCTTTAGTTATGACTTACCTCTTTAGAACAACTCCCACTTTCAAGGACAGGCCATGTAATTGTTTAAATATGAACAATTTCAGCAAATGACGTGTCATAAACAAATGTCATACAGAAAATGTAGCACCTTTTTATTATTTGTTGAGTATAATGCAAATGACTAAATTGAACTTTTCAACGTGGCGGTAAGCCACCAATAATGTTTATCTAGGAGAACCTAGGTGAAGTTACATTAACTGGCGATCCACTTACAGCAAGATGACATGCAATCCCATGACAGAGCAGTAAAGACCATGCAGGGAAAAGTTCAGACAAACTTGAAGAGGTATACCTGACTTTTCTTACCTTAGCAGCTAACGATGAACTCGGCTTCTCCAGGAGATCCCACAGTTTCTTTTGTTTCTCAGAACAACATGTGGTATCAAAATCCTCGCCTTCCCGGCCCCTCAAAGTTTCGGCCTCTCGTTTGAGCTCCTCGTTCATTTGTTCCTTCTTCTGGTGGTACCTGGCCTGACAGCAGGACTCCAGGTAGATCTCATCTATACCCCAGAAGTCCAGCTCCTGACTAAACGACAGGGCACACATCTCCTCCATCATGTGCAGTTTTCCCGTGCGGTAGAAATTCAGAATGGACGTGAAAGCCCCGGGGTGTCTGTCAAAAAAGTACTCATTATCATCCAAACTGTAGTCGTCGCATATCTCCATGAGAGACTCGTGGGTGTTACAGTCTCGTAGTTTGCCAAGCCTTGTTCGCGGCAACCTGTCCAGCGTTCTCCATAGAACTTCGTGGAGGAGACCCCCAACATTGAGTCCAACCCGACGGTAGTGCGCTTTGCTCCGGATTATTTCCACCGGCTCCGGTGGAAGCGAGGTGGTCGACCGAGAGCCCCCTTTAATCATCCTCACTCAAAACGTTCAGTCACTTGAGAATGAATAATGTCCGAAACTATATGGCCAGACAGGTCCAGAAGACACGGTCCTACATTAGGGTCTGTTCTCCCCTATTCCAATGGCTACAAAAGGGGAAAAGAGAAACATCAGGGGTAACTATATAAAATTGCCATCGAGCCCGATGACCTACGGGCCTGATAGAGAACGCAATGTCAGGTGGTTTATCCACTCATCAGAGAACCAAATAGATCATTTAATCCGCACAGCCGCTTTCCTCGCTGATGAGTGAGCATGGTGGGGGATGCGCAATGATAAACTCGACAACACTCGCGAGCGCTGTCCAGTGCTGAAAACGCCTATATGTCAGTATAGAAAACCATCTAATTTCCCCGCTGTGCGCAGTCCCTATACTTCGGCTCTGAAATCATTTAACTTTAGCACCACACAGAAGAGCGGTGTTTCACAAGAGCGAGGCAGCCACGGCCTGACATTTGAAGGTGTTCTTGAACTGATCACCTTAAAGAGATTTTAGCCTAACACCGATAAGTAAGAGGGTCCAGACTCGGTGAAATAGTCTTCCACAAAGTGCATGTAGTTGTAAAAAAAAAGCTCAAAGGTTCATAAAAGGGTGACGAGAAATGATGCAGTTGCTTTCTCTTTGTGCACCACTCTTGGCATTCTCTCAACCAGCTTCATGAGGTAGTCACCTGGAATGCATTTCAATTAACAGGTGTGCCTTGTTAAGAGTTAATTTGTGGAATTTCTTCCCTTCTTAATGCGTTTGAGCCAATCAGTTGTTTTGTGACAAGATAGGGGTGGTAAAGAGAAAATAGCCCTATTTGGTAAAAGACCAAGTCCATATTATGGCAAGAACAACTCAAATAAGTAAAGAGAAACGACAGTTCATCATTATTTTAAGACATGAAGGTCACTCAATACGAAACATTTCTAGAACTTTGAAAGTTTCTTCAAGTGCAGTCGCAAATCCATCAAGCGTTATGATGAAACTGGCTTTCATGAGGACTGCCACAGGAAAGGAAGACCCAGAGTTACCTCTGCTGCAGAGGAAACATTCATTAGAGTTAACTGCACCTTAGATTGCAGTTCAAATAAATGCTACACAGAGTTCAAATAACAGACATCTCAACATCAACTGTTCGGAGGACACTGCGTGAATCAGGCCTTCGTGGTTGAATTGCTGCAAAGAAACCACTACTAAACGATACCAATACAAAGAAGAGACTTGCTTGGGCCAAGAAACACAAGCAATGGACACTAGACTGATGGAAATCTGTCCATTGGTCTGATGAGTCCAAATTTGAGATTTTCTGTTCCAACCACAGTGTCTTTGTGAGATGCAGAGTAGGTGAACGAATGATCTGTAACGGTTTTCTTCTGGTGAAACAGAGGCGGACCAAAATGCAGCGTGGTGGTTATTCATGTTTAATTTATAAAGACACTATACATGAATAAACTAACAAAACAAGAAATGTGCAAAACCAAAACAGCCCTATCTGGTGCAAACACAGAGACAGGAACAATCACCCACAAACACACAGTGAAACCCAGGCTACCTAAATATGGTTCCCAATCAGAGACAATGACTAACACCTGCCTCTGATTGAGAACCATATCAGGCCAGACATAGAAATAGACAAACAAGACATCCCACATAGAATGCCCACTCAGATCACACCCTGACCAACCAAAACATAGAAACATACAAAGCAAACTATGGTCAGGGTGTGACATGATCTCCGCATGTGTGGTTCACACCATGAAGGTGTGATGGTGCTTTGCTGGTGACACTGTCTGTGATTGATTTAGAAATCAAGGCACACTTAGCCAGCATGGCTACCGCTTAGTGGGACTATGATTTGGTTTGCGCTTAGTGGGACTATCATTTGTTTTTCAGGACAATGTTTTTTCAGGACAATGACCCAACACACCTCCAGGTTGTGTAAGGGCTTTTTGACCAAGAAGGAGAGTGGAGTGTTGCATCAGATCATCTGGCCTCCACAATCACCCGGCCTCAACCCAATTGAGATGGTTTGGGATGAGTTGGACCACACAGTGAAGGACAAGCAGCCAACAAGTGCTCAGCATATGTGGGAACACCTTCAATACTGTTGGAAAAGCATTCCAGGTGAAGCTGGTTGAGAGAATGCCAAGAGTGTGCAAAGCTGTCAAGGGTGGCTACTTTGAAGAATCTAAAATATTTTGATTTGTTTAACAATTGTCTGTTTTCTAAATGATTCCATATGTGTTATTTCATAGTTTATTCTACAATGTAGAAAATAGTAAAAATAAAGAAAAACCCTTGAATGGGTAGGTGTCCAAACATTTGGCTTGTATTCTGTATGTATATATATATATATATATACACACACTACCGTTCAAAAGTTTGGGGTCACTTAGAAATGTCCTTGTTTTTTGTCCATTAAAATAACATCAAATTGATCAGAAACATAGTGTAGACATTGTTAATGTTGTAAATGACTACTGTAGCTGGAAACGGCAGATTTTTTATGGAATATCTACATAGGTGTACAGAGGCCCATTATCAGCAACCATCACTCCTGTGTTCCAATGGCACGTTGTGTTAGCTAATCCAAGTTTATCATTTTAAAAGGCTAGTTGATCTGTCACGCCTGCTCGCTCCCGCTCTTCCCCTCTGGTGCCTGAGGGCGCCAGACTGCCCTGCATTACGTACTCCTGCCACCATCATTAAGCACACCTGCCTTCCCTCATCACGTGCATCAGCGATTTATTGGACTCACCTGGACTCAATCAACTGTTCCCCAGCTCTGTTCCCCACTTCTGCATTATAGTTTGCATGTCATTTTGTTACCTGTGTGCTGACGCTATTCCTGTCTTGTTCCTTATTAAATGTTTGACTCCCCGTACCTGCTTCTCGACTCCAGCATCGGCCCTTACAGAATGCAGAAGCCATCAAATGAAGCATCGGAGAGTGCTGGCGGTTCTGTTGGTGGTGACGTTGTGTCCGGGGCTACCGCCGGTGGAACTGGGGGTGCTTTAGCTGGATCGTCGTGTTTCCATGCCCTAGCCGACTCGAGAGGTTTCCTTGCCCCGGTTGGCTCGGAAGGGGCCCATCCCACGTAAGGCCTCAGCTAGATCGCCAGCCGGCTCGTCAGGCTGCTACATATCAGCCGAATCATCGGGCTCCCACGCCTCAGCGGGATTGACAGGCTTTCACGCCTCAGCCGGATCGTCAGGCTCCTATGTCTCAGCCGGCGCGCCAGGCTCCCACGCCTCTGCTATTTCTGGGGGATTTTACGCCTAGCCGGCATGTCCTTTGCTCGTGCCTTGGCTGTCCCGTCAGGCTCGCCCAGGTGGGCGCCACAGAGGAAGAGGTACTGTCACGCCTGCTCCCGCTCCTCCCCCATGGTGTCCGAGGGCGCCAAGCTGCCCTGCATTATACACTCCTGCCACCATCATTACGCACACCTGCCTTCCCTCGTCATGCGCATCAGCAATTTATTGGACTGACCTGGACTCAATCACTTGTTTATTAACTCCCCTATATTTGTCATTTCCCCAGCTCTGTTCCTCGCTGCTGCATTGATTGTCATCTCTCTTTGTGTTTCGCAGTTCTGACGCTGTTCCTGTCCTGTTGCATATCCATTCCTAATTAAATGTCAACTCCCCGTACCTGCTTCTCTTCTATAGCGTTGTTTCTTACAAGAAAACCCTATTGCAATTATGTTAGCAAAGCTGAAAACTGTTCTGATTAAAGAAGCAATAAAGCTGGGCTTCTTTAGACTAGTTCAGTATCTGGAGCATCAGCATTTGTGGGTTCGATTACAGGCTCAAAATGGCCAGAAACAAAGACCTTTCTGATGAAACTCGTCAGTCTATTCTTGTTCTGAGAAATGAAGGCTACTTCATGCAAGAAATTGTCAAGAAACTGAAGATCTCGTACACCGCCGTGTACTACTCCCTTCACAGGACAGAGCAAACTGGCCCTAACCAGAATAGAAAGAGCGGGAGGCCCCGGTGCACAACTGAGAAAGAGGACAAGTACATTAGAGTGTCTAGTTTGAGAAACAGACACCTCACAAGTTCTCAACTGGCAGCATCATTAAATATTACCTGCAAAACACCAGTCTCAACATCAACAGTGAAGAGGTGACTCCGGGATGCTGGCCTTCGAGGCAGAGTTCCTCTGTCCAGTGTCTGTGTTCTTTTGCCCATCCGTCTGAGATATGGGTTTTTCTTTGCAACTCTCCCATGATGCGCAGCTCCAGCCACAGGACAACGCCGGCCAGAGTGACGCCTCCGAGGACGAGGAGCAGGCCGGTCTGGGTGGCAAAGATGGAGATCACGGATGATGTTGTGATCCAGAATGTCCTCCACCAGAACCCAACACCACTCCTCTGGACTGTACCCCTCCCAGTCCGCCAGGTACTGCAGCCGACGCCCACGATGTCGGGAGTCCAGTAGGGATCTAGCGGCATAGGCGGGACCTCCCTCGACATCCACGGGGGGGTGGAGGGGAGTCGTGGGGGACAGCCTCAGCCAGGGGACCAGAGGACCAGGAGCCACCGGCTTGAGAAGGGAGACATGAAACGACGGTGAGATGCAGTAGTCACTGGGGAGCTGTAATCTATACGTCACATCACTGACCCTCCAGAGAACCTTGAACGGCCCCACAAACTGGGGGCTCAGCTTTTTGCAGAGCAGGCGGAGTGGGAGCTTCTTGGTAGAGAGCCATACACGATCACCAGGATGGAACACTGGAGTCTCACTGTGGTGGCGGTCTGCCTGCTTCTGACAGTGGATGGTGTGCTGGAGTCTCACGTGAGCGTCGCTCCACACTTCTGTGCACCTGAACCACTCATCCACCGCAGGAGCGCTGGTCTGGCCCTGGGTCCACGGAGTCAGGAGTCAGGACCGGTTGATAACCCAGAACACACTGGAAGGGAGTCAGGACCAGTTGATAACCCAGAACACACTGGAAGGGAGTCAGGACCGGTTGATAACCCAGAACACACTGGAAGGGAGTCAGGACCGGTTGATAACCCAGAACACACTGGAAGGGAGTCAGGACAGGTTGATAACCCAGAACACACTGGAAGGGAGACAGGACCGGTTGATAACCCAGAACACACTGGAAGGGAGACAGGACCGGTTGATAACCCAGAACACACTGGAAGGGAGTCAGGACAGGTTGATAACCCAGAACACACTGGAAGGGAGACAGGACCGGTTGATAACCCAGAACACACTGGAAGGGAATCAGCCTGGTGGAGGAGTGACGTAGCAAATCATTTGTTCTATTTTCTACATTGTAGAATAGTAGTGAAGACATTAGTGAATAGTGAAGACATTAAAACTATGAAATAACATATGGAATCATGCAGTAACCAAAAGTGTTAAATAGATTTTATATTTTTCAAATAGCCACCCTTTGCCTTGATGACAGCTTTGCAAACTAGTGTACACATATATATTTGACAAAATTTACAATCTTGGCAAGGTAGTTGCTTTGGTGTCCCCTGCAGTAGGCATGATCAACGGCCAACATGTAGTACATTATTTATTTATTTTATTTCACCTTTATTTAACCAGGTAAGCTAGTTGAGAACAAGTTCTCATTTGCAACTGCGACCTGGCCAAGATAAACCATAGCAAATCGACACATGCACCAACACAGAGTGGCCCAAAGAGTATACAGAATGATGTCTCTGCGTAGAGGTGGATCAGATAATCACCAGCAGCAAGAGCAACATCATTGATGTATACAGAGAGGAGAGTCGGCCCGAGAATTGAACCCTGTGGCACACCTATAGAGACTGCCAGAGGTCCGAACAACAGGCCCTCCGATTTGACACATTGGACTCTATCAGAGAAGTAGTTGGTGAACCAGGCGAGGCAAACATTAGAGAAACCAAGACTGTCAAGTCTGCCAATAAGAATGTGGTGATTGACACAGTCGAAAGCCTTGGCCAGGTTGATAAATTCAGCTGCACAGTAATGTCTCTTATCGATGGCGGTTATGATGTCGTTTAGGACCTTGAGTGTGGCTGAGGTGCACCCATGACCAGCTCTGAAACCAGATTGCATAGCAGAGAAGGTACGGTGGGATTCCAAATGGTCGGTAATCTGTTTGTTAACTTGGCTTTCGAAGACCTTAGAAAGACAGGGTAGGATAGATATAGGTCTGTAGCAGTTTGGGTCTAGAGTGCCACCCCCTTTGAAGAGGGGGATGACTGCGGCACCTTTCCAATCTTTGGGAATCTCAGACGATACGAAAGAGAGGTTGAACAGGCTAATAATAGGGGTTGCAACAATTTTGGCAGATAATTTTAGAAAGAGAGGGTCCACATCCTTACCACAGGTTTACTCTGGAAACCGCAAATAAGCTAAAGGTATTTTACAAGATTTAGTCTTGGCAAGGTAGCTGCTTTGGTGTCCCCTGCAGTAGGCATGATCAATGGCCAACGTACATGATGACACAAAACATAGAAGAACAAATCAAGCAGCAATCAAAGCACTATTGTGCGCAAGGGAGAGCAGGTGTCTATGTTACATCATTACTATGATATGCCTTCTATTGTATAGTATTGTATTGTATATCCTATTAGGCTGTTATAACAAAGTTATACAATCTGGATATGAGGGTCATTTGCGATTCTCCAATGTTTGTCATTTGAGGAACCCTCATTGCACTTGGTACAACCAACGATGTGTACAGAACAAACCCTGAATGACTGACAGGGGGCGCTTTATTGAAGAAACCACACAGTTATCTTGGTACTCCTCCTCAATTGTAAAAAAGATTTAGGAAGCAATAGAAATGCATTTATTAATGTCTACATTCATTTTTGACACCTTTATTATATTACAGACGCCTTAATGCATTCTTTGAAATGATATTACGTGAACTAAACATTTTTAAAAAAGGAAAAAAATTGTAAAAACATTTTCCTTCATGTATTTTCTTTAGAGAGTACCAATGTTACTGTCCCTACTACAACAAACAAATACTTAATTACATCTAGAATTCCATTATTTCCAATGGAGGACTGCTCCTACTTGGGAGTGCCAATATGGCCGACCAGTGGTTTCCAAAGCCTCTCAATGGGCAATACATTGCTTCAGCAAGCCAGGGTTTATATACATCATGCTTTACAATTGCAACCTCTTTGTACATGCATAAGCTTTACCACTCAATGTTATGCTGCTGGGATCCCCAGAAACCTGTTAGGGGGATATGGACTCAGTAATGTAAAGAGTGACTAAAAAGTAGGCCAACTCTTATTGGTCAACTGGGCTATTAATTATTTTCAAATGACATATAAATCTAAACTTTCCATTCACTCTGCCTCCGACCAGCAGGGCAATGTCAGTGTGACGAATGTGTGGTTAGCTCTGTTTAAAGAGTGGCCAGCCACCCCATTACTCTCAAAGCATCTACCAAATAGTTCTCTGATGCAATGGACACAACTGTCATGAGACTGGAGGGGATTTATGACACCAATTAATCACTGGGATAAGCTCCAAATTTGTTGTGAACATTTAAAAAAAAATATATATAATTGTAATTAGGTGGGGCAAGAGTTTATATGGAAAGCACTTTAAACACATGGGGCTGGTATTATTGAGCCAAGCTAATCATGGATACAGCATATTGTATAAACAAAATAGTGAAGAACAAAAACAAACCCTTTAAAGTGAAATATACAAATTATAATTCAAGATAAATAGCACAATAACATTACACTGTACATTTGTGTTGGTACAAAAATACATACAAGACTTTATATTGTCAAACACTTTGAAATGAGAATAAATTGACGTCTGGTTTGAGAGATCTCCGCACCCGTCTCTGTCTTCAATGTGACCGTCTAGGTTTATATCTGATGGCCAGGTCTCCTTCGGGCTGCAACATTCCAAACCCATAGCGACTGGAGTTCACCTCTGGCATCTGAGCCTCTGGATCGCACAGCTCCAGTTCTAGATGAGACAGCACCAGGTACACAAACCTGAACACACAGAGAGAGAGACACAATAGGTAAGTTGTTGACATAATACATTACAAACGTGTCTAAACTGTAACATTTTCTGTTTGCATATACCAGTTTTTGCATACCCCATTTGTATTTTCCTTTGGAATGGGCTATTTGCATAGCAGTGAAATTCATCTCACTGGAACCCAATCTTGCATAGACACCTGGAGGAGTCTGCATAGTCACAAACAGCTGCTAAGCCTTCCATCTCCCCAAATCAATTGTCTGTCCCAGAATTTAGTTTGTCCCTGATTCTGGTGAGGTGGGGACTTCTGACCCCCCCCCCCCCCCCCCCCCCCACCGACTTCCTCTGCCCTCCCCTAACACCCACTAGGAACACTCAGACACTCACTGTCTGATTGAGCTGATAGCAAAGCGTTTGCCCACACAGCCATTGGTGCCCGCGCCCCATGGCATGGTGTAGTACTTGAGCCGTCTCCCTCCTTTAAAGAAGTCCTTCTTCACAGAACCTTCCTGGTTGAGGAAGCGGTCATACTTGAATCTCTATGACAGGAAACACAGGGAGGTAAAGCAGTGAATCCGGCTCATACTGACAAATTATGATCAAACATGACTGTTCCCCCACGCTTCCTGCAACACGCAACCATATCATATCAGATGGCAATATTAGCCTATTATTTCAATTTCCCTGCATATTCCACTAATTGTATTGTACTGTAGGGTGGAGAAGGACAACAGAATGACACAGCCGTGTAACTAAGTCCCTTCCCATACAGGCTAATCCGCAGATGGACTTGAAACTAATCTTTATTGTCCATCAATTAGGGAGCTATTCTTTGATAATGTGGGAGGGACAAGTGACATCCATACTTGTGGTTCCTGGTGGATCTCAGGGTCCATCTGAGGGCTTATGAATGGGAACAGACACACTCTGTCCCCACTCCTGAGTTTGTACTCCTGCCCATCGGCCATGTGCAGGGTCTTTGCCTGTACTACCTCTCTGGTAATGAAGGGGGCAGCACTGAGCCTCAGCGTCTCCTCTAAGGCACTGTCTGGGATGGGGAGGGCAAAGAAAAGAAGAGGATTAACACTAATGTACTCATTAGGCATATCAAATCAAATTGTATTGGTCACATACACATATTTAGCAGATGTTATTGCGGGTGTAGCAAAATGCTTGGGGTTATGTAAGGGTTATGTCCTCATAATAGATTCACCAATATAATTCTTAATTGATGACTCCCTGCAGAGGAATTGCACATTAAAAAGGGCTAGTCAGGTTACTATATTCAGGTTAGTGTCATTATTTGCACTAGAGGTTAGACCACCTGTTGATGGTGACATGGGAGCCATTAGCTAATTGAGAGCATCTTTCATAGTCGGAGCAGGTGGATCTGCTCTGGTCTTTTAGTCATTGAGTTCCTTGTCTTTGTGCAGATTACCCAGGAAACAAGTAATCCTCACCAAAGACAGGTGTGTGCTGTAGCCTGTCCAGTAGGGGACACTGTGCTGAGTCCTGCCCTGAGATCTTGCTGAACTCCTTCTTCACCGCCCTCATGGCCTCAGGATTGGTCAACAGGAAACCCAAGAGCCAGAATGCAGCAGGTCCAACGTTACCCTGGCCACAAATGAAGATAGACATGAAGGCAATGACAGTGAGTTCCCTCTCCGATAGTTCACAGAGAGATTGTACAGGTAGCAATTATGTAATCGGAGAAGAGAACATTACACACTGCATGACAGCTCTTATTATTTTCTCTCATAGTCGTGTAGTTCACACAAAGGGCAACCAACACTTGTCTGTACAGTTAAATCCTTTCCTGTGTTTCTATGATAGAAAACCACATTCTGGCTACTGTCAGGAAGTAAGTGCTGTAATGGCTTACTTCAAAAGGAAATACATTAGATATCAAACAGAGACTCAATATGGAGTGTTTGAGGGCACACTGGCCTGTCCATGGCCATCTCTCTGTGTTTGTACATGACTGGAAAGACCACTGAATTTACATTGCCTCCAGACCAAACGATGTTTGCTATGTAACAAACTGCACACAATATAATACCACAAGGAGGAGACCGGGTTTGGTGAGGATATTGTCGGTAACACTTTTTGTTCTTTACTAAATTATTAGTGTTACTGAAAAAAAGGGAACTGAAAGATGGCAATCAAGAGTTGCATGATGATGGTAGATCATGTGTCTGCGGGAAATGTTAGAGGCAGTTATCAGTTCTCAATGGGTGAAGTAATGTCTACGCAGCAGGGTTGGGTTCAATTCCATTTCAATTCAGAAAGATAACATTGACCCCAACCCTGCTAAGAAGAGTGTACTCAGAATGTACTTAAGTCTCAGAATGTGTTCAGATGCACTTGAAGACATCTTTGTATTTACAGCCTACTTTTTCCATCTTGGGATTCCAAGGGTTCATTTAGCTGACATCATACACCTTTCTCTACATAAAGAGGCTACCAGTGCACTCTTGTGGTAAAGATGAGTATTAAACTCATGTCTGTCTTTCTGTTGTGAAGTACTTATTAGAGCAGGAGGAGCAGACTGCAGTGTCACTCTGTGACAACAATTCCAGTACGGAAGATCCCACTGAGGCCCATGTACCACTGGGACTCGCAGTAGTCTAACTTAGAGATAGTATATCTGCCCTCTCTTAGATAACAACACTCAAATAAGGTCTAACTGTTCTGGGGGTTTTCCATACACTCCAGTGGTTGAGAATACAGCGTTAGTATTCATCTTAAAGCACTGCAATTATTTATAGTCTTTCAAGAATAATCACTTATTATAAAATCATTCTACAATGGTTGGACAAGGCATAAAATGTGGCAGACAAACAGGCACAGTAGAATCAGAATTTGAGAGGCACACTGTGTTGGAAGCCGAATTTTACAAAGACTAACCCTAACCAATCGAGACTAGCATCTGACATTGGCATGTGAGCGTCTTTGTATTGGAACATTATCATGTTTAAGATGGCTGCTAGCCAGAAGGGTGTGCTGCTAAATAACTTGGTGTCATTGTTGGCCCATCTCCAAAAAGCTATTGAATAGAATGGAATTTTTCTATCTATGGATGTAATGGAACAACAGGGATTTTCACCAATCGTTCATGACAACTGTTCATAACAGCTATAAATAGCTGGGCAGCTATCTTTGTATTGGAACATTGTCATGTTTAAGATGGCTGCTAGCCAGAAGGGTGTGCTGCTGAATAACTAGGGGTCATTGTTGAACCACCTCCAAAAAGCTTTTGAATTGAAATAAAATGTTCTATCTACAGTGGGGAGAACAAGTATTTGATACACTGACGATTTTGCAGGTTTTCCTACTAACAAAGCATGTAGAGGTCTGTAATTTTTATCATAGGTACACTTCAACTGTGAGAGACTAAAATCCAGAAAAATCACATTGTATGATTTTTACCAGTTAAGGATAGGCAGAATACTGCCCCCCTTGGAGGAATTGCGTGCCCATAGTAAACTGAAAAGAAATCTGTCCAAAATTGTTAATATATGCATATAATAATTATTATTGGATAGAAAACACTCTAAAGCTTCTAAAACCGTTTGAATTATGTCTGTAAGTATAGCAGAACTCACAGGGCAGGCAATCTCCCAAACTATTTTTGGGAGCCTCAAACTTGGGGCAACTTTGACGTCATCGCCCCCACCCTTCCCAACCAGCTATGGATCTGGAGACACTTTCTATGTCTTCCACTAGATGTCCTCATTCAGTACAGCGTTTAATTGTGCAAATCCCGCGAGTTTTGAGCCTTTGGTAGGCAAAAGACTGAGTGTCGCGAGAAAATTCAAGGTTACGAGAGCGCGCTTTTTGGAGACACGTCCTTTTGTTCCAGATCGCCTGCGAAGAAGCACGTTCGTCCGAGAGATTAGATAATTGTTTTGTACGTTTAGAACATCCTAAAGCTTGATTGTTCACTTAGTTTGACCAGTTTAGTCGACATATAATATGTAATTTTGAAGTTTTGATGCGCAACTGTTCGTGACCAGAAGTAATTTTTGGTAGTATTTCAGCTGGAACTTGCAGCATATGCTAATACAAAGACACACGACTTGAAACCAAACAATGTGTTGTGTAAGTATGACTTCTTCCACTACATTCTGATCGAAGACCATCAAAGGTAAGGGAATATTTATGTTGTAATTTTGTGTTTCTGTTGACTCCAACATAGCGGAGAAATATTGCTTATGTCTGAGCGCCGTCTCAGATTATTGAAAAATGAACGATTTCTGTAACGTTAAAAAGAAATGTGACAAAGCGATTGCATTAAGAAGCAGTGTATCTTTCTAACTATATGTAGAACATGTATATTTAGTCAAAGTTTATGATGTGTATTGCTGTTATCTGGCGGAGTTATCTATAATTTCTCCAGACATTTTTTATCATTTTCTGAACATGGCGTCAATGTAAACGGTGATTTATGGATATAAATGGCATATTATTGAAAAAAACATAAATGTACTGTGTAACATGTCCTATTACAGTCATCTGATGAAGATTTTCAAAAGGTTAGTGAATTATTTTTCTTTTAATCCTGCGTTTGTTTATTGCATCTTTTGTTCGACAAAATGGCTGTATATTGGCTGTGTCTTTGGTGGTGGTTTGACATAAATTTGTGCTATGTTTTCGCCGTAAAACATTTTATAAATCTGACTCGCTGGGTAGATGAACAAGGTGTTTATCTTTCATTTGAGCTATTGGACTTGTTAATGTGTGGAGGTTAAATATTTCTAAGAATATTTTTGCATTCTGTGCGCCATCTTTTGAGTTGAGCTTTTGGGGGCGGGGTGCCCTTGGGGAACGTGGTAGCGTGAACAAGTTTTAAGTAATTAATTAGCATTTTATTGCATGACATAAGTATTTGATCACCTACCAACCAGTAACAATGCAGGCTCTCACAGACCTGTTAGTTTTTCTTTAAGAAGCCCTCCTGTTCTCCACTCATTACCTGTATTAACTGCATCTGTTTGAACTCGTTACCTGTATAAAAGACACCTGTCCACACACTCAATCAAACAGACTCCAACCTCTCCACAATGGCCAAGACCAGAGAGCTGTGTAAGGACATCAGGGATACAATTGTAGACCTGCACAAGGCTGGGATGGGCTACAGGACAATAGGCAAGCAGCTTGGTGAGAAGGCAACAACTGTTGGCGCAATTATTAGAAAATGGAAGAAGTTCAAGATGACGGTCAATCACCCTCGGTCTGGGGCTCCATGCAAGATCTCACCTCGTGGGGCATCAATGATCATGAGGAAGGTGAGGGATCAGCCAAGAACTACACAGCAGGACCTGGTCAATGACCTGAAGAGAGCTGGGACCACAGTCTCAAAGAAAACCATTAGTAACACAATACGCCGTCATGGATTAAAATCCTGCAGCGCACGCAAGGTCCCCCTGCTCAAGCCAGCGCATGTCCAGGCCCGTCTGAAGTTTGCCAATGACCATCTGGATGATCCAGAGGAGGAATGGAAGAAGGTTATGTGATCTGATGAGACAAAAATAGAGCTTTTTGGTCTAAACTCCACTCGCTGTGTTTGGAGGAAGAAGAAGGATGAGTACAACCCCAAGAACACCATCCCAACCGTGAAGCATGGAGGTGGAAACATCATTCTTTGGGGATGCTTTTCTGCAAAGGGGACAGGACGACTGCACCGTATTGAGGGGAGGATGGATGGGGCCATGTATCGCGAGATCTTGGCCAACATTCTCCTTCCCTCAGTAAGAGCATTGAAGAAGGGTCGTGGCTGGGTCTTCCAGCATGACAACGACCCGAAATACACAGCCAGGGCAACTAAGGAGTGGCTCCGTAAGAAGCATCTCAAGGTCCTGGAGTGGCCTAGCCAGTCTCATGACCTGAACCCAATAGAAAATCTTTGGAGGGAGCTGAAAGTCCGTATTGCCCAGCGACAGCCCCGAAACCTGAAGGATCTGGAGAAGGTCTGTATGGAGGAGTGGGCCAAAATCCCTGCTGCAGTGTGTGCAAACCTGGTCTAGAACTACAGGAAATGTATGATCTCGGTAATACCAAATATTAAGTTTGGCTTTTCTGATGTATCAAATACTTATGTCATGCAATAAAATGCAAATTAATTACTTAAAAATCATACAATATGATAATCTGGATTTTTGTTTTAGATTCTGTCTCTCACAGTTGAAGTGTACATATGATAAAAAATTATAGACCTCTACATGCTTTGTAAGTAGGAAAACCTGCAAAATCGGCAGTGTATCAAATACTTGTTCTCCCCACTGTATGTGTGTAATGGAACAGGGATTTTCACCAATCATTCATGAGACCTGTTCAGAACAGCTATAAATAGCTGGGCAGCCCTTGCTTTGTAACAATGACAGAACTCACAGGGAGGTGAGTTCAGGGATTGAATGTGACTCACCTGTGTGGCCCAGAGCTGCAGCAGCAGGGCTCTCCTCTGTGTCTCCTCGTCAGCGCCCTCCTCCTGCAGAAGGTGCCTGTAGCATCTCAGCCAGGTGCTGGACCCCGAGCCCTCACCCAGCCCCGCCGGGGCCAACAGATCCCACAGACGCACCCGTACACTGTGGGCAGTCCTCTTCTCCTCTGACCGACAGACAGACACCCACACAAAAACACACAGGCACAGACAGTCAAGAGTAAACACAAAAAAAAAAACACACACACACACAGGTTAAACAGAGTTAATGTGATTAGTGCCGTGAAAAAGTATTTGCCCCCTTTCTGATTTTCTCTATTTTTACATAGTTTTACTGAATGTTATCAGATCGTCAACCAAAACCAAATATTAAATAAAGGGAACCTGAGTGAACAAATAAAACATTTGGATACTTTTTACATTTATTTAATAAATAAAGTTATGCAGGAGGAAACCTGACACCATCCCGACGGTGAAGCATGGTGGTGGCAGCATCATGCTGTGGGGACGTTTTTCAGCAGCAGGGACTGGGAGACTAGTCAGAATCGAGGGAAAGATGAACGGAGCAAAGTACAGAGATATATCCTTGATGAAAACCTGCTCCAGAGTGCTCAGGGCCTCAGACTGGGGCGAATGTTTACCTTCCAACAGGACAACAACCCTAAGCACACAGCCAAGACAATGCAGGAGTGGCTTCGGGACAAGTCTTTGAATGTCCTTGAGTGGCCCAAGCAGAGCCCAGACTTGAACCTGATCGAACATCTTTGGAGAGACCTGAAAATAGCTGTGGAGCGACACTCCCCATCCAACCTCGCAGAGCTTGAGAGGATCTGCAGAGAAGAAATGGGAGAAACTCCACCAAATACAGGTGTGCCAAGCTTGTAGCGTCATACCTAAGAAGACTCGAGGCTGTAATCGCTGCTAAAAGGTGCTTCAACAAAATACTGAGTAAAGGGTCTGAATACTTATGTAAATTTGATATTTCAGTATTTTTTATTTTTATTTTCTAAAATGTTTTTATTTTATTTTATTTTTTGATTTGTCATTATGGGGTTGTGTGTGTAAATTGATGAGGGGGAAAAAAGCGATTTAATCAAATTTAGAATAAGGCTAACGTTAAAAAAAGGGTGAAAAAATTCAAGTGGTCTGAATAGTTTCCGAATGCACTGTATTTTACTAATGTAAATGAGCATGACATAAATATGAAGCAATGAGTGAGTCATCGATGTGACATGAAACATCAATGATATCCACATGCCATATGAATGGAAAGAGGTGACAATAGAGACACTGGTGGGGAAGATACTATCAGAAACAGGAGATATGTGGTAGTAAGTCTGGAGGTAAAAACATATACAGTATGCATTGTGAGAAAAGAGTAAAATCGTAGATAAGGGAATGAAAGGGACAGGTGACAGTGAAATGGTGAGAGAAGACATAGGTGTGTCAGGTGACATCAGATAGAGCCTGTATGAAACAGGTGTGAGAGGAGACGACATAGCGACCATGAGTAATATGCCAGTGTGAATCGGAAATATTTTACATTTACATTTAAGTCATTTAGCAGACGCTCTTATCCAGAGCGACTTACAAATTGGTGCATTCACCTTATGACCTATGATTGAAATATGATTCAAACATATGACCCGCTCAGATAAAATAATTCACTGCAGTGATCGCACCATGGCAACCGAAAAAAAAAACTAAAGTCCTTTCACTGATGAGGTCACCACAGTGAGTCCATGGACAAATGACATATCAAAAACAGCCAGACGACTCAATGATACAAAAGCTGACTCATATAAAGTGATAATAATACAGATTGAATTCTCCCTCTATTCAATCTTTATAATACATTCAAAATCAGGGTAAAACATTCCATCTATAATACCACATTCATAATTAATTGAGCCCTAAGATCGGACACAATTACTCTTTATTTTCATCCACTCACATCCATCTGCCATTGTACTTTTACACAGATTTAAAACCTTGTGGTTCATAATGTTTCTTTCAGAGACCATGTTTCATTTAGTCACCTGGTTTTAGCATGGTCCTGGCCATTTTGGTCAGGAGGTTGTCAAACTTCCGGTACTCCGCGTAAACGGCAATGGGGTCTGTTCTGTTACTTTTCTGCTCCCCTTCGAAATGTGTGAGGTACCCTGCCCTGAGGGAGAGAGAGTGGGTAGGTGAGTTTGTGGGTGTAGGGTAGTATGTCGTTTCCCTAGTCAGACAGGTTGCCTCCCACAATGTAACAATGTTCCGGCATGTTACCTGAGGTCTCAGATATACAGTAGGGCAAAAAAGTATTTAGTCAGCCACCAATTGTGAAAGTTCTCCCGCTTAAAAAGACGAGAGAGGCCTGTAATTTTCATAGGCACACTTCAACTATGACAGACAAAATGAGAAAACAAATCCAGAAAATCACATTGTAGGATTTTTAATGAATGAATTTGCAAATTATGGTGGAAAATAAGTATTTGGTCACCTACAAACAAGCAAGATTCCTGGCTCTCACAGACCTGTAACTTCTTCTTCAAGAGGCTCCTCTGTCCTCCACTCGTTACTTGTATTAATGGCACCTGTTTGAACCTGTTATCAATATAAAAGACACCTGTCCACAACCTCAAACAGTCACACTCCAAACTCCACTATGGCCAAGACCAAAGAGCTGTCAAAGGACACCAGAAACAAAATTGTAGACCTGCACCAGGCTGGGAAGACTGAATCTGCAATAGGTAAGCAGCTTGGTTTGAAGAAATCAACTGTGGGAGCAATTATTAGGAAATGGAAGACATACAAGACCACTGATAATCTCGTTGTTTTTGGAGGACAAAGAATGCTGAGTTGCATCCAAAGAACACCATACCTACTGGGAAGCATGGGGGTGGAAACATCATGCTTTGGGGCTGTTTTTCTGCAAAGGGATCAGGACGACTGATCCGTGTAATGGAAAGAATGAATGCAACGAAGGAGTGGCTTCGTAAGAAGCATTTCAAGGTCCTGGAGTGGCCTAGCCAGTCTCCAGATCTCAACCCCATAGAAACTCTTTGGAGGGAGTTGAAAGTCTGTGTTGCCCAGCAACAGCCCCAAAACATCACTGCTCTAGAGGAGATCTGCATGGAGGAATGGGCCAAAACACCAGCAACAGTGTGTGAAAACCTTGTGAAGACTTACAGAAAATGTTTGACCTCTGTCATTGCCAACAAAGGGTATATAACAAAGTATTGAGATAAACTTTTGTTATTGACCAAATACTTATTTTCCACCATAATTTGCAAATAAATTCATAAAAAATCCTACAATGTGATTTTCTGGATTTTATTTTCTCATTTTGTCTGTCATAGTTGAAGTGTACCTATGATGAAAATTACAGGCCTCTCATCTTTTTAAGTGGGAGAACTTACACAATTGGTGGCTGACTAAATACTTTTTTGCCCCACTGTACAAGACTAGGTGGTATGCCAAACAAACCGAGCTTGCTAGTTTAGGTAGCAATTACGCATAGGAAACCATGTCAAAGAGTAGTCATTTCATTGATTGACGTTGCCTTAAGTGATGGTTAAGATTCATTTCCTATCGATGTCCTCCCACTTAAGGTCAACAGGTACACTTCCTGTGTTCCACTGCTCACCCACATGATTAGTGTTCACAGCGTAGGCCATTACTAGTATAAACTTCTCTCACGCGAAAAGTTGTAATGGCTACATTATCTGCTTCGCATTAGGACGCTGAGTGTTTAAATGACCAACTCAAACATCTCTGGCATCGCTATAAATAAAAAGCCTTCTACAGTGTGTAGGCGTGGAGAGTGCTACAGGAAGGGCAGCCTAGAAGCATAGCGTTTGTGTGAGAGGGAGGCTCAAATAAGCATGGGTGGCACTACTCTTTCATTAGATGCCTCTTACGTGCCACTCAACATTCTTCTTGGTGTATTTACAAACAAAGTGGCTCGTGGAACAGGCTTGTGCATAAACTGTTTATCCCAGGTGTTTGACGTAGGCCCTGGTTGACACGTCGGTGAATGAGTGAGTGAGTGAGTGAGTGAGTGAAATAGAGAGAGAAGAATAGTGTTGGACATTTTTTGTGTCCTCGGTGTCTCTGCAAATGCGTGACTACATGTAACGTGTTGAGTCCTGATTATTGTGTTAGGATGTTCTGTGACTGCTCTCAGGGAAGGGACTGATAGAAGAACACAAAGAAGGGAACACATTGTTACTTTGGCCCAATGCCCAGAAACTGTGTGTGCAAGGTCATTATCAGCCTATTTAGTACTTACTTAGTTCTGGGATCTACATGGAAGTTCTGGGAACTCCATTTTAGGATTTAGAGAATAGTAAGTGATTGAGTGAAATGATTTTTGTATGATTGACTAATTTACTGAAAAAGGGAAATTAGTTCACAGAATGATTGAGGTATGAGTAAATTGTTAGAGTAACGTAAACTGATAAGGTATAATTAAAAGTAATAATGGGGAAATGGAACAGTAAAAGTATATATAAAGACCCAGATTGGGCAACAAAGGGACCCAGTAAAGTGATGGCAAAGAAATTTGGTAAGGGGCTACTGTGTCAGACAGCATGGACTGACCCTGCGAAAGATGCTGTGAAGTTTGAAGAGGTGAGAGCAATCATTTCCATGTATAACCCCCCCACCTGTGAAATTGAGGAAATACCCTGTCGGTGCTAGAAGTTCAAGTGGAACAAGTGTAAGGTAGGTTGGAACAGTGATGCAACCAGAGCCAACCGTGCTGACCAACTCATTGCTGTGTTTGATAATGTAAAGACAACATACCCAAAAGCACACAGACTGGCAGAAATACATTCCACCATAATGAAGGCCGATGAGAGCTTTGAGGAATATCAGGAACGAATGGAGAATATCTTCCTCCACCACTCTGATCTGACCCCTGACCAAGAATGATATGGCAGCCTGCTGTGCCATGCCATGGTTACTAGCCTGCGACAAGACCTGAAGACAGCTGTGACCCCTACATGCATTTGGTGGGAGATAAAGACCCTAGCTGATGTCAAACTTTAAATCACCCATGCAGAAAGACAGACTAAGTGAAAGAACTCCAAGACTGGAGCTAAACTACACGCTGCACAGTTTATGTTTTTCACTGGAGGAAGAGGATACCGTGGAGGTGGAGGTCAAGGATGATGCTGAGAGAGGAATGGGAAGAGGGCGAGGAGTGCAAGGCGCCTCTGGAGGAAGAGACTGGAGCTGCTACAACTGTGGCAAGCCAGGACATTTAGCAAATAAAATAAAATTTTATACAACCGTGAAATGCTTATTTATAAGCCCTAAACCAACAATGCAGTTCAAGAAATAGTTAAGAAAATAAAAGGAACACAAAATAAAAATAACAAGGAAATATACAGGGGATACCGGTACCGAGTCAATGTGCAGGGGTACAGGTTGGTTAGTCAAGGTCATTTGTACATACAGGTAGGGGTAAAGTGACTATGCGTAGATAATAAACAGTGAATAGCAGCAGTGTAATAACAAAGGGAGCAGGGGGGGGGGGGGGGGGGGCGATGTAAATAGCCATTTGATTATTTGTTCAGCAGTGTTATGGCTTGGGGGAATTTATATATATTATGGGTAGAAGCTGTTGAGGAGCCTCCGGTGGTACCGCTTACCTTGCAGTAGCAGAGAGAGCAGTCTGACTTGGGTGACTGGAGTCTGACAATTGTTTGGGCCTTCCTCTGACACCACCTAGGATATAGGTCCTGCATGGCAGGAAGCTTGGCCCCAGTGATGTACTGGGCTGTACGCACTACCCTCTGTAGCGCCTTACGTTCGGATGCCGAGCAATTGCCATACCAGGCGGTAATGCATTCGGTCTGGATGCTCTCGATGATGCAGTTGTAGGACTTTTTGAGGATCTGAAGACCCATTCCTCCCCTGAGTGGGAAAATGTGTTGTCGTGCCCTCTTCACAACTGTCTTCGTGTGTTTAGACGATGATAGTTTGTTGGTGATGTGGACACCAATGAACTTGAAACTCTCGACCCGCTCCACTACAGCCCTGTCGATGTTAATGGGGGCATTTTCAGCCCTCCCTTTCCTGTAGTCCACAATCAGCTCCTTTTTCTTGCTCACATTGAGGGAGAGGTTGTTGTCCTGGCACCACACTGTCAGGTCTCTGACCTCCTTCCTATAGGCTGTCTCATCGTTGTCGGTGATCAGGCCTACTAATGTTGTGTCATCAGCAAACTTATTGATGGTGATGGAGTCATGCTTGGCAACGCAGTCGTAAGTGAACAGGGAGTACAAGAGGGGACTAAGCATGCAACCCTGAGGGGCCCCCGTGTTGAGGATCAGCGTGGAAGATGGTTTGTTGCCTATCCTTACCACCTGGGGCGGCCCGTCAGGAAGTCCACGATCCAGTTGCAGATGGAGGTGTTTAGTCCCAGGGTCCTTAGCTTAGTGATGAGCTTTGTGGGCACTATGGTGTTGAACGCTGAGCTGTAGTCAATGAATAGCATTCTCACATAGGTGTTCCTTTTGTCCAGGTGGGAAAGGGCAGTGTGGAGTGCGATTGAGATTGCATCATCTGTGAATCTGTTCGGGCGGTATGCGAAATCGAGTGGGTCTAAGGTTTTTGGGATGATGGTGTTGATGTGAGTCATGACCAGCCTTTCAAAGCATTTCATGGCTACCAATGTGAGTGCTATGAGGTGGTTGTCATTTAGGCAGGTTACCTTCACTTTCTTGTGCACAGGAACTATGATGGTCTGCTTGAAACATGTAGGTATTACACACTCAGTCAGGGAGAGGTTGAAAATGTCAATGAAGACACTTGAGCATTGGTCCGCGCATGCTCTGAGCTTTTAGCTACTGTGACTTGCGAAAGTATTCGGCCCCCTTGAACTTTGCGACCTTTTGCCACATTTCAGGCTTCAAACATAAAGATATAAAACTGTATTTTTTTGTGAAGAATCAACAACAACTGGGACACAATCATGAAGTGGAACGACATTTATTGGATATTTCAAACTTTTTTAACAAATCAAAAACTGAAAAATTGGGCATGCAAAATTATTCAGCCCCATTAAGTTAATACTTTGTAGCGCCACCTTTTGCTGTGATTACAGCTGTAAGTCGCTTGGGGTATGTCTCTATCAGTTTTGCACATCGAGAGACTGACATTTTTTCCCATTCCTCCTTGCAAAACAGCTCGAGCTCAGTAAGGTTGGATGGAGAGCATTTGTGAACAGCAGTTTTAAGTTCTTTCCACAGATTCTCGATTGGATTCAGGTCTGGACTTTGACTTGGCCATTCTAACACCTGGATATGTTTATTTTTGAACCATTCCATTGTAGATTTTGCTTTATGTTTTGGATCATTGTCTTGTTGGAAGACAAATCTCCATCCCAGTCTCAGGTCTTTTGCAGACTCCATCAGGTTTTCTTCCAGAATGGTCCTGTATTTGGCTCCATCCATCTTCCCATCAATTTTAACCATCTTCCCTGTCCCTGCTGAAGAAAAGCAGGCCCAAACCATGATTCTGCCACCACCATGTTTGACAGTGGGGATGATGTGTTCAGGGTGATGAGCTGTGTTGCTTTTACGCCAAACATAACGTTTTGCATTGTTGCCAAAAAGTTCAATTTTGGTTTCATCTGACCAGAGCACCTTCTTCCACATGTTTGGTGTGTCTCCCAGGTGGCTTGTGGCAAACTTTAAACAACACTTTTTATGGATATCTTTAAGAAATGGCTTTCTTCTTGCCACTCTTCCATAAAGGCCAGATTTGTGCAATATACGACTGATTGTTGTCCTATGGACAGAGTCTCCCACCTCAGATGTAGATCTCTGCAGTTCATCCAGAGTGATCATGGGCCTCTTGGCTGCATCTCTGATCAGTCTTCTCCTTGTATGAGCTGAAAGTTTAGAGGGACGGCCAGGTCTTGGTAGATTTGCAGTGGTCTGATACTCCTTCCATTTCAATATTATCGCTTGCACAGTGCTCCTTGGGATGTTTAAAGCTTGGGAAATATTTTTGTATCCAAATCCGGCTTTAAACTTCTTCACAACAGTATCTCGGACCTGCCTGGTGTGTTCCTTGTTCTTCATGATGCTCTCTGCGCTTTTAACGGACCTCTGAGACTATCACAGTGCAGGTGCATTTATACAGAGACTTGATTACACACAGGTGGATTGTATTTATCATCATTAGTCATTTAGGTAAACATTGGATCATTCAGAGATCCTCACTGAACTTCTGGAGAGAGTTTGCTGCACTGAAAGTAAAGGGGCTGAATAATTTTGCACGCCCAATTTTTCAGTTTTTGATTTGTTAATTTTAAGAAAGTTTGAAATATCCAATAAATGTCGTTCCACTTCATGATTGTGTCCCACTTGTTGTTGATGCTTCACAAAAAAATACAGTTTTATATCTTTATGTTTGAAGCCTGAAATGTGGCAAAAGGTCGCAAAGTTCAAGGGGGCCGAATACTTTCGCAAGGCACTGTAGGTGCAGATCTTGTCTGTAGTACATGGCTTCTGGTTGGGATATGCACGTAAGGTCACTGTGGGGACAACGTAGTCAATGCACTTATTAATGAAGCCGGTGACTGAAATGTTATACTCCTCAATGCCATTAGATGAATCCCGGAACATATTCCAGTCTGTGCTAGCAAAACAGTCCTATAGCGTAGCATCCGTGTCATCTGACCACTTCTGCATTGAACGAGTCACTGGTACTTCGTGCTTTAGTTTTTGCTTGTAAGCAGGAATCAGGAGGATATAATATGGTTAGTTTTGCCAAATTTAGTTTTTTTCCCTCTGGTTGCACATGTGACATGCTGGTAGAAAGGATGTAAAACAGATTTGTTTGCCTCCATTAAAGTCCCTGCCACTGGGAGTGCCGCTTCTGGATGAGCATTTTCTTGTTTTCTTAGGGCCTTATACAGCTCGTTGAGTGCAGTCCTAATGCCAGCATCGGCTTGTGGTGGTAAATAGATGGCTACGAATAATATAGATGAAAACTCTCTTGGTAGATAGTGTGGTCCACAGCTTATCATGGGGTACTCTACCTCAGGTGAGCAATACCTCAAGGCTTCTTTAGAATTAGACATCACACACCAGCTGTTATTGACAAATAGACACATACTCCCGCCCCTCGTTTGACCAGACGTAGCTGCTCTGTCCTGCCGATGCATGAAAAACCAAGACAACTCTATATTATCCATGTTGTCGTTCAGCTACGACTCTGTGAAACATAAGAAATTACAGTTTTTAATGTCCCATTTGTAGGATTGTCTTAATTGTAGATCATCCAGTTTATTTTCCAGTGATTGCACTTTGGCCAATAGGACGGATGGTAGTGGCGGTTAACCCACTCCCCGACAAATTCTCACAAGGTACCCTGATCTCCGCCCCCTGTATCTCAGTCTTTTCTTCATGTAAATGACAGGGATTTGGGCCTGGTCTCGGGGAAGCAGTATATCCTTCGCGTCGGACTCTTTAAAGAAAACATCTTTGTCCAGTTTGAGGTGAGCAATTGCTGTTCTGATGTCCAGAAGCTCTTTTCGGTCATAAGAGACTGTAGCAGCAACATTATGTACAAAATAAGTTACAATGTGAAAAAATAATAATAGCACATTTGGTTATGAGCCCGTAAAATGGCAGCCAATCCCTCTGGCACACTTACCACCTTGCTGAAAATCCCCTGATAGAAATTGAAATACTTGGCCAGAAAATTCAATTCCTAGTAGACACCGGGGCTGCTATCTGCCCATCTAAATAAAACTTTTGAGCTCCTCTGACTGCCCTGTCAACCTCCTGGGAAGAGATGTGCAAGATAAATCTGACTGCTGTATGCACTGCTGAAGGCTTGTCCCTCCGTTCTCCTACAAATGAGATATACCCGTGCATGTCCCAGTGTTATTATGCCTGGCATTTGAACGATCCTGAGGTGGCAGGTGAACTACGAGAGATCACTTACCTCACGTCCCAGAACATTTTCACTGTACAGCAGCGGTCCCCTTGTGTGAAGAAGACCCTGAATATCAACAAAGATGGACAAAGCAGAAAAGCAGAATGGAAGTGACAATTGATGGAATATACTACGGTGAGGAATTTACAGCTGCCGGAGTTTTGCTGTCTGATGTACAGAGAGCACTGTATGAAGTAACAGGTGCTGTCCCACACTATAGTATTTTTTAAAAATGAATAATTGAAAATGTAGAGATGTTGACCCTTGGATGAAGAGTGTGATCACAGCCACTGATTGGGTGGCCTGGGAAGGTGATGGGAAGTGGTCACCATCAACAGCAACCTTTTTCTCCTTTCTGGTCTACCATCCGAACGATACCAAAGAAATAACCTATTCCTACCGAGAATATTATGGTTGTGTCTCAAGATAACTCCCACATACTATGGCTGGATGAAGTGCCAGAACAGCTCTGGGCTGTCTCCAAGATTGATATTGGGAAGATGAGAGGTGCCACCCCAGTGAAAGTTGTCCCGAAGAATAATCATAGACCATATAAAAATCAGTACCCTCTCAGCAAAGAAGCAAAAATGGGTATTATTCCCATCCATGAGACCCTGGTTGAAAATGGGTCTTTGATCCCATCCCCAAATTATCTGTGTAACACCCCTATTTGACCTGTTAGGAAGCCATTTGGTGAATATCATTTTGTGCAAGATTTTAGAACAGTTAAGAATGCTGTTCACGTAAGAGCACCCTTGGTGCTGAACACAGTTACTATTATTTCCCAAGTTCCCCCAGGGAGCTATTGTTTTTCGGTTATAGTTTTGGCTAATGCATTTGTCAGCATCCCTGTTGACCCTAGGTTTGGTTCTCTTTTACTTGGACAGTGATGCCACAAGGATACATTGAATGACCTGCCGTTTCTGCCCAGGAAATGTCGAGGAACCTGGAAGGTTGTATTCCCTCTGGATGTAGTACTGTGGTTGAATACATTGATGACCTGTTGGTCTGTTCCTCATCTGAGGAAATCTGTCACGAAGATACTAAGGCATTGTTGATTTTCTTAGCTGAAAATGGTCAACGTTTTCCACTCTAAGATGCAGTTACAGTGCCTTGCGAAAGTATTCGGCCCCCTTGAACCTTGCGACCTTTTGCCACATTTCAGGCTTCAAACATAAAGATATAAAACTGTATTTTTTTGTGAAGCATCAACAACAAGTGGGACACAATCATGAAGTGGAACGACATTTATTGGATATTTCAAACTTTCTTAAAATTAACAAATCAAAAACTGAAAAATTGGGCGTGCAAAATTATTCAGCCCCTTTACTTTCAGTGCAGCAAACTCTCTCCAGAAGTTCCGTGAGGATCTCTGAATGATCCAATGTTTACCTAAATGACTAATGATGATAAATACAATCCACCTGTGTGTAATCAAGTCTCTGTATAAATGCACCTGCACTGTGATAGTCTCAGAGGTCCGTTAAAAGCGCAGAGAGCATCATGAAGAACAAGGAACACACCAGGCAGGTCCGAGATACTGTTGTGAAGAAGTTTAAAGCCGGATTTGGATACAAAAATATTTCCCAAGCTTTAAACATCCCAAGGAGCACTGTGCAAGCGATAATATTGAAATGGAAGGAGTATCAGACCACTGCAAATCTACCAAGACCTGGCCGTCCCTCTAAACTTTCAGCTCATACAAGGAGAAGACTGATCAGAGATGCAGCCAAGAGGCACATGATCACTCTGGATGAACTGCAGAGATCTACAGCTGAGGTGGGAGACTCTGTCCATAGGACAACAATCAGTCGTATATTGCACAAATCTGGCCTTTATGGAAGAGTGGCAAGAAGAAAGCCATTTCTTAAAGATATCCATAAAAAGTGTTGTTTAAAGTTTGCCACAAGCCACCTGGGAGACACACCAAACATGTGGAAGAAGGTGCTCTGGTCAGATGAAACCAAAATTGAACTTTTTGGCAACAATGCAAAACGTTATGTTTGGCGTAAAAGCAACACAGCTCATCACCCTGAACACACCATCCCCAATGTCAAACATGGTGGTGGCAGCATCATGGTTTGGGCCTGCTTTTCTTCAGCAGGGACAGGGAAGATGATTAAAATGGATGGGAAGATGGATGGAGCCAAATACAGGACCATTCTGGAAGAAAACCTGATGGAGTCTGCAAAAGACCTGAGACTGGGACGGAGATTTGTCTTCCAACAAGACAATGATCCAAAACATAAAGCAAAATCTACAATGGAATGGTTCAAAAATAAACATATCCAGGTGTTAGAATGGCCAAGTCAAAGTCCAGACCTGAATCCAATCGAGAATCTGTGGAAAGAACTGAAAACTGCTGTTCACAAATGCTCTCCATCCAACCTCACTGAGCTCGAGCTGTTTTGCAAGGAGGAATGGGAAAAAATTCAGTCTCTCGATGTGCAAAACTGATAGAGACATACCCCAAGCGACTTACAGCTGTAATCGCAGCAAAAGCTGGCGCTACAAAGTATTAACTTAAGGGGGCTGAATAATTTTGCACGCCCAATTTTTCAGTTTTTGATTTGTTAAAAAAGTTTGAAATATCCAATAAATGTCGTTCCACTTCATGATTGTGTCCCACTTGTTGTTGATTCTTCACAAAAAAATACAGTTTTATATCTTAATGTTTGAAGCCTGAAATGTGGCAAAAGGTCGCAAATGTCAAGGGGGCCGAATACTTTCGCAAGGCACTGTATGTAGAAGTTCTGTTAAATATTTGGTCATGACATTATTTTTGATGGTCACGCCCTCTCTAAAGATATTTCCTCAAGCTTAAAGTCCCTGCCTAAACCTGTTACTAAGCAGCACATGATGTCACTGTTGGGAGTGGCTGGATACTGCCGCCCAAGGTTGAAAGACTATGAGGAGACAGTACAGCCTCTTCAGGATTGTATTTCGAATCAAACTTTATTTGTCACATGCCAAGACATTCATGGCAGAAAAATGTAAATGTCTGAAGTGGTGGAATGGACCCCTGAGACTGAATTAGCCTTGATTAAGTTAAAGCAGGCTCTACTGTTGACCCCATTTTGGGTTTGCCTGACCACACCAAACCATTCCATCTTTTTGTCTCTGAGAATCGTGGGTTTATGTCTACTGTGTTGACACAGTACCACGGAGTTGGCTATATGCATGTGAGATACTACTCTAAGCATGAAAATATGTACTGTGCTTAACCCATTGACCATTGAGATGGACTGTAGCCATAGGCTTGGCCTTAAAAAGACGTTCCTCTTTTTAATTCAGGAATGACAAGGGTGAACCTTTAGTAGGTTATGCGGTTGTCACCGCTGTTCAAACTGTGGAAAGTGCTAGACTTCCCCCTCACTTGTCTGCTCTTGCAGCAGAGTTATTTGGTTTAACCAGAGCATGTACGTTAAAGGTGATTGTGCAGCCAAGCTGGCTGCTTCCTATTCTGTTTCCCCTTTCTACAGATGGCAGCAGTTCCTGTTTCTGTTCCCATTAACCCCTTCTCTCCTAATAATGTTGTTGTTTTGCAGGCAGCAGCTGATGCGACTGAGATAAGGCGGTGGGCTGAACACTGCCACAAGGACACCTCAGGTGTATGGCTTGATGATTCTAATGGACCTGCCATGCCCCATTGTACTTTCCAATACCTTGTTAAATTGTCACATGGTCAAGACCATGTGTCAAAAGGAGGGATGGTGGATCTTGTAAATAAATGATTGGAGTACAGTAGGATTTACTGTGTTTGCAGAATTTTTTTGAAGAAATGTGTGATCTGTATGCCTAATAATGTTGGATGCGGCATTTCAGTATCCTACGTGTCCAATCCCTGGCCAGAGGGCCCCTTTGAGCACTTGATAATGGACTTCATTGAGTTGACCCCTTGTGAGGGGAACAAGTATTGTTTGGTGATTGTTGACATATTTTCAAAATTGATTGAAGCTTTTCCTTTCAGGAGAGCTACAGCAGCAGCTGTGGCAAAGGCTCTTCTGAGAGAGATCATACATACCAAGGTGGGGTCTGCCGTGAAAAGTCTCCTTTGACAATGGTTGACATTTTGTGGATGAGATTGTTCAGTCCCTGTCAGAGACTTTCTAGATTGATTTGAGAAACCATTGTGCCTATCATCCTCAATCTGGGGATGCGGTAGAATGGGAAAACCAAACCCTAAAAAATGTATTGATTAAACTGATTGGTGAAACAAGCCTGACATGGGTGAAGGTGCTTCCATTGGCACTGATGAGCATGAGAGGCAGATCCCACGCAGTGACTGGTCTCTCACCCCAGGAGGTGCTGACAGGGCAACCCATGAGAATGACTAACACGCCATTTCCTCAAAAGAGGTTGCCGTTGCAGGGAATGGAAGAAGACTTGGGAGCATACTGAGTCTCACTTAACCTGTTGCTTCTACTCGGGACGCTTGCGTCCCAACTAGAGCTCTGGAAATGCAAATGCGCTACGCTAAATGCTAATAGTATTAGTTAAAACTCAAAAGTTGATTAAAATACACATGCAGGGTATCGAATTAAAGCTACACTCGTTGTGAATCCAGGCAACAAGTCAGATTTTTAAAATGCTTTTCGGCGAAAGCATGAGAAGCTATTATCTGATAGCATGTAACACCCCAAAAGACCCACAGGGGACGTAAACAAAATAATTAGCATTTCGGCGTTACACAAACCGCACAATAAAATAGAAAACATTCATTACCTTTCACCATCCTCTTTGTTGGCACTCCTAGATGTCCCATAAACACTATTTGGGTCTTTATTTCGATTAAATCGGTCCATATAAAGCCTAGATATCGTTATATGTAGACTGTGTGATAAACGAAAAAAACATTGTTTCAAAACGTAACGTCATTTTTTAAAATTCAAAAAGTCGACGATAAACTTTCACAAAACACTTCGAAATACGTTTGTAATGCAACTTTAGATATTAGTAAACGTTAATAAGCGATAAAATTCATCAGGAGGCGATGTAAAGATCATTAGCTATCCGTCTGGAAAAATGTCAGGCTAGAAACTCAACGAAAATATCCGGTCCTAGACCTAAGGAGATACGGTGCCCTGCATGTGTTTGACCAAGAAAAAACTCGAAGGGAAATGACAAGACTCTAGACACCGTGTGGAAGCTGTAGGTACTGCAACCTCAGTCAATTAATTGTGGTTCACATTTATCAATGGGTTCAAGTAGCGCATGGATATATTTTCCCATTTTCAGTGATCAGTTTTTCCTGTGCTTTTCGATGTAAATGCCGTTCTGGTAAAGCCACAGCAGTGATTTAACCAGTTTTATAAACGGCTGAGTGTTTTCTATCCACACAGACTAAGCAAATGCATATACTATATTCCTGGCATGAGTAGCAGGGCGCTGAAATGTTGCGCGATTTTTAACAGAATGTTCAAAAAAGTAGAGGGTCGACTTAAGAGGTTAACAATGTTCTTAAGACTCTTCCCACAGGTGAAGGCTTCTCTGCCCAACCTATCAGGAGGAACTGAGCATTGTCAGTGCCCTGAAGACTTCATTGTATTAAAAGTCTACAGAAGAAAGAGCTGGAAGGATCCTTGTTGTAGAGGACCATATCAGGTTTTGCTGACCACCCCGAACTGCAGTAAAAAGGTAGCTGAGAGGGACACCTGGATTCATGTCTCGCACTGCAGACAAGTTCTTTGCCCCTGAGGAGGATGGCGGGAGTCCCATCCCTTAGGCTGTGTGGCCTCCATGGATCGGAACCATTGTGCTGATTGGAACTGTTGATTGCCCAACAGTGAGTGACCGTTCAGGTGAAGATGAAAGTCCCGAGCCAAAGGGACCACTGCAGACTCAGAGTAGTGGTCCAGGAGGAGAGGTCAGCCAAAGGAAAACTGAAGTAAAAGGTCAAGTTGAGGGAGGGAATCTGTTCCTCTCTCGATCTGGAATGGTGGCAAATGCCACCTCATATAAGACTTCTTGTTGGGTATGTGGGTTGGGTCCAGTGGGACTAGGTAAGGGTCTCCCATATGTAGGGGTTTCCTTGCAGGGGTAAACTTAACTATTCAACTGTCCTTAAAATTGTCATTGGCCATGACTTGTTTTGTGATATACAATGTTACTGTCAGCCTTGTATATCCTAGACCAAACAATTACAGTGACCCACGCATACCTATAGTAGGATCCCTGGTAGCCCTCTGGTGTATTAGAGGAATTGGGAGTAACAATTTGGGTGAAAATGTTTGTAACTGTACTATGGGGATACTATGTTGGTGAATGGTAGCAATAACTGCTCTCTTGTACATGATTCTGTTACAGGAGCACCAGGAAATGTGAGTTATACAATTATTGTTTAAAAAAAGTCTATCAGACTGAAAGGAGCCCCAAATGGTACCTATTGGTTATGTGGCAGATTTGCTTATTATAGTTTACCACCTAATTGGTGAGGGACATGTACTGTTGGGTTTGTGGTGCCGGCCATGGGAGTCCTTGGAAACACTGAAACAGAATTGAGGGTTCTGTTCAGAGACTATCATCAGCCGACCACTAATTTTAATAAGTAATCCCTTGCAGATGTCACTCAGGTGCAGACCTTCTTCTCCCAATTCGCTCACGTTTTGCTGCCCCAATATGGAGTTGCATGTGCCTCAGATCAAATTTGAGATTTGGCTATTAAAAGTTGAGAAAATGGAAAATGCTACTGGAGACGCCTTTGTTGTTCGGAATGGGGAAGTAAAAGCAAGGTGCAAAGTAAGGTGGCCCTGCAAAACAGGGAGGCACTTGACTACTTATTGGCTGGTCAAGGGGGTACTTGTGCACTCATTGGCGACGAATACTGCACTTTTGTCCCAGATGTGTCATCAAATGTGACTGATCTTGCTGACTACATTGCCACAGTTACAAAGTCTCATTCTGGGAAATCAGAGTGGGTGTTTACTGGTTGGCTGAAAGGCCTCTTTGGAGCTTGGGGCTCCCAGATAGCTAAGTGGGTGATTGTTTGAAGTGTTTGATCATTTTGCTTTCTTGTTGTAAGGCCTTTTGTACTTCCCTGACAACTGGAGTCTCAGCAACTATCATGTTCAATGCTACTAAAAGAAGGCGATACTGATAACTTGCTGTCTTTCCAGGAACTCCCCTTTTCCCCTATAATTGATGATAATATGCAAGAATGAGTTAGTATCCATGTTTGATCAAATACCTGAAGGTTTTAAGTTAGGCTGTTAAACAACAGCAACCTTATAATGTAAAGGGTAATGGGAAAAGTATTAAATATGAAGATACATTTTTGTCTATTGTATGTAAGAATCAGCATTTACTAAATGCACTCCTGATATTGACCCAAAACATACGGCCAAGGCAACAAAGGAGTGGCTCAAGAAGAAGAACATAAAGGTCCTGGAGTGTCCTAGTCAGTCTCCAGACCTTAATCCCATATAAAATCTGTGGAGGGAGCTGAAGGTTTGAATTGCCAAACGTCAGCCTCGAAACCTTAATGACTTGGAGAAAATCTGCAAAGCGGAATGGGACAAAATCCCTCCTGAGATGTGTGCAAACCTGGTGGCCAACTACAAGAAACGTCTGACCTCTGATTGCCAACAAGGGTTTTGCCACCAAGTACTATGTCATGTTTTGCAGAGGGGTCAAATACTTATTTCCCTCATTAAAATGCAAACCAATTTATAACATTTTTGACATTCGTTTTTCTGGATTTTGTTGTTGTTATTCCGTCTCTCGGTGTTCAAATAAACCTACCATTAAAATTATTGACTGATCATTTCTTTGTTAGGGAGGGTATGGGAGGGTATGGCCGGTAGGGAAATCCTTGTCTCATCGCGCACCAGCGACTCCTGTGGCGGGCCGGGCGCAGTGCGCGCTAACCAAGGTTGCCAGGCGCACATTGGTGTGGTTGGCTTCCGGGTTGGATGGCGCTGTGTTAAGAAGCAGTGCGGCTTGGTTGGGTTGTGTATCGGAGGACGCATGACTTTCAACCTTCGTCTCTCCCGAGCCCGTACGGGAGTTGTAGCGATGAGACAAGATAGTAGCTACTAAAACAATTGGATACCATGAAATTGGGGAGAAAAAGGGGTCAAATTCACACAAAAAAGAAGAGGGAGTGTAGTGGACATTTTTAGTGTCCTCTGTGTCTCTGCAAATGCATATAGCATATTGAGTCCTGATTATTGTGTTAGGATGTTCTGTGACTGCTCTCGGGGAAGGGACTGATAGAAGAACACAAAGAAGGGAACACATTGTTACTTTGCCCAACGCCTAGAAACTGTGTGTGCAAGGTCATGATCAGCTTATTGCACCCTGAGAGCAGAGACACCTAGTTTTTGCATGAGTATAAAGAGTGCTGAAGGGAGAGCATCCCTTCAGAGCTTCTGACAAACTTGTACTTAGAGTATTAAGTTGGTTGTAACCTCTCCGGCATTGATACTAAAGACCTGATCATTTAACTTTAAATCCTTAGTGGTAATTTCCATGACAATTTGAACTCCTCCAAAAATACCTGAAGAGAAGACTGTAACAGAAGCTGAAGAGCCCGTCCGTGTTCCAGTCAGTCTGGTTGTGACAGGGCCTCTGGGCTTGCAGCAGCAGGGACTGGAGATGGCAGTGCATAGTGCTGGTCAGGCAGGACAGGCTCTCCCCCTCAAAGTGCCTGAGGACACAAAGGTTTAAGTCAAGAAACTAAGGTCAAGAGAGAGGAACGTTCATCATCAAGACCAAACCCGTAATTCCCTCCTACCTAAATTATATGAATGTGGAAAAACACCATAAAACACCTGTGGTCCTAGAATTAAGAAACACTATCCTATGTCTGTGTAGTAAACATGTGTGGCAGGGTACAAAACACTGATACTGTGGTTTCAAAATCCACTACACAGAGCCAAGTAAGCACTATAACACTGTAACCAACACAATGACGATATGGCTGAGATAGACTGAGGTAGTTCCACAACAGTGCCCAGTAACAGCATGGTGGGGGGTGAGCACATTTGTTGTATGCACCAAGGGTTGGAACTGGTTCAGGGAACAGAACAGAAAACTGGAAAATAATGATATTTTTCAAGGAACAGAAACTGAACCTGGAATGAAAGTGATCCATACTATTCCAGAACAGAACCATTATTTTAAAAGCATGGGAACTGGTTAATAACGTTATTTTACCTTCCATTTTTTTCTAGTCCCACAACAAAACGCAACAAAGCGCCTATGCAAAGTCCTCACTCTGTCCCTCAAACTTTTGTCAGTGTGTGCCTACAAGATGAAAATCTTAGCCTGTGTGTGTTTAGGTGACCTGCCCCTCCCCTCTTCAATTCAGAAGATAGGGAGATATATTTTTAAGTAGCTAGAGAAGAATGGGTTAACTTTTTCAATGCTAGTTAAGAATATTATAGGCCGAATTATCATGTTTCACGGAAGGTAAGACGTGTTTTGAATTTTGGTGCCACTCTGCACACACAAGCTTGTTAGGTAGCTAGCTCAAAGGACATTAAAAGTTCCTCCATAGAAGCCTCCCTCCTAATTCTGTGGACCTATTTCAGATAATGCAAGATGCCCAGCTCTTCAAGCCTCCTCCTCAAACCTTTTTATGAGCATGGCCTTATTTCTATTACAGCATATTGGATGACTGTCATTCATATTCCATTCACTCCACTCAGCTCAATGTAACATCAATACATTTACAGTGCCTTGCAAAATAATTAATCCCCCTTGCAATTGTTCCTATTTTGTTGCATTACAACCTGTAATTTAAATGGATTTTTATATGGATTTCATGTAATGGACATACACGAAATAGTCCAAATTGGTGAAGTGAAATAATAAATAAAAAATGTTTCCAAAAATGTAAAATAATTAAAAACAGAAAAGTGGTGCGTGCACATGTACTCACCCCTTTGCTATGAAGCACCTAAATAAGATCTGGCATAACCAATTACCTTCAGAAGTCACATAATTAGTTAAATAAAGTGCACCTGTGTGTAATCCAAGTGTCACATGATCTGTCACATGATCTCAGTATATACACACACACACACACACACACCTGTTCTGAAGGGCCCCGGAGTCTGCAACACCACAAAGCAAGCGGTACAAAGAAGACCAAGGAGCTCTCCAAACAGGCCAGGGACAGTTGTGGAGGAGTACAGATCAGGGTTGGGTTATAAAAAAGATCAGAAACTTTGAACATCCCACGGAGCATTATTAAATCCATTATTAAAAAATGGAAAGAATATGGCACCACAACAAACCTGCCAAGAGAGGGCCTCCCACCAAAACTCACGGACTAGGTAAGGAGGGCATTAATCAGAGAGGCAACAAAGAGTCCAAAGATAATCCTGAAGGAGCTGCAAAGCTCCACAGCGGAGAATGGAGTATCTGTCCATAGGACCACTTTAAGCCGTACACTCCACAGAGCTGGGCTTTACAGAAGAGTGGACAGAAAAAAGCCATTGCTTAAAGAAAAAAATAAGTAAACACAATTGGTGTTCACCAAAAGCCATGTGGGAGACTCCCCAAACATATGGAAGAAGGTACTCTGGTCAGATGAGACTAAAATTGGGCTTTTTGGCCATCAAGGAAAACGCTATGTCTGGCGCAAACCCAACACCTCTCATCACCCCGAGAACACCATAGCCACAGTGAAGCATGGTGGTGGCAGCATCATGCTGTGGGGATGTTTTCATCAGCAGGGCCTGGGAAACTGGTCAGAATTGTAGGAATGATGGATGGCGGTAAATACAGGGAAATTCTTGAGGGGAAACCTGTTTCAGTCATCCAGAGATTTGAGACTAGGCTGGAGGTTCACCTTCCGGCAGGACAATGACCCTAAGCATACTGCTAAAGCAACAATTGAGTGGTTTAAGGGGAAACATTTAAATGTCTTGGAATGGCCTAGTCAATGCCCAGACCTCAATCCAATTGAGAATCTGTGGTATGACTTAAAGGTTGTTGTATACTAGCGGAACCCATCCGACTTGAAGGAGCTGGAGCAGTTTTGCCTTGAAGAATGGGCAAAAATCCCAGTGACTAGATGTGCCAAGCTTTATAGAGACATACCCCAAGAGACTTGCAGCTGCAATTGCTGCAAAAGGTGGCTCTACAAAGTATTGACTTTTTTGGGGGGGGGGTGAATAGTTATGCACACTCAAGTTTTCAGTTTCTTTTTGTCTTATTTCTTGTTTGTTTTACAATAAAACATATTTTGCAACTTCAAAGTGGTAGGCATGTTGTGTAAATTAAATGATACCCCCCCAAAAAATCAATTTTAATTCCAGGTTGTAAGGCAACAAAATAGGAAAAATGCCAAAGGGGGTGAATACTTTTGCAAGCCACTGTAGGTACTCACATTTTCCCTGTACCCATCACGAGCTTGCTTCAACCTAGCCTATGAACGAGTTTACAATGTAGGTGCACAGGTCAAAATATTTTTGGGTGACAGACAGTGACACTTTCAATACTGCCTTTCACACTCTTGCCTGCATCTAGCTGATCTAGTGTGTAATCATTAATCCAACAGTTGCAAATGTGATTTTCTATTAGACAAATGTAGGTATGTTTATCCCCGTTTTGTTCCGTTTGCTTCCGTTTAAGAAACATTTTACAACAGAATTGGCTGATTGAATACACCCCTGATCACATGCAAACAGAGTTCACTTTCATAGCAGCCACATTAAAACAGCATGATCACTTTGCTCATTGTATATATATATATTATATGTTTGCTTCTCACAACTATCTACGCGCTCTCCTCTTCTCCTCCTCTTCGCTTGTGGACTTCAGTGCACAACACATACATCAGCTGTCTGACCAGGCAAAAAAACCTTTCCAAGCCAAACCTTCAAATCATGACCGCTAATTTCTACACACAGCCTACATCATTGTCACGTCATAGTCAACATAGCTACTAGAACTAACGTGTTATTAAACCCGCTACAATCATGCACTATAGTGTAAAGTCAGAAAGCAGTTACACCGGTGGGCTCCGGTGGCAATAAATTAATAAAACTAAAAGCCACGTAGCTAACGTAGCATCCTTTTTTTTTTTTTTAAATACAGCCAAATATAGCTAGCCAAATCTCTCTCGCTCTCTCTCGAAATAAATTAATTTGTTCAAAACTGTTCAACTATTGTCTTTCTCTCTCTGAGTCAACTACTCACCACATTTTATGCACTGCAGTGCTAGTTAGCTGTAGCTTATGCTTTCAGTACTAGATTAATTCTCTGATCTTCTGATTGGGTGGATAACATGTCAGTTCATGCTGCAAGAGCTCTGATACTGTAGGTTGGAGAATGAGTTGAGGAAGGGGGTGAGAACCATATGCCTCCTAGGTTTTGTATTGAAGTCAATGGAACGCTAGCTGTCCTCAGGCTACACCATGGTGCTACCCTACAGAGTGCTGCTGAGGCTACTGTAGAACTTCATTGCAAAACAGTGTGTTTTAATCAATTATTTGGTGACATGAATATGTTTAGTACAGTTTTATCAAAAAAGGATAACTTTTTAAATATTTCACTATTTTATTTTTATGAAATTCCCTGAGGAGAATGGTCCTTCCCTTCTTCCTCTGAGGAGCCTCCATCTGGTGTACACATATGTTGCAGATGTTATCGCGGGTGTAACGAACTGCTTATGTTCCTAGCTCCAACAGTGCAGTAATAACCAACAAAGGAGCTAGGAGCTAGGAACAGAGCGTCCATGTCTGTCGTTGTGATCTTGCTTACCATCTTACGCTAATGGTAGTGATATCTGTGATGGTTGATGTAGTATTCCCTGGTCCCAGACACCTCTGTCTCAGGGAGGGAAACATTTAGATTTAGACTATGGTGGAGCCAGGCAGCAACTTTACACACACAGAGTTGTGTATTATACCTGTGTAAGGATTCAGTTATTGGCTGGATAAGGCTGTCCTCAATTGTCTTATTTAAAAACATGTCATTTTGAACTCTGACCATATCAATAGGCATGTAGAGCTGTTTTTGGGCTGCCCACATAAAAGAGCGAGTGACAATGTGCTAGGGATAAGGATAGGGACGTACTGTTTCATCATGGCCTTCTCTACAGCAGGGTTGTGATGGGGGAGCCGCAGGCTAAAGATCCTGTCCATGAGAACCTGTGCATAGCGTGTGAAGTCCAGGGACACAGAGTCCTCTATCACAGCATCATAAGAGCTGGGGTCCAGCAGCACTGTCACATAACGTCCAGCCACACGCACCTACACAGACACACACACAGAGACACAGACACACAATTAATAAGGGTGACACAAACAAACACTCACCTTGAATGGTGAAGAATTGAATCTACTATAGATGTATTCGAGAATTAAGGCAAGAACAGATGATCAGGTGAAGGTACATTTACATAGATGATATTGAGGCTAGTGTTTTATGTCCTCCTGAGACCCCAAAAAAGTGTTTGGGGTAAAATGAAAATGTTACTAAGATTGAGATTTTGTAAAATATTGTTATTTATCTTTTATTGTAAGTGCAAAACTGTCCCCTGTAACGGTCATTAGGACGTAAATATGAAAACATTTAACATTACAGTCAATGGGTACAGTAGGTGAAAAACATAGTTGCGGCATCCGGTTGTCCACTACAGAGGATATAAGCTCTTATTTAATGTGAAAAAAATATTACACAGTCCTGACAACTCACTTAACTATTCCTGAGGTATTCACTTACTAGAAAACAATTTGAATATCAACGTCGCAAAAATAATAATTACACACTTCTTTTCAAATTTCTATAAAATGTGCTAATTTTGACAGCAGCCATTTTTTTAGGAACCAGGAAGATAACGTTGTCAAAGTCACACCTTCACACATGTGATATCATTGAAAAGCCCAGAATGTCATCTCAAAGGGACAACAGGACTTAATACTGTGGCTTATATGGCCTTAGAGATATGGACCAAGAATTGATGTCCACTAGAGGACAAAAATGAATTGCTGGGTGTCAGGAGGATATCGCCACTCTTACCGTGAAGATATCACCATGCTTCACCTTCATACGGGTTAGGAACTTGGAAGCATCTCTTCCAAACTCAAGGGCATGGCCTAACCACGGAATAACTCCTTTGTCTAAAGGTGGCTCTTTCTCTGACCTGTATAGAAAAGAACAGAATACAATTAATTTTGAACAGCTAATATTCACACCTATATTTGTTCATATCAACATTACTGATTGCACATATTTTGTATTTTAATATAGTGACTGTACCCATATATCAATTGAATCAATATTTGCATGCCTGGCTCTTAACAGTACATTGTGTAACACAGCTGTGTGTAAAATATATACAGCTTTTCCAGGATGTTTTAAAGCCGGAACTCTCCCATTAACATTTAGAATAGAACAAGCCCATCAGTTCCTCACAACCAAGGATACAGCAACAAGGATGAAAACAGACGTGCCTTCATGAACCTTTGATACAAAATCTTTGAGACACGCAAGTTTACATTTAACTGGCCAGCAGAAATAGTCCTTAATTCGACAGAAGTTTCGAAGTCTGGCTGTTTAACCAAACTCCAAACAGCATCGAGTGGGAGGATAAATTGTTACATAACAGGCCACTAAACTAACAGATTAAGTCATGTTGTTTACTTCTTATAATAAATCCATTGGTTTTAGGTTTAACTCAGAATTATCTAAATTGTGCCTCTCAAAAATGATTGACAGGCGACAGCTCATATATATACATCGCTCAATACAACTGTGATATTATCAAGATCTATTTAGATTATTTTAGGTTTATGGTAAATACTACTTTATGCTGGGTTAGTTTATACTGGGTAGGCAATACATATATATTAATAAGTAGGCTAAGCAAATATGCCCACAGGTGAAAACAAGTTTGAAAAGGCTACAATACAGTATTATACAGAAAGCATGCATGCTATGTTCAATGTATGCATTGCAAAAGTAGAAATTAAATCGAATAAAACAGTGATTTTTGAAAAGGGTACTCACCTAGAGCGTTTCGAAACAAGTATGAATAAGATAAGGATGCCCTGGACAATCAAAAGTATCGTCCAAATCATAGCTCGTAGTCTTGACGATTTACCTGCACGTTGGTGCGCAGCAGTGAAAACATATGAATAATTTAAGACGACAGGGTCCACCTGATATAGTGCCGTTTTATGTCATCCGATGACGGCGTTCCAGGGTGTTCCCCGACCTCACCCTGCATGTTTCCTCATCCATCTTCCTATCCGCCAGAGCTCACGTAGGACGCCTTAAAAGCCCATTTATGCTTGATCCGCAATTGTGGACGGAGGGTGTGACGCAATTGCAGAGTTTCTGGAGGCATGCAGAGGCCAAATCAAGCTCTGTTGCGTATTGCTGCGCGCCTCTCAAATGTAACCATGTGGAGGGCTCAGTATAGCTCCACATTGAGATTATTGGTTGACAGTAGGTGTGGGCGGGAGGTCCTGTATAAACACAAACTCACTTCCTTGACAACATCTCTGCAAAGCGCAAAAAGTATGTTTGCTCTGACTTCTGCGGAGGCCGCATGCAGTAAATGCTGTATGGCCACAGAAGATGACAATTGACCATGCAGAGCCTTTTAGTGTGCAGTTCACTAAAGATTGGTTCATTTTGAATTACTCTTTTTACTGATTGAGAGACACGACTCCTTCATTTTAAAGCCAGGCTTCATATGGATGGTGTGAAGCAATTGCGGAGCCTCCAGAGGCATGCATATGCCAAATTGAGCTCTGTACAATGGGGAGGACTCTGTAAAGCTCCGCATTGACATAATTGGTTGACACAAACTCACTTCCTTGACAACTTCCTTCACAACAGCTCTGCTCAGCGAAGCACAATAAATATAAACGACTTAAAGCCAGAAAACCTGGGGGGCCAAATAAAACCACCCTCGTTTGCCTGCGGGCCACCAGTTGGGGAACCCTGCCCTATGGTGAACGAAATGTGAATGAGAGGCTCGTAGAATCTTACTCTTTTGAGTTTTCAGTTCATCGTTTGCCAGTAGGGGGGTCCTGCGTGCTCTGGGCATTGCTGACTCAAATGAATGAAATGAGTCAAAGATCAGAGTCAGTAAAAAGAGCAGAACTTCCCATAACTAGTAGGACTATGACTAGATCTATTTTCAGATACATCTATGCCTAAACAAAACCAACCAACAAACCCACGTTTGATTGTAATCAGATTAGGTTGAATAAAATCCATACAGAATAATTACATTCCACTGATGAAGTGTCATCATGGATAGCCTCAATAAATGACACTGTTTACTAACATGTTATTCAAGTCAACATTATTAAACTAATATTTCAATCAAGTAAGATTTAATGTTCCTAGTCAGTCATATTTAGATAAAGCATGCATGAGAACATAGTCACTTTTATTTCAATTACGGATGTGATACGATCATGGTGATGCGTGAAACTCCCAAACTGTGAAGTAAGGTAGACTTGTCACACTATCAATGGTGTATCTGTTTTGCAACAGCAGCAGACATAACAGATGGGTTTACCACAAAGCAGGATCAATGAGTTAGCCAGCTAACTTCGTAAACAACCAGAAATAACTGTTGATTTTCTGATTCAACAAGACAGCTAAAGTTCTATGAGTTTTTGCCAATTTCAAACATATCTTTCAACAAAATCTAAAATTATTTCAGAATATTTAGGCAAGTTGGCTGACTAACTCCTTGATCTTGCTTTGTATACCCCTGTGATGTAAAGATGAGACACCTTTGTCATTGTTTATGCAGCTGGGTGATGCATGAGTGTGTGCAGACTTGTGTCATGAAAAAAGTCCATTACATCAACATTAAAGGGGCAATCTGCAGTCGCTTCATCCATTTTTGGACTCCTGAATTAAATAAATGTACCCATTGATTCTTGAAGAATATTACTTATGACTCAAGAGCTTAGTTCAACTGTCGTACCCCATCAGAAGCCAAATTATAAGCTTGTAGTAAATGTAAACAAACACAATAGCCTAAAAACATGGTTAAAACTATCATGTGTATTTCATGGATGGTCAGTCCTTGCATCTATAGCTCTGTCTCCAGCACTACCCCTCAGCTTTGTCCCAAAACAGGGATGGTCAGTCCTTGCATCTATAGCTCTGTCTCCAGCACTACCCCTCAGCTTTGTCCCGAAACAGGGATGGTCAGTCCTTGCATCTATAGCTCTGTCTCCAGCACTACCCCTCAGCTTTGTCCCGAAAACAGGGATGGTCAGTCCTTGCATCTATAGCTCTGTCTCCAGCACTACCCCTCAGCTTTGTCCCGAAACAGGGATGGGCATCTATAGCTGTCTCCAGCACTACCCCTCAGCTTTGTCCCGAAAACAGGGATGGTCAGTCCTTGCATCTATAGCTCTGTCTCCAGCACTACCCCTCAGCTTTGTCCCGAAACAGGGATGGTCAGTCCTTGCATCTATAGCTCTGTCTCCAGCACTACCCCTCAGCTTTGTCCCGAAACAGGGATGGTCAGTCCTTGCATCTATAGCTCTGTCTCCAGCACTACCCCTCAGCTTTGTCCCGAAACAGGGATGGTCAGTCCTTGCATCTATAGCTCTGTCTCCAGCACTACCCCTCAGCTTTGTCCCGAAACAGGGATGGTCAGTCCTTGCATCTATAGCTCTGTCTCCAGCACTACCCCTCAGCTTTGTCCCGAAACAGGGATGGTCAGTCCTTGCATCTATGCTCTGTCTCAGCACTACCCCTCAGCTTTGTCCCGAAACAGGGATGGTCAGTCCTTGCATCTATAGCTCTGTCTCCAGCACTACCCCTCAGCTTTGTCCCGAAACAGGGATGGTCAGTCCTTGCATCTATAGCTTTGTCCCGAAACACGGATGGTCAGTCCTTGCATCTATAGCTCTGTCTCCAGCACTACCCCTCAGCTTTGTCCCGAAACAGGGATGGTCAGTCCTTGCATCTATAGCTCTGTCTCCAGCACTACCCCTCAGCTTTGTCCCGAAACAGGGATGGTCAGTCCTTGCATCTATAGCTCTGTCTCCAGCACTACCCCTCAGCTTTGTCCCGAAACAGGGATGGTCAGTCCTTGCATCTATAGCTCTGTCTCCAGCACTACCCTCAGCTTTGTCCCGAAACAGGGATGGTCAGTCCTCATCTATAGCTCTGTCTCCAGCACTACCCCTCAGCTTTGTCCCGAAACAGGGATGGTCAGTCCTTGCATCTATAGCTCTGTCTCCAGCACTACCCCTCAGCTTTGTCCCGAAACAGGGATGGTCAGTCCTTGCATCTATAGCTCTGTCTCCAGCACTACCCCTCAGCTTTGTCCCGAAACAGGGATGGAGAGGATGCTTTATTATTGTTTCAAATAATGATTGTCGCTTTAAAAAGATACTGCCCCTAAAAAGCAACTTCTGGTTTTGAAAATGGCATATGTGGCATTGATATGTGTCTGACACATTTATTATAGTGTCAAAATTGACCACAAAGTGTAAATTGGATCATTTGAGTCATTCAGTCTCGTCCGAAACTGAGATTTGCGAGATGGTAGGGAACAATGTTATATCATGGAATGAAGGGTACCATAACCGTTTTCTATGTGTAGGATTTATTTTAATCCTGCCCTCATGCCCCCAGCACCCAAGTAATCATACATTCAGAGAACAGCTGCACAGAACCCAATCGTAATGCCCTCCGTCAATTTGGTTTGACATTTGATATCCCTATGGGGCTAGTTATGGACCATCAGTAAATTATTAATTTTATTTTTTATTTCACCTTTATTTAACCAGGTAGGCCAACTGAACAAGTTCTCATTTACAACTGCGACCTGGCCAAGATAAAGCAAAGCAGTACGACAATAAACAACAACACAGAGTTGTTGTAGGATAAACAAAAGTACAGTCAATAACACAATAGAAAAATCTATATATAATGTGTGCAAATGGAGTAAGGAGGTAAGGCAATAAATAGGCCAATAGTGGCGAAGTAATTAAAATTTAGCAAATTAAAACGAGTGATAGATCTGCAGATGATGATGTGCAAGTAGAAATACTGGTGTGCAAAAGAGCAACAAAAAAAGATAATAAAAACAATATGGGGATGAGGTAGGTAGTTGGATTGGCTATTTACAGATGGGCTGTGTACAGCTGCAGCGATCAGTAAGCTGCTCAGACATCTAATGCTTAAAGTTAGTGAGGGAGATATAGGTCGCCAACTTCAGCGATTTTTGCAATTCGTTCCAGTCATTGGCAGCAATTACACAATGTACATGGGACAATATTTTAACTTCTCTAGGGTAGGGGGCAGCATCTGGAATTTTGGATGACAAGCATGTCCAAATTAAACTGTCTTCTACTCGGGCCCAGAAGATAGGATTTAAAAAGAAAAGTTTACCTTTATTTAACCAGGAAGGGCTCATTGAGATTAAACTCTCTTTTTCAAGAGCGCCCTGGCCAAGATAGGGAGCACCAAGTCATTACAAAAAAAAAATACAGAAAGACAACATGAAAAACTACAAGTAATCTAGTAAAAACCATTGAATTCACAAGAGTATAAAACAGCAAATTAAAAACATTGACAGGTCAGGGAATCAGCCTCAAAATCCTTCACCGGTGATTTAAAAACACCAATCGGGACAAGTTCTTCCAGTTTAAAAGTATTTTGTAAGGTGTTCCAAGACGATGGCGCAGAGTACATGAAATCCCTTTTACCAAATTCAGTTCGGCATTTGGAACAGTTAGCAGGATAAAGTCCAGCGAACGAAGAGAGTACCCACCACATTTCTGAACACTAAAAATGCACAAATAAAATGGTAGTAAACCCAAAATGGCTTTGTAAATAAAAGTATACCAGTGATTGTGACTAGAGAAGGCCAGCCAACCCTGGTATACAAAGTGCAGTGGTGTGTAAGGGTTTTGCAGTTTAAAATAAATCTCAAAGTGCCATGGTAAAGAGTGTCAATTGATCTCAAACAGTGAGCGGAAGCATTCATATATAAAATATCCCCATAGTCTAGTAAAGGCATAAATGTAGCTGATACTAGCCTCCTTCTGGCTTCAAAAGAAAAACCTTATTAAAGCCTAATTACTAAAATAAAATCCCAATTTCAGCTTCAATTTTTTTGTAAGTTGTTGAATATGCAATTTAAAAGAGAGACCGTCATCAATTAAAATTCCAAGATATTTATATGAGGTTACAACCTCAATCTCCTTGCCCAGGTAGTAATAGGTGAAGGGTTCAGAGGTCTATTTCTTGCAATAGAAAACACCATTAGTTTAGTTTTGTCAGTATTGAGGATAAGCTTCAATTGACACAAGGTATGTTGAACAGTATAAAAAGCAGTTTGCATGTTCTGGAAAGCTTTTGTAAGAGACGAGGCACAACAGTACATAACAGTATCATCGGCATAAAAATGAAGTTGTGCATTTTGGACATTTTTGTCTAAATCATTTATATAAATAGTGAATAAGGGAGGACCAAGTACAGAGCCTTGGGGCACGCCATTCAAGACAGACAATTTAACAGACATAAGCCCATCAAATTGAGTGCACTGAGTTCTATCAGACAGATAGTTAGCAAACTATGCAACTGCATGCTCCGAAAGACCTACACTCGACAATCTCTGCCTTCGTATAGCATGATCAACTGTATCAAAAGCCTTAGAGAGATCAATAAAAAGTGAGACACAGTGCTGTTTTTTTGTCAATGGCTTCAGTGATATTATTTAAAACCTTCATGGCTGCTGTAATTGTGCTATGCTTCTTCCTGAAGACCGATTGGTACATTGATAAAATAGAGTTAGTAAATAAAAACCCTTTTAGCTGTTCACTTACAAGGGTTTCAAGTATTTTCACCAGGGGTGACAGCTTTGAGATTGGCCTATAATTATTTAAAAGAGTTGGATCTCCCCCTTTTAAAAGTGGTAGGACAAATGCTGATTTCCAGATCTTTGGAATTTCATTACATTCCAGGGTTAGATTGAACAGAGATGTAAGTGGTTCCGCTATGAAATCAGCTGCCAGATTTAAAAAGCAGGGATCCAAAAGATCAGGACCTACAGGCTTTCTCTGATCTAAGGATTTCAGGGCTTTATGACCACCTGCACTGAGAATGGCAAAAAGCTAAAAGTTTGACCAGCTCTCACTGGTTCATCCACACGGGGTTGTACAGAGACAGGGGACACTGAATCAAACAGCCTACCAGATGATACAAAGTGCTCATTGAAACAATTCAGCATTTCAGTTGTCATATACAGCAACAGAGCCCTTCAAAACACATGACGGTAATTCATTAACATTACTGTTACCAGACGGACTTAATAGCCTTCCAAAACTTTCTAGGGTCATTCAGGTTATCAGTGGTAACAGACATAGTATATTCAGACTTGGCCTTCCTGAGAAGAAAAGAACACTTGTTTCGTAACTGCTTAAAAATAAGCCAATCAGCATCAGAACATGATTTCCTTGCTTTAGCCCAGGCTAGATTACGGTCGTGAATAATACAAGACAGCTCAGAAGAAAACCATGGATTATCCTGCCCTTTAACCCTGAACCTGTGGAATGGGGCATGTTTGTTTACTACTTGGGAAAAACCATCATGAAATAATTTCCAGGCAGTTTCCACATCAGGGATAAGCTCAATCTTGCTTCAGTCAAAATAAAACAAATCATGAAAGAAAGCCTGCTCATTAAAACACTTCAAGTTTCTCTTACGAATAAAACATGGGTTTGTCTTTGGAACCTTAGTAATTCTAACAGCAACAACAGCACAATGGTCACTTCAATCATTACAGTATTTCTGTATTTGAATTTGGCGCTCTGCAATCTCACTGGATGTTGGCCAGGTGGGACCCTAGAGGTTAAAAGGTCAATAGTTACAGATTTCAATGACTTATAAACATCCAACTATACATTTTAGAAATGTATTTACAAATATTGAAAGCGTTGAATGAGATATTAATATTTTCTCCAATTTACATTGTGCAATTTATTGACAGTCCCTAACTATCCTCAGAGATAGGCTATCCAAAGTCAAACCAACTTTGCCATGGTCTCACACCAGCCAGCACAAGCTAATTGGCGAAATAACATTTTAAAAAGGATGAAATGTTCCTAGTCTGTCATATTTATACAAACTTGCATGAGAACAGTCACTTTTATTTCAGTTCATGATGTGATTTGATCATTGTGATGTGTGAAACACCCAAACTTAAAATGAGGTAGACTGATGTCACACTATCAATGTTGCATGTGTTTTGAAATGGCAGCAGACATACCAGAGGGGTATACTAGTCATGGCCAAAAGTTTTGAGAATGCCACAAATATTAATTTCCACAAAGTTTTCTGCTTCAGTGTCTTAAGATATTTTTGTCAGATGTTACTATGGAATATTGAAGTATAATTACAAGCATTTCACAAGTGTCAAAGGCTTTTATTGACAATTACATGAAGTTGATGCAAAGAGTCAATATTTGCAGTGTTGACCCTTCTTTTTCAAGACCTCTGCAATCCGCCCTGGCTTGCTGTCAATTAACTTCTGGGCCACATCCTGACTGATGGCAGCCCATTCTTGCATAATCAATGCTTGGTTTGTCAGAATTTGTGGGTTTTTGTTTGTCCACCCACCTCGAGGATTGACCACAAGTTCTCAATGGGATTAAGGTCTGGGGAGTTTCCTGGCCAATGTTTTGTTCCCCGAGCCACTTAGTTATAATTTTTGCCTTATGGCAAGGTGCTCCATCATGCTGGAAAAGGCATTGTTCGCCACTAAACTGTTCCTGGATGTTTGGGAGAAGTTGCTCTTGGAGGATGTGTTCTTAGGCAAACTCGTGAGTGAGCCCACTCCCTTGGCTGAGAAGCAACCCCACACATGAATGGTCTCAGGATGCTTTACTGTTGGCATGACACAGGACTGATGGTAGTGCTCACCTTGTCTTCTCCGGACAAGCTTTTTTCCTGATGCCCAAAACAATCGAAAAGGGGATTCATTCTAGAAAATGGCTTTACTTTACCCCTTCTTTGCTGCCATTCTTGACACCAGGCCATCTCCAAAAGTCTTCGCCTCACTGTGCGTGCAGATGCACTCACACCTGCCTGCTGCCATTCCTGAGCAAGCTCTGTACTGGTGGTGCCTCGATCCCGCAGCTGAATCAACTTTAGGAGACGGTCCTTGCGCTTGCTGGACTTTCTTGGGCGCCTTGAAGTCTTCTTCACAACAATTGAACCGCTCTCCTTGATGATCCGATAAAGGGTTGATTTAGGTGCAATCTTACTGGCAGCAATATCCTTGCCTGTGAAGCCTTTTTTTGTGCAAAGCAATGATGACGGCATGTGTTTCCTTGCAGGTAACCATGATTGACAGTGGAAGAACAATGATTCCAAGCACCACCCTCCTTTTGAAGCTTCCAGTCTGTTATTCGAACTCAATCAACATGACAGAGTGATCTCCAGCCTTGTCCTCGTCAATACTCACACCTGTGTTAACGTCATCGTTAATGTCAGCTGGTCCTTTTGTGGCAGGGCTGAAATGCAGTGAAAATGTTTTTTTTTTTAGGATTCAGTTTATTTGCATGGCAAAGAGGGACTTTGTAATTCATCGGATCACTATTCATGCTGGATGATATGCAAATTGCCATCATACAAACTGAGGCAGCAGACTGAAAATTAATATTTGTGTCATTCTCAAAACTTTTGGCCATGACTATACAAAGCAGGATCAATAAGTTAGCCAGCTAACTTCAATAAACCATAAATAACTGTTGATTTCCTGATTCAACAAGAAAGCTAAAGTTGTGTGTTGTGTCAATTAGACCAAGCCAATTTCAAGCTTATCTTTAAAAAAAAATCTTAAGTTATTTCAGAATATTAGGCATATTGGCTGACTAACCCCTCTGATGTAAGGAAAGAGTACCCACCACTGAGACACTGTTGTCATTGTTTATGAGGCTGGGTGATGCATGAGTGTGTGCAGACTTGTGTCATGAAAAAAGTCCATTACATCAACATTAAAGGGGCAATCTGCAGTAGCTTCATCCATTTTAAGAGGACTTCTGAATTAAATAAATGTCCACATTGATTCTTGACAAATCTCTTTGTGTAACGGTTTTCTAGGTGTGGTGAAGGAGAGTCGGACCAAAACGCAGCGTGTAGATTGCGATCCATGTTTAATCAAACAAACTTAAACACGAAATAACACAAACACTACAAAACAATAAACGTAACAAAAACCGAAACAGCCTATACTTGTCAACTAACACAGCGACAGGAACAAAGACACTAAGGACAATCACCCACGACAAACTCAAAGAATATGGCTGCCTAAATATGGTTCCCAATCAGAGACAACGATAAACACCTGCCTCTGATTGAGAACCACTCCAGACAGCCATAAACTTTGCTAGATAACCCCACTAGCTACAATCCCAATACATACACACCAAAACCCCAAGACAAAACACACCACAATACAAAAACCCCATGCCACACCCTGGCCTGAACCAATACATGAAGATAAACTCAAAATACTTAGACCAGGGCGTGACAGAACCCCCCTAAGGTGCGGACTCCCGAACGCACCTCAAAACAATAGGGAGGGTCCGGGTGGGCGTCTGTCCATGGTGGCGGCTCCGGCGCGGGACGTGGACCCCTCTCAGTCAATGTCTTAGTCCCCTCTCCTCGCGTCCCTAGATAGTCCACCCTCGCCGCCGACCATGGCCTAGTAGTCCTCACCCAGAACCCCACTGGACTGAGGAGCAGATCGGGACTGAAGGACAGCTCGGGACTGAGGGAAAGCTCGGGAGTGAGAGGAAGCTCGGGAGTGAGAGGAAGCTCGGGAGTGAGAGGAAGCTCGGGAGTGAGAGGAAGCTCAGGCAGAGGGTTGATAGAGGACCAGATCCTGGCTGGCTGGTGGTTCCGGCAGATCCTGGCTGACTGGCAGATCCTGGCTGCCTGGCGGATCCTGGCTGACTGGCGGATCCTGGCTGACTGGCGGATCTGGCGGATCCTGGCCGACTGGCGGATCCTGGCCGACTGGCGGATCCTGGCCGACTGGCGGATCCTGGCCGACTGGCGGATCCTGGCCGACTGGAAGTTCTGGCGGATCCTGGCTGACTGGTAGTTCTGGCAGATCCTGGCTGATCCTGGCAGACTGGTGGCTCCTTGCAGACTGGCAGCTCGGGCTGCTTCATGCAGACTGACAGCTCTGGCTGCTCCTTGCAGACTGACAGCTCTGGCTGCTCCATGCAGACTAGCAGCTCTGGCTGCTCCATGCAGACTGACAGCTCTGGCTGCTCCATGCAGACTGACAGCTCCTTGCAGACTGACAGCTCTGGCTGCTCCATGCAGACTGGCAGCTCTGGCTGCTCCATGCAGACTGGCAGCTCTGGCTGCTCCATGCAGACTGACAGCTCAGGCTGCCCCATGCAGGCTGGCAGCTCAGGCTGCCCCATGCAGGCTGGCAGCTCAGGCTGCCCCATGCAGGCTGGCAGCTCTGGCTGCGCTGAACAGGCAGGAGACTCCAGCAGCGCTGTAGAGGAGAAAGGCTCTGGCAGCGCTGAACAGACGGGAGACTCCGGCAGCGCAGGAGAGGAGTGAGGCTCTGGCTGCGCTGAACAGGCGGGAGACTCCAGCAGCGCTGTAGAGGAGAAAGGCTCTGGCAGCGCTGAACTGACGGGAGACTCCGCCAGCGCTGTAGAGGAGAAAGGCTCTGGCTGCGCTAAACAGGCGGGAGACTCCAGCAGCGCAGGAGAGGAGAAAAGCACTGGCTGCGCTGAACAGGCGAGGCGCACTGAAGGCCTGGTGCGTGGTGCTGGAACTGGTGGTACTGGATCGAGGACACGCACAGGAAGCCTGGTGCGGGGAGCTGCTACCGGAGGACTGGAGTGTGGAGGTGGCACAGGATGGGCTAGACCGTGAAGGCATACTGGAGACCTTGAGAGCAGTGTTGGCACAGGACGTGCAAGGCTAGGGATGTGCACAGGAGGCCTGGTGCGTGAGGCTGGCACCAACTTCACCAGCCGACTAACACGCACCTCAGGACGAGTATGGAGCGCTAACCCAGGTGCCATCAAATCCCCGACACGTTCCGTCGGGCGAATTCCATGCAAAAAGCACCAACACAGCAACTCCCTCATTTCTCTCTCCTACAATTTCCCCATTAACTCCTTCAGTCTCTGCTTCGCTCACCTCCAACACCGGCTCTGGTCTCCTCCTTGGCTCCTCACGATAAACAGGGAGAGTTGGCTCAGGTCTGACTCCTGACTCTGCCACACTCTCCCTGAGCCTCCCCCCAATACATTTTTGGGGCTGATTCTCAGGCTTCCTTCCGAGTCGCCGTGCTGCCTCCTCATACCGGCGCCTCTCCGCTTTCACCGCCTCCAGTTCTTCCTTGGGGCGGCGATATTCTCCAGGCTGAGCCCAGGGTCCTTCTCCGTTTAGGATTTCCTCCCATGTCCAGAAATCCTTATAGCGCATCTCAAATCAAATCAAAATCAAATTTATTTATATAGCCCTTCGTACATCAGCTGATATCTCAAAGTGCTGTACAGAAACCCAGCCTAAAACCCCAAACAGCAAACAATGCAGGTGTAAAAGCACGGCATCTCCTCTTTGGGCTGCTCCTGCCTGTTGACACGCTGCTTGGTCCGTTGGTGGTGGGTGATTCTGTAACGGTTTTCTAGGTGTGGTGAAGGAGAGTCGGACCAAAACGCAGTGTGTAGATTGCGTTCCATGTTTAATCAAACAAACTTAAAACACGAAATAACACAAACACTACAAAACAATAAACGTAACGAAAACCGAAACAGCCTATACTTGTCAACTAACACAGCGACAGGAACAAAGACACTAAGGACAATCACCCACGACAAACTCAAAGAATATGGCTGCCTAAATATGGTTCCCAATCAGAGACAACGATAAACACCTGCCTCTGATTGAGAACCACTCCAGACAGCCATAGACTTTGCTAGATAACCCCACTAGCTACAATCCCAATACATACACACCAAAACCCCAAGACAAACCACACCACAATACAAAAACCCCATGCCACACCCTGGCCTGAACCAATACATGAAGATAAACTCAAAATACTTAGACCAGGGCGTGACACTTTGGGCTAACTCTTCCCACTTGCAAACCACAACCTGAAAACAACTGACATTTGATTTCAGTCATGGCAATTAACATTTCTTAATAAAACAAATATAAAACGAGGCCAAATTAGGAAGTGCAGTCACCCTTTAACGCATGTTTGGAAACAAGTTTTATTTACCATAAAGTCTCATGTTACAGAACCTGCCAACAAGTCATCAATGGAGTGGAGAGGTGTGGTCATTTCCCTCAACAACACAATAGGCATATAAATCAATAGTCTTGCTTACCTACAGTAGCTAAAAGAACAACGGATGATTAATGACTTACATTCAATATAACTGGCACTCAGGGGTAGCAAGACAACTTTTTATAAAGCTTGGGTTTAACATGAAAACTAAACTGGTTGTAGTAAGTAGGCAGTCAACTTTTTTTCACTTCACCAAAAACTTGTCTGTCTATAACACAGTAAAACTTAGGAAAGGTTTCCCTTTGAGACACTCACTTTTGGACCTTCAACAAATAAAACAGCAAAATAGATTAATCAAATAAATAATGGCAAAAGGTCATTTCTATGCCATTTCTAAAGTATATTCTGTATAGGTGGGGCTTAACTCGGTCACTTAACCTCCTTTTCCCTTTCCTCTGCTGTTTTCTCCTTCCCTGGTTGCTCTTCTAGGGGTTCCCTGACATCTTCTGGGGTTTGGCCAAAGATCCCTGCTGTGCGCTTGAGGAGGAACACCCCTGCGTGTAGGCCCCCTACGTTGACCCAGACAGTGTGGTGCTTCCGCCAGAGTCCTCCCATCCTTGATATGGCCTGAGGGAGACAGATGCACCCGGTCACAAGACACTCATGGCACAAAGTCATTAAAGTTGACACACCACAGTATTGCTTGAATAAACACCATCTGGCCAAGGGACCACCTTTTTATTTTGATATTATTTAACCAGGTAGGCCAGTTGAGAACAAGCTCATTTACAACTGCGACCTGGCCAAGATAAAGCAAAGCAGTGCGACAAAAAACAACAACAGTTACACATGGAATAAACAAATGTACAGTCAATAACACAATAGAACAATCTGTATACAGCGTGTGCAAATGAAGTATGGAGGTAAGGCAATAAATAGGCCATAGTGGCGAAGAAATTACAATTTAGCAATTGACACTGGAGTGATATGTGCAGATGAGGATGTGCAAGTATAAATACTGGTGTGCAAAGAGCAGAAAAACAAAAACAAATATTGGGATGAGGTGGGTAGTTGGATGGGATATTTACAGATGGGCTGTGTACAGCTGCAGCGATCGGTAAGCTGCTCTGACAGCTGATGCTTAAAAAGTTAGTGAGGGAGATATAAGTCTCCAACTTCAGTGATTTTTCAATTCATTCCAGTCATTGGCAGCAGAAAACTGGAAGGAAAGGTGGCCAAAGGAGATGTTGGCTTTGGGGTTGACCAGGGGAAATATACCTGCTGGAGCGCGTGCTACGGTGGGTGTTGTTTTCATGACCAGTGAGCTGAGATAAAGCGGAGCTTTACCTAGCAAAGACTTATAGATGACCTGGAGCCAGTGGGTTTGGCGACGAATATGTAGCAAGGACCAGCCAATGGGAGCATACAGGTCGCAGTGGTGGGTAATATATGAGACTTGTGACAAAACAGATGGCACCGTGATAGACTGCATCCAATTTATTGAGTAGAGTGTTGGAGGCTATTTGTAAATTACATCGCCGAAGTCGAGGATCGGTAGGATAGTCAGTTTTATGAGGGTATGTTTGGCAGCATGAGTGAAGGAGGCTTTGTTGCGAAATAGGAAGCCAATTCTAGATTTAATTTTGGATTGGAGATGCTTAATATGAGTCTGGAAGGAGAGTTTGCAGTCTAGCCAGTCACCTAGTTATTTATAGTTGTCAACATATTCTAGTTGTCAACGTCCATAGTAGTGAAGCTAGTCGGGCGGGCAGGTGCGGGCAGTGATCGGTTGAAGAGCATGTATTTCGTTTTACTAGCATTTAAGAGTAGTTGGAGGCCACAGAAGGAGTGTTGTAGGGCATTGAAGCTCGTTTGGAGGTTTATTAACACAGTGTCCAAAGAAGGGCCAGATGTATACAGAATGGTGTCATTTGCGTAGAGGTGGATCAGAGAATCACAAGCAGCAAGAGCAACATCATTGATATATAGAGAAGAGTCGGCCAGAGAATTGAACCCTTCGACACACCCATAGAGACTGCCAGAGGTCCGAACAACAGGCCCTCCGATTTGACACACTGAACTCTATCAGAGAAGTAGTTGGTGAACCAGGCGAGACAGTTATTAGAGAAACCAAGGCTGCTGAGTCTGCCGATAAGAATACGTGATTGACAGAGTCGAAAGCCTTGGCCAGGTCAATGAAGACGGCTGCACAGTACTGTCTTTCATCGATGGAAACAGAGTAGACTCAGTCCATACCATACACTAACAACACTAACAACAGATGTTTGTTTGCTCACACAGATATTGGTGTGGACGAATTTAACAAGACACCACAACCTCCTCAACTACTCATTCTCTGGTTATCCTGGAATTTCCTATTGATGACCGAGCCTTCAGGTACAGACAGGTTAGGACACTCCATCTACCACAGATTACACAGTCTTACTGTATGTGTGGTACATTACCTTTTGAAAGCATTTCTTATCCTGGGTCAGGATGACGGCCTTCCCTGAGCCTGGTCTGGACACCCGGGCCATCTCTCTCAGACAGGGTGGGTACAGGTCCCAATTCTTCTTCCTGGAGCCCATTCTATAACAAAACCACACAATGTACACCTCAGCCACGGAAACAATACCAATACATTCCATGCAGAAATGAGCAATATCTAGGAGGTTTAGTCAATGTTGAGTGTAGGTCCTAATTGAAATAGTTCTGTGGTTCCTACCTCTTCCCAAAGGGCATGTCAGTGATGATGATGTCCACTGAGTTGGTTCTCATGGGTAGATGGCACAGGTCCCACTGCACTGTGTCTATGGGCAACCCTGGCGTACTGCAGGGTTGGGGAGTAAATAAGAGTTAACACAACTAACGATCAAATGGGTCTCATCACTTTGCCTTGCATTTATTCTTCAAAGTCTGACTTTGAGGGGTGACTAATTCACATAAAGTAACTTGTGTATGGTTTGATTTGTTGTGTCTCACCTGCTCTTGTCTAGTCTCTTCTTCTGGATGTGACAGATGTTGTTGACTGTGCGGCTCACTGCCATGTCATTGTTGTCTCCGGCCAGGTAGAATGCCTGCTGCCATTCAATGGCTCCCTGATCGAGACAATCAATTACTCAGTAGGCTATATACTATCTGATTACTACTTCATGGAAGGCAAAGTCAGTTACCGTAGTCATATTTTCTCTTTTTAATAACAGTGTATTGTGATTCTCCTTCTTACCTCTAAAGGTATTGCTCCAGTTCCACACATGGGATCAAGTATAACATCAGATGCCTGAGGCTTAGAGAGTCTGTCCAATGAAAGAGACAAATATCACAGTTGTCATTTGATTTTCACAAATTTGAATCAATTAGAGGCAACATACTTTAACGAAGCACTACAATTGCTGTATGTGTTGGGTATATCAAAATAGGTTGCATCAAGAAATCACAGAACGGGGTTATTTTATCACAATCCGTATTTCACCCATGTATTATCAAAGTGCAGGCATGAGGTAGAGAGAGCTTTCCGTTTAGCTTGATTGTACTGAGTGTGAATGGAGGGAGAGTAGGAGACCTGAGCATGCCATAGCACAGGGTGGAGCGCAGCGTGGTGGGTCCAAAGTGGGTGATGTTTCTTCTGTGGAGACTCTCCTCTGTCAGGGCAATGCCAATCACCACCTCAACGTTATGTATGTTCAGAAGGACCTGCCAACACACACACAAACACACAGTGAAATCATAATGAAAACACACTTTCATTTCACATTATGTGACCCCACCTATTTATTTTAAGGTCAAATATTTACTCTCAGAACTGTTATTCCCAACCTGTGTTTTTTTTGTAATGTAATCAATTAAGTTGTCTCTCGCAGGCTTATCTTGACAAGCCTGGCTAGGGCAGAGGAATTCAGTGGGTGCCAGTCCCGTTGGAACAGGATGCAATGTTATGTTATTTTTACCTCAACATCAAACTTGGTCATGTCTGCTTTCCACTGGAAGAAGTCTTGCACGGCACCACCAAAGTCCCTGGCGGCCTCGTTGGAGGAAAAGCTGTGCTTGTCTCCTGCTCGGCTGCACGTCACACGAAACTTCAGGACCTTTGGTCCGGGCTCCTGTCCCTCCACCTCCTGCTGCTCACCCAGGGGGCTTTTCTCCAGGTCAGGTGATCCGCCCCCTTGGCCTGTAGTAGATGCCTGAGGCTCCAGCTGCAGCTTTTCTATCTCTGCGGTGACCGTCTCCATGGCGTCCGTCTCCACAACGTCTTTGTTGGCTTTGTCTCTATCTCTGAAATTTCGGCCTCTCCGTCCCTTCCCCTTAGGACCTTGGGGCCGTCTATGGGGTCCCCTCTTCTTCTTCAGAGAGGTGTTCAGTTTCCAGACCTTTAGTGCGTTGGTCCATGGCAGCTTGGAGGCCAGCTTCTGCAAGTCCTCCAATGTCTCCTCCTGTTGGACAGAATTGGTAGTGTTTCTATCAAATACCCTAACAGGGAAAAAGCATGGTATAAAGTGTAGGGGACTTCTCTTTTATTACCAACATGAATGTTATAATTGAAGTGAATGTGTAGGGGCTGTATGAATTCACGTTGGCTGTGCTGTAATGAAAAGAGACATACCTTTGAGTCTTTAAACTGATAGTTGTCATACTCTTCAACCACAACAAACAGGTTGTCCACAGACCTCAGATTATGGACCTAGAAAGAGGAGGCACAGGTAAAAAAGCTAGGTTATATTTTGAATTTACTCAATGGTACTGTAACAGCCAGGTGAAGAAACCATTATGAATGTGTAAAAATGTATCAAAAGTTTGATGCATTGTATTTTGGCAAATCTGACCACAATTATATCCTCCTGATTCCTGCTTACAAGCAAAAACTTAAGCAGGAAGTACCAGTGACTCACTCAATACGGAAGTGGTCAGGTGACGCGGATGTTACACTACAGGACTGTTTAGCTAGCACAGACTGGAATATGTTCCGGGATTCATCCAATGGCATCGAGGAATAATAATATGTTGTTCTGCCCCTGAACAAGGCAGTTAACCCACTGTTCCTAGGCCGTCATTGTAAATAAGAACTTGTTATTATCTGACTTGCCTAGTTAAATAATACATGTATTTTTTTTAAATACACCACATCAGTCATCGGCTTCATCAATAAGTGCATCGATGACGTCGTCCCCACAGTGACTGTACGTACATATCCCAACCAGAAACCATGGATTACAGGCAACATCCGCATCGAGCTAAAGGCTAGAGCTGCCGCTTTCAAGGAGCGGGAGACTAATCCAGATGCTTATAAGAAATCCTGCTATGCCCTCAGACGAACCATCAAGCAAGCAAAGCATCAATACAGGATTAAGATTTAATCCTACTACACCGGCTCTGATGCTCGTCGGATGTGGCTGGGCTTGAAAACTATTACAGACTACAAAAGGGAGACCCAGACACGAACTGCCCAGTGACACGAGACTACCAGATGAGCTAAATGCCTTTTATGCTCACTTCGAGGCAAGCAACACTGAAGCATGCACGAGAGCACCAGCTGTTCTGGATGACTGTATGCTAAAGCTCTCGGTAGCCGATGTGAACAAAACATTTAAATAGGTCAACATTACCAAAGCCACTGAGTCAGACGGATTACAAGGACGTGTACTCAAAGCATGCGTGGACCAACTGTCAAGTGTCTTCAATTACATTTTCAACCTCTCCCTGACCGAGTCTGTAATACCTACATGTTTCAAGCAGACCACCATAGTCCCTGTGCGCAAGGAAGCAAATGTAACCTGCCTAAATTATTACCGCCCCGTGGCACTCACGTCGGTAGCCATGAAGTGCTTTGAAAGGCTGGTCATGGCTCACATCAACAGCATCCTCCCGGACACCCTAGACCCACTCCAATTAGCATACCGCCCCAACAGATCCACAATCGCACTCCACACCGCTCTTTCTCACATGGACAAAATGAACACCTATGTGAAAATGCTGTTCATCAACTACAGTTCAGCGTTCAACACCATAGTTCCCACGAAGCTCATCACTAAGCTAAGGACTTTGGGACTAAACACCTCCCTCTGCAACTGGATTGTGGACTTCCTGACGGGCTCCCCAGGTGGTAAGAATAGGCAACAATACATCTGCCACACTAATCCTTAACACTGGGGCCCCTCAGGGGTGTGTACTTAGTCCCCTTCTGCATTCCCTGTTCACCCACGACTGCGTGGCCAAATACGACTCCAACACCATCAATAAGTTTGCTGACGACACAACAGTGGTAGGCCTGATCACCGACAACGATGAGATGGCCTATACAGAGGTGGTCAGAGAACTGGCAGTGTGGTGCCAGGACAACAACCTCTCCCTCAATGTGATCAAGACAAAGGAGCTGATCGTGGACTTGAGGAAATGTTTTCTTATTGAACTGCACTGTTGGTTAAGGGCTTGTAAGTAAGCATTTCAAGGTAAAGTCTACACTTGTTGTATTTGGCGCATGTGGAAAATAAAGTTTGATTTGATGCCCACACAAAGAATAATAGGCTTTTTATCAAGCATTTAAACTAGGCTTAAATGGCATCTGTATTTCATCATATTCACAATACTCTTGTAATAGTCATATTAAAGTAGCCAAAAAAGGTGGTTGTGCAATACTCGTAAATCAAGATGAAAGGATATTGACTAATTCTGCAGTTACAGTAATAGGAAATGTAGGTTGGGTCGTTCCACAGATAGAGTGCTTTTCGGGCCGTGTAATTTGGTAAAAGAAAACAAATTATTTCACATAATGTCATAAATTACACATGTTCAACTTTATAAAAAACATGTTTTCCCATCTCAAGATGTTAAACTAAGAAAAATTACAATTAGTGCCAATTAAAGTAACATATTTGATGTAACAGGATTGAAATGATCATATCTCCCCTTGTGACAGGGGAAATGGAAGCTTGCTGTGTGCAACAGGGAGGGACAATTGAATGCAATCTTCACGTTTTTTATATATATATTTTTTTACATTTCTAGCCTATCTATCTATGGGTAACGGGGTTGGCGTGTTATGCTCAACCCACTCAGTTTTCCTCCACAAAATGGCCAAAGAGCAGAACCAGCTCACCTGCATGTTTCTTTTTTAAAAAAGGAATAGTTTCACCATAGTAAAACGAGAGATAAGTTCACGTAACAGGGTTGACCTTAAAACATATTTACTAATTGAAATAAATCATCATCTTCAGAAATGACTTTGTTGTTTTGACACCAGGCATACCCTGTCGGCAAAGCCAATGGCATCTTACCTGTGAGAGCTTATCTGTGGTTATTTGGAAGTATATTCGACCGCGGTCCTTGCTTATTGTTGCATCAGCCCCAATCTTCTCCTGGACTTCCTCTGCAGCAGTGTTTTCAAACCCTGTGGGGACTGTTGCTCCAATGGTGACCGTAATGACCTCACAGTCTGTCTCCCCATCACTGGCAGACTGGCTGCTTGTCTCCAAACCCACCGCCAGGGGGCACTGCTGCCCCTCACTACTGTCTTGTGAAGACATGGTACTGTAAGCTGCCAATCACTGGATAAATAATGCACTTTGATGTTCCCAGTGACTACAAGAAGCAGGAATGTACCTGGAGAAGATATATAGAAACACCATTGTACACAAATAGTATAAATCACCACGGGGTTGCTGTAGGCTTGACTGAAATAGTTTCTCAGCAAGCACATGTCAGATATATCTGCTATTATGGCTAGCCAGCTAATTGGCCGAAGCTACACTTGAGTCAAAACATCTGGCAACAGCTATCAGCATTCCTTTTAATCAAATGGTTGTTTGGTGAAACCTACCGGTGTTTTGCTGTTTAAAAGCTCAGTTCATGGCTTGTTCACTGCACTCTCATGGTTCCTCAAACAACTGCAAACGGAAACCCATGTGGGTAACAGAAGTACTTCCGGGTTACAGCAACGAAAATAAAAAGTTCCGCGTTTCATATTCTTTCTGATTTATCACTAGTTGTGGATTAATACAAATGGGTCAGTAGATAAACGTATTTTCGTTGACGTGTTATTATTATATTATCATGGATAAAGTTGCTTAGCGAACATTATATAGCTGTATCTACTAGCTTGTATAGCAGCTGGCAAAAAGGTACATTTCCGGTAAATTTCCATGAAAATTTTCAACGGACTGTTTGTAATGTTGGGAATTTTAGAAGCACTTCTGTATTTTTAATGTTGAGAAACACGGTACTCTTTTTGAAAGGAGCCATTCTTTATACTTCAGCAATACATATATTATATTTGCTACATCAGGACAGGATACCATTGTTAACGATATCCTCCCTAGTGAGTAAGGTAAGTTGATTATGGTTTTGATTTATCATCTTGTTCTTTAAATAACTACACACTTATCTATTTCCACACAAGCTAAAACACATGTATATAAAAACATTTCAAGCCCAATAGGCTAATCATACTTCCAACTTATTGTTTTATTAATTTCCCAGTGCATACTGTAGGCTGCCTTTAACATTTCATGTTGTTTCATGCTGTTATGTGTTGGCTAATTTAAACATTCCCACTTTATTTCTATAGGGGGAAGAATGCCACGTTTAGTATCAGATGTGTGGAAGCATTTCACCCCAGCCATTAATGACGATGGGAAGACTATGTACATGTGCAACTACTGTACAAAGCAGTATGTAAAGAATGCCACAAAGTTGCAGGTGCATTTAACCAAATGCAAAAATGCAACATTATATCAAAGCGCACAAGAACCATTGTTCTGCCATACAATGGAAGACCACAGCCAGAAGAATGCTGATGAGTGCCTGGCTCGAGCTGTATATGCCACCGGCTCACCCCTCATGCTCAGTGAGAATGTGTACTGGAAGAGATGTTTCAATGTTATTTGCCCAGGATACTCTCCTCCGAACAGAGATGCTCTGTCTACTAATTTACTGGAAGCTGAGTTCAACAGAGTGCAAGGAAAGGTGAAGGAAACAATAGAGAAGGCAGACAGTGTTGCTGTTGTCTCCGAAGGGTGGTCAAATGTACAAGGTGATGGCATCATAAACTACATAGTCTCTACTCCTCTACCATTGGTTTTCAAGACGACAGACAAAAAGGACAACACACACACGAGCATGCACATTGCTGATGAGCTGAAGGCTGTAATCAATGACGTTGGACCACAGAAGGTGTTTGCTGTTGTTACTGATAGTGCTGCAAACATGAAGGCTGCCTGGGCACAAGTGGAGGAGGCCTACCCTCACATTACACCTATTGGGTGCATGGTTCATGGGCTTAACCTACTCATCAAGGACATCATGAGTTTGCAAACAATGGAAACACTATACAAGACAGCCAAGCAAGTTGTACAGGATGTCAGGAGCAAAGAGGAAGTGTCAGCAACCTACAGCAATAAAAATACAAAGAAAAATAACTCCACACTGAAACTGACCTGCAACATTAGATGGGCTGGGGTTGTCACCATGTACAGCAGCCTTCTGAAAGACAAGGAGTCTCTGCAAGAAATGGCAAGATCACAGTCTGTGGACATTGAAATCTCCATCAGGAAAATACTGCTTGATGATGTGTTTTGGGAGAGAGTGGTTCGCAATCTTACGCTACTCTCACCGATCGCATTTGCCATTGATCAGATTGAAGGAGAGGATGCTGTCTTGTCAGATGTTCTCAGGCTGTTTGCTGATTTAAAAGACAAAATCAGCACAGCCCTCCCTTCAGCCTTGCTACTCAACACAGAGGAGACGGCAGTTGTTCGATTTCTGGAGCTGTGTGGAGAGTTTTGTATCAAGCCAATTCACGCAGCAGCATACATGCTGGATCCAAAGCATATTGGGAAACAAATACTTTCTGGAGAACAGATCAACAGCGCATACTATGTGATTTCTACCCTCTCACACCACCTCAATCTTGATGAGGGCAAAGTTCTGGCAAGTCTGGCAAAGTTTTCTACCAAGCAAGGCCTTTGGAATGGGGATGGGATATGGCAATCATGCCAGCACATTTCTCCCTACACCTGGTGGAAGGGTCTCTGTGCATCTGAGGCCCTGTCACCCATCGCCTCTGTGATCCTTCAGATCCCACCAACATCAGCAGCTTCTTTGCGCCTCAGAGCATTCTTTGGGAAAACCAAAACAAAGGTGGGCAACAGTTTAACAAACAACAGAGTGGAGAAATTGGTGGCTATTAGGGTGAACCTTAACCTTTTTGAGCCAGGAACAGAACTAGGGTCCAGCACACAGCTTCAGAGTGACACAAAGGAGGAAATGGACATTAAATCAGAGTCTGAGTGAACAACTAAGGATGAAAAAGGGACAAAATATGAACAACGAGCTTAATAAGTGGACAGGTCATTTATTTTTTATTTTTAGATGCCTTTTTGGAGGGGGGGGGGGTTCAGGTGCACATGAGAAATCATTTGAAATTGATAGTTTTGTTAAAATAATGTTTTTTGGATGGATAATTTGAGCAATGTTACAAAGTAGGCTACAAGTACAATGTTAGGCTACTGTTGGATTCTAGCTTGAAATATACTTATTTATGTTATCATACCAGAACCATACCAGAACTTATTGATTACTTTACATGTATAAGGAATGTGTTAGGGTCAATGAAGGGTACAGAGGAACTCTGTGTGTGGAAAGTTACTGAGTGATATGGAAAGTTACCGAGAGGGAAAAGGGGAAGTGCAGAAAGTTGATATTCTGTTCAAATATGTTATCGTTGAATATGAATGTTCCTACCGAGGGAGGCAAAGGGCAACAGTAGTCTAGTTTTAGTACCTGATAAGGCAGGCCAGTTGCTGCGGAACCAGGACCACGAGGGATGTGGGACTCAACTCGAGATAAGGTCAACAGTTGAAGACAAACAACACTGCTGGGAGGGGGGCCACAGAGGCCCACCATGAAGGCCATCTGAACACAGTCCTATCTCACGCACACATATTTCCAAGCCCATGAGGGTCCTAGACTTAGGCAGGGCCATGACAATACCAGTAAGAGGAATCTACTATGTTTCTGCCTAACAACAGACACTACTTTCCTATCTTAGACACGCAAGGAGATGACTCTGCCTAGTTGGAAGGTATAAAGATGTGCTTGTGTGACTTGTATGTTGTCTTTGCAGCTGTATGACCCAGTGGGTGAATAAACTTGGTTTGAGCTGTTCCTAGTTGTTCGTTTGAGTTTTTACTCTGTTCAGAACCTAGCACTACTTAATTGAAGTTCAAAACCTAAGTAAATCCTGTTATTTGTATGGAAGAGTAAGTCTTATTTGATGACAAAGAGAACAAAAGAGTAAGTCGGTGTGCAAAAAATCCCCACAAAAAGTCCCATGGTATTTTTCCCATTTGGAGATTTCCCAGGATTTCACAACCCTGGGCAAAGATTATAGGAGGCATGTGATGAGTTTACAATAAATCACCAGAAGAGGGTGGTAGTGAATCACAGGTGAATAGCCTATATATAGGCATGCAGAACTGGCAAGCAGATAAACAGTCGCCTGGAAATTAAAATATTGATTTGATGGTTGTCTGATTTGAAAAAAAACTCCAACAAAGGACTTCACATGTTACAGTGACAAGAATGGGATTATACCACAAATGGCTTTACAGGCCTAAAGGTATTTGCAATCTATCTGGATGTGAGCAATAACTTATGTAACTTAAAGTTACATTAAGAATACCACACCTGGCCCTTGCCAAGCACAACGTTATTGGCTAAACCCAATCTAAGGGAATTGTTTTGCTATGCTTCATTAAAAGCAGTTTTGTACTATAAACATCTTCTTGCCTTCCTAGAAAAGGAGGGCTGAACAGGCCCCCATTAACATCGACGGGACTGAAGTGGAGCGGGTCAAGAGTTTCATGTTCCTTGGTGTCCACATCACCAACAGACTATCATGGTCCAAACACACCAAAACAGCTGTGAAGAGGGCACGACAACTCCCTTTCCCCCTCAGGAGACTAAAATGATTTGGCATGGGTACCCAGATCCTCAAAAAGTTATACAGCTGCACCATCGATAGCATCCTGACCGGTTGCATCACCGCCTGGTGGCAATCTGACTGTAAGTCACTACAGAGGGTAGTGTGTAAGGCCCAGTGCAATACTGGGGCCGAGCTTCCTGAAATCCAGGGCCTACAGTTTTAGTCTGAAATTTACATACACTTAGGTTGGAGTAATTAAAATGTGTTTTTCAACCACTCCACAAATGTCTTGTTAATAACAAACTATAGTTTTGGCAAGTCGGTTAGGACATTACTTTGTGCATGACACAAGTAATTTTTCCCAAAATTGTTTACAGACAGATAAGAAATCAGCCAAGACCTCAGAAAAACAATTGTAAACCAAAAATATGGTTCATTCTTGAGAGCAATTTCCAAATGCCTGAAGGAACCACGTCCGTCTGCACAAACAATAGTACGCAAGTATAAACACCATGGGACCACGCAGTCAAAAGTATCTATATCCACAGTAAAATGAGTCCTATATCGACAATCTTAAAGGCCGCTCAGCAAGGAAGAAGCCACTGCTCCAAAACAGCCATAAAAAAAGCCAGACTACAGTTTGCAACTGCACATGGGGACAAAGATCATACCTTTTGGAGAAATGTCCTCTGGTCTGATGAAACAACAATAGAACTGTTTGGCCATAATGACCATTGTTTTGTTTGGAGGAAAAAGGGGGAGGCTTGCAAGCCAAAGAACGCCATCCCAACCGTGAATCACAGGGGTGGCAGCATCATAGACGGCATCATGAGGAGATAAATGATGTGGATATATTGACATCTCAAGACATCAGTCAGGAAGTTAAAGCTTGGTCGCAAATGGGCCTTCCAAATGGACAGTGACCCCAAGCATACTTCCAAGTTGTGGCAAAATGGCTTAAGGACAACAAAGTCAAGGTATTGGAGTGGCCATCACAAAGGCTTGAGCTCAATCCTGTAGAAAATTTGTGGGCAGAACTGAAAAATCGTGTGCGAGCAAAGGAGACCTACAAACCTGACTCCGTTACACCAGCTCTGTCAGAAAGAATGGGCCAAAATTCACCCAACTAATTTTGGGAAGCTTGTGGAAGGCTACCCAAAACGTTTGACCCAAGTTAAACAATTTAAAGGCAATGTTACCAAATACTAATTGAGTGTATGTAAACTTCTGACCCACTGGGAATGTGATGAAAGAAATAAAAGTTTAAATAAATCATTCTCTCTACTATTATTCTGACATTTCACATTGTTAAAATAAAGTGGTGATCCTAACTGACCTAAAACAGGGATTTTTTAAATGGATTAAATGTCAGGAATTGTGAAAAACTGAGTTTAAATGTATTTGGCTAAGGTGTTTGTATATACTAGGCCTTGTCAGAGGAAGGCCCAAAAAATGGTCAAAGACTACAGTCACCCAAGTCAAAGACTGTTCCCTCTGCTACCGCAAGGCAAGTGGTACTGGAGCGCCAAGTCTAGGAGCAAAAGGCTTCTACCCCCAAGCCATAAGACTGCTGAATAACTAATCAAATGGCCACCCTGATTATTTACATTGACACTCCCCCTTTGTTTTTACACTGCTGCTATTCACTGTTTATTATCTATGCATAGTGTAAGGGTTGTTGTCGGTGGAAGAAGGATCGGACCAAAGTGGTAAGTGTTCATGATGATATTTAATTGAAACGAACTGAACACTGAAATACAAAACAATAAACGATGTGAATAAAATGAAAACCGAAACAGTACCGTGTGGCCCAAACACTCACACGGAAACAAACACCCACAAACCAAAAGTGAAACCCAGGCTACCTAAGTATGATTCTCAATCAGAGACAACTAACGACACCTGCCTCTGATTGAGAACCATACTAGGCCGAACACAAAAACCAACATAGAAAAACAAACATAGACTGCCCACCCAAACTCACGCCCTGACCATACTAAAACAAAGAATAAACTAACAGAACTATGGTCAGAACGTGACACATAGTTACTTTACAAATGACCTTGACTAACCTGTATCCCCCAACATTGACTCAGTACCGGTACCCCCTGTATATAGCCTAATTTGTATGTACATTTATTGTGTTACTTTTTGATTGATAATATTTACTAAATACATTTGTTTTTCTTAACTCTATTTCTTGAACTGCATTGTTGGTTAGGGGCTTGTAAGTAAGCATTTCACGTTAAGGTCTACACCTGTTGTATTCGGCGCATGTCACAAATAACATTTGATTTGATCACCCTAACTTAACACTGAGTGGGTGAAAATGAATGCATGAGTTGAAATTCTAAAAAGAGAAAAGAGAGAGAAAGAATAGAAACAACACCATGGCAGCCTGTATCACAGGACTGGGTTTCTGTGGTCCAGATGGGATTGTTTGTTGCTCCCTGCTGCAAGGGGCTGGAGGGGCTGTAGCTGCCTGCCCACCTGAAAGATCCATCCACCAAACACGATCCTCTGTTAACCCTCACACACTCCACTTTGTCAGCCATTCCACACACACACACACACACACACACACACACACACACACACACACACACACACACACACACACACACACACACACACACACACACACACACACACACACACACACACACACACACACACACACACACACAATCCCAAACAAGAAAAGAAAGGGGGTAAAATATAGAAAGAATGAGAAATAACAAGAACAAAAGAAAAATAAGAGTGGGTAGCTTATCAAAACTGCTGTATTTGTTTGACATCTTTCTCCCAGGGCAATATACGTTTCATAGCGTACGTTCTGTTTATAATTAGGGGAACCTGACAGCTTGCCCAGGAAAATGAGCTCTCCATGGAAGGGTGGCCATGAGAACTGTATTTCCTCTCAGTCTATCTACTGTTTTCCAGAAAAGGAATGAAAAAGTAGGTCTACCTGACATTAGCAATATTTATGTTTGATAAAATGGCTTACTATTATGCTGTATAAGACATGCCATATCCAAGAGGGAGGGATGAAAGCCTATAATCTTTAAACAGTGTCACCTCTGCTCTCTTGAGGAATCATGCATTCGTCTTTTTCATGCTTAGGATATATTGCATACACCCCTTTATTTGTTTGTTCAGACCATAGTTGTAGTCTGGTCAGTCCTACACATCTGGGGTTTTGAAAATCAATCATCACTTTCCTTTCACCACCCATCCTTAGCACTTATCCATACTTATCCAGTAAATGGGGAGTAGAATAACTGTTCCTGTATGTCACATCTACATCTACATGATTAATTGTCCCTTGTGAAAGTGTGACGAGACGAGCAGCTGCGATTGTCATCGGCTGGAAGTCTAGTTCAGTGCTTGAGTTAACTCTCATCTATCATCGAACACCAGACCAGCTATACTGTATATTGGGGAACATCCCACAGAACGTGCCATTTTTTTTTGTGAAAAGTGGTGAACAGATAGTGGTATTGCAACTACATGTTACAACTAGCCAGGTATAATAAGGGCTCAGAGTTTTCCCTGGTCATGGTCAGGAAAAACTCAGGGCTCTAATTGTAACTTAAGTTTGCGAGAAGCACACCATCCAGCACTATTCTTAATACTGTACATGTGAAGCCATAACAATCAAACATAATTTGAGTTTGCTAATTAAGCTAATAGAGTTGTGTACTCCTCCGTGTTAAAAGTTACACATAGATTAGTCTGTGTGGAGTCTGAGAGGACCGTGGGTGTTTGTTGACGCCAGAGAAAGAACACTCCCACACAGCAGGTGGCTACATGGTGCTGCAGACAGAGGGTCAGAGAAATCTATACAAAAACAATCTCAAACTGCAGGAACTTTAAACATATAGGTAAGTTCTAGATCAAATCCATCAGCATTATATGAAATAATATTATTAGCCAAATAAGTGATATGAGAGGAGGATAGATAGAGGCATATAAAAACCCAATAGAAAACAGGGTTAAGCATGAGGTACCTCTATGTGTTTGTACCAAACAGTCCTGTCCATCCCTATTATAGTCCTCTGTCAGCATCCCACAGCCCTGGGGTCACTCATAAGGGGCCACAGTGACACTCTCCTTTTGTCTGCCCCTCCCCTCTGGTCCATCCAATCAGCACAATTAGAGCTTCCACTCCTGCCACTTCTGCTGAGTGTCAGATGGCCACGGAGTGTCTGTCTGGATAACTATACTCACACTCAAGTTGCGTTCCAAATGGCACCCTATTCCCTATGGGCCCTGGTCAAAAGCAGTGCACTATAAAGGGAATAGGGTAACATTTGGGAGGTACTCTCTGACAACTTCTCCTCTATTCTCAGTGTTGGGCCTATAATCTCCCACTGAGTGAAGCTGAGAGTGCAGGCTCTGGCTCTCCAGCATGACTTTATTCACTAGCATGAAATGGAGCTCTAAGCAATCACGTATGATAAAGGAAAAATCCTTAGGGATTTAGAGGGTCTTTGGTGAGAGTGTTCCACAGGGTCTCTCTCAATGTGGTATTACTCATAAGGGGATAAGTGACTGCTAGACGAGCTGTGCTAATAAGATTCTATACCTACTTTGAAGTCAATATGATCACATATGCACTTCGTTTCTGGTTTGTAGCATTGACCAAACACTGCATGGTTTAAAGAGGTATACATCTTTGTTATACATACAGAGGAGGAATACTGAGGATTCTCGTTTCATATGAATCAGGTAATTCAAAGGGTCCCACTGGATGTTTTGTCATATTACTATATTTATTTGTACTTCATGTACAAAAGCACTAGCTCTTCATTTTTATACACAGGGCTCCTCAAAACTTTGTGTGTGTTGTGTGCCATCTGGGGAAGTTAAGTAATGAGAGCAGAAGACACATTTATTTTATTCACTGTACCATGGAAAATAAAGATGTACTCTATTCAGGGCTGTGAAACGATAGAAAACATTTAACCGAGTTAATTGCAGGATTTGCTGTGATTAACCATGATTAAGAGTCTATAATCCAAGTAACATTAAAAAAAATCTGCATCAAAATCTGTCAATCTAAGCTACAGATCTCTGCGTCTCAGTCCACCGAATCTGCCTATGTTGGGCTTCTGCATCTGAGGTGGAAGGTGGCCGAACCGTGAGACATCCTGAAAATGGTCTTCTCACGTCTGTAGCATCCGAACGGTTTGGTCTGCAAATTAAAATGACCACTCTGTGGAAACAGAACACGATGGTGTTCTTCGTTTTGATCTATGACCCCCACAAGTGTCACGGGACTCATCTGAAGGTAACCCATATAAATGAATGGAAGTATGGAGGTAGTTTTGTGCCAACAAAAATGAGGGGTTAAATGTGTGTCAAAAAAAACTACAATATATTACTGAGCTTTCTTTAGATCTCCTAAATATAGGACAGGCACTTCAAAACCTTATTATTACTATTGGACTGTCTTTTTAGCTGACTTTTTCCCATTCATGAATGTGTTATTCAAAGCGTTTCTATGGGCTATAGTAGAGAAAAAAGAAGAAATCCGCACACTGATCTTGCTAGTATCACTGCTCTTTATTAAGCTTTACGTATTGGCCCCATGGTCCTCGCCAGAGCTTCTGTGCATGTTTACAATCTGCACCCCTATGCAGACATCGCTCCCTATGGGCGAAATTCAATATTTATTCAAATAATATTTCTATATAAAGCATTACAAGAATCATGAAAAATGGTGCACTAAAATTAAAAAAGTTAACTGATTAACTTTGACAGCCCTAATTGTGTTATGTTGTACTAAGCATTTGCCGAAACCTGGCATCAGGGACATTATCAGGGAACTCCTGAAAATGATTGACCATAGTATTAGACCGCCACTCCTCCCCCTTGGATTTCAGTCAAGGCCTTAGAGTAAACTAGAAAGAGTCCCGGGCCTCTCTCACTTAGTTGAACAAATTAAATTCAGTGACTCATAAACTGAATTCACTTAACGGTGACAAAGAACAATACAGAGCCCAGTGCAGCTGAGATCCAGATGTGGATCATAAAATCAAAACTTTGAGGCCAGTTTATGATGCAGGAAATATTGAAGATTTCTAATGAGTGTACAGGGGCACGTATGTCTTGGGTAATGACAATTAATGGGACCATAACGAGACATGTTTCTTTTATGTATTTTCATAAGGTGGAATAGAATGGGTCACTAACAATGCCAACGAATAGGTATTGTTATGGAATTCCCCTACCTGTGTGTAACTTTGAGGTTGCCTTATTCCTGCGATGCTAGCGGGTCACAAACCAGCAAATACAGCGAGCAGGGTCGCTCTCTTTCAGGTATCATTTTTTCTTCTTCTGTTCCAGTGAATATTGTTATTTTATGGTAATTATTTGGGCATGGATTTTTCATTTTTCACCAAAGATATCAGCTATGCCAGCAGTCATCTCATGCATATTTCTTGTCACTGTAAAGGGCAGACCTTCGAGAAAATGTCATTTTGGTGAACTGAGAGAGAATCTAAACTTAATCAATATGAAGCGAATGCAACCCACCGCATCGAATCAATAGACAGAAAGTGACATGACTCATTTTATTTTCCATTCAGGTATGACATGTCTATTGTGAGTAACAATGTTTATGGACTGTGAGGAAACCAATCCTACACTGGAGAAAGTACTGTATATAGCTCTCATTAGGGATTCCTCTGAGCCTGGGAGTGTACAGCGCCTTAGTCATTTCTCAGGGATTATTGGTAATATGAAAGGCTATAATGTCCATGCAAAGCCATCCCTGGATGGATTAAGTGAGCGAGCGACAGGAGAAGAGATGAGAGGAAAATGATGGATCTCTCCTGGAAGCTTATCCCCCTCTCTGCAATCTCATACCTCTGATGAGCCCTGACTTCTGAACTCCAGCAGTCAAAGGTCAAGTCGGGTATTCACACTCTCTCACTCCTACCTCTTTACTTCAACAGATGATTACACTCTCCTTTCTCCCAGTGGTATAATATGTACGAAATGTATTATTCATTTAGCTACTGATCCCAAGGTGGAATATTGCTGGATTTTACACTTATAGTTTTTTGGGGGAATATTCCCAAGCAGAGATAATTTGCTGCATTTGTAAAGAGACACCACTTTTTCGTATACAGTTTGTATCAAGTTAGTTGTAATAGTTGTTTTTCGTATGAAAAGCAAATTATGTAGCATATTAAAGAAAGGATCTACAGAGAAACACCACAGCACCACAAAAATTAACCTCAATGTAAGGTTTCAAATACCAAAGTGTTATATTATATTCATTATTTCTCTCTCTTACAGTATGATTCTAATTCTGTTTCTCTGACAAGGCCCAGACAGAATCCCTTTGTTTTTGTTTTTCTTGTGCCTCAGTTTGGTGTGGAGACTAGCAGTGGCTCCCACTCTGGCTCTTTAGAATGAAATACTGAACATGCTTCACAATGGATCTTTGTGCCTGAAAAACAGTGAAGTCATAGTTTCCCAGGCTTCCTCCCCCCTGAGATGCCTAGCAATGAGGGGGAGAAGGGAGGGGGGGAGAGGCTCAGACTTTTTTTGTGGTAAACAAAGGATCAGAATCCATCGGGGTGTCACTCTGGTCTTCTAGGGTTCTTCTTCTCCAAGTCTCTTAGCGCTTCAACACAGCTGGTCAGCATCACAGGTGAATAATGGGTCTCCCCCTCCTCTTTTCTCTGTTTTCCTCACTGACCAGTGACTAGTTCAGTTTAGAAGCTGTTTTTAGAGAACAACCTCACTTCATACAAACTTATCAACACTAGCAGTAAAATGAGTAGCTAAGCACACTCCTGAAATCTCTTTTTATGCTCTGACTACCACAAATGATGCAGTGGAGATTGCCACATTTGGAGAATTTGCAACAGTCAGCACAGCCGGAGTGCAGCAGCTGAGCCTCTCCCTGGGTGAACCTCCTTAATGATTAAGGTGTCTGCCCTGCCAGGTAAGTATATCTGTATTTTCATTCATGTATTTTTCATTCAGACACTATGGTAAAAGGTCAAAGGTCGCAATGATGTTCATGCATCAGCTCATACAGCTACTATTACTTACCGGGCTGTGCATTCTCCTTAGGTAGGTGTTCATCAGCCAGAAAATATCTTCAGACAGCACTGGGCCGGTAAGCAGGGTGGAGGGAGAAACCACATCCTATTTTTGGCATCTTTATTCCTGAGGCATGAGGGGCATGTTCAGAGTTTGCCCAGATAAGTGGGAATTTACGTTCTGGGGGCTTAGAGAGCCACTCTCTCAGATCAATTAGACTCTCCAGACAGACTGTTTCATCTCCACATCTAATTTATGTACTAGCATGTCTTCATAGGAGGAAGCACTGTGCCAAGCTCATGTCGCAACCCACTCCCACTGACAGGGCTCATGCACAATTATGAGCTTTACACTTGAGTGCCATCACGGTAATTTAAAAGCCATTATCTACCTATCTTCCAAGAATTAATGGAGGGTGATACGTAAACAGTTTGCGCATCTGCTAAGACAACCTCTGACTCATCTTGTAGGGTGGTAATGCGATTGATGGACATTATTTTCCAATTAAAAGTGTCAAGAGAGGAGGGTCTTGAATCATTTAAAAAAAAAAATGTTTTACTCTACCTTACATTGGTCTGCAGAGTCCATATCTGGAACAATTTGTACATAAAATCTGATGTATATAAAGATGTGAGACAGTAAGATGTATCACGGCCAAGGGAGATGGCAGGAAGTCTTTCAGGTGAAGTCAGGCGTTTCTTATAGAGCAATGTGCAGTGTTCAGCAGAATAATTGGATATTTACAAATGGATCCACAAAAAGAAGAAAAATATATAATAAACTCAGGAATGTGGAGACTGGGATGAAAAAGGCATGTAGGAACCACCTGGAATGAAGTCAAGAAAACCGCCCAGAACAGAATTTGCTGGAGATGCACCGCTGAGGCCCTTTGCTCCACTAGGAGCTGAAAATAACGAGTCAAGCGAGTCAAGTTATGCGCATACATGACTGCCATCCACCATTTAACATAGCAGACAGATGTACAGGAAGGAGGAGCCAGCCTACTAACAAAGATGACACATTTTGACACTACTGTAAAACATCAAGCGCATATGTGGTATAGGTTTAATTGACTGAACACTTGAACCAAAAGTGAGAATCAGATGTGTGTGAATGATTCAGAATGGAGCACTGCTATTTTTTCATTGTGCTGTTTAGAATAACGTAATAGTACTTTATCTTTATAGACGTCTCCAATCAGAGTTTTGAGTTTCATCAATCCTACAGTATATTCCTTTGCTTCTAATGTGTGCTAGACCATTTTTCACACTCAGATCCAGAGCCAACACAATGTTTAGGACTCAGTTTTAATAACATTGGCACAGCCAGCAAAACATTCACATCTTTGCTGCCATGCCTATAATCATCATCTTCTGCATGTGTAACACATTGCAGTACTTGCATCTATGACGCCTCCATTTAGCAAAACAACCTACAGATCCAACATACAATGAGTGAGTGTTTGTGTGCAATCCTTCATGTGAGGATTGTTTTTCATCTAACCTTTATTTGATTTATTATTACATCTAAACAGAGTACCGAAAGATGGGCAACTCCTGGAATGAGATGGAGAAGACTGCCCAAAGTTAAGTTTGCTGGAGAAGCATCGTTGGCAGCCTACTGTATGTTGTTCATGGGGCGGTGGGCCTAAATAAGTAAATTATTCATCTTTATTAAAAGCAGGAAGTGCCATGAAGACAAAGAATGATTTCCAACAGAGACTTGGAATTGAGTTTCAATGATATTAAAGTTTCAATGATATTAAAGAGGTGCCAAAGGTGTTGATGTATAATCCCAGTCACAGTGACGGAATAGGATTCATGTAGGGTAGCCTAGTGATTAAGAGTGTTGCCCCAGTAACCAAATGGTCTCTGGTGTGAATCCTCAAGCCGACTAGGTGAATAATCTGTAGATGTGCCCTTGAGCAAGGCACTTAACCCTGAAACAAACAGCACAAGCCTACCTTTAACTATCAACACTACACTGACCTTGCACACCTATGTACCCTTACACACACACATTGGCTTTCTACTTGCATATTAAAGCAACATGCAGTCATGTACAGTTCCCACACGGACTTACATACCCCCAGACCTTTTCCCCTCACATCCCCCCACCGATACATGACTGCTGCCCTGCCACCCCACTACAGGACCTATTAGCATCAAAGATGGCGTAGTAGTCGGACGTGTGTTTTGTCTTGTCCCGTGTAAATATTGTTTTATCTATCGTTTTCCTAATTTTCTTCATATATATTTTAATCTCACTTTCCATCTACGGACTGAATATACACTCCTGCAACCCACCTCACCCAATGTGGTACGGATCTGCTGTTTTTATACTTTAGAACCAGAACCCCCATCTGAAGCTAGGCAGCTAACTAGCTACTAGCTAGTAGTCAGTTAGCCACTGCTAGCAGTCTTCACCGTTAACTCGGACACCAGCCAGCCTCAGCTCGGGTCAATACCTGCCAGTCTGCATAGCGCGTTATTGTCCCAGAGCATATCGGAATGCTTCTTCTCTACCACATCTCTGGATTTCTACCGCAAGCTCTGAACCTTTACACCGGATCATCGCAGCTAGCTAGCTGCAATCCGAGTGGCTACTCCTAGCTAACGTCTCTGTCCTGAAGCAAGCACCAGTTAGCCTTGAGCTAGCTCCGAGCTAGGCCCATCTCCCGGCTTGCCAAAGAGGTCCACCAGCTAATTCTTGGGTGCAATACCTCTTTTGCCAATTGGCCTGGACCCTTTACTGCTGACACAGAGCCCCGCCGATCCATCACGACTGGTCAGCCGACGTAATAGTTTGAGGTGGTTTCAACAGGCTCTTCCGTTGCAACATCGCCGATGGCCCATCTGCTAGCTCCAGCTCGCTAGTTGTCTGAATCGTGCCAGCTCGCCTCGCGTAGTAGCAATTACTGAATCGGCTCCCTGATTCACATATTGCTACTCATTGGACCCTATGATCACTCGGCTACACATGCCTCTCCCTAATGTCAATATGCCTTGTCTATTGCTGTTTTGGTTAGTGATTATTTTCTTACTTCACTGTAGAGCCTTAGACAGCCCTTTTGTCCCACCCCCCACACATGCGGTGACCTCACCTGGCTTAACTGCTGACTCTAGAGACAAAACATCTCTCATCGTCACTCAATGCCTAGGTTTACCTACACTGTACTCACATCCTACCATACCCTTGTCTGTACATTATGCCTTGAATCTATTCTTCCACGCCCAGAAATCTGCTCCTTTAACTCCCTGTTCTGAACGCACTAGACGACCAGTTCTTATAGCCTTTAGCCGTACCCTTATCCTACTCCTCCTATGTTCCTCTGGTGATGTAAAGGTTAACCAAGGCCCTGCAGTCCCCAGCACCACTCCCATTCTTCTGTAACCGTAAAAGCCTTGGTTTCATGCATGTTAACATCAGAAGCCTCATCCCTAAGTTTGTTTTATTCACTGCGTTAGCACACTCTGCCAACCCAGATGTCCTAGCCATGTCTGAATCCTGGCTTAGGAAGGCCACCAAAAATCCTGACATTTCCATCCCCAACTACTACATTTTCCGACAAGATAGACCTGCCAAAGGGGGCGGAGTTGCAATCTACTGCAGAGATAATATGACAGAACTCTGCAGGCTATCTAGGTCTGTGCACAAACAGTTTGAGCTTCTACTTTTAAAAATCCACCTGAAACAAGTCTCTCACCGGTGCCGCTTGTTATAGACCCCCCCCCTCAGCCCCCAGCTGTGCCCTGGACACCATATGTGAATTGATTTCCCCCCCATCTATCTTCAGAGTTCATGCTGTTAGGTGACTGGGATATGCTTAACACCCCGGCCGTCCTACAATCTAAGCTAGATGCCCTAAATCTCACACAAATTATCAAGGAATTTACCAGGTACTGTCAGGATTTGGCCAGGGTTGTTCCGGTTTTTGGTCACTAGATGCCCCCATTGTGCCTTTTGACCTTTTGTTTTCCCTTGATCCCCATTATTATTTGCACCTGTGCCTCGTTTCCCCTGATTGTATTTAAACCCTTTGTTTTCCTCAGTCCTTTGCTCTGTGTTTGTATGTTAGCACCCAGCCCTAGTATTCTGTTAACTCTTGTTGATCCCGGTGGACGCTCTTGTGGAATTCTGTTTTTTGTTCTTGTTTATTTATTTTTGAGTATCTTTTGAGGCTTTTTGTGCTATACCTACCACCTTGTGGATTTACCTTTTTTGTCTTGGAGGATTACCTTTGTTCTTGTGGAATTCCTTTTGAGGTTGTGGAGTTACATGTGTTCCTGAAGGACTTCACTTTTTACTACATTAAATACACCGTCTCAAGTACTGCTGTGTCTGCCTCATCTTCTGGGTTCTGCCGACTATTTGTGGCTCAGTTGGTTAAGTGACTGTTTCTCACTCCGGAGACCCGGGTTCGTAACCGGGTCCTGACAGGTACAACCCTAAATCCGTAACCATGGGCACCCTCTTAGATATCATCCTGACCAACTTTCCCTCTAAAGACACCTCTGTCATCTTCAACCAGGATGTCAGCGATCACTGCCTCATTGCCTGCGTCCGTAATGGGTCCGCGGTCAAACTACCACCTCTCATCACTGTCAAACGCTCCCTAAAGCAATTCAGCGAGCAGGCCTTTCTAAATCGACCTGGCCCGGGTATCCAGGAAGGATATAGACCTCATCCGTCAGTAGAGGATGCCTGTTTGCTCTTTAAAAGTGCTTTCCTCACCATCTTAAATAAGCATGCCCGATTCAAAAAATGTAGAACTAACAACAGATATTGCCCTTGGTTCACCCCAGACTTGACTGCCCTTGACCAGGTCATCTATAAGTCTTTGCTAGGTAAAGCCCCGCCTTATCTCAGCTCACTGGTCACCATAGCAACACCCACACGTAGCACGCGCTCCAGCAGGTATATTTCACTTGTCATCCCCAAAGCCAACACTTACTTTGGCCGCCTTTCCTTCCAGTTCTCTGCTGCCAATGACTGGAAATATTTTCAAAAATCACTGAAGCTGGAGACATATCTCCCTCTCTAACTTTAAGCATCAGCTGTCAGAGCAGCTTACCGATCACTGTACCTGTACACAGCCAATCTGTAAATAGCCCACCCAACTACCTCATCCCCATATTGTTATTTATCTTTCTGCTCTTTTGCACCCCAGTATCTCTACTTGCACATCATCATCTGTACATCTATCACTCCAGTGTTAATGCTAAATTGTAATAACTTTGCCTCTATGGCCTATTTATTGCCTTACCTCCCTGACCTTCTACATTTGCACACACTGTACATAGATTTTTCTATTGTGTTATTGACTGTACTTTTGTTTATGTGTAACTCTGTGTTGTTGTTTGTGTCACACTGCTTTGCTTTATCTTGGCCAGGTCGGAGTTGTAAATGAGAACTTGTTCTCAACTGGCCTACCTGGTTAAATAAAGGTGAAATAAAAATAAATAAATATCAAGTGTGTGTGATAACAGTGTGTGATGTCTGCACACATTAACCTGAGAGTCCGATGAGAGCAGAGGTTCCCCTCACCACAATGGAGGAACTTAGTGCTGTTGGTATTACATACGCCTCTATAAGGGCCACAGCCATGGAAGTAATGTGAGTTAGCACAGCTGGAGGGGGGTTTCCATAGCAATGAGCACTACATTGGGTTTGCTATGTTTCTCTCTGATTAGATGATTATCAATATGTTCTGGCCAACGCAGCTTAAATAAAAACATGAATGTGAATTTAATTTATTGGTTAACACACTACAAAGCAACACAGGAGTATAAAAAATGGATACATTGAAAAATGAACTGACAAAGCTTCTAATAGCAGATCCTGTCACATGTGTAATCATGTCGTTGATTGCAAAACAATTAAACAGAACCATTTAATGGCGCCGGAGGGGATGGCTGCCATTTTACGGGCTCCTAACAAACTGTGCTATTTTGTTTGTTTTTTCTCATTGTTTGTAACTTATTTTGTACATAATGTTGCTGCTACCGTCTCTTATGACCGAAAAGAGCTTCTGGATATCAGAACAGCGATTACTTACCTTGAACTGGACAAATAATTTTTCTTTACTGAGTCGGATGAGAGGGATTTACTCCAGACACCCGAACAGGCCCTCATCCCCGTCATTCGAAGGAGAAAAAGAAGGCGATATTGCGGAAGGCGATTGGGGTACCTTGTAAGGATCTGGCGATGAGTGGCTAATCTGCCTTTACCATCGGTACAATTGGCTGGATAATAAAGTGGACGAACTACAAGCACGTATATCCTACCAATGGGACATTAAAAACTGTAATATCTTATGTTTCACAGAGTCGTGGCTGAACGACGACATGAATAACGTTGTGGAAATATTCAGTCAATAATATTTCACAAATACCGGAGCCGGAGTTCAAATATACTTTTATTACGACATAATAAAAGTCGAGCTGGTTCATGAAAACAACTAACTTTCCAGTGTTGGCACACACTTCTTCTAAATGTTTTCGCTTCACGTCACACACAGTAACTCATCTTAATGACTCATCCCCTCTGGCATTTAGCCACCGTTATCTTATTGCCTTGCACTAATTTTAGTTTGGTTTCATATTAGGGCATGGAAACTGTAGAGTCACAGCAATAGTTAAAAAATACACACATGTTCTCGACTAAGACAGGTGGATGCATGTAGGACCATAGCAACAGTTTATAGATACATTTTACAGAAATAACCAGACATGTCATCCTGCTAGCTCATCTGAAAGGAACACCCATGTTCTGGATAAGTCCCAAGAGGTGTAACCATAGCAAAATTACATATTAGGCCATACCACTTGTTACAGAAATAACCAGTCATGTCCACTCCCCAGACAGGTGCATGTCTAATGCAGAGTGCACTAGTCTTGCGGACCATCCTGAAATGTATAATTGCCACACATGTTATGGAGAACTTTCCAGAACAACATACAGCTGGTGGGTTACACACTGTATCGGCAGGATAGAACAGCAGCCTCTGGTAAGACAATGGGTGGCGGTCTATGTATATTTGTAAATAACAGCTGGTGCACGATATCTTAGGAAGTCTCGTCTGAGGTAGAGTATCTCATGATGAGAATAAGACCATCTATATTCTTTGTAGCTGTCTATTTACCACCACAAACCGATGCTGGCACAAAGAGCGCACTATATGAGCTGTATACGGCCATAAGAAAACAGTAAAAAGATCATCCAGAGGTGGCGCTCCTAGTGAACGGGGACTTTAATGCAGGGAAGGTAAATCTGGTTTACCAAATTTCTACCAGCATGTTAAATGTGCAACTAGAGAGGGGGGGGAAACTCTAGACCACCTTTACGCCACACACAGAGACACGTACAAAGCTCTCCCTCGCCCTCCATTTGGCAAATCTGACCATAATTCTATCCTCCTGATTCCTGCTTACAAGCAAAAACTAAAGCAGGAAGGACCAGTGACTTGGTCTATAAAAAAGTGGTCAGATGAAGCAGATGCTAAGCTACAGGACTGTTTTGCTAGCACAGACTCGAATATGATCCGGGATTCTTCTGTTGGTATTGAGGAGTACAACCACATCAGTCACTGGCTTCATCAATAAGTGTATTTATGATGTCGTCCCCACAGTGACTGTACCTTCATATCCCAACCAGAAGCCATGGATTACAGGCAACATCCGCGCTGAGCTAAAGGGTAGAGCTAACGCTTTCAAGGAGTGGGAAAGCATCAATACAGGACTAAGATCGAATTGTACTACACCGGCTCCGACACTCATCAGATGTGGCAGGGCTTGCAAACTATCACAGACTACAAAGGGAAGCACAGCCATGAGCTTCCCAGTGACACGACCCTACCAGACGAGCTAAATTACTTCTATGCTCGCTTTGAGGCAAGTAACACTGAAACATGCATGAGAGCATCAGCTGTTCCGGAAGACTGTGTGATCACGCTCTCCGTAGCCGATGTGAGTAAGACTTTTAAACAGGTCAACATTCACGAGGACGCAGGGCAAGACGGATTACCAGGACGTGTACTCCGAGCATGCGCTGACAAACGGGCAAGTGTCTTCACTGACATTTTCAATCTCTCCCTGTCTGAGTCTGTAATACCAACATGTTTCAAGCAGACCACCAGAGTCCCTATGCCAAAGAATCCTAAGGTAACCTGCCTAAATGACTACCGACACGTAGCACTCATGTCTGTAGCTATGGAGTGCATTGAAAGGCTGGTCATAGCTCACATCAACACCAGAAACCCTAGACCCACTCCAATTTCCATACCGCCCCAACAGATCCACAGATGATGTCATCTCTATTGCACTCCACACTGCCCTTTCCCACCTGGATAAAAGGAACACCTATGTGAGAATGATATTCATTGACTACAGCTCAGCATTCAACACCATAGTGCCCTCAAACCTCATCACTAAGCTAAGGACCCTGGGACTAAACACCTCCCTCTGAAACTGGATCCTGGACTTCCTGATGGGCGACCCCCAGGTGGTAAGGGTAGGTAAAAACACATCAGCCATGCTGATCTTCAACACGGTGGCCCCTCAGGGGTGCATGCTCAGTCCCCTCCTCTTCACTCATGACTGCATGGCCAGGCACGACTTAAGTTTGTCAATGACACAACATGGTAGGCCTGATCACAGACAACAACGAGACAGCCTATAGGGAGGAGGTCAGAGACTTGGCCGTGTTGTGTCAGGACAACAACTTCTCCCTCAATGTGATCAAGACAAAGGAGATGATTGTGGATTACAGGAAAAGGAAGACCGAGCACGCCCCCATTCTCATAGACGGGGCTGCAGTGGAGCAGGTTGAGAGGTCCAAGTTCCTTGGTGTCCACATCACCAACACACTAGCATGGTCCAAGCACACCATGACAATCGTGCAGAGGGTACGACAACACCTATTCTCCCTTAGGAGACTGAAAAGATTTGGCATTGGTCCTCAAAGGTTCTATTGCTGCACCATTGAGAGCATGACTGGTTGCATCACTACCTGGTATGGCAACTGCTCGGACTCTGACCGCACTATGGCACTACAAAGGGTAGTGTGTATGGCCCAGTACATCACTGGGGCCAATCTTCCTCCCATCCAGGACCTCTATACCATGCGGTATCAGAGGAAGGCCCTAAAAATTGTCAAAGACTCCAGCCTCCCTAGTCATAGACTGTTTTCTCTGCTACTGCACGGCAAGCGATACCGGAGCACCAAGCCTAGGTCCAAGAGGCTTCTAAATAGCTTCTATTCCAAAGCCACAAGACTCTTGAACATTAATCAAACGGCTACCCAAACGATTTGCATTGCTGCCCCCCCCCCTTTGCGCTGCTGCATACTACCTGCTTATTATCTAATAACTCTACCTACATATTACCTCAATTACCTCGACTAACCGGTGCCCCTGCACAATACTGCTGCTATTTAAGTATTTGTTACTTTTATTTCTTATTTCTTTGGGTATGTTTCTTAAAACTGCATTGTTGGTTAAGGGCTTGTAAGTAAGCATTTCACTGTAAGGTCTACCTACACCTGTTGTATTCGGCCATGTGACAAATACAATTTTATATGATTTATGACGGAATAAGACCCTAACTGGCAGAATCAGACACTATTTAGCCGATTTTGAAAAAAATGCAAGAAATCATATCAAATGAAAGAAAAAAGCTGCCTAACAGATACCACATTTCTTGCAACAAAATGTGTGAGTGAGTGAGAGTAAGAGAGAGAGTTCTACAACGGGAGGAGACTCGCGTGACGTTCGACTCAATTCATCTGTCCCTGCAGCGCAAATTCTCGGAGCGCACAGCTTATCAAAGACTGGTCCACTGCGAACGCACAAATATTCATTTTTGGGCACTCTAGAAATAAAGAAATCATCGAAATGGGTGAACGCCTAGCCTACATCCACGATCATTCTATTTCCATTGTTTTCTTGCTTTGAGTAGAAGGGTTTTGTTTTTCTCCGCTGCAGCTTTTGCATTGGATGGCATGCTTTATCAAGAAAAGCGTAGTACTTCTCTTCAATATAAAATAGACATAGCCCTCTGCAGGTGAGCATTAGGGAGCTCACTATAGAATTTCGCGTTTCATTTCTTCATTAAGTGATTAGCATTACTTAAAACTTGAGTTTACATTTTTTGCATTGGTAATCGGACACAAAGAGCCGAGGACGGAGAACAACGCTGCTGGAGTCGAGAATCATCACAGAGGACCTCTTGCGCAAGCCCCCACGAAAAATGTCATCTCAAACCAGAGTCAAGAAGGACAAGGAGATCATAGGAGAATATGAAACGCAAGTCAAAGGTGGGTAATAAAGGATATACAAATTCAGAAATGTTTTGACCTTGTGGAACTGCATCAATAGCCCTGCAAGCTAAATGACACGAGACAGAATTGGGGAAGCATAGGCTGGAGTTTCATCATTACATTTCAACGAATCATAAGTACATCGACGTTTAGCTTTTGTGCCTGCTTGGTCCCCTTACCAGTGCTGAGGGCTCGTAAAGTAGTATACATAGCATCACTGTGGTTTGGTCACCTTTTCATCAGCATCCCTATCTTTGCATATAATTATATTGTACCCAGCCTTCAGGTGACAGGTTATCTGTCAATTAACTTCTGTAGGCCCATTGATGAGGCTGCTGGACACGTGTTTGAGAGACCACGAACGTTCGAAAACAGGTATCATATTACTGATGTCAATTCTTATATTCACCCTAGAAGACGCCAGGGTAGACAAGGTTTAGAAACTCTGAGTCGGTCATGGGCTTTTCAGTCTGGTTCGATTCAGGGTCAGTGTGTTTGAAAGGCTGCACGCTTTGTTGCTGGGTAGAACGATCTGTGTACTGCCATGGTCCCTTGGGGGGGGGGGGGGGGGGGGGGGCGCTCCGTTAATTGCGCTCCTTTGTTTACATTTATTGAACCTTTGAGTTCAGCCACACCACATTGCCTCTATATTAATGTCACTGGAGAAGCTAATAGCATCAATTTATATTGGTTATCAATTATATTTGAATACATTGTCTAAGTGCAACATCACTACAGTCCCTGGTTCGAATCCAGGCTGTCCCATTTTTTTATTTATTATTTTAATTGGACCTTTATTTAACTAGGCAAGTCAGTTAAGAACAAATTCTTATTTTTAATGACGGCCTAGGAACAGTGGGTTAACTGCCTGTTCAGGGGCAGAACGACAGAATTGTACCTTGTGAGCTCGGGGATTTGAACTTGCAACCTTCCGGTTACTAGTCCAACGCTCTAACCACTAGGCTACCCTGCCGCTCATAGGGCGTTGCACAATTGGCCCAGCGTTGGCTGGGGTAGGCTGTCACTGTAGCTAAGAATTTGCCTAGTTAAATAAAGGTTAAATAAAAAAATAAAAAATAAACATAGCATGACACCACTACAGCAGGGGGGCTCTGGTGGCATTCTCTCTCTGTCTGTCTCCTCCCTCTGTCAGGAAGAATATCCTGTAGGACAGGGATCAACTAGATTCAGCCACTGGCCAATTTGTATTTTTGAGCGGATGGCAGAACATAATTACAAATAATTTGTAGACTGCAAATTGACCTCAAGAAGCCCAAACAGATATAATATTTGACTAAAACATAATAATTTAAAAACTTGCCTACATTTGCATATTATCACATACACTGAGTGTACAAAACATTAGGAAACCTGCTTCTTCCATGACAGATTGACTAGGTGAATCCAGGTGAAAGCTATGATTCCTTATTGATGTCAGCTGTTAAATCCATTTCAATCAATGTAGATGAAGGGGAGGAGACAGGTTAAAGAAGGATTTTTAAGCCTTCAGACAATTGAGTATTGTATATGTGTGCCATTCCGAGGGTGAATGGGCAAGACAAAAGATGTAAGTGCCTTTTGAACAGGGTATGGTAGTAGGTGCCAGGGGCACTGGTTTGAGCATGTCAAGAACTGCAGCGCTGCTGGATTTTTCATACTCAACAGTTTCCCATATGTATCCGAATGGCCCACCACCCAAAGGACATCCAGCCAACTTGACACAACTGTGGAAAGCATTGGAGTCAACATGGACCAGCATCCCTGTGGAACGCTGTTGACAGCTTGTAGAGTTCATGCCCCAACGAATTGAGGCTGTTCTGAGGGAAAAAGGTGGTGCAACTTAATATTAGGAAGGTGTTTATAATGTTTTATACACACAATGGGAATATCTCTATGAATGGGAATACTTTGAAACAGATTTCCAAAATGAATATCACTTGGAGCTGATTTGCTGGTGTTTTTACTGTCTTATGTCCCCCCCCATTTGTATTTTTTATTTTTAAACAGAAAACTTACCCGCAGGCTGCCAGTTGGGGATCCCTGCCCTACAGTATGTGTGTTTTCTGCCTGGCTGATGTTTACGAAGTGACAGTGCACCCTCAGAGCGTCAAGGTAGTGTGTGTGTGTGCGTGAGAGAGTGAGGCAGAGGGGAGGACGGTCTGTGCTGTCTGTGCTGCGACTGAACAACATGACAGGTCCTGTGGGGTCTGTATCCAGGCTTACGTGGCTTCTGCTCTGAAAGAGGTTTTACCCTCATAGGACATCTAACACTATCTCCCCAGAGTCCAGACAGGTGACACTAACATAGATTTACTTTATTTGACTGATTGTCTTACCTTGGGCCAGACAGTGTCAAGGCCTGGTGACAATAGCTGGTCATATTAGCCTTCCACTCACAGTTATTGTCTGTGATAAATTAGAAAGAATACAGTATACTCTCACTGTTTACACCCTTTAATAGTGTGGATGATCACACTTTTGCCTGCCTTCTAGCCTTCTGTTGCCTGGACCTGCCTCACTGCACTTTTTTATGCCTTTGGTGCCTTTGGAAAGTATTCACACCCATTTACTTTTGAAAAATGATGTTACGTTAGTTTTATTCTAAAATGGATTAATTTCCCCCCCCTCAAATCTACACACAATACCAGATAAAGACAAAGAAAACATGTTTTTTGAAAATTATATCAATGATGCAATTTCATCCAGTGCCATCCTAGATAATCCAGCCCGTGCTGCTGTCACTGTGTTCCTATGCATCTCAGGGTAGTGGCCGTGGGGTGAAATACAAAGGAGGCAAATAAGAGATTGAGCTGGATCATTGAGAATAATACTGTGAATTGTCTTCTACTACTGTAAGAATGGGAATACAGGGAATATTTTAGCATGCTAGAGAAGCCTGAACTCCTCAGAGATGCTGTATATAATGTAAGCCGTCCAAATGAACCATAAAGACAGAGGGGGTGGCGTATAACAATAAGGATGAACAAGAGACTGAACAGGCACCAAGAGAATGAGGAGAACCATCTTAAGCATCAGTGCTGCTAAGTGGGTTGAGTGGCAGTGTCAGTAAGCGAGAGAGGGAGAATTCCTCCCACCCACCCATTCTCAGTTACTGTGCTGCAGGGGTTTATGGTTAATGATCCCCTGAGTCAACCCTCAGACGCTAGGCTAGGAGGAGAGGAGAGTGTGAACTGCTACTGGAGGATTATGGGTTGCTCTACAGCACCACTCTTACTTCTACTGGCGAAGGGTTGTAATGTCTATTACTGCTGGTAATAATGGTAGTGAAACCTAATGTTGCCTTATATGGTGGTGTGACTTTAAATGATGTCTAGTAAATAACATCTTGTCTTCAGCTTTGCCATTGGCCAGACTTCTCCAGTATGGCTCCTCTCTCTCTCTACCATGGCACTGTGCCGACTGGAAGGCCTTTTTGTTCATTCAACCATCTATTATTCAGCATACATCTGAAGCTGCCATGGGAGCCATTCTCTTGTTCTATAAAGCCTGGCTGTGTGGAAGACAAGGCCTTGAAAGAGAGCAAGGAAGAGACTGATGCTAATTTATGGAGAAATCCGCCTCTTCACTCATTCTCAGCTGCTCAACCACACAGAGGATCTCCAGCAATCAACACAAGGGGGCTCCGACATCCACGGCCTGTTGGTTTTGTTCATCAGTTGGTTAACAACAATGGCAGCGTTTTGGGTCTCTTTCTGTCTGTAAAGGCCCAACCACTGTGCTACCATAATGAGCTTCAGTTTAGAGATGGCACCTGACATGGTGAGTTATTGCGTTTTTATGTATGGATGATGTATACGAGAGAGAGAAAGGGTGTTGATGATCAGTGTTGCCTTTCTGATAGGCCGTGGCACATCACAGCTAGCTGCTGCAAGGTTGCTTGGCTTGCATTTATTGATAGATTGATTTCAGTAAGGCATCAGTGAATCATTTTAATAGTAATTTGAGCTTGAAGACGTATGAGCCAATAGGAAAGGGCAATGTTATCACTGTGATTGGTCAATGTTTCCTCTTAAATGTATGCGTTTTAAATGATTCACCAAGCAAGAAAACAACTTCACATCGCCACAAACATTTTGCTCAAAAGATATGTGAATTTCACAAGTCAACTTCTCTTTTGGCAAATGCAGTGTTATTCCCTGCAATGGAGACATATGAGACAGAGAGGAGAGGATTCTAAAAGAAAAGCCTGGCCTCTCGCAAGAAGCTCAGAGACCGCATGGATCAAAGGTCTTGGGATCATACTGTACATGCACTAGCTGGATTGCACACAGACGTGCAACACAGTACACACAGCGTGTGTGTATGTCTCTGTAATCTCCGTTTCTTGTTCATCCGTTACATTTTACAGGGAAGCTTCTCTACTTCCTTCTTATGCTAGATTGGCTTGATAACCTAATACTGATGCATTTCCACTGCTTGTTTTCACCCCTTTCATAATCCCTTCTAAACCACTCCGTTGTTGTGTAGCCGGGCCATGCGGTGAAACTCCTATGTCGTGGTTGTCTTGTGAGTGGTTAGTTTTTTTTATTAGATTTGCCTGTTATTTGTCTGTACTGTTCTCTCTCTTCCCCCCACACCCGGCCCTGGCTGGGGGACAGCATGTTGCCTGTCCTTTTGGCAGTGTTCCCTGGCTTTGGCTCTGGTGCTGAACCTGATCCCATTGCAGGAGAAGTGCTACAGAGCAATCTCCTCAGACTCCTTTTGTTGTTTTTTAGAACAGTGAACCCTTAATGAACAGGATGCCGGAGCTTTGAATAACATGCCCACCCAAATCTGCTCCAAAATGTTCTGTATATTAGTTTATCTTGATGGCTTTTCTCCACATTAGCGTTTTTCTGTAGCTGTGATGCTGTCTTTATAAAGGGTTGTTTATGGTGCTTATGAGAACATCATTGAAGGTGATGCAGTTACAGATCTGTAGTTCCCTATTAAACTCTTCCATTTGTTAGTACTTGATGGGTAATGTCACCATGTACACTACAGGCTCTAACATTCATATCATGACTCAGTGAATACACACACATATTCATGATTTGCCTTCCATAGAAAAGACAGAGTTTACCTTGCAGCATAGCATTCCCTTGTGGCCTCTTTCTCAGGTCACAGCTCGCTAATGACCGGTACACCCTCTGTCTGTCTAACCCTGGTGATACTCATGTACAAGCATGCCGGCAATTTCCTGACTAATAGCGCACACACACGCAGATAGACAGAGGAAACAGGGTCATGTTGCTGCAGGCAGGCAGCACTCTGTGGTCTGGTCAAGGGAGTTTTCAGTTGTCACACCTTTTGGACTCAGGTTTCTGCTACTGGGCTGGTGATAAGCCCTTCTCTGCAGGTTGTCCTCAACCAGACTAAAAGCAAACTAACTCAACCTGCTCTGCAGAGGCAATAAAGTGAGTGGGATTTGATTCACATCTCACATAGCAGGTACAGTGCCAGTTAAACGTTTGGACACACCTACTCATTCAAGGGTTTTTCTTTATTTTTACTAATTTCAACATTGTAAACTTTGAAATAACTCATATGGAATCATGTAGTAACCAAAAAAGTGTTAAACAAATCAAAATATTTTAGATTCTTCAAAGTAGCCACCCTTTGCACACTCTTGGCATTCTCTCAACCAGCTTCACCTGGAATACTTTTCCAACAGTTTTGAAGGTGTTCCCACATTTGCTGAGCGCTTGTTGGCTGCTTTTCTTTCACTGTGTGGTCCAACTCATCCCAAACCATCTCAATTGGGTTGAGGTCGGGTGATTGTGGAGGCCAGGTCATCTGGTCAAATACCCCTTACACAGCCCGGAGGTGTGTTGGGTCATTGTCCTGTTGAAAAACAAATGATAGTCCCACTAAGCGCAAACCAGATGGGATGGCGTATCGCTGTAGAATGGGAGCCATGCTGGTTAAGTGTGCCTTGAATTCTAAATAAATCACAGACAGTGTCACCAGCAAAGCATCCCCACACCTCCATGCTTCACGGTGGGACCAACACACGTGGAGATCATCCATTCACCTACTCTGCGTCTCACAAAGACCAGAAATCTCAAATTAGAACTCATTAGACCAAAGGACAGATTTCCACCGGTCTAATGCCCATTGCTCGTATTTCTTGGCAAGTCTCTTCTTATTATTGGTGTCCTTTAGTAGTGGTTTCTTAGCAGCAATTTGGCCATGAAGGCCTGATTCACACAGTCTCCTCTGAACAGTTAATGTTGAGATGTGTCTGTTACTTGAACTCTGATGTTTTTTAGGCTGCAGCTTCTGAGGTACAGTTAACTCTGATGAACTCTGGGTCTTCCTTTTTTTATGGCGATCCTCATGAGAGTCAGTTTCATCATAGAGCTTGATGGTTTTTGCGACTGCACATGAAGAAACTTTCAAAGTTCTTGACATTTTCCGGATTGACTGACCTTTATGTCTTAAAGTAATGATGGACTGGCACACCTGCTAATTGAAATGCATTCCAGGTGACTACCCCATGAAGTTGGTTGAGAGAAGGCCAAGAGTGTGCAAAGCTGTCATCAAGGAAAGGGTGGCTATTTGAAGAACCTCAAGTATAAAATATTTAGATTTGTTTCACACTTTTTTGCTTACTACATGATTCCATATGTGTTATTTTATAGTTTTGATGTATTCACTATTATTCTACAATGTAGAAAATAGTAAAAATAAAGAAAAACCCTTGAGTGAGTAGGTGTGTCCAAACTTTGGACTGGTACTGTATGTCCAAAATCATTCTGTCTGTGTAATGTCAATGTTACCCAGAGGTCTGCTAAATACCCCTGGGATAGTTCGAGTAAAAAATATTGTTTTAGCATAAGAACAAATCTAGCCTCCGATTTCTACAATACAGAATGCAAAAGAATGCACATGTCCTCTGCTAGAACCATAACCACAGTCCAACTATGTCTTACTAAGGTTAGAGAGAACCATATAGTGTATATCATGTACTGATGGCCTCCCATAATAGTAACTCTCATGCCTCAGGATTCTCCCCAGGCTACCCCTGTTTGTTTCATGCAGAGCAGAGGGCTTTGATGAGTTTCAGTTATGATCCCAGCACACCCAAAATGGGAGAAAGTGTTATGTTTTATTAGAAGGGCTCGAGAGAGCAGCCAATATGAAAAGCATTCCAAAGAAACCAACTTCTTGCCAAGTGAGAGCCAAGGGGATAGTGTTCACACATTGGGTGGATAGACAATAGTGTAGACTATAGGTGTTGTTACTCCCAGTGATCACACTAATACAATTACTGAGATCAGAGATGTGCACTGTACTGCACAGATGCAACTAGTCTACCACCTTTTAGTGAAATGTGGATCGTTTGAGAATAAATACTATTTTGCACATCTGACAATCATTTCATATTAAGAACTTTTGGTAAGCTTAGCTTGGATCAGAAAAATACTATGCCTATATATTTTCCTGATTGTACCTCCTGTGTTCTTCTGTTTTGCCTTAGCATATTATAGCTAAAGGTTTGTTGTATTGCAATAAATCATATAATAATTTGAAGTCTTTGACATCGAATAATTGGTTCCAGAATATATTTTGTCATCCAGAATTTGTGATGGCTGAACTGCTGGCACATGAAAAGTGTTAAGAAGGAATGTGGGCATTTCCATGTAAAAAGCCCCATGAGCACAAACATGTGAAGTTCATAGGAGCACATCACATTTGGTGTCAAATGAAAGCTAAGAGTCTTTATATTTTTGAGAAATTAAGGCATATATAAATGTTTCAACCATTTCCCATCCTAAGAAATTGGAATAAACAAAGATTTCTGGTCAAACAGATGGAAAAGGGGTCTTAAACAACATCTAGCAGAAACAGTATTTAATAGGTATTAGAAATGCATCAAAACAAAGTAATATTGAAGCAAAGACTCCTGCCAACTAATATCAACGTTTCTATTTTGTTTTGCAGAAATTATTTGCTTCCTGAAAGTTATGTTACAGCCTTATTCTAAAATTGCTTAAATTGTTTTTCCCCTCATCAATCTACACACAATACCCCATAATGACAAAGCAAAAACAGGTTTTTAGAAATTTTGCAAATATATTTTAAAATAAAAAAACGTATGACATTTACATAAGTCTTCAGACCCTTTACTCAGTACTTTGTTGAAGCACCTTTGGCAGCGATTCCAGCCTCAAGTCTTGTTGGGTATGACGCTATTTGGGCACACCTGTATTTGGGGAATTTCTCTCATTCCTCTCTGCGAGTCCTCTCAAAATAGCTGAGCAGCGACGCTCCCCATCCAACTTTGAAGGTTGGATGGGGAGCGTCGCTGCCCAGCTATTTTCAGGTCTCTCCAGAAATGTTCAAATTGGGTTCAAGTCTGGACTCTGGCTGGGCCACTCAAGGAAATTCAGAGAATTGTCCCGAAGCCACTCCTGCGTTGTCTTAGCTGTGTGGTTCGGGTCGTTGTCCTGTTGGAAGGTGAACCTTCATCCCAGTATGAGGTCCAGAGGGCTCTGGAGCAGGTTTTCATCAAGGATCTCTCTGTACTTTGCCCCATTCACCATTCATCCCTTGATCCTGACTAGTCTTCCAGTCCCTGCCACTGAAAGACATCCCCACAGCATGATGCTGCCACCACCATGCTGCACCGTAGGAAGGAATGGTGCCAGGTTTCATCCAGAGGTGATGCCTGGCATTCAGGCCAAAGAGTTCATTCTTGGTTTCATCAGACCAGGGAATCTTTTTTCTCATGGTCTGAGAGTCCTTTAGGTGCCTTTTGGCAAACTCCAAGCGAGCTGTCATGTGCCTTTTACTGAGGAGTGGCTTCCGTCTGGCCACTCTGCCATAAAGGCCTGATTGGTGGAGTGCTGCAGAGATGGCTGTCCTTCTGGAACATTCTCCCATCTCCACAGAGGAACTCTGGAGCTCTGTCAGAGTGAACAGTGGGGTCTTGGTCATCTCCCTGACCAAGGCCCTTCTCCCCCGATTTCTCAGTTTGGCCGGGCAGCAAGCTCTGGGAAGAGTTTAAGAATGATGGAGGCCACTGTGTTCTTGGGGACCTTCAATGCTGTAGAAATGTTTTGGTACCCTTCCCCAGATCTTTTATTTTTTAAATCTCATCTTTAGTTAACCAGGAAGGCTAGTTGAGAACAAGTTCTTATTTGCAACTGCGACCTGGGCCAAGATAAAGCATAGCAATTCGACACATACAACAACACAGAGTTACACATGGAATAAACAAAACAAAGTCAATAATACAGTAGAACAAAAGAAAACAAAAAGTCTATATACAGTGAGTGCAAATGAGGTAAGATAAGGAAGTTAAGGAAATAAATAGGCCATGGTGGCAAAGTACTTACAATATAGCAATTAAACACTGGAATGGTAGATGTGCAGAAGATGAATGTGCAAGTAGAGATACTGGGGTGCAAAGGAGCAAGATAAATAAATAAATACTGTATGGGGATGAGGTAGGTAGATAGCTGGGCTGTTTACAGATGGGCTATGTACAGGTGCAGTGATCTGTGAGCTGCTCTGACAGCTGGTGCTTAAAGCTAGTGAGGGAGATATGAGTCTCCAGCTTCAGAGATTTTTGCAGTTCGTTCCAGTCATTGGCAGCAGAGAACTGGAAGGAAAGACGACCTAAGGAGGTATTGTCTTTGGGGGTGACCAGTGAGATATACCTGCTGGAGCGCGTGCTACGAGTGGGTGCTGCTATGGTGACCAGTGAGCTGAGATAAGGCGGGGCTTTACCTAGCAGAGACTTGTAGATAACCTGTAGCCAGTGGGTTTGGCGACGAGTATGAAGCGAGGGCCAACCAACGAGAAAGTACAGGTCGCAATGGTGGGTAGTGTATGGGGCTTTGGTGACAAAACGGATGGCACTGTGATAGACTGCATCCAGTTTGAGGAGTAGAGTGTTGGAGGCTATTTTATAGATGACATCACCGAAGTCGAGGATTGGTAGGATGGTCAGTTTTACGAGGGTATGTTTGGCAGCATGAATGAAGGATGTTTGTTGCGATATAGGAAGCCAATTCTAGATTTAGTTTTGGATTGGAGATGCTTAATGTGAGTCTGGAAGGAGAGTTTACAGTCTAACCAGACACTTAGGTATTTGTAGTTGTCCACATATTCTAAGTCAGAGCCGTCCAGAGTAGTGACGCTGGACGGGCGAGCAGGTGCGGGCAGTGATTGGTTGAATAGCATGCATTTAGTTTTACTTGCGTTTAAGAGTAGTTGGAGGCCATGGAAGGAGAGTTGTATGGCATTGAAGCTCGTCTGGAGGTTAGTTAACACAGTGTCCAAAGAGGGGCCAGAAGTATACAGAATGTTGTCGTCTGTGTAGAGGTGTACCAGAGAATCACCAGCAGCAAGAGCAACATCATTGATGTATACAGAGAAAAGTCGGCCCGAGGATTGAACCCTGTGGCACCCCCATAGAGACTGCCAGAGGTCCGGACAACAGGCCCTCCGATTTTACACACTGAACTCTATCAGAGAAGTAGTTGGTATACCAGGCGAGGCAATCATTTGAGAAACCAAGGCTGTCGAGTCTGCCAATAAGAATGTGGTGATTGACAGAGTCGAAAGCCTTGGCCAGGTCGATGAATACGGCTGCACAGAAATGTCTCTTATCAATGGTGGTTAAGATGTCGTTTAAGACCTTGAGCGTGGTTGAGGTGCACCCATGACCAGCTCTGAAACCAGATTGCATAGCGGAGAAGGTACGGTGGTATTCAAAATGGTCGGTAATGTGTTTGTTAACTTGGCTTTCGAAGACCTTAGAAAGGCAGGGTAGGATAGATATAGGTCTGTAGCATTTTGGGTCTAGAGTGTCACCCCCTTTGAAGAGGGGGATGACCACGGCAGTTTTCCAATCTTTGGGAATCTCAAACGATACGAAAGAGAGGTAGAATAGGCTAGTAATAGGGGTTGCAACAATTTTGGCAGATAATTTTAGAAAGAGAGGTTCCAGATTGTCTAGCCCGACTGATTTGTAGGGGTCCAGATTTTGCAGCTCTTTCAAAACATTAGCTATCTGGATTTGGGTAAAGGAGACATGTTGGGGGCTTTGGCGGGTTTGCTGTGGAAGGTGCCGGGAAGTTGACCAGGGTAGGGGTAGCCCAGTGGAAAGCATGGCCAGCCGTAGAGAAATGCTTTTGAAATTCTCAATTATAGTGGATTTATCGGTGGTGACAGTGTTTCCTAGCCTCAGAGCGGTGGGCAGCTGGGAGGAGGTGCTCTTATTCTGGATGAGGTCAATGTTATTCCAGGATACCCCGGCCAGGTCAATTAGAAAGGACTTCTCGCAGAAGTGTTTTAGGGAGCGTTTGACGGTGATGAGGGGTGGTCGTTTGGTCGCAGACCCATTACGGATGCAGGCAATGAGGCAGTGATCGCTGAGATCTTGATTGAAAACAGCAGAGGTGTATTTGGAGGGTGAGTTAGTTAAGATAACATCTATGAGAGTGCCCGTGTTTACGGATTTGGAGTTGTACCTGGTAGGTTCATTGATCATTTGTGTGAGATTGAGAGCATCAAGCTTGGATTGTAGGATGGCCGGGGTGTTAAGCATGTCCCAGTTTAGGTCACCTAGTAGCACGAGCTCAGAAGATAGATGGGGGAAATCAATTCACATATTGTATCGAGGGCACAGCTGGGGGCAGAGGGAGGTCTATAGCAAGCAGCAACAGTGAGAGACTTATTTCTTGAAATGTGAATTTTTAGAAGTAGAAGCTTGACTTGTTTGGGTACAGACTTGGATAGACTTGGATAGTAATACAGAACTCTGCAGGCTAACTCTGCAACACAGCCCCCTTTGGCAGTTCTATCTTAGTGGAAAATGTTATAGTTAGCGATGGAGATTTCAAGGTTTTTTTGGTAGTTTTCCTAAACCAGGATTTATACACGATTAATCATCCGGGTTGGAAGAGTGTGCTAAAGCAGTGAGTAAAACAAACTTTCGGAGTAGGCTTCTAATGTAAACATGCATGAAACCATGGCTTTTACGGTTACAGAAGTCAACAAATGAGAGCACCTTGGGAGTGGGAGTGGATCTAGGCACTGCAGGTCCTGGATTAACTTCTACATCACCAGAGAAACAGAGGAGAATTAGGATAAGGGTACGGCTAAATGCTATACGAACTGGCCGTCTAGCACGTTCGGAACAGAGAGTAAAAGGAGCAGGTTTCTGGGCACGATAGCATAGATTAAAGGCATAGTGTACAGACAAAGGTAAGTTAGGATGTGAGTACATTAAGAGGTAAACCTAGGCATTGAGTAATGATGAGAGAGATATAGTCTCTAGAGACGTTTAAACCAGGTGACGTCATCGCATATGTAGGAGGTGGAACAACATGGTTGGTTAAGGCATATTGAGCAGGGCTAGAGGCTCTACAGTGAAATAAGACACTAATCACTAACCAGGACAGTAATGGACGAGGCATATTTCTATTAGAGAGAGGCATGCGTAGCCAAGTGATCATATGGGTCCAATGAGTGGTTGGGCTGACTGGAAACACGGCAATTTAGACAGTTAGCAGGCCGACGCTAACACGCTAACAGTTAGTAGACCGGGGCTAAACAAGCTAGCAGTTAGCAGAACGGGGCTGGCAAGCTTGCAGTTAGCAGACCGGGTTAGCCAGCAAGCAGTTAGCAGGGGCTAGCAGTTAGCAGACCGGGGCAGGCAAGCTAGCAGTTAGTAGACCGGGGCTAGCAAGTTAGCCTTTGAGGGATGTCGCGATGGGGGTAAGTCTGTTTTTGCCTCTTCGTGCTGTGACGTCGATAGACCAGTCGTGGAATTAGTAGGGTTCCAAGTAGCTCTAGGTAGCTAGCAGGTTAGCAGAATGGGCCTTCAGTGGACGTCGCGCCTGAGGGGCCTGTTGGAATCCTCGGGCAGATTATGTCGGTATTCCAGTCGTAGAGGATCGGAGGGGTTCCGTGCCCCATAACGGCAGTAGAAGGGGTCTGAATATTGTAGCCCAGGAGTGAGCCGGGAGATGGGTCTAGCATGGGCTTGCCCCAGGCTAGATGGTGCTAGCTCCGGGGCAGAAACGTTAACCAGGAGAAGTGAACCTGGGTTGCGGTTAGCTAGCTGTGATGATCCAGATGAAAAGGTTCAGATTTTGTGGTAGGAATTCGGGGATATGGAGAGAAAAATAGGTCCGTTATGCTCTGGTTTGAAACGTGTTGTACAAACTGGCGAGAACTTTCCGAGCTAAAGGTTAGCTGATGACCGCTAGCAGTGGTTAGCTGACTGATAGCTGGTAGCTAGTTAGCTAGCTAGCTTCAGTTGAGGTATTCCAGTTCGGAGGTAAATAGAAATACTTTAGGGGGGGAAAAAAACAGAACTACACCACATTGGGTGAGGCGTGTTGCGGGAGAGTATTTTGAAGTTGAGGTTTAGGAAAAATATTAAAAAGAAAGCGAAGAAAAAGATATATACACATGGGACAAGACAAGACAAAGACGTCTGACTGCTACGCCATCTTGGATCCAATCTGTGCCTCGACACAATCCTGTCTCGGAGCTCTACGCACAATTCCTTCGACCTCATGCCTTGGTTTTTGCTCTGACATGCACTGTCAACTGTGGGACCTTTATAAAGATAGGTTTGTGCCTTTCCAAATCATGTCCAATCAATTGAATTTAGCACCGGTGGACTCCAATCAAGTTGAAGAAAGATCTCAAGGATGATCAATGGAAACAATTTCGAGTCTCATGGCAAAGGGTCTGAATACCTATGTAAATAAGGTATTTTTGTTTACTTTAAAAAAAATACATTTGCAAAAACTTCTCAACCAGTTTTTGCTTTGTCATTATGGGCTATTTTGTGTAGATTGAGGGAAAAAAAGATTTCATCGAATTTAGACTGTAAAGTAACAAAATGTGGAAAAAGTCAAGGGGTCTGAAATACTGTATTTTCTCATTTCTCTCCATGATGCATGAGGATAATGAAAGTTCACAGAAGTAACAAGTTAAGGTAGACCTACCAATTAGTTATAGTGTCTTTACTGATAACAATTTGGTTTATGATTTAAGTTATTAAAACGTGTCATTCTGTTACAAAATTGGTAACAGAATGACCAACAAATCATCTACAATGGGAATTTGTAGGAAACACAACCCAGAGTTGGGGAAAACAGCAAAAAATAAGTTAAATAAAATATGACAATTTAAATAATAAAATAACCACAGTTGGGGAACCTGCTACTGTCCTCCTTTCCACTGGCATACTGTTATGTTCAGATTATAGCTGTTTTATTTTTAAACTCTGTTCCATGGAGGTCAAAGAAGGAGTGTGAAAACAGTTTGGGCAACCCCTCCCCTTGTCTCTCTTTTCTCTCTCCATTTAATGTCACCTCTCCCGGCTCTTACTGACACCTACCCATGAGCCCACTCTCATTCCATTTACTGTAACCTACCCTCTCACCCACTAAGCAACGACCAACACCGGACTTCCGTGGACGTTGAAAGTAGTTTGGACAGTACAGTACAGTACACTAAAGAAAAGTAGAGTATAGGTCAGTACAATATAGCACTTTATAATTTTCTGTACTGAACGATACTGCACTGAACTCTACTTTACTGTGCTATACTGTATTTTACTGAACTTTGCTCTGCTGTGCTTTGCTGCGACCACAACTATAATCTTGTAGGACAGGAAGTATCCTAGTTGTGGAAGGTTGAATGCCTGGTGACAGAAAATATACCTTACCTCATATGTCTGGCTTCACCCTCCAAAAATGTCCCGCCAATAAAAGCATATCTATAATGTGTCCCTCGCTATCAAATAAACGTCTGAATCCAACTTTTGTCCTAACTGCACAACAATCCTGCTGTGTTAGACAGTGGGCTGCCATTAGACCACGCATTTCACACAAGACTTCCTACAATGTCATCTACCACCGTTTACACCAAGATTGTGGTTCAACTTTTATTTGATTGCGAGGGACACATTTAACCTTACAACTGGGGCGGCAGGGTAGCCTTGTGGTTAGAGCTTTGGACTAGTAACCGGAAGGTTGCAAGGTTCAAATCCCTGAGCTGACAAGGTACAAATCTGTCGTTCTGCCCCTGAACAGGCAGTAAACCCACTGTTCCTAGGCCGTCATTGAAAATAAGATTTTGTTCTTAACTGACTTGCCTGGTTAAATAAAGGTAATAAAAAAAAAGTAGTGTTGCTAGAGGTTATTAATATTCTTTTGTTGATGCGAAAGCCGGACATATGAGGTTAAGTATATTTTCCGTAGCTAGTCATTTCAACCTTCTTCAACGAGGATACTTCCCGTCCTGCAAGAACCAAATTTGGTCATGTTTGGGGGCGGAGCTCAAACATCCAAAGGAGCATATTACATTTTTCTACCTTTGTGTACCTACTCAGGATATGTCACCATAAAGAGAATGACATTCATAATTATGCATTTCTGCATAGTACAGATCAGGGATCCATGATGTCATTCTGTTACCATCATTCTGTTACGGGTGTTAATCCACTTCATTTACTATAGTTCAATAACCAAAATATATATATTTTTTAACTCAATGTTTCATATCACAGCTCACACCCCATTCTCACACCCCACAGACATCTTTGAATCTTAATCGGAGTAGATATTTTAACAGAGTTTTAAACACCCATGTGTTTTTATTATTTGATATCAAGCAGCCTCAATATTAGTTTAAATCGGGCTGATTTTATTGACTATGAGCTTTGATTTAACAATGATGACATCCCATTTGAATTATGCGAGGTTGGTAGTGTGTGTTTGTTTTAACTCCAGATTACAAGGCAGCTTTTCTGTAATCAGACAGGGGAGATCAATGCAGCAAACCATCCATGCAGTGTGGGGCATTAAGGCAACATCCAAGTGGTAAAACAGCCTCAAACGATTGCAATAGATTTGCACTGATTAGCTCATATTTCATATTGGTCTTTGGCAATATTCATCAGATCATCAAAACAAGGTTTCTGGTCACAGTGTACTGAGCCTAGTGTGAAGTAATTGGGCCGTGAGAATCAACCAGTGGGTCCCACCCAATTATGTAGTCGATATGGTGTCTATGGTCCCCATGTTCCAAACCACCATTTGTGAAACAACAGTCTAGTTTAGATCACTGTAAACTATGACCAGGCCATGCGTCTCCATAAAGACCAATATGTTGGCCAACTCAGTCAATGCAATAAGTGTTTTCTCTACTGTAGTTGTCCTGGTCCCAATTGGCCAAATCTGAAGTGACTGCAGCTGCTCACAATAAATTGCTAGAAATTGTTCAGTGGATTTCAGAAATAATCAAATCAAATGTTATTTGTCACATGGATACTATAGGTGTAGACCTTACTGTGAAACGCTGACTTATAAGCCCTTTAACCAACAATGCAGTTCAAGAAATAGAGTTAAGAAAATATTTACTAAATATATATATATATTTTTTTAAAGTAACAAGAAAATGACACAACCATAACGAGGCTATATACTGGGGATAACAGGGCTGAGTCAATGTGCAGGGGTGCAGCTTAGTTGAGGTCATTTGTAAAGGGACTATGCATAGATAATAAACAGCGAGTAACAGCAGTGTAAAAACAAAGGGGTGGGGGGGATCAATGTAAATAATCCGGGGGGACATTTGATTAATTGTTCAGTAGTCTTATGGCTTGGGGGTAGAAGCTGTTAAGGAGCCTTTTGGTCCTAGACTTGGTGCAGCTGTAGAACTTTTTAAGGATCTTGGGACCCATGCCAAATCTTTTCAGTCTCCTCAAGGGGAAAAGGTGTTGTCGTGCCCTCTTCACAACTGTCTTGATATGTTTGAAACATGATAGTTTGTTGGTGATGTGGACACCAAGGAACTTGAAACTCTCAACCCGCTCCACTTAAGCCCCGTCGATGTTAATGGGGGCCTGTTCGGCCCTCCTTTTCCTATAGTCCACAATCAGCTCCTTTGTCTTGCTCACATTGAGGGAGAGGTTGTTGTCCTGGCACCACACGGCAAGGTCTCTGACCTCCTCCGTATAGGCTGTCTCATCGCTGTCGGTGATCAGGCCTACCACTGTTGTGTCGTCAGCACACTTGATGATGGTGTTGGAGTCGTGCTTGGCCACGCAGTTATAGGTGAACAGGGAGTACAAGAGGGGACTCAGCAATCACCCCTGAGGGGCTCCAGTGTTGAGGATCAGCGTGGCAGATGTGTTGTTGCCTACCCTTACCAAATCAGCTTTTATTGGTCACATACACATGGTTAGCAGATGTTAATGTGAGTGTAACGAAATGCTTGTGCTTCTTGTTCCGACAGTGCAGTTAATATCTAACAAATAATCTAACAATTTCCCAACAACTACCTAATATGAGTGAATGAGAATATGTACATATACACAGTTGGAATGGGAAATAATAAAAGTAGAGAAAATGATTTATTTCAACCTTTATTTCTTTCATCACATTCCCGGTGGGTCAGAGGTTTACATACACACTATTAGTATTTGGCAGCATTGGCTTCAAATTGTTTAACTTGGATCAAACGTTTTAAGTAACCTTCCCCCTTTTTTCCTCCAAACACAACGATGGTCATTATGGCCAAACAGTTCTATTTTTGTTTCATCAGACCAGAGGACATTTGTCCAAAAAGTATGATCTTTGTCCCCATGTGTAGTTGCAAACTGTAGTCTGGCTTTTTTATGGTGGGTTTGGAGCAGTAGCTTCTTCCTTGCTGGGCGACCTTTCAGGTTATGTCGATATAGGACTTATTTTACTATAGATACTTTTGTACCTGTTTCCTCCAGCATCTTCACAAGGTCCTTTGCTGTTGTTCTGGGATTGATTTGCACTTTTCTCTAGGAGACAGAACGCATTTCCTTCCTGAGCTGTATGACGGCTGCGTGGTCCCATGGTGTTTATACTTGCGTACTATTGTTTGTACAGTTGGACGTGGTAACTTCAGGCATTTGGAAATTGCTCCCAAGGATGAACCAGACTTGTGGAGGTCTACAATTTTTTTCTGAGGTCTTGGCTGATTTCCCATGATGTCAAGCAAAGAGGCACTGAGTTTAAAGGTAGGCATTGAAATACATCCACATGTACACTTCCAATTGACTGAAATTATGTCAATTAATCTATCAAAAGCTTCTTAAACCATGACATTGTTTTCTCCTAACCGACTTGCCAAAACTATAGTTTGTTAACAAGAAATTTGTGGAGTGGTTGAAAAACGAGTTTTAATGACTCCTAAGTGTTAGTAAACTTCCGACTTCAACTGTATGTGAACATTATTAAAGGGGCATTATTATTAAAGTGGCATTGTTTAAAGTGACTAGTGATCCATTTATTAAAGTGCCTAGTGATTGGGTCTCAATGTAGGCAGAAGCCTCTCTGAGTTAGTGATTGCTGTTTAGCAGTCTGATGACCTTGAGATAGAAGCTGTTTTTCAGTCTCTCGGTCCCAGCTTTGATGCACCTGTACTGACCTCGCCTTCTGGATGGTAGCGGTGTGAACAGGCAGTGGCTCGGGTGATTTTTTTGGCCTTCCTGTGACATCGGGTGCTGTATGTGTCCTGGAGGGCAGGTAGTTTGCCCCCAGTGATGCGTCGTGCAGACCGCCCCACCCTCTGAAGAGCCTTGCAGTTGAGGGCGGTGCAGTAGCCATACCAGGCTGTGATACAACCCGACAGGATGCTCTCGGTTGTGCATCTGTAACAGTTTGTAGTGTTTTTGGGTGACAAGCCAAATTTCTTCAGCCTCCTGAGGTTGAAGAGGCGCTGTTATGACTTCTTCACAACACTGGTTGTGTGGGTGGACCATTTCAGTTTGTCTGTGATATGTACGCCGAGGAACTTAACTTCCACCTTCTCCACTGCTGTCCCATCGATGTGGATAGGGGGGTGCTCCCTCTGCTGTTTCCTGACATCCACGATCATCTCCTTTGTTTTGTTGACGTTGAGTGAGAGGTTGTTTTCCTGACACCACACTCCCGTGTGCCCTTACCTTCTCCCTCTAGACTGTCTCGTTGTTGTTGGTAATCAAGCCCACTACTGTTGTGTCATGTGAGATGTTGTTTCCTACCTTCACCACCTGGGGGCGGCCCGTCAAAGTTCAGGACCCAATTGCACAGGGCGGGGTTGAGACCCAGGGCCACCAGCTTGATGATGAGCTTGGGGGGTACTATGGTATTGGAGGGTCCTATGGTAGTGCTACAGGGCGGTAGTCATTTAGTTCAGTTATCTTTGCCTTCTTGGGTACAGTATCATTGGTTGCCATCTTGAAGCATTTGGGGACAGCAGCCTGGGATAGGGAGAGATTGAATATGTCCGTAAACACACCAGCCAGCTGGTCTGTGCATGCTCTGAGGACGTGGCTAGGGATGCCGTCTGGGCCAGCAGCCTTGCGACTCTTTTTGTAGTCTGTGATTTCCTGTCGACCCTGCCACATATGTCTTGTGTCTGAGCCGTTGAGCGATTTCACTTTGTCCCTGTACCGGCTTTTCGCTTGTTTGAATGCCTTGTGGAGGGATTAACTACGCTGTTTATATTCAGCCATATTTCCAGACCTCTTTCCATGGTTAAATGTGGTGGTTCGTGCTTTCAGTTTTGCGCAAATGCCGCCATCCATCCACAGTTTCTGGTTAGGGTAGGTTTTAATAGTCACAGTGGTTACAACATCTCCAATGCACTTCTTTATAAACTCACTCACCGAGTCAGCATATAGATCGATGTTGTTCTCTGAGGCTGACCGGAACATATCCCAGTCTGTGTGATCAAAAAAATCTTGACGTGTGGATTCCGATTGGTCAGACCAGCGTTGAATGGTTCTAGTCACTGGTACATCTTGAATTTCTGCCCATAAGACAGTAGGAGCAAGATTGCATCGTGGTCGTATTTGCCGAAGGGAGGGAAGGGGAGGGCTTTGTATGCATCGCGGAAGTTAGAATAGCAGTGATCGAGTGTATTACCCCCGCGTGTAGTGCAATCAATATGCTGGTAGAATTTAGGTAGCCTTGTTCTCAAATTTGCTTTGTTAAAATCCCCAGCTACAATAAATGCAGCCTCAGGATGTGTGGTTTCCAGTTTACATAGAGTCCAGTGAAGTTCCTTGAGGGCCGTCTTGGTGTCTTCTTGATGGGGAATGTACACAGCTCTGACGATAACTGACGAGAATTCTTTTGAGAGGTAATATGGCCGGCATTTGATTGTAAGAAATTCTAGGTTGGGTGAGCAGAAGGATTTGACTTCCTGTATGTTGTTATGATTACACCATGAGTCGTTAATCATGAAGCATACACCTCCGCCCGTCCTCTTCCCAGAGAGGTGTTTATCTCTGTCAGCGCAATGCATGGAGAATACTTTGAGGCACCTGGGGGCGACCAGTCAGGAAGTCCAAGATTCAGTTGCAGAGGGAGGTGTTTGGTCCCAGGGTCCTTAGCTTAGTGATGAGCTTCATGGGCACTATGGTGTTTAACGCTGAGCTGTAGTCAATGAAAGGCATTCTCGCATCGGTGTTCCTTTTGTCCAGGTGGGAAAGGGCAGTGTGGAGTGCGATTGAGATTGCGTCATCTGTGGATCTGTTGAGGCGGTATGCAAATTGGAGTAGGTCTAGGGTTTCCGGTATGATTTTGTTGATGTGAGCCATGACCACCCGGCTTTGTGAATGTTGACCTGTTTAAAGGTCTTGCTCACATCGGCTACGGAGAGCGTGATCACACAGTCGTCCAGAACAGCTGGTGCCCTCATGCATGCTTCGGTGTTGCTTGCCTCGATTATTAAAGGCATTTAGCTCTTCTGGTAGGCTCGCGTCACTGGTTTCCCTTTGTAGTCCGTAATATTTTTCAAGGCCTTAGTAGTAAAGCAAAAGCTTCTATTTAATGAGTGATCTGCGGATTATTAATTTGTCTGTTACAATAACAGATTAGTCCCCAGGTTCAATCATTGTGTTTGCTTCGGCATTGGTGAATTACACATGGGCCTCCTGAATATTTACTGCCATTTCAATACATGATCTCACATAACTAAGCATGCAGTCAGTTTTTTTATGCTCAAAATAATTCTAAATGAGACAAAAAGCACCAAAAACCAATACAGAAAGGGAAGAAAAAATATAAAAAATATTGTGTATGCAGCAGTGAGTAGCAATCCTAGTTGGAGCACAGCCAGGCAGGGGAAATGATGGCATGGTATTTAGGCCACATTAGTTCCCAGCCAAGGAGTTTCCATGGACGACACAGCGGGCTACTCTACTTTTCAGATGATTTAACCTCTGTCACTGAGACGGTCAGCGGTGAGAAGTGCTAAAACAACAGTGGCCTCTGACAACCAGTAACATTAGCAACAGCACACTGCCAACACTTAGCTGCATGGACTCTTTCCTACCATACCAAATAGAAAGGGGGGATAAAAAGTTAGCCATTTTAGTCATTAATAAACTCCTAATTACACTGACCTGGCTGATTAACAATATGATATAGCAATATGTAAGACTGATTATGAATGAAAATACCATTGAGCTGAGGCAGCTATTAGCAGCACAGCAGTCCTTCAGCAACCCCCACTGAAGATAGAGATGTACTGTAGCATCGCAGCACAGGCGCCCATTATACATTACTGAAGACCTAGAGAAGCACAACTGTCAAGTGAATTAACACAGGTGGCAAAACTTCTAGCAGTCAACATGGATGTAGAAGATCATAGGGCACTCTGGAGCTAAATCATCCGCTTATACAATCCACTTGACATCACACATACATTATACTGTACCGTGGCTTAATGATGAATCCATGTGTAGAGAGGATTGTCTGGGCCCCTTGGAATGTGTGGGGCAGGCTTATGACTGTGGAGCCCAGGGAGGTAGACCTAGGCTGTGTTTGGTGAATTACTCCACAGGTGAGCCCCACTGCAGAACAAATCCCAGCACTGACATGATGTCATGATGCAGTCTTTCTATGGATGGGGTCTCCAGGGTCATGCTCTGCTCTCTCACACTTTTTCAACTGACTGGTCTCAGTGGCCTCAGTATAGTGCAATCCAAAATATTGGCATTCATCACTGTCAGCTTTTCACACTGGCCTGGGACTCCCCAGCACAGCAGCTCTATGCCTTGGTCTTGTCTGTCGTCACCACTGTACTGTCTCTGATCAGGACCCCCAAGTCACTCCTAGCAAACACAGAGAAGGATTGCAGTTAATAATTGTTGACTATCTCTGGAGGAGGCAATTATTTTCCTTAACAAAAGGGGAATTGAGAGACACAGAAGAGAAACTCATCTGTTGAGGTTGTCTAAGTAAGAGCTTTCAGATCTACATCCTTAAATAGAAAGTAAATAACTGGTGTTTAAAGTAGACTACGAGACACTCAGTGGCCTTGTTGTTAGTGTCCACCCTAAGATTTGAAGGTTGTGATTTCGATCCCGTCTGAGTCATACCAAAGACTGTAAAAATGGGACTTTATGAGTCTATTCTTGAGACTCAGCATTAAGGAGATAGATTGGGGTTAAGGCATTGTGATGGCATGCCTCAGGCTATATTTTGCTACAGAAACAGGAAATAAGCTCCCGCTCCAATGAGCTGTTCTGGGCCACACAAGCCTAAGCTTGAGCAAGACTACTTACTCTTTTCTACTAGATACTCTTGGTTTGGAGGCAATGGTACACTGGCAGCCATTTAAAGGTATGATCCCATAAATGCAGTTATTTTTGAGAGCATGTCTGCTTGGTCAGTTGGTTGGACTGGAGTTGGCCAGAGTGCAGCGGACATGGAGGATACTGGACAGGAGGCACAAGGCTATCTCCTTACTTGTCCCTGAGTCTCTCTTTGTCTCTGTCTCTCTCTCTCTCCAGGCCCTTTGTCTTCTGTTCTGTAGGAAGTTCCTCTTTCTGCTGTAGCTGCTGTATGTAGCTGTGGTGGTGGTACAGTCTACTCCCAGAATACATAAGCTCTCCCTGTGGTTTCTGTTTACTGTTCTGAGGCACCAGGTGACCTTGGCCTCTGTGGAAACTGTCTCGCTCTAATGGGTGAGCAATAGTGTGGCAGGATGAACACTTTGGCTACAAATACATGTTTTACCATACAGCAGTAATATCATAATGGCTAGACCTGTTAAATGGCATGTATAGTGTATTTGATAAATGATGTGATTGCAGAATATGACATATATTGTGCATAGAGTATCACTGTGTCGTTCCCAAGCATGTTCAGCCTGGGTTACTGCTGGGAGATAAAGCCATTTGATTTACTGACTCTGTTAAGGGATGTGTTTCAGAGCAGCAATAATACAAAGTAATTAAACAAGATTATGATTTATCTTTACATTATTTGATCCATCCAAAGCCTCCGCTTGCTACACATCCAGAGACAGAATGAGAAAATAACATTCATGTCATGTCACAAGGAGTGAACCTACACATGCATTCTAACCCCTCTTCTCCACCTATCTGCATCCCCCCACCCTGCTCTCCTCCAATCAGCTGCTCCCAAGGGATGTGTGCACGCCCATGTTGTCATGGAGACACCATGCAGTCTATTTTTCTTGGTTCTCCATGGCAGCTGGTGCCGGGATACGGCTGTGATTGACGGCTGGTGTTGTGAAAGGACATGTCTGGTGCGCTGGGGCCTTGGCTTCCTTGAAGCTCCAGTTCTGTGTAGCATGCTGACACTGTGTTGATGATACTCAGGAAGGAGAGAAAATCAATGGTGAGGAAGGATGAGAGCAAGAGAAAGAGAGAGAGAGTGGGTGACTGTTTTTCATCTCTCACTGTGAAGTGGTCTGTCTGTCTGAACCTCCGGACCTGTGATGAGAAGCTGTCACATTTCCTTCCTTTTAATATACACCACAGCACTCCACTTGACAGGTGACTGTTTGAAGAAATCGAGATTTGAAAAATAATTGGCAATTGAAAGGGAATCAGATATTTTGCCAATCAAATAATACCCCCTAAAGTAATCTTCACATAGTATTATGATTGATCAAGGTCCAACTGAAATTGGTATTTTAACCCATTCTCCCTCGAAATACAGACATACATACACATAGATATACAGTACATACCGTATACAGGTTTTGGAGAGGTGCAGGGGGCTGCCACACTGGGTGCCCGGGGTGATGTTGTTGTGGGGGGTTAAGTGCCTTGCTCAAGGGCACAAGGTCACTACGGTAGGTAGGCAATGGCAACTAGGATTTGAAACCAGCAACGCCCCGGTTGCCAGCCCACTTCCCACCAGATTTGTTCTGTCGAACCCTGGATTCGAACTGGCTGCTGGCTCGCCTTTCTAACCGCTGAGCTACTTACCACGATTGGCAGATCTACTCCATATCATGCAAGAACAAGGCTACTTCATGGCTACTTCATCTATCAGCATGTGACAAACGTTTATTCCATTCAGGGGGAAAATGTATCCCTGGGTTGAACTGTATTGATCTAATTTCAACAGGAGTTCCTGAAAAGGAAGTGACCATAAACCAGATAGTAATGACCCGGGATAAATGATAAACAGGCTGACAGAGCAGGCAGGCAAACAGAGCAGGCAGTCAGGCAGGCAGACAAACTGACAGACCAGGGAGAGATGGACTGATACAGAGCCCTACAGCAGGGATTAGTGACAGAGGAAGAGTGGAAAACTGAGCCTGGATGAGAATGGAGAGAGGGTTGCACAGAGAAGGATGCCATGCCTACCACACCCACCCAAAAGCCAGGTCTGAAAAAACAGTCAGCAATGGAAAACGTCCTAGGAGAGGATAAGGCAGTCTTCCATTTGGGTGCGATGATGAGGTTAGGCTACTGTCATTGGGCATGTGCAGTGTGAGACTCTACTCCAGGCTGATTTTCATGAGCATTTGGCACCTAATGTAGAGAGCTGTAAGGGGACGGTAAGCTCTGCAGTAGAGAGGCCAAAAAAGCTGTGTGGGGGATTAGGTGAGTGAATTTGGCTTTCAGGCAGACGCTTTTGTCTGCTGCGTACATGTACGTGTGCGTATATGTTGTGTGTGCGTGCTCTCGCTTGTGTGTGTGTGTAATCCAACAGTGATATTGTTGCCAAGGAGGCTAATTCCTTCTGAGGCTGTTTATTTTTATGCGGCACACACAGATGTTACACAAACCCAGATGTTACAACCCAGATGTTACACAAACCCATGAACCTCTTGTGTTTCCCTTTACCCCACAACGCTCTGACTCATTCATATTCATATCGGATGTGTTGATGTACTCCACTCACCATAACAGGCCTCAGTGTTTGAGGTGATAATGGGGGGCTGTAGTGCCCTGAGGTGAAACGAACCATGTTTAATGCTGCATCTTGTGTGTGGCATGGGGATGATGGGGAATGGCTGCTGCTGTCTCTGTCTGGCTGTAAGTGGCCTTTGTGAGATGAAATTACCCGGGCTATCAGGCTAAAGCAGTCTGCTCCACTGCACTCTGGTTGCACAGGCTGGCTTACTGTGCCTCTCTCCCCAACCAAGCCACCCTGAGGATGCTATGCAGGAAACACACACTCCAGGACACACACACGACACACCAGTTTACATTTCCTCACATTTGTGCACTGTTCCGTGGAGAGCTGGAAGACGAGGTTGAGCAGGTTTACAGTGCCTTCAGAAAGTATTCATACCCCTTGACTTATACCATATTTTGCTGTGTAACACCCTGCATTCAAAATTGATTAACTAGATTTTTCCCCACCCATCTACACACAATACCCCATTATGACAAAGTCAAAACATGTTTTTAGAAATGTTTGCAAATTGATTTAAAATTATGTAAAGAAATATCAATTTTGCATAAGTATTCACACACCTGAGTCAATACACCTTTAGCTGTGATTACAGCTGTGAGTCTTTCTAGGTAAGTCTCTAAGAGGTTTGCACACCTGCATTGTAAAATATTTGTACATTATTATTTTTAAAATTCTCCAAGCTCTGTCATGTTGGTTGTTGATCATTGCTAGACAGCCATTTTCAAGTCTTGCTATAGATTTCTAAGTGGATTTAAGTCAAAACTGTAGCTAGGCCACTTGAACATACGTTGTCTTGGTAAGCAACTCCAGTGTATATTTGGCCTTGTGTTTTTGTCTTTGTGTCTGTTGGAAAGCAGACTGAACCAAGTTTTCCTCTGGATTTTGCCAGTGCTTAGCTCTAGTCCCCGCGATATGCAACTGTTCAGGGAAGTCAGGAACCAATACACGCAGTATTAGGAAAGCTAAGGCCAGCTTCTTCAGGCAGAAGTTTGCATCCTGTAGCTCCAACTCCAAAAAGTTCTAGGACACTGTGAAGTCCATGGAGAACAAGAGCACCTCCTCCCAGCTGCCCACTGCACTGAGGCTAGGGAACACGGTCACCACCGACAAATCCATGATTATCGAAAACTTCAACAAGTATTTCTCAACGGCTGGCCATGCCTTCCGCCTGGCTACTCCTACCTCGACCAACAGCTCCGGCCCCCCCGCAGCTCCTCGCCCAAGCCTCTCCAGGTTCTCCTTTACCCAAATCCAGATAGCAGATGTTCTGAAAGAGCTGCAAAACCTGGACCCGTATAAATCAGCTGGGCTTGACAATCTGGACCCTCTATTTCTGAAACTATCCGCCGCCATTGTCGCAACCCCTATTACCAGCCTGTTCAACCTCTCTTTCATATTGTCTGAGATCCCCAAGGATTGAAAGCTGCCGCAGTCATCCCCTCTTCAAAGGGGGAGACACCCTGGACCCAAACTGTTACAGACCTATATCCATTCTGCCCTGCCTATCTAAGGTCTTGAAAGCCAAGTCAACAAACAGGTCACTGACCATCTCGAATCCCACCGTACCTTCTCCGCTATGCAATCTGGTTTCCGAGCCGGTCACGGGTGCACCTCAGCCACACTCAAGGTACTAAACGACATCATAACCGCCATCGATAAAAGACAGTACTGTGCAGCCGTCTTCATCGACCTTGCCAAGGCTTTCGACTCTGTCAATCACCATATTCTTATCGGCAGACTCAGTAGCCTCGGTTTTTCGGATGACTGCCTTGCCTGGTTCACCAATTACTTTGCAGACAGAGTTCAGTGTGTCAAATCGGAGGGCATGTTGTCCGGTCCTCTGGCAGTCTCTATGGGGGTGCCACAGGGTTCAATTCTCGGGCCGACTCTTTTCTCTGTATATATCAATGATGTTGCTCTTGCTGCGGGCGATTCCCTGATCCACCTCTACGCAGACGACACCATTCTATACACTTCCGGCCCGTCATTGGACACTGTGCTATCTAACCTCCAATCGAGCTTCAATGCCATACAACACTCCTTCCGTGGCCTCCAACTGCTCTTAAACGCTAGTAAAACCAAATGCATGCTTTTCAACCGATCGCTGCCTGCACCCGCATGCCCGACTAGCATCACCACACTGGATGGTTCCGACCTTGAATATGTGGACACCTATAAGTACCTAGGTGTCTGGCTAGACTGCAAACTCTCCTTCCAGACCCATATCAAACATCTCCAATCGAAAATCAAATCAAGAGTCGGCTTTCTATTCCGCAACAAAGTCTCCTTCACTCACGCTGCCAAGCTTACCCTAGTAAAACTGACTATCCTACCGATCCTCGACTTCGGCGATGTCATCTACAAAATTGCTTCCAACACTCTTCTCAGCAAACTGGATGCAGTTTATCACAGTGCCATCCGTTTTGTCACTAAAGCACCTTATACTACCCACCACTGCGACTTGTATGCTCTAGTCGGCTGGCCCTCGCTACATATTCGTCGCCAGACCCACTGGCTCCAGGTCATCTACAAGGCCATGCTAGGCAAAGCTCCGCCTTATCTCAGCTCACTGGTCACGATGGCAACACCCATCCGTAGCACGCGCTCCAGCAGGTGTATCTCATTGATCATCCCTAAAGCCAACACCTCATTCAGCCGCCTTTCGTTCCAGTACTCTGCTGCCTGTGACTGGAACGAATTGCAAAAATCGCTGAAGTTGGAGAATTTTATCTCCCTCACCAACTTTAAACATCAGCTATCTGAGCAGCTAACCGATCGCTGCAGCTGTACATAATCTATTGGTAAATAGCCCACCCATTTTCACCTACCTCATCCCCACAGTTTTTATTTATTTACTTTTCTGCTCTTTTGCACACCAATATCTCTACCTGTACATGATCATCTGATCATTTATCACTCCAGTGTTAATCTGCAATATTGTAATTATTCGCCTACCTCCTCATGCCTTTTGCACACATTGTATATAGACTCCCCTTTTTTTCTCTACTGTGTTATTGACTTGTTTATTGTTTACTCCATGTGTAACTCTGTGTTGTTGTCTGTTCACACTGCTATGCTTTATCTTGGCCAGGTCGCAGTTGCAAATGAGAACCTGTTCTCAACTAGCCTACCTGGTTAAATAAAGGTGAAAAAAAAAAATAATAATAATTGTTTCTTTTTATCCTGAAAAACTCCCCAGTCCTTGCCGATGACAAGCAAACCTTTTGGGCTTTCCCCGATTCAGTTTCAACTTAATTGCCTGGAGTCGTCGTTATGTAAGCTTGCACAAAACTTCTGCATCAGTGCATTGTCCTGGAATGACTTCTCGGAAGAACAGGTTGAGCGTAGGGTAATTTTATTTATTTAACCAGGTAGGCTAGTTGAGAACAAGTTCTCATTTACAACTGCGACCTGGCCAAGATAAAGCATAGCAGTGTGAACAGACAACAACACAGAGTTACACATGGAGTAAACAATAAACAAGTCAATAACACAGTAGAAAAAAATAAGAAAAAAATAGTCTATATACATTGTGTGCAAAAGGCATGAGGAGGTAGGCGAATAATTACAATTTAGCAGATTAACACTGGAGTGATAAATGATCAGATGGTCATGTGCAGGTAGAGACACTGGTGTGCAAAAGCGCAGAAAAGTAAATGAATAAAAACAGTATTGGGATGAGGTAGGTAAATTGGGTGGGCTATTTACCGATGGACTATGTTCAGCTGCAGCGATCGGTTAGCTGCTCAGATAGCAGATGTCTAAAGTTGGTGAGGGAGATAAAAATCTCCAACTTTTAATTACATACCCTCTGATGTTTGATGTCTTTATTACTGGTATATATATATATATATATTATATTGAGATAGACAGATTCTGTACACTCACACTAGAGACTTTCAGAAGCCACGATTCTTTCAGTTGTGAAACGAAAATATGTTAATTGAATTTACCCTCGATAAAGCCTTGGTTGAAATTCCTGGCCAATATGGTGCCTTGTTCTGCGCTTCCACACTGCAGCTGTGGGCCATTTTCCAGGTTTTCTGTAGGGAACCACAGAGGAAGATAAAAACATCTCGGATAAGTGTGATTTTATGACTTGAGGAGAGTTAAAACATGGAGTAAAGTAGGTCCTCTCTCTAACCTGGGCCTGGCCTGGTCTGGGCTAACTACTTATTTTCATTCTGTGTCCCCTGGCCCACTGCTCTCTGGCCGGCTCAAATCAAATGTTATTCGTCACACGCTTCGTAAACAACAGGTGTAGATCAACAGTGAAATGCTTACTTACGAGCCCTTTCCAACAATGCAACAATGCAGAGAAATAATAGGAAAGTAAAACACTTAATAATAAATACACAATGAGTAACGATAACAGGGTACCAGTACCGAGTGGATGTGCAGGGGTACGAGGTAATTAAGGTGGATGTGTACATATAACTAGAAATAAAGTGACAGATCATAAAACAGTAGTAGTATGTAATGAGTTAAAGAAGGGTCAATGCAGGTAGCTACTTAGCAGTCTTATGGCTTGGGGTTAGAAGCTGTTCAGGGTCCTGTTGGTTCCAGACTTGGTGCATCGGTAAAACTTGCCATTCGGTAGCAGAGATAACGATCTATGACTATGACTTGGGTGGCTGGAGTCTTACAATTGTTAGGGCCTTCCTCTGACTGCCTGGTATAGAGGTCCTGGATGGCAGGGAGCTCGGGCTCAGTGATGTACTGGGTCATATACATTACCCTCTGTAGCACCTTGTCGTAAGATGTCAAGCAGTTGCCATACCAAGTGGTGATGCAGCCAGTCAAGATGCTTTCAGTGATGCAGCTGAATAACCTTTTAAGGATCTGAGGGCCCATACCAAATCTTTTCAGCCTCCTGAGGAGGAAGAGGCGTTGTCGTGCCCCATTTACGACTGTGTTGGTGTGTGTGGGACATGATAGATCCTTAGTGATGTGGACACCAAGGAATTTAAAGCTCTTAACCTGCTCCACTACATCCCCGTCAATGTGAATGGGGCCATGCTCGTACTTTTGTTTCCTGTAGTCCACGATCAGCTCCTTTGCTTTGCTGACGTTGAGGGAGAGGTTGTTGTCCTGGAACCACACTACCAGGTCTCTGACCTCCTCACTACAGGCTGTCTCATCATCGCCGGTGATCAGGCCTACCACCATGGTGTCGTTGGCAAACTTAATGATGGTGTTGGAGTCGTGCGCGGCCACTAAGCACGCCCCCCTGAGGGGCCCCAGTGTTGAGGGTCAGCGTGGAAGATGTGTTGTTGCCTACCCTCACCACCTGGGGGTGGCCCGTCAGGATGTCCAGGATCCAGTTGCAGATGGAGGTGTTGAGGAATCTGTTCAGTCCCAGGGTTCTTAGCTTAGTGATGTGCTTGGAGGGAATTATGGTGTTGAACACTGAGCTGTAGTTAATGAATAGCATTTTGACATAGGTGTTCCTCTTCTCTACGTGGGAAAGGGCAGTGTGGAGTGCAATAGAAATTGTTCTGAATTCTGAATGTAAAACTGTTTAAAGGTCTAACTGACATTGGCTACGGAGAGCGTGATCACACGGTCGTTTGGAACAGCTGGTGTTCCCATGCATGGTCAGTGTGGCTTTCCTCGAAGCGAGCATAGAATACATTTAGGTTGTCTGGGCAGCTCGCGTCACTGGGCAGCTTTTGGCTGGGTTTCCCTTTGTAATCTGTGATAGTTTGCAAGCCGACGAGCAGCAGAGCCGGTGAAGTAGAATTCGATCTTAGTCCTGTATTGACGCTTTGCCTGTTTGATGGTTCATCTGAGGGCGAAGCAAAATGTCTTATATGCGTCCGGATTAGTGTTCTGCTCTAGCCTTTAACTCAGTGCGGATTTTGCCATTAACCGATGGATTCTGGTTGGGATAGGTGCATACGGTCAATGTGGGGATGACATTGTCGATGCACTTATTAATTAATGCCGGTGACTGATGTGGTGAACATCTCAATGCCATCGGATGAATCCCAGAACATATTCCAGTCTGTGCTAGTGAAACAGTCCTGTAGCTTAGCATCTGCTTCATCAGACCACTTCACTGGTACTTCCTGTTTGAGTTTTTGCTCTCAGTGATTACCCTTCGTTCTATTGGCGAATGTACAAAGGTGGTTTATGTACTCACCGACGTAGTCTATTTTACAAGTCTCAGGAATTGGTCCCTGGTCCGGGGTGAGCAGTATATCCTGCGCCTCGGACTCGTGGAAGTAGAAATCTTCATCCAAATCAAGGTTAGTTATCGATGTTCTGATGTCCAGAAGCTGTTCTTAGGAAATGATGGTGGAAACATTATGTACAAAAAAAAGTTAAAATCAGTGGGGAAAAAACACAAAATTGCAGAATTGTTCAGGATCCTATAAAACGGCCTCGCAGCAAATGACGCCCTGCAGATGTGATTATGGATTTTTATTCTGCTGAGATGTCAAAGTTCAGGGATCTCCTACATCCTAGTGTTTTTCTAAGAGGTCGCTGGCTTTATAATTCTTGTCCTATCCTGGGATGTTGTCCCAGACGTGTAGTGATCTTATTGAGCAGGTACCTTGTGGTGGGGATGATGGTGGCGGTGGGGGTTTAGGCTAGGCAGTGATTATGATAATGTATTGTCTCGAGGTCAGTGTTGAAGTGATCCCTTCTTATCTCTGTTGTCCCATCTGCTCGCACAGGGCTGGTTAATGAGCTAGGACCACTCCTGACTGCAGATCACACCTGCATGATAACATTTGCCATACACAAACTACTGCAGTTAATATCAATTGTGTGAGTGGAACAAAAACGAGGCAAAGTAACAGACTCGGGCAACTTCATCACAAAGATTTACGTAGATGCATTAATTAAGCAGGGCATTTGACTGTGATTTAGACATGCCTGCCAAACAAAAGATATGATTCTTGGAGAGCTTACTTGGTGTAAGATATAGGCATAAAGAGAGCCAAGCCAAGCTGAGGTCCATGAGTGCTTATCTGCTTCCGATGGTGGGAGGTAATTTATAAACTGAAGAACATGTTTTACATTAGAGAGTTTACCAGCATGCACATTGCACACCAGTACAGGCTTTTATACTTAACTGACTAAATATATCTTAATAAGGCGTTGGGCCATTGCGAGCCACCAGAACAGCTTCAATTCACTTTGGCATAGATTCTACAAGTGTCTTGAACTCTATTGGAGGGATTTGACACCATTCTGCCACAGGGATGTCCATAATCTGGTGTTTTGTTGATGGTTCTCCCATAAGTGTTCAAGTGGGGTTGACATCTGGTGACTGAGACTAACACACACAGTGGTTTATTTTCTAGAAATGTATTTTTGTGGAGTAAAAATGTTTGACCATTAAAACTCTATTTTCCCCAACCCAACCCTGCCCTAACCTTAACCCCAAAACCTAACCATTAAGCTTAAAATAGCATTTGAACAAATTCAGGACGTTAAAAAAGTTCTGACTTTTACAAAAAAAATATTTTTCCTACCTTTGTCAGGACATTGGGGTGAATTGTTAGGACATTGGGGTCCTGATAAGATAAGGAAGTACACACACAAACTTTAAACTCCAATGCTCCTTTGAGACCCCTCTATCAAAGTCACTGAGATTTCATCTAGTCATGGTAGCCAAAATAATGGGCAACTGGGCATTTTATACATGTCCCTAAGCAGGATGTGATGTTAATTGCTTAATTAACTCAGGAACCACACCTGTGTGGAAGCACCTGCATTCAAGATACTTTGTATCCCTCACTTACTCAAGTGTTTCCTTTTATTTTGGCAGTTACCCGTACATTCAGAGAAGCAGTCATACTGTACTGATAGAGAGCATTCTCTTTCGCAGACTTATTCACGTTACATATTCAAGTTACGTACAGTTTCATTAATACAGAGGAGACTGTTCAGGGATAAACAAGTGGTTGTGGATTGATGCCTCTACACATAGGCCTATCTGTCTGCGTGTTCTACTGCATAATGAATGAAGCCTGTGACTCCAATAGCTTTCAGGGAGAGCCAGTAATACCGCATCATCACTTTGGCTTGCCAGAAAAGTTGCATTCTATGTTCAGTAGTAACTGAATTGGATTCATGCAATCCTTTGATATCAATAAACACTGCAGAGAATCATGACAATTGAACATTAGCTCAGTATAGATTGCGCCATCATTGCACATTTTCTGCAGTCTTGATACGTTTGTTTGCTAAATACATTTACTAGAGTCGGGGTGCATCCATCATTGATGATCTTACTGTTAGGTATTTGTGCTGATTTAGAATATTTGCTCTTGTATCAAACTGAGACAGTCAATGGTGGTTAACTTTCAGATGAAGTACAATGTTGTTCAGTTACTAGCTTCTCTCCCCCATATGTAATTGTGGTAGAAATATCCTGATGAGGATATCTCCCCATCCTCTTCCCCTAATTTAAAGACTTTGTATAGCCCTCAAAAGAGGGGTTTTGTATCCCTTTGGTGTTGTTCCTTATGGGCGTGGAAGTAGTGAAGGATGGACCCTGTGGTTAACTACCACTGTCTCTTCCCCTCATTCCCTTGCCCCCCCCTCCCGCTCAATCCTGTACTCTTTTTCTCGGAGGTTGCCACCCCAATGAGCAGACACATCCACCCACAAATGGAAACATGTGTAGAGAAGGCATGCTGTGCGCCTGCCGTATGTAATTGCTGCATTGCCTAATCAAACAATGGCGTTAAAGCCAAGTAAATTGTACCCTTCAATTAAAGGTTGTGCTTATGGCCTAGATCTAATTAATAGAGCTCCTGTTCATTTTGAGGAGTTGAATTACCTCCATCTTCCCTCCCCCAACACTGGGAGTAGTCAGTGCTTGTTATCCATACAAACGCATGAACAAGTGAACCACAAAACACTGTTTGAAATGCACATTTTTATTTCAAATAGGGGACTCATAACCTCGAACGAGCTCCTTTTTTTAATAACTTGATTGCTCTCAAAGAATTGGGCCGTAGCCAATTATCAAACAGTAAACGTTTGATGTCATGGATTCCTTTTCATTCCATGAATCATTGATGTTTATACGTAATCCAGAACATTCACATTCTTTTTTTCTAAAAGGTCCATTTTGAAAATGTTTATTTGAACTGATGTCATGCTGGCTACAAGACTTGTTTTGGTTCTGTTCAAAAGGGCAAAGCATCATCTGTAACTGCAGGCCTAAATTCACAGCATTCCTCCTCTTCACAGATTGAGAAGAACCACTAAGGCTTCAGACACTTCAAATAAACCACAATGAACGCGCTATGCAAGGAATCGAGAATACTGGGGAATAATTCTGCGATTGCTCATGGTTTCTAAGAGGTGAGGACACACTTCTGGCTCGAGTGACCTATTTTTCCAAACTCGTCTGTCAAATCCACCATTGCAGCTGCCGGTTCACAGTCGGCCATTTTTTACGAGAGTGTTTTAAAAAGTCCTCCCTGCCATTCATGCGGATCAGTGTCAGATTTTTCTGGGGCGTTTCTCCTGGCTCCTCTTGTTTTGCCACTGGATAGCCTACATGTAGAGAGAGAAAACGAGAGAAAGTAATGGAAAGAAAGGAAGAAAACAATCCTTCATTCAGTCTGGGAAGAGCTCAGAGTCCCTGGAAGTAGGGGTTGGAATGTGTTTGTTGTAGGAGCCAGGCATCTCCAGGGCTGGTGCTGGTTATATGAGACCTAGGCCCATGTAGGCTGATGGAGAGCGAGGGAGGCCCATGGGTAAAAGGAAGGGCTGGGACAGTGGTTAACCACAGATTGTAGGATGCCGCTTGGGGCTGGGGCCAGGCGGCGCAACATCACAGGGACAGAAACCATCCCCTGCACAAGATCACTGCTCCAGTTGCTAAACACAAATGGCCAACTTCCCTTCGCTAAGTCACAGACTGTATATATCCACGGGAAGGGCTTGGCTGACCAAATTACACCCTCTGCAGCATGGAAACATGGTCTTTGTCATTGCTGTGGTGGTGCTGTGCAGTTAACAGTACATCTGCCGTACAGAATGTCACCCCCATGGCCTGTGTTATGTCGAATGTCCTATGACAAAGCTACTTCACAGGGACCTCTTATAGTTTTGACCTTGCCTGGAGTGCTTGAAGCCACTATGCTGTTGACCTCAGACAAATCCGAGACTCAAACTATTCTCTAAGCCTCAGCAAAGAAATTGTCCGCTCACATTCTGTCTCCAATCAGTACTTTGAAGCCTGTAGCAGCGAATGAGCTTCACCTTGTATTACAGAACACAAACCTTTCTGGGCACCAGGCAAAGGGACGCTGCCAGTCCTATTTAACATCAAACTGCTCTGCCCCCGCCATCCCATATTTATATTATTTAAGCTTACTGGACCAGGAACCTCTGTGGAGAAAACCAAACGAACACAGTATTGTTTGATGCCGATACATATGGTATGGCACATGAAAAAGCTTTGATTCTGCATGCTGAATACAGCATGCTCGTGAGGCCTTTCCTTTCTGTTGACTCGTGATGCCACCTTTCAATCCGATAGCTAGTCAGTATTACTTTGCTTTCAAATAATATTTCCCCTTTATTCCATTTGTTTACAGTAGCTGTTTTATGAAGATTAGAAAGAAGCATCTCGGATTTGCTGTTTTTTTCTTCTTCAGTTAAATAGGCCATTCTTTGTTCTTCAGTCGAGGCAGAGTTGGAGCTCAGTGACAACAGTACAAAGCCGATGAAAACTCAGGTTTCTCTCCTGGGTACCCACCAGCGTCGAGAATCTTCAGTGAGACTGCCAGTGTCAGGTTCCCCTCGTAGGGTTTTAAGCACCATTGACAGCATTTCGAATTCCTGAAGCCCGTTCTCACACAGCTCATCTTAGCTCAGCTCAGCTCTGGAGCCATTACGCTACATTACATTTAGCAGGGAGTCGTTTCTCATCTTCCTAAAGAGATATTCAATAGCCCAGGGTGGAACCAGGGGAAACAGTCTGTTTGAATACAGAAAAGACTGCTACAATACAAACTCAGGGACCAACATTAAGCTTCCAACTCTTTCAGACATGATGTGTGGTGCTGATTGACAGCTTTGCCTGAGGGATGTTAGAGAGAGAAACACTTTGTTAACACAGTGAGCTGCTTGGAAATATGTGACAGGACATTTCATGGTTGTTAGGTGTGCAAGGTGAAAACTGTTATTTCCAGCCAACTTGCAGTGATTCGAGGCAAAGAACAAGCCCAGTTTATAAAAGTAGAAAATGTTTGAATGTTGATGAGATTTCAGTGCCCTCCGTAACCTATTTCACGGTTGGAAAATAATCCTTGGCGCAACTATCATAACAGAATCATGATAAACCCATAATAAGATAAAGTATTAAATGTCTCTTTTACACATTAAAACAAATGTATCTTGAATAAATCCACAGAATGGTTTAGGGTGCTGTAAAACAAATCTACTGACCGAAAATATAAAAGCAACATGTAAAAAATAAGAAGCTTAATTCTCTTAAATTTTGTGCACAAGTTTGTTTACATCCCTGCTGGTGAGCATTTTTTCTTTGCTAAGTTAATCCATCCACCTGACAGGTGTGGCATATCAAGAAGGTGATTATTGTATGATCCTTACATAGGTGCACCTTGTGCTGGGGACAATAACATGCCACTTTTTAAATGTGCAGTTTTGTCACATACAAAATGCCACATATGTCAACATTTTTAGGGAGCCTGCAATTGGCATGCTGACTGCAGGAATGTCCACCAGAGCTGTTGCCAGAGAATTGAATGTTAATTTCTCTATCATAAGCCATCACCAACGTAGTTTTAGAGAATTTGACAGTACTTCCAACCGGCCTCACAACCACAGACCATGTGTAACCGCGACAGCCCAGGACCTCCACATCCGGCTTTTTCACGTGCAGGATCATCTGATCTGAGACCAGTCACCCGGACAGCTGATGAAACTGAGTATTTCTGTCTGTAATAAAGCCCTTTTGTGGGAAAAACTTATTCAGATTGGCTGGGCCTGGCTCCCCAGTGGGTGGGCATGGCTCTCAACTGGGTCCCCCTGCCCAGTCATGTGAAATCCACAGATTAGGGCCTAATGAATGTATGTCAATTGACTGATTTCCTTACATGAACTGTAACTCTGTAAAATAGTTGAAATTGTTGCATGTTGCATTTATATTTTTGTTCATTATACATAAACTCTTCTCAGTTAAATGTTTTCAGACTAAGACACTTTTTGGGGGAGAACATTTGAACAAAGATGTCAAACACGGCAGGGTTGACTGAATCCAGCCCCATGCCCTGATTTTCCGGAGATGATGACTCTGTTATGACTTATTGACTCGTCCTGTTTTGTGTTTTGATGCATAGAGATCCGTAACCAGCTGGTGGAGCAGTTCAAATGCCTGGAGCAGCAGTCCGAGTCTCGTATCCAGCTGCTACAGGACCTGCAGGACTTCTTCCGCCGCAAGGCTGAGATCCAGCTGGAGTACTCCCGCAGCCTGGAGAAACTGGCCGAGCGCTTCTCCAACAAGATCCGCAGCTCCAGAGAGCACCACCAGTTCAAGTGAGTTTCCCTCCCATGAAGAGATGAGACCACCACACCGTTAAAGACCACCTAGCTTCAAACTGAGCCAAACATTTAAACTGTATGTGAGGCAGCGAGGGATTGTGTATGCGTGTGTGTGTGTTCATGCAAGTGTGTGTTTGTGTGTCTACTTGCCTTGCCAGAGCATGTCTACTCTGTTTGTGTGTTTGCTTGGGTGTGCAGATTTCATTTTTTATATTGTCTCAGAGCGTGTGAACTTGTTGAGTACACATGGAGTTACATCCGTTCTTGCCAAGTTTTTCTCCACAGATCTCAAACTACTCCACCCTATTTTTCTCACTTTAATCTGTCCAAAAACGACTCATGCTGCATTTTAGGTTTCACTAAAACGAATAGCCTTTGGATATAAATGTCCTTCTTATAATATGCAAGCGATAATGATTTTACTCCATAGAAATCTCAAACCATCCAAAGGCGATAGAAAAGTAATCTCATTCTGGATGAAACCTCAATTTTAATTGGCAAAGCTGATGTTCAGCACAGTGCAGAATCTCCCCATATAAAGCTCTTGTTCCTGTAGCTCTGGGCTGAGGAGGGACTTAAAGCCAGCCAGGCCTTACCGGTATTATCCTATAGGGTCGAGGCACGGCTGAAGCCATGCATGCTACGAGACTGTGCCTTGTTTTCCCTCACATCAATGAATACATGGATTATTCTCTGCCATTCAGGGCGGCCAGTGATAGATTTACAGCTTGCTAGCTAGCCCCAGCCTTTACATTGGAGCGTTTGAGTAAAGTGCAGTCTTATGCTGCAAAATGTACTCCTCTTCCTCTGCCTGTACAGTATGTACTGTACTCCAAACGTTTGAATATAATTGTAAGCTACATCTTTAACACATTCTAAAGGTTAACTATTTGAATATGATAACAGTGATCATAACAGTAGTTATGAAACTTTAAAATGTCAGTGCAGGCAGTAGAGTAGAGGGTGTGTTTCAGAGGGCTTTGTGTCATCCAGTTAGTTCAGGCCCTGGTGAATTCGATGGGGATTTGACTCAGTAATTGAGGCCAGCTGTTTTAGAGCAGGCAGCTTGCACCAGGGTCCCTAAGGCCATGTTGACAGTAGACAGTGCTGCTGCAGATGCTATGGCTTAACCAAGACAGTTACTGTATAGTAGAGCTTCTAGTAGACCAGTTCAAACAGTTTTTGAAGAGCAGGCACCAGCCACATACTTCTTACCAGACTCAGCATCTCATCTTCCTCTGCCACCTCAATGCCTTCGCCAAGACTGCCTGAACCACTGTACTCACACTCATAGGGCTGCAGTGTAAAGCAGCCGTCTAGAAGTCTGTAGCCGCAGAGTCTTTGGCTGTGTGTAGTTGTCTGGCCACACACACACACACACACACAGACAGAAGATCTGTGTGTTGGCAACAATGAAGTGTGACATTTTGATTACACACACTTCTTTATGAGGGCCACGATGGCTTCCTTTGGACTCCATTAACCCAAACAAACACAACCATAAAAATGTTCAACCAATTAGCTTTGACAGTGTCCTTGTTAAAGACCCTCACTTCGTAAATAAACCCTGGGCACAACAACTACTGTATATACAGTACCAGTCAAAAGTTTGGACACCTACTCATTCCAGGGTTTTTCTTTATTTTTACTATGTTTTACGTTGTAGAATAAAAGTGAAACCATTAAAACTATGAAATAACACATATGTAATAACGTAGTAACCAAAAAAGTATATTTTAGATTCTTCAAAGTAGCCACCCTTTGCCTTGATGACCGCTTTTCACACTCTTGGCATTCTCTCCACCAGCTTCATGAGGTAGTCGCCTGGAATGCATTTCAATTAACAGGTGTGCCTTGTTAAAAGTTAATTTGTGGAATTTAATTCCTTCTTAATGCGTTTGAGCCAATCAGTTGTGTTGTGACAGGGGTGTTACACAGAAGATAGCTCTATTCGGTGAAAGACCAAGTCCATATCATGGCAAGAACAGCTCAAATAAGCAAAGAGAACCGACAGTCCATCATTACTTTAAGACATGAAGGTCAGTCAATCCGGAAAATTGCACTCACAAAAACCATCAAGCGCTATGATGAAACAGGCTCTCGTGAGGACCGCCACAGGAAAGGAAGATGCCGAGTTATCTCTGGTGCAGAGGATAAGTTAATTAGAGTTAACAGCCTCAGAAATGGCAGCCCAAATAAATGCTACACAGAGACACATCTCAACATCAACTGTTCAGAGGAGACTGTGTAAATCAGGCTGTCACGTAGAGTAGGCCAGAAGGCTACACTGGATAACCTAACCTCTATCAAAATAAAAAGATGGCGGAGCCGCAAAAGTTCTTCTGTGCAAAGGTGTTTATTTACAAATGATTCCGGAACAAAAAACAACAGTACTGCCATCAACGTCTACCTTATGGGACAGCTTAAAAACAATGCTGCCCCATCCACAGCTCAATCCAAAATGCCTCTCTCTAACTGAAAGAGAGGCTCCTTTTGTAGGGCTAGCCCCTCCCCTCAGAACAATTAACCCTAATTAATTAATCAATTAACAATACAAACCTACATTTTCCATGAACTAAACATACTAAAGGATATACATTGCAACCCGGTTTTAAACAATATCACAACATAACATTTACAACATTACATCACTACTGACAATATCTTTCAATATGCCCATATGCATTAATGAGCCATTTGGGACAGGCACTATAAAGCCAACCCAATTCCCTTAGCTCGGGTCCTTTTCCAGCATACCCGGAAGCTACAGAGATGGAGAGAGAGGAACAGAACAAACAAACAATGCGCTCATCCACAACATTGATAAGTATAATAATTATTGTATCTCTCAAATATGAACATTGACAAGTGTGAAATGCATGCACCAAGACAGAAGTTAACCTGTGTGTCGACCCACATTGTCAACCTATCTTATAATGGCACAGGGAGGAGTGATGAATATGTGTGTGCGTTAAAGAACCAAATGCTGCCCGCGGCCAGTGATGGACTTCTACGTCACACAGGCCGAATTGCTGCAAAGAACCCACTACTAAAGGACACCAATAAGAAGAAGGGACTTGCTTGGGCCAAATAACACGAGCAATGTACATTAGAAAGGTGGAAATCTGTCCAAATTTGTCCAAAAAATCGAGATTTTTGGTTCCAACCGCTGTCTTTGTGAGATAGGTGAACGGATAATCTCTGCATGTGTGGTTCCCACCGTGAAGCATGGTGGAGGAGGTGTGATGGTGCTCTGCTGGTGACACTGTCAGTGATTTATTTAGAATTCAAGGCATACTTAACCAGAATGGCCAACATACCATTCTGCAGTGATACGCCATCCCATGTGGTTTGCGCTTAGTGGGACTATCATTTGTTTTTCAACAGGACAATGACCCAACACACCTCTAGGCTGTGTGAGGGCTATTTGACCAAGAAGGAGAGTGATGGAATGCTGCATCAGATGACCTGGCCTCCACAATCACCTGACCTCAGCCAACAAGTGCTCAGCATATGTGACTCACCACCTGGATTAGGTTTTATGTAGCAAAATGTGAAATGGTGTTTCTTACATTGGATAAAGTAGAGACTCAAAATGGTGTATCATACACTGCATTGAGGAACAATGGGAAAGTAATTCCACTTTGATAGTTGATCAACTTGTAAACTAGGGAGCCAGCCAGCTAATGTTAGCTAGCTCGCGAACAGTACAATTTAGCTTAAGACATATAGCAACTCTCTCGGCATGTCCAACCCACTCATTATCTCAGCCAATCATGGCTAGTGGTAAGGTTGCTCACTTTTTCTGTGGCTTAACCAACAAGGCTTGTAACTTAACAACTTTATTTGTATTTACAGATGGCATACAGGTTTGTTATTAAGGCACATGAAAGTTCACATGTTCAAGAAGGCATTTCTGCCCCCCAAAAATATGTTTTTATGTGAAAAGCCATTGAATGAGTAGGTGTGTCCAAATGTTTGACTGGCACTGTATGTCACACACCACACATATGTAATATGGATACTCTTGGCTACCTCTCAAATATGCATGCACTCACGTGTCCTGTCTTTCACCGTGGTCTCACTATCTCTTTAGTCTAGATACAAATAAGCCCCAACTCTTAGTTTTTCCCCTGATCTTTTGTCCCTCTGTGGATATTTATGAGTTTCCACAGCAGCCCAGCTCTCTGTGGAAGGATAGGCCATGAGCAGCATGACTTCTCCGGTGCCTAGCAACTCATGCATGGCAGTCCCTTGCCTCTGCTATACACTGCACAGCACTATCGGAAATGAAAACAGCACAAGTAGACTCTGTTCAGCCAGGCAGAGGTCCACATTGAGCTGCTAGGTCACTGCCCCGGTCTTATTGGCTTAACCCATACCATACAAATATGGCTTTATGAGCTGAGTTTATGACAGCAGTCACTGATGTGATGCTCAATGCCACTGTAGTTTACAGCTGCACTGCCATGATGCTGTCTGTTTGCTCAGTCTCCTCTTGGCTCATCTACATTAAAACCTCTTGGAACTCCCTCTCCCGGATCCGGGAGAATTGTCATCAACTGACACTAATTAGCATAACGCCACGGACAAAAAATATTACTCGAAAATATTCATATTCATGAAATCACAAGTGAAATATATTGAAACACAGCTTAGCCTTTTGTTAATCACCCTGTCATCTCAGATTTTGAAATGATGCTTTACAGCCAAAGCAAGACAAGCATTTGTGTAAGTTTATCGATAGCCTAGCATAGCATTATGCCTAGCTAGCAGCAGGCAGCTTGGTCACGAAAATCAGAAAAGCAATCAACTTAAATCGTTTACCTTTGATGAGCTTCGGATGTTTTCACTCATGAGACTCCCAGTTAGACAACAAATGTTCATTTTGTCCGATAAAGATTATTTTTATAGCCGAAACACCTCCGTTTGTACTTCACGTTTGGTTGAGCAATCCACCGGAAACTGCAGTCACGACAACGCCGAAAAATATTCAAAATTAGATCCATAATATCGACAGAAACATGGCAAATGTTTTTTATAATCAATCCTCAAGGTGTTTATCAAATATCTATTCGATAATATATTAATATTAATATATTAATTCGATAATATATTCTTAGTAGGAAAGAGAGAAACAATGGCCGCATTTGTCTTTTACGCCCAAAACACTCTGAGAGCCTCCAGCTGACCACTGACGCAATGTTGTCGTTCAGGCTCATTTTTCAAAATAAAAGCCTGAAACTATGTATTGTGACACTAGACACATTAGGGAAGCCATAAAAAGGGGAATCTGGTTGATATCTCATTCACTGCTCAATAGGGACGCATAGGAACGCAGAGCCTTCTAAATAAGAGTCCCTTCCTGATTGGATTTTTCTCAGGTTTTCACCTGCAATATCAGTTCTGTTATACTCACAGACAATATTTTTACAGTTTTGGAAACTTTAGAGTGTTTTCTATCCTAAGCTGTCAATTATATACATATTCTAGCATCTTGTCCTGACAAAATAGCCCATTTACTTTGGGTACGTTATTTTTTCAAAAATGAAAATAGTGCCCCCTAGAATCTTAACATATCAGGCAGCTCTAGTGTCTCTCAACTAATTAAGATGAGGGTGAAGTATACCAACACCCGCCTCTGATTGGACACATGAAGGGAAAAGCTGAGGGCATAAGTATGCAAGCGATACCTGCAGCTCAGCTCAGCCCCTACTGTTCCAGCCTGCCTGGATCTCTGCTTGGAATCTGTCAGTCTGGTCCCAGTCAACTCACCCAACCCCCACCAAAACACCAATCGCCAGAAGTCTATTTTCTACTACGTCAAATAGTGGCCCCAGAGAGTGAGGGAAGGCTTGCACTGCCCTTTAAATGGTCCCTAACTTTTTCATTTTTTACATATAGCTGGATCTACACAACAGACGTCAAGATAAGTCCACGTCACATTAGACCACTTGAAGATCAAACAAACTTTGATTGTTGAGTGAACTATCACTTTAATCCATTTAATCTGTGGGGCTTTGGGAACTTCCTATTGCTCCTAGAATTATATTCAATGTCTATGAGACAGACAAAATAAATTGGTTGAGGAACTATTTTGGGGTTTATCATTAAATGGGGATTTTAATCACCACCTATTAAACTAAAATGTCTGAATATGGTCTATCAGTCAAAACAGGCATTATCAACAGCAAGCAAGCCATTAGAAAGCAGCTCATGTTATATTGAAAGGAGACATAACCTGTCTGAGAAAGATAAGATAAATCTTGCATTAATGTCCAATCCTGTGTGTTCATGTGTTTGTGTGTGTGCCTGCCTGTGTGCAAGGGTTGTGTTGTGTGTGTCCGTGTATATGCGTGTGTGCATGTGTGGGTAGGAGGGGGTCATTAATGATTGTCCTGGTATCGTGCTGAGCCAGATTGTCTCCTCCACGCTCGTTCTGCTTGACTACAAACACTGGTGGCCTTATTTTTCTTAAACCTAGTTCCATTTGATGTTGCTGTCTGAAATCTCTGTCCAACTCCCTGTCTTGCTTCAAAACACAACACATGTACACGTTACTGCAAAACATGAGACTGACATTTCATGGTTTTTCATTAGGAATAAAAGCAGTACTGGTTCGTTTTAAAAACCTGACCAGACCATACTTGCAATGCAATATGTAGCTACAACCCATAACTCTGAGTTTTATTGATTGCCTTTGACATTTAATCCAATATCGCATTTTATTAATCGGTCCAAATACCGATCCCTTCGTGAACTGACACTCGCACTTGACTTTTTCCCCCCTGACCTTGCTGATAGCTACTTTATTGAGGAAAATGTACAACTATGACTGTGATATGTGGTTGTCCCACCTAACTGTCTTAAGATGAATGCACTGTAAGTCGCTCTGGATAAGAATGTCTTCTAAATGACTAAAATGTAAATTTGATAAATGGATTTCAGATAACTCAATCAGCAGGAAAGCCTTATTAAGCTTGAGCCTACATCATCTGAAAGGTTCATAATTGATGCACAGTATTCATGACCATGTGCCAGTGATTCCTTCACTAATTATTCATAATATTATGAATAAGAGAGAGCATCAACTACCCAGTGACTCCCAGCAGACTGCTAAGCGTTATGCATGAGGTTGCTTGGTTGGTGTACTTGCCTGTGGGGCAGAGGCAGACCAAGGGCTGCCAATCTGCATTCCACCAAATACTTAAAATTAATATTTATTAGGCTAGACCACAGTACATACTATACATAATATTCTGTCTATACAGATTGCTTTGCACCATTGCATTTCTAATTTACGGACATTAGTGCGAACCAAGCAGCCTCTGTTCTGTGTGCCCACCTGTCCAAACCAGCTCACTGACTGTACAGTCCCTAATCATCTGCACAGCCCACATCACTGAGTCTTTCCCCGGTGGTCTAGCGTTAAAGTTAAACTATAGTGTTAAAGGTTCAGAAAGAGAGACTAGGTGTGTTAACAGCAAACATCAAACTCCTCTCCAAGGGAAAGTGTGAGAGGCTTGTAGTCCCATATCCCTTTGGTTTACAACCTCAGCTGGATGACATCAGTATCTGCAGAAGCAGGCAGGGTTCTTTTGTGTGTGTGCCTGTAAGTAAGCAGGTCACTGTTAGTCTTCACCTGTTGTTTACAAACACCTGTTTAGACTAACGGTGACATGCTTACTTACGGGCCCTTCCAAACAATGCAGAGAGAAAAATGATAGAAAGATAATGACACGGGGAATAAATACACAAGGAGTAATAACTTGGTTATATACACAGGGCACCAGTACCGAGTCGATGTACAGGGGTACGAGGTAATTGAGGTTGACGTACTGTGGCTTGCGAAAGTATTCACCCCCCTTCACGCCTTACATCCTGGAATTAAAATGTATTTGGGGGGGGGGGGGTTGTATAATTTTGTATCATTACACAACATGCCTACCACTAGTAAGAAGAAATTAGACAAAAAAACAGAAAACACAACAGGTTTTAACAAGGAAATGTGAAACGTGGGATTAATCTTAAGGGATCTGGGTAAGTGTAGGCGATATGAAACGGGGTTCACTCTCCTGGCAACCTTAAAGGGACCGATGTATTTCTGGGACAGCTTGCGAGACTCCACCCGTAGCGGTACGTTTTTCGTGGAGAGCCAGACTCTCTGGCCGGGGCGCAGGGTAGGCCCGGGACGGCGACGTCTGTTGGCTTGTTGTTGGTACCGCTGTGAGGAACGCAGAAGATTAAGACGGGTCTTCCTCCACATAAGCCGACAGCGTCTCAAGAACTTCAAGGCTGAAGGCACTCCGACTTCTGCCTCCTGGTCCGGGAACAATGGAGGGGCATAGCCAAACTGACTCTCGTGCGGGGACATACCAGTGGAGGAGGAGCGCAACGTGTTGTGCGCACATTCGGCCCAAACAATGAAGGACGACCATGTGGACGGGTTGTTAAGGGCCATACATCTGAGGGCGGTTTCCAGCTCTTGATTCATCCTCTCTGTTTGGCCATGGACTCCGGGTGGTACCCTGAAGATAGACTGGCAGTGGCCCCTATGAGTTGGCAGAAGGCCTTTCAAAACCTTGAGGCGAACTGCGGACCTCTGTCGGAAACAATATCTTGAGGAATGCCGAAGACTCGGAACACATGGTTAATTACCAACTCAGCCGTTTCCTTGGCAGAAGGTAACTTAGTCAGGGGGACGAACCTGGCCACCTTAGAAAACCTGTCGATGATGACTAGGATAGTAATATTACCATGGGACGGAGGAAGGCCAGTAATAAAGTCCAACGAGATATGGGACCAGGGTTGGTGGGGAACAGGTAAAGGGTGAAGGAGTCCTTGAGGGCAGAGGTGAGAAGATTTGCCCTGGCAGCACACGGGGCAGGCCTTGATGAAAGTGGCAACGTCTTCTTTTATGGTGGGCCACCAGAACTTTCACTGGATGAACTCAAAGATGCGACCTACGCCGGGGTGACAGGTGAGACGAGAGGAGTGCCCCCACAGAAGGACCTCGCTGCCTTGGGGACAAACAACCGATTGGCAGAACCTCCTTTCGGACCCGGTTCGATAGCTTGAGCTCGTCTCACGGTATCCTCAACTTGCCACGAGATCAGGGCCACGATCTTAGCAGCAGGAAGGACAGGCATGTCAGTGTTGTCTCAAATGGCAGGAGCGTAGACTCGGGACAAGGCGTCCGGTTTGAGATTCTTCGACCCGGGCCAATAGGTCTGGAGTTCAACCGCTTCGCCTGCTGGATATACTCCAGATTTTTGTGGTCCGTAAGCACTTGAAACAGGTGAGAAGCCCCCTCGAGCCAGTATCTCCAGATAGGGAAAAGATCAGACCCCTGGGGGGGCAGGTGCCCGGAAACAGGTCGATGGGGCAATCGTAAGGTCTATGGGGTGGTAGCATGGTGGCCCTCTGTTTACTAAATACCGGTTTGAGGTCATGGTAACACTCGGGAACTCGGGACAGTTCGATGGATTCTAGAGACTCGGGAGGAGAACTCGGGGAACTCGGGAAGATACAAGTGGCTTGGCACGTAGGACCCCACTGCTTGATAGTGCCCACAGAACAGTCAATGTGAGGGTTATGGCTGTGAAGCCAGGGGTATCCAAGGACGAGAGGGAACCCGGAACAGGTGATCAGATGAAAGTTCATCACTTCCTGGTGTTGGGAAACTGAAAGTCGCAAGGGGGTAGTGACACGAGTGACAAGTCCAGATCCCAAAGGGCTTCCATCCAATGTAGTAACCCTCATGGGGTCACTTAGAGGTTCAGAGGGAACGCCATTCTCCTTCGCCCAGACACCATCCATGAAGTTACCTGCGGCTCCAGAGTCTACCAAGGCATGAAGGGGAAGCTCGTGGTTGTCCCAGGAAAGGGTGACTGGAATGAGCAGGCGGGAGTTGGATGGATGGGAGGAGGTTATGTTTCCCGTTACAGTCCTCCCAGGTCTGCACGGGACAGTGCATTTCCCTGGAGCCCGGGACACGTGGAGCGGAAATGGCCCGGTTTGCCGCAATATAGACAGCATCGCTCCCTCATCTGGCGGTCTCTCTCAGCCTGGGAGATGCGTCCAATCTGGGTTCCGGTAGAGCCAGCGAGGATAAAGGTGGAGACTCGGAGCTGGGACCGATAGGAGCTAGGGTGAGAGGTCTACGGTTGTGTTCTCTCTCTCTCAGACGCTGGTCTATGCGCGAGGCCAACTTGATCAGGGACTCGAAGTTGTCCGGTGGTTCCCGAGTGGCCAGTTCATCTTGGATGGTGTCGGAAAGACCCTTCAAAAAGCACACTGTGAGCGCCTCGTCATTCCAGGTACTCGCTCCTTCCACCGTGCGGAACTGGATGGCATAGTTCGTAACGCTGCGCCGACCTTGGTGGAGAGTCAGGAGCTGTTTGGCTGAGTCAGGGCCGCTGGTAGGACCTTGAAATACCCGCTTGAATTCTTCAGCAAAGGTAGAGTAGCTGGCACAGCAGGGACTTTGGGCATCCCACACAGCAGTAGCCCAGGCTAGGGCTTTTTCCGACAGCAGGGTGATGATATATGCGATCTTGGACCGGTCAGTGGGAAACGACGAGGGTTGCAGCTCGAAGGAGAGAGAACATTTGGTTAAAAAAAACTTACAAGCACTCGGATCACCTGAGAAACGTTGGGGAGGCGGCAGACGAGGTTCAGCCAGGGGGTTAACTGCCACGGGCACTTGAATCTGATGTACTGGGGCAGGAGCGGTTGCTGGGGAAAGTCGATCAGATGTCTGCTTTATGGAAGTCAGCATCTCCGACAGAAGTCGAGAATGTCTAGCCATTAAGGCCTCTTGCTGAACCAGAGCAGCTTCATGGCGTTGGACAGTCCCCCTGTGGTGGGACAGCATGGATAAAATGTCCTGGGTACTGGCTGCCTCTGGGTTCATTTTGTTGGCTCTGTGTTTCTGTCAGGACCCGGTTACGAACTCGGGTCTCCGGTGTGAGAAACAATCAATTAGTAAAGTGAGCAACTAATAGTCGGCAGAACCCAGAAGATGAGGCAGTCACAGCAGTACTAGAGACGGTGATTTAATAAAGAAAAAAGGAAAAGATCTTCAGGCAAAAATATAAATCCACAACGTCAAAAGTAATTCCAAGAGAAAAAATGTATATCCTCCAAGACACAAGGAAAATCCACAAAGTGGTAAGAACAGCAGAGAAAAAACAAACCTCAAAAGAATAATCAAAAATAAACAAGAACAAAACCAGAGCACCTCAAGTTCACAGCATGGCTGGGGCTGGGTGCTAACATACAAACACAGAGCAAAGAACTGAGGAAAACTAAGGGTTTAAATACAATCAAGGGAAACGAGGCACAGGTGCAAATAATAACTGGGAACAAGGGAAAACAAAAGGATCAAAAAGCACAATGGGGGCATCTAGTGACCAAAACCGGAACAACCCTGGCCAAATCCTGACAACTTGAGCGTGCATAACTATTCATCCCCCCAAAGCCAATACTTTGTAGAACCACCTTTTGCAGCCATTACAGCTGCAAGTCTCTTGGGGTTTGTCTCTATAAGCTTGGCACATCTAGCCACTGGAATTTTTGCCCATTTATCAAGGATGGGTTCCGCTGGTGTACAGCAATCTTTAAGTCATACCACAGATTCTCAATTGGATTGAGGTCTGGGCTTTGACTAGGCCATTCCAAGCCATTTAAATGTTTCCCCTTAAACCACTCGAGTGTCGCTTAAGCAGTATGCTTAGTGTCATTGTCCTGCTGGAAGGTGAACCTCTGTCCCACAGTCTCAAATCTGTGGAAAACTGATATAAGTCTCCCTCAAGAATTTCCTTGTATTTAGCGCCATCCATCATTCCTTCAATTCTGACCAGTTTCTCAGTCCCTGCCGATGAAAAACATTCCCACAGCATGATTCTGCCACCACCATGCTTCACTGTGGGGATGGTGTTCTCGGGGGAATGAGAGGTGTTGGGTTTGTGCCAGATATAGCGTTTTCCTTGATGGCCATAAAGCTACATTTTTTTTCTCATCTGAAGAGAGTCCTTCTTCCATATGTTTGTGGAATCTCCCACATGCCTTTTGGCAAACACCAAACGTGTTTGCTTTTTTTTCTTTAAGCAATGGCTTTATTTTGGCCACTCTTCCATAAAGCCCAGCTCTGTGGAGTGTAAAGCTTAGTGGTCCTATGCACAGGTACTCCAATCTCTGCTGTGGAGCTTTGCAGCTCCTTCAGGGTAATCTTTGGTCTCTTTGTTTGCTCTCTGATTAATGCCCTGCTTGCCTGGTCTGTGAGTTTTGGTGGGCGGCCCTCTCTTGGCAGGTTTGTTGTGGTGCCATATTCTTTCCATTTTTTAATGCTTCTCTGTGGGATGTTCAAAGTTTCGGATACTTTTTTTATAACCCAACCCTGATCTGTACTGCTCTACAACTGTTTGGAGAGCTGCCTGGTCTTCATGGTGCCGCGTGCTTGGTGTTGCCCCTCGCTTAGTGATGTTGCAGACTCTGGGGCATTTCAGAACAGGTGTGTATATACAGTTGAAGTTGAAAGTTTACAAACACTTAGGTTGAGTCATTTAAACTCCTTTTTCAACCACTCCACAAATTTCTTGTTAACCAATTATAGTTTTGGCAAGTCGGTTAGGACATCTACTTTGTGCATGACACAAGTCATTTTTCCAACAATTGTTTACAGACAGATTATTTCACTTATAATTCACTGTATCACAATTCCAGTGGGTCAGACGTTTACATACACTAGTTGACTGTGCCTTTTAAACAGCTTGGAAAATTCCAGAACATGATATCATGGCTTTAGCAGCTTCTGATAGGCTAATTGACATCATTTGAGTCAATTGGAGGTGTACGTGTGAATGTATTTCAAGACCTACCTTCAAACCCAGTGCCTCTTTGCTTGACATCATGGGAAAATCTAAAGAAATCAGCCAAGACCTCAGAAAAAGAATTGTATACCTCCACAAGTTTGATTCATCCTTGGGAGCAATTTCCAAACGCCTGAAGGTACCACGTTCATCTGTACAAGTATAAACACCATGGGACCACACAGCCGTCATAATAGTACGCAACTATAAACACCATAGGACCACGCAGACGTCATACCGCTCATGGAGGAGATGCGTTCTGTCTCCTAGAGATGAATGTACTTTGGTGCGAAAAGTGCAAATCAATCCCAGAATAACAGCAAAGGACCTTGTGAAGATGCTGGAGGAAACTGGTATAAAAGTATCTGTATCCACAGTAAAACGAGTCCTATATCGACATAACCTGAAAGGCCGCTCAGCAAGGAAGAAGCCATTGCTCCAAAACTGCCATAAAAAAGTCAGACTACGGTTTGCAACTGCACATGGGGACAAAGATCGTACTTTTTGGAGAAATGTCCTCTGGTCTGATGAAACAAAAATAGAACTGTTTGGCCATAATGACCATTGTTATGTTTGTAGGAAAAAGGGGGAGGCTTGCAAGTCAAAGAACACCATCCCAACCGTGAAGCACAGGTTTGGCAGCATCATGCTGTGGGGGTGCTTTGCTGCAAGAGGGACTGGTGCACTTCACAAAATAGATGGTATCATGAAGAGGGAAAATTATGTGGATATATTGAAGCATCATCTCAAGACATCAGTCAGGAAGTTAAAGCTTGGTCACAAATGGGTCTTCCAAATGGACAATGACCCCACGCATACTTCCAAAGTTGTGCAAAATGGCTTAAGGACAACAAAGTCAAGGTATTGGAGTGGCCATCACAAAGTCCTGACCTCAATCCCATATAAAATTTGTGGGCAGAACTGAAAAAGCGTGTGCGAGCAAGGAGGCCTACAAACCTGACTCAGTTACACCAGCTCTGTCAGGAGGAATGGGCCAAAATTCAGCCAACTTCTTGTGGGAAGGTTGTGGAAGGCTACCCGAAACGTTTGACCCAAATGAGACAATTTAAAGACAATGCTACCAGTAACAAATTGAGTGTATGTAAACTTCTGACCCACTGGGAATGTGATGAAAGAAATAAAAGCTGAAATAAATCACTCTCCACAATTATTCTGACATTTCACATTGTTAAAATAACGTGGTGATCCTAACTGACATAAGACTTTGAATTGTTCCTAGGATTTAATGTCAGGAATTGTGAAAAACATGTGTTTAAATGTATTTGGCTACGATGTATGCAAACTTCCGACTTCAACTGTAGATTATGTTAATGCATCAGAACATGCAACTCATGTCATGAAGCAGACAATAAAACAATTTTCAAACAATGGCCAAAATAACTTGTGGGAAAACACCATTCTAAACAGCGCACGTGATAGCAGTTCCATATGTGACAGAGATTAAAATCTATTTCAGGAACTTACGTAGAAAGAGGGGGAATCTAAAGATGCAACAAATAGGATAGGTTGCGAATATGACTCGGATTCTGCCTTTGGCTTCTGGAAAAGGAAAGAAAATGGATAATTAAAACAAATGGAACAGGAGATTAATGGCATAGCGTTGTGTCCAATAGGGAAGTAAATGCAAATAAATAGAATTACTCCTGTCTATACACAAGCTTGTAGGTCTATGCCTATTTGGGAACCCCAGAATTTGGACAGCTTGCATGGCAATAGGCCTAGCTAATTATTTGCAGCTGTCAGTGAAAAGCGTCTAAAATGTGTGAAGATAGTGTCTTGAGAATAATTTAAAATGTTGAGGCAAGAAGGGCAGGGGTATGTGGCAAAGATATAGGCGAGTATCCGCTGTCTCCCGCCAATTATTGTGCATTCATTGTTTCATTGTGTGAGTTATTTGCCCTTAGATTATTTGTTTTAATCAATTCCCCATTACATATGTCACCTGTAGTAAATGTACCGTTAATTCCCATCATTTGGTTAAATTAATTTATTACAGTAATTTACCATTCTCATTCTCAGAGTGGAAACATTGTTTGCAGAGTTCACAACCTGCTACACTTGTGAGAAACACGTTTTGGTTTATTTCATAACTATTTATGAGATTTGTATCATTGTCTTTTCTTTGGAGTGCTCCACATGAGCAATGAGCATGTGTCTGGTTTATCTGGCAGCAGTCCAAACACATAAAATACACACCCTCATACACTTACCCTCGCCTTATGCCCTTGGGGGAATCCCCGTTTCCATCTTGGCTAGTGGTCCAAATGATTAGCCAAGCAAGGGAAGATTGCAACATAAGCCCTCGTTTTTAGTCGGCTTTGGGAGTGTACAGTTATGTTCACCCCGGGGCCTGAAACTCCCCATAATTCAATTCGCGGCAATCCTCCAAGAAAAGTCAGCTACTAATGCACATGATGGCACAAGCAAGTCTCTAAAAAGTTAATGTTTTTGTTTGGTTGTACTTTGGAAATTGTATAAATAAAATATTTTCCTTCTTCAGAAGTTCCAGCTAGGCAGCCTAACGTTAGTTAGCTAATTAATTTGCTAGCTATCATACAGTATGCGTATATTAATAATTACATATTTAATATAAGTAGACATGCACTCAAAATTGACTGTAGCGCATATAATGCAACCACAAGCTACCGGTGGCTGAAAACACAATCATCTCCGGATGAACAAGTGACGAATTTCTGGCCAAGGGTTGTCCATTTAAAAATCATTCCTTCCTCCCTCCTCGCCTCTTTTTTATTTTTTAAAATGTATTATATATGTATTTTATTCAATTGTATATGTAGCCGATGTGAAATGGCTAGCTAGTTAGTGGTGGTGCGCGCTAGTGGCGTTTCAGTCGGTGAAGACACTTCCTCTGAGACCTTGAAGTTGTGGAGCGATGGGTAACGATGCTTTGAGGGTGACTGTTGACGTGTGCAGAGCGTCCCTGGTTCGCGCCCAGATCGTGGCGAGGGGACAGACGTAAACTCTATACATTGATGCTGTTGACCCGGATCACTGGTTGCTGCGGGAGGAGGTCAAAAGGGTGGTGAGTGTAACCGATGTGAAATGGCTAGCTAGTTAGCGGTGGGGCGAGCAAGTGGCGTTTCAATCAGTGACGTCACTTGCTCTGAGACCTTGAAGTAGTGGTTCCCCTTGCTCTGCAAGGGCCGCTGCTTTTGGGTAACGATGCTTCGAGGGTGACTGTTGACGCGTGCAGAGCCTCCCTGGTTCGCGCCCAGGTCGGGGCTAGGGGACGGACGTAAAGTCTATACCGTTACATATACTCGTCAGACGTCATCAGAAGTGTTCACTTAATTTGAGGGCTGAGGGGATAAGGTGTGTCTTTTAAGTGTTTGGACTGCAACCACTGTCCTAATAATGTTGAGGGAGAGCGCGCGCCTGAGCACGCATAGACATACTTGGCCTGCTGCACGGAAATGTGGGAAAGTGTTGTTGTTTTTTAACATTGACTGCTAATGAATGATAATATATTAATTAATTAGTTCCTCACTATTGGAAAAATCATTCCAACAATCTCCCCCTTGATAATCACCAATCCTCGATGTGAAAGAGCAATGGAAGTTATAGGCCTATTGCTGCATTGGCCTATAGAGTATGAGTTCCATGCGCTAATTTCTTTAGATGCCATATTACAAAGGCTGTTGATCTTGAGGTGACTTTTAACTTTTAGAATTTTATCGTTTTAATTTAGAATGTTATGATTAACCACGTGACAATGCTTTTCCGAAACTAAAACGTTATTATTGAAATGGAACTGTTCCATGAAAATGCGCATAGGAAAAAAGATACCATGCGTAAGACATATCTTTTGTAACGCATATCTAAAATGCTTTTTATTGTAACCTGTGCTCGGCATCAGACTAATTTCCACTCAAATGAGAATTCAAGCACGGACATTTTATCAGCAGACAACGCTCTGACTGATGTGTAGCTACTTTTCGTTGTAAGCCATCCTACTTTTCTATGGTAAAATGCAAGAGTAACTTTAAGAAAAACATTAGGAAATGTATCTGGCTACATTCTTTCTACAATAAACAGAAATATGATGTCCATGCATAGTTTTTGCAAAAATGCCTTGTTTTTTAAAATTGATTGCTCATTTAGCATACTTGTGTGGCTGACAGCAAAATAGCGTTGCACATCTGTTGTTAACTGATGGAAATGAGGAAAACTATAGTTGCATGTCCCTGATCACTCAATTGAATAAAACCCACACTGTTGACCCCTGTCAATACACAGCTGGACTCAACTGCTCCCGCTTTATCCAGTTGTGCCATTTACAAACAAACACGTGACTGAACTACGGTAAGCTTCATAATGTAAAATAATGTTATAGGTGGAATGAAGAACGCAATCTTCTAACATATTGCACAAGTTAACTGCAGGTATTTACTTAAAAAGTAGTTAAAAATATTAAAATGTATAGTAAAACTTCAAAGAAATAGTTTAGACAATATTGATGGTATTGAAAAACCAAATCCCTAGTATACTGAATATATGGTATACCGCCTGAGCCTACTGAGGTCTGATTTAGGATCATACCGTCTGTCTGATAAGGAGGCACTGTTATAGTAATGCTAGAGTTGTGACCTGTGGGTTTACAACCCACTGTTCCATTACTATAAAACCAGGGCTGCATTTATCACTCAGTGAAAATAATCAGCTCCCTCCCTCTCTCTCTCTCAGAGCAGAGATGTGTCCTGCTGCAGCCACACAGGCCTAATTGCTTGTCTTTTTGCTCCAAGTTTCTGTGAAATGAGGAAGGCAGCTGGGGAGAAGAGAGCCTGTGTCCTTTTGTCTCTTCCCTCAGGAAAAGGGTTTAACCCACAGCACAGAGAAACAGCCTGGCCAGATTCTCAGATGTCTCTTTTCGGAGGCTCTGCTTATAGTTATGGTCTCGTGGTGTGGGTGGGTGGGTTTTTGCAGTGTTGGCAGTTTCAGTGCTGCATTGAACGTCACAATGAATAGGCTGCTTTGTCACAGAGCATTGGAGCTCCCTCCCCATCTCTCTCCGTCTGTCTGTCTGTCTGTCTGTCTGTCTGTCTGTCTGTCTGTCTGTCTGTCTGTCTGTCTGTCTGTCTGTCTGTCTGTCTGTCTGTCTGTCTGTCTGTCTGTCTGTCTGTCTGTCTGTCTGTCTGTCTGTCTGTCTGTCTCTCGCCCTGAGCTCCTGTCATGGTAAACAACTGACTTTTTTTAATATTCAGGGAAAATAAGTGACTTCACGAGCAGATTCATATTTTATCAGGGATTAAAGTTTGGAGGTGCCTGCTCAGCATTTTTGACGAACCATTTGGAGGAGGAGTACAGTACTATTGACAGAGAGCCTTGTGAATGGAGTCTTGTTGCTTGGATGACTAAGGTGTGTGTGTGTATGTGAGAGAGCCTGGTTGTGCTTAAGGAGGGGATTAAGCATCTCTGGCCACTCTAAGGGATTAGAAGAGGATAGAGGTGCCTGGTCCCTAGGCCTCTCATCCACAAACACCAATTACACAGCGAGGAGCTACGACTCTAACAGCCAGATAGTTCACTCAACCGGAACTGTTACGGAATGAGGGCTGTGCTGAGACAGAAAATAGGCCATCCCAGAAGGCAAGGAAAACATGATTCATCACATTGAGTTTTTTATTGTAGTTAGAGAGTCACCCCCGGTCTATTGTTTCCTCTATCTAGTCTCTCTGAGACAATTAATCACTTTGCCATAGCAACAGAAAGTTCAGTTTAATCATTCTATTATCACTAGTGACCTCTTGATTATTGAACTGGCCCCAATTTGGTTTAATTGGGAGATTTTCTCATCTCATTCAAATTACTTTCCCATTCCTTTTGATTCCAAACCTGTAAAAGTCATTTTTAAACCGTGATCAGCTGGAGAATGCTCAATCAGACCTGTCTCAGCAAATGCAGAAGTCTGAAAACCTGCTTTCATAGTATAATATTAGACACATCCATTTTCTGTCTAACTTCTTTTTCGCACCAAGCATCCTTCCTCAAACGGTGAGTTGACCTGCTATAGCATCTTGCCAGAGTCTTAGAGAGTATGTATATATGGTTGTGGTAGAACCATATGGCTGTACGGTATATTAGCTGTGTCCATTGTGGTGTCTTGCTGTGGGGGTAAGTGGGGGAATAATGGTAACAGCACTCTAGAGCAGACATATATCAGCTTCTTAGAGGTGATTAGCATTGCGGAAGCTCTCTGTAGAGGGGAGCCTTTGATGTTAATGCTCATCATTTTTCTTTGCAGTAAGTAGATGTGCAGTTTTCACCACGGCTCAGTGAAACCCTCTGCTGATATCAGTGTGTGTGTGTGTGTGTGTGTGTGTGTGTGGGGGGGGGCATTGTGTTTGTGTGTGACTGTGTATGAGTCCACGTGTGTGTGTGTGAACATACACTGGAGGGGGATGTAGTGAAAGCTGATTACGCTTCAGTCAGAGCCCATGCCTCTCAGGGTCATTATGGTAACCAGCGTTAAGGATTTAAGCAATCAATGCCGTGTCAAACTGGAGCGCTGCGAGGAGAAACTAATGGCGTCTATTCTAGGCTAGCGCCATCACTGTAGAGCAGGAGAGTCAAACTCATTCCATGGAAGGCCTAGTGTCTGCAGAATTTTGTTTTTTTCCTTTCAATTAAGACCTAGACAACCAGGTGAGGGGAGTTCTTTACTAATTAGTGACATTAATTCATCAGTCAAGTTCGGCCCTCCATGGAATGAGATTGACATGTGCCGTAGAGGGAGGGAAAGAGGGAGGGAGAGATGGCGGAAAGGGAACAGAGATATATAAGGAGGGAATTAGATGGTGAGGGGGAATAAGTGAGAGAGAGAGGCAGAGAAAGCGAGAGTGTAGTGTGATGTCAGTGTGGTTAAGTCTCTGCAGTCAGCCAACAATGTGATCATGTAGCAGCTGTATTGTTTACTTGGAATAGGAATCGGTCTCAGAAGCCCTATTTGTTTACTCCAACAATGCCTGTGTGTGTGTTGTGTTGCCTGTGTGTTGTCTACCCAGCGCGACCCTGGGCAATATAGGCTGCTCACTCATATTCACCGGGGATGGGCTATGCTTAACTTAATGGCAAGTCATCAACCTGTCTGTCCGTCTGGTGCACAAAATAAATGATTAGGGTGAAGTCGAAGACTTCTGCTGTGGGACAGACAGATATTTGTTCTGACCATCAACTTTGTCTCTTTATACACCGATGTGTTGAGCCTGTTGAATAGACACGCTAATCAGGCAGTAGCCCTTAGAAATATTGAAATGATGAAAGCAGAGACAACCACATGTATGTACAGTATGTTACAGTAACCCTTTGCTGATCACTCTAACGTCACCTCTTCTCTGTGTTGTGTTCAGGAAAGACCAGCACCTGCTGTCCAGTGTGAACTGCTGGTACCTGGTACTGAACCAGACCAGGAGGGAAAGCAGGGACCACGCCACCCTCAACGACATCTACACCAACAATGTCATCGTCCGCCTCGCCCAAATCAGCGAGGATGTCATCCGCCTCTTCAAGAAGGTCTGTCTGTCTGTCATCCTTCTGTCCGTCTGTCTGTCTGTCTGTCATCCTTCTGTCCGTCTGCCTGTCTCTCTGTTTACTCCTCTCCTTATCACCTGTGCTCATGTGTTCAGAGTTGAAGATACAAATGAGCACTATCTTTTATCGTTCGCTTGCTGACCAGTGTTGGGCATGATGTCAATTGTCCTTTCTCTAAGATCCTAATCATATACAAATAACACCAGATCTCATTGCTCTTTTGCTTAAGGTTACGACCACATTCAAAACAGTTTTCACCTGATCCTTTGAAATTAGTTAAAGAAACCAATTTTCCTCTATCCTTTCCATATTCCATCTTTAGTATACCGATTTGATGGTTGAGACTCTGTAAGCAGTGATGTTTTTTGAGAAGCTACATTATCAGCTGACCCGTATTCCAGCACATTGGATTTGTATACCTCTGTCGGGCATAAATAAGTTCCATGTGGCCTGTGGAGTAGTAGTGCAGCAGTAGGGTTAAGATAGAGCAGGGCAGGGTACCCCTGGCCCCCTAACCACCCATGGGCCCCTGCTGGTGTGAGCAGCATCTGGCCCTGTGTCAGCACATAGCAGAGATGACTGAGGTCTAACCCAAACACCAGACCCCTGTATACACCTGGCAGGCTTTCCTAGAGGTGAGACCCAACCCGCGCTGCCAGCCTCCATTCACACACTACTGAGAGTGTGTGTGTGTGTGTGTGTGTGTGTGTGTGTGTGTGTCAGCAGGAATGTGAATGGGGGAAACAAGCAACACATGCTTTAGGGAGCACCAGTCAGGGCTGAAAACAGAACAACACAGCCTCCTGTTAGTCAGTACAGTTCCCTCAAGTAGCTTTTCCTCTGGCTGGTAATACGAATGGAGCTACACGTCCTTGCTGGCAGGCCTCGCAGTGACAATGGATAACATGTCAAAGAAATATGCTGCCTAGCTTTGTAGCTGTTAAGTAAATGCATGGAGGAGAGAGCTGAATAGGCTACAAGTCGATCACGCTGCCCCGATGATGAAAGAAAGACCCGGTGTTGCCCAAGATTTCTGATATCCACATAGTCATAAATGAATACTCCATAAATAGGGCATGAGTTTTTCCTGACCATGTCATCTAAACTTTGACCTGACCACGGAAAAACTTTGTGCCTTTTCTAGACAGGATCTGTTCTGGGAAAAATACACAGGTCTTTGTTGTAGTATTTCTCTCCTCAGTTAGGTGTTCTCTGTTGGAGGTTTAGTAGCCTCAGAGTCTGGTTGATTTTGTCAGCCAATCAAATCTGCTCTACAGTCAGAGGTTCCATGTCTAGAAAGTGAAGTGAGACATTTCTAATCAATACAAAATGTAATAAAAATTACGGAATTAAAGGTTCGCTAAATGAGAAGGAGTGGGCTACAACGAACAACCAACACGAAGGCTGTTGCTCTGAATCATGGTGTTATATGTTCACAAGGATGGGGAGCACAGCATATTATAGCTTCAATTTTAGCTAGCTGGCTAACTCAGCTAGCTATCTGGCTAGCTGGGTGGCTAACTTAGCTAGCTATCTGGCTAGCTGGCTGGCTAACTTAATTAGCTATCTGGCTAGCTGGCTGGCTAACTCTATCTTCTCTACATCAATTTGATGCAGTCAAGACAGGCACTGTCATGGGATGATAAGAGAACCAGCATCTAACGTTAAACATTTGTATGACTAGCGCAAGCCATCGTGGCTACTTTTTAGTCTCGCTCTCCTTCTCACAAACATATATACACCGGCCCCTCTTCTGCCCGCTGCTGTAGAAGCAGCAGAACAGTCTGCAAAAAATACGACGTTATTTCAACTACAGTGGGGCAAAAAAGTATTTAGTCAGCCACCAATTGTGCAAGTTCTCCCACTTAAAAAGACGAGAGAGGCCTGTAATTTTCTTCATAGGTACACTTCAACTATGACAGACAAAATGAGAAGAAAAAAATCCAGAAAATCACATTGTAGAATTTTTAATGAATTTATTTGCAAATTATGGTGGAAAATAAGTATTTGGTCAATAACAAAAGTTTATCTCAATACTTTGTTAAATACCCTTTTTGGCAATAACAAAGGTCAAACGTTTTCTGTAAGTCTTCACAAGGTTTTCACACACTGTTGCTGGTATTTTGGCCCATTCCTCCTTGCAGATCTCCTCTAGAGCAGTGATGTTTTGGGGCTGTTGCTGGGCAACACGGACTTTCAACTCCCTCCAAAGATTTTCTGTGGGGTTGAGATCTGGAGACTGGCTAGGCCACTCCAGGACCTTGAAATGCTTCTTACGAAGCCACTCCTTCGTTGCCTGGGTGGTGTGTTTGGGATCATTGTCATGCTGAAAGACCCAGCCACGTTTCATCTTCAATGCCCTTGCTGATGGAAGGAGGTTTTCACTCAAAATCTCACGATACATGGCCCCATTCATTCTTTCCTTTACACGGATCAGTCGTCCTGGCCCCTTTGCAGAAAAACAGCCCCAAAGCATGATGTTTCCACCCCCATGCTTCACAGTAGATATGGTGTTCTTTGGATGCAACTCAGCATTCTTTGTCCTCCAAACACGACGAGTTGAGTTTTTACCAAAAAGTTCTATTTTGGTTTCATCTGACAATATGACATTCTCCAATCTTCTTCTGGATCATCCAAATGCTCTCTAGCAAACTTCAGACGGGCCTGGACATGTACTGGCTTAAGCATGGGGACACGTCTGGCACTGCAGGATTTGAGTCCCTGGCGGCGTAGTGTGTTACTGATGGTAGGCTTTGTTACTTTGGTCCCAGCTCTCTGCAGGTCATTCACTAGGTCCCCCCATGTGGTTCAGGGATTTTTGCTCACTTGTGATCATTTTGACCCCATGGGGTGAGATCTTGCGTGGAGCCCCAGATCGAGGGAGATTATCAGTGGTCTTGTATGTCTTCCATTTCCTAATAATTGCTCCCACAGTTGATTTCTTCAAACCAAGCTGCTATTGCAGATTCAGTCTTCCCAGCCTGGTGCAGGTCTACAATTTTGTTTCTGGTGTCCTTTGACAGCTCTTTGGTCTTGGCCATAGTGGAATTTGGACTGTGACTGTTTGAGGTTGTGGACAGGTGTCTTTTATACTGATAACAAGTTCAAACAGGTGGCATTAATACAGGTAACGAGTGGAGGACAGAGGAGCCTCTTAAAGAAGAATTTACAGGTCTGTGAGAGCCAGAAATCTTGCTTGTTTGTAGGTGACCAAATACTTATTTTCCACCATAATTTGCAAATAAATAAATTTAAAATCCTACAATGTGATTTTCTGGATTTTTTTTCTCATTTTGTCTGTCATAGTTGAAGTGTACCTATGATGAAAATTACAGGCCTCTCATCTTTTTAAGTGGGAGAACTTGCACAATTGGTGGCTGACTAAATACTTTTTTGCCCCACTGTATATGGATATCCCAAAACAGTGGCAAACCGCTGCTAAACTGCTATATTTCTGCTGAGACATACTTTTATAGTCGTTGACTCAATGATTGAAAGTCTATGGGAACATAGCACGTCCCCCCGCTACACTTGTCACCACTGTTAAAAAAAATGCTAGGGGAAACACTATGATTGTCTAGGTCAGTACTTCCCAACCAGCGGTACTAGGACCCTTGGGGGTACTTGACCTATCCACAGGGGGTTCTTAAGAAGACTTATGAGACCATAGACCTACTTGTAAAATGGGGGTACTTCAGGGGTCCTCCGGCAGAGCAATTGGTGGTACAGTAACAGAAAATAGTTGGGAACCACTGGTCTAGGTTGCCTGTCTGGTATGGTAATGTCTGGTTTCTCACATCCGTGGGAACATTATCAAGGTCTCACAATCTGTTTAACAAAGAAGTAATTGACGCATGTACAGGTAATTAGGTACAATTCTCAGGTAGTTATTGATGTTTAAAGTACTCCTGTCAAGCCATGGCTCAGTCGAGAACTGCAAGATCTCAGTGGGGTGCACAGTTCAAAATTTGGTCAAGAAAAATAGAACAAACCATTTCAATCAGGCTCCACTGTGTTCATTTTTTAGAGATAAGAGAGAATTTCATGAATGTATTATTTTTGTCTCGACAGCCAGAGCAGTTTTAGGCCAGCGCTATCTGACTTGACACATCCATATTCTTACTTGTCCACTCTCTGCTCTGCTCCCTCAGTGCCTCTGCAGTACATTCTCACACTGCAGTGTCTGACATCAGAGCCACCCATGCATACAAATGCCATTCACCAGCTGCCAGGAGTCTTTCACATATTTCTCACAAAAAGAGCTTCCCACTTATCATGTTCAGGCCAAGGCACTTTCATATCTGATTTAACATGACATATTTCCTGTCCTCCTTGGGAGTTTTGATGATGAAGGTAAAATAAAATAACAATTTGCCTCTCTCACTCTCTCTGGCTTGCTATCTTTGCTCAGTATAGTTTAAAGGGCGGACCACAGAGGGACGCACAAACATTGTCCAATCAAAGAAAGCTCATAAAATTCCATCTCAGCTGGCCCCTCCTCCTATTGCTATGAGCCCCTCTCTACATGATTGATCGCACATTCCAATTTTGACTCATCAGCCTGCGTATGTTAGGGCTTGGTTTTGATGGTTAGAACTTCTACCTGGTTGGCATAACCCATGCAAAGATGTGCGGTCAAGTATGAAAAGGGTGTGTGTCTGCCTTCAGGCAAGCTTACTTGCATCTACCTGTATCTCTCTCTCTCTCTCTCTCTCTGTGTTCATGTGCGCGCATGTTTAGAGATGAGCCCTGGTGCTTGGCTCTGTGCTGTAGAGTCAGAGTGTAGCAGTGCTGCTGGCTCTATCGATCCCACAGTTTTACCCTCCATATGATTTATGTCCAGGGAGGGCCACCATAGCAGGCAGAACCATAAATCCTAGCAGACATGGATGTATAGGGACCATATATCAGATTCAGTATACCTAGAGCTAGGGCCTGGAACATTATGGCGTCTTAGACAGCGGAGGCTTTGGGCACACTGTGGGAGTGTGAAAAGTCCTTTATGTGTGTGTGGGTAGTATTAAAGATACTGTTAACAATGAAATAGAGTTTGCGGTTAAATACTCAAGGTATGTGCTCTAGAAAAAAACTTTTCTGAAAAGGTTAGTCAGAGTCGTACTTCTGTGAAGTAATTAAAGGTGTTATATCCTTTGTGCCTACTTGATTTTCTGCAAAAACACAGTAATGTGTGATGTGGGTGGATTCACATGCCCCTGTAGCCTCAAATCTAAGAACAGTTTGTTTTCTGTGGCATGTACCGCCGTGCTAGCAATTACGTTCTCTCACTGAGCTCCCACAATACCAGGTGTGTTCCCCACACTCGTCATCACTAGATAGGTTGTGTGGGATGGGTGTAAATGCTGCAGTATTTCTGTCCCCTGTAAAACACATGACTTATAGTCCTCCTCCATCTTGAAGGCTGATAGGAAAACGGAATGTCACTGACAAGTCAAGCTTCCATCAGTTACAGCTTCTTTCTCAAGGCTCCGTTTGAAAAACAACACTGTACATGACATGACAAAATGACAATCTGGATATTGGTTGACAACAGGAAAAAGATGAAACGGCTGATTGTGCCTTTTCTCAGCGTGAGTCATTACTGATGTTATCTACTTAATAAATCAAATCAAATTGTATTAGTAACATGCGCCGAATACAACAGGTTACAGTACAATGCTTACTGACGAGGCCCTAACCAACAATGCAGTTGAAAAAAATATGGATAAGAATAAGAAATAAAAGTAACAAGCAATTAAAGCGCTGCAGTTAAATAACAATAGCGAGACTATATACAGGGGGGTACCGGTACAGAGTCAATGTGCAGGGGCACCGGTTAGTTGAGGTAATATGTAGGTAGAGTTATTAAAGTGACTATGCATAGATGATAACAACAAAGAGTAGCAGAGGTTTAAAAGAGTGGGAGGGGGGGCGGGGTGGCAATGCAAATAGTCTGGGTGGCCATTTGAATAGATGTTCAGGAGTCTTATGGCTCTTATGGGGAAAGAAGCTGTTTAGAAACCTCTTGGGCCTAGAATTGTCGCTCCGGTCCTGCTTCCCGTGCGGTAGCAGAGAGAACAGTCTATGACTAGGGTGGCTGGAGTCTTTGCCAATTTTTAGGGCCTTCCTCTGACACCGCCTGGTATAGAGGTCCTGGATGGCAGGAAGCTTTGCCCCAGTGATGTACTGGGCCGTTCGCACTACCCTCTGTAGTCCCTTGCGGTCCGAGACCGAGCAGTTACCATACCAGACAGTGATGCTGTTGATGGTGCAGCTGTAGAACCTTTTGAGAATCTGAGGACCCATGCCAATTCTTTTCAGTCTCCTGAGGGGGAATAGGTTTGCTTGGACCATGTTAGTTTGTTGGTGATGAGAATGGGGACGTGCTCGGTCCTCTTTTTCCTGTAGTCCACAATCATCTCATTTGTCCTGGTCACATTGAGGGAGAGGTTGTTGTCCTGGCACCACACGGCCAAGTCTCTGACCTCCTCCCTATAGGATGTCTCGTTGTTGTCGGTGATCAAGCCTACCACTGTTGTGTCATCGGGCAAACTTAATGATGGTGTTGGAGTCGTGCCTAGCCGTGCAGTCATGAGTGAACAGGGAGTATAGGAGGGGACTGAGCATGCACCCGAAGGGCCCCTGTGTTGAGGATCAGCGTAGCAGATGTGTTAATACCTACCCTTACCACCTGGGTGCGGCCCGTCAGAAAGTCCAGGATTCAGTTGCAGAGGGAGGTGTTTAGTCCCAGGATCCTTAGCTTATTGATGAGCTTTGAGAGCACTGTGGTGTTGAACACTGAGCTGTAGTCCATGATTTGCATTCTCACGTAGGTGTTCCTTTTGTCCAGGTGGGAAAGGGCAGTGTGGGGTGCAATAGAGATGGCATCTTCTGTGGATCTGTTGAGGCGGTATGCAAATTGGAGTGGATCTAGGGTTTCTGGGATAATGGTGTGGATGTGAGCCATGACCAGCATTTCAAAGCACTTTGTGGCTACAGATGTGAGTGCTACGGGTCAGTAGTCATTTAGGCAGGTTACCTTAGTGTTCTTGGGCACAGGCACTATTGTGGTCTGCTTAAAACATGTGGGTATCACATACTCAGACAGGGAGAGGTTGAAAATGTCAGTGAAGACACTTGCCCGTTGGTCTGCCAATGCTCGGAGTACACATCCTGGTAATCCATCTTGCCCTGCGGTCTTGAGAGTGTTGACCTGTTTAAAGGTCTTACTGACATCAGCTGCGGAACAGCTGGTACTCTCATGCATGTTTCGATGTTATTTGCCTCGAAGCGAGGCTTCCGTTTTTATTTATTTATTTATTTATTTTATTTTTATTTTTTATTTATTTCACCTTTATTTAACCAGGTAGGCTAGTTGAGAACAAGTTCTCATTTGCAACTGCGACCTGGCCAAGATAAAGCATAGCAGTGTGAACAGACAACACAGAGTTACACATGGAGTAAACAATTAACAAGTCAATAACACAGTAGAAAAAAATGGGCAGTCTATATACAATGTGTGCAAAAGGCATGAGGAGGTAGGTGAATAATACAATTTTGCAGATTAACACGGGAGTGATAAATGATCAGATGGTCATGTACAGGTAGAGATATTGGTGTGCAAAAGAGCAGAAAAGTAAATAAATAAAAAACAGTATAAAAACAGTATGGGAATAATGTAGGTGAAAATGGGTGGGCTATTTACCAATAGACTATGTACAGCTGCAGCGATCGGTTAGCTGCTCGGATAGCTGATGTTTGAAGTTGGTGAGGGAGATAAAAGTCTCCAACTTCAGCGATTTTTGCAGTTCGTTCCAGTCACAGGCAGCAGAGTACTGGAACGAAAGGCGGCCAAATGAGGTGTTGGCTTTAGGGATGATCAGTGAGATACACCTGCTGGAGCGCGTGCTACGGATGGGTGTTGCCATCGTGACCAGTGCTACGGGTCAGTAGTCATTTAGGCAGGTTACCTTAGTGTTCTTGGGCACAGGCACTATTGTGGTCTGCTTAAAACATGTTGGTATCCGGGTTAGAGTCCCGCTCCTTGAAAGCGGCAGCTCTAGCCTTTAGTTCAGTGTGGATGTTGCCTGTAATTTTTTTATTTTATTTATCCGTTATTTTACCAGGTAAGTTGACTGAGAACACGTTCTCATTTGCAAGCAACGACCTGGGGAATAGTTACAGGGGAGAGGAGGGGGATGAATGAGCCAATTGTAAACTGGGGATTATTAGGTGACCGTGATGGTTTGATGGTCAGATTGGGAATTTAGCTTTAGTAATCCATGGCTTCTGGTTGGGGTATGTACATATGGTCACTGTAGGGACGACGTCATCAATGCGCTTATTGATGAAGCCAATGACAGATGTGGTGTACTCCTCAATGCCATCGGCGGAATCCCGGAACATATTCCAGTCTGTGCTAGCAAAACAATCCTGTAGTTTAGCATCTGCTTCATCTGACCACTTTTTTTTATTGATCTAACACTGGTGCTTCCTGCTTTCATTTTTGCTTGTAAGCAGGCATCAGGAGGATAGAAATATGGTCAGATTTGCCAAATGGAGGGCAAGAGAGAGCTTTGTGTGCATCTCTGTGTGTGGAGTAAAGGTGGTCGAGAGTTTTTTCCCCTCTTGTTGCACATTTAACATGCTGATAGAAATTTGGTAAAACGGATTTAAGTTTCCCTGCATTAAAGTCCCTGGCTACTAGGAGTGCCGCCTCTGGGTGAGCGTTTTCTTGTTTGTTTATGGCGGAATACAGCTCATTCAATGCTACCTTTGTGCCAGCCTCAGTCTGTGGTGGTATGTAAACAGCTACGAAAAATACAGAAAACCAATACAACTCTCTAGGTAGATTTTGTGGTCTACAGCTTATCATGAGATACTCTACATCAGGCGAACGATAGCTTGAGACTTCCTTAGATATCGTGCACCAGCTGTTATTTGCAAAAATACATCGTCCGCCGCCCCTTGTCTTACCAGATGCCTCTGTTCTATCCTGCCGGTACAGCGGATAACCAGCCAGTTGTATGTTGATAGTGTCGTCGTTCAGCCACGACTCCGTGAAGCATAAGATATTACAGTTTTGAAAGTCCCGTTGGTAGTTTAGTCTTCCGCGTAGGTCATCGAGTTTATTCTCCAAAGATTGCACGTTTGCTAGCAGAATGGAAGGAGGTTGGGGTTTATTTGATGAATTCTCCGAAGGCAGCCCGCCCTCTGGGCCCTTTTTCTCTGCCTCCTCTTCATGGAAATCATGGGGATCTGGGCCTGTTCCCGAGAAATCAGTATATAATTCGTGTCGGGCTCATCAGACTCGTTAAAGGGAAAAAAGGATTCTGCCAGTCCGTGGTGAGTAAGAGACGGTAGTGGCAACATTATGTACAAAATAAGTTTTAAAAATTGTCACAAACAATGCAAATAAACGAACAAAAAAACACAATCGGTTGGGGACACGTAGAAGGCCAGCCTTCTTCTCCTCTGCCATTTTACAAAGACATCCATTAACTGCATGAGTGTGTTTCACCACATCATATACGCCAGTAATGTGGTAACACTATAAATGCTGATGTTGATGGTTCAGCCGTTTTTAGAGGGTGTTGTCCCAATGCATTCAGTGCAGATCACAGGTGGCAGGTCAGAAAGAGAGGGATGTGACATTTACCCACCAAGCACCACAACTAAACAGCAGCTTTAACAGTCAGCAGCACATCATCTGTAGCTAAACATAGCCCACGTGTAATAATCACAGGAAACGGCAGCGTGAGGTGGAATATGAAACCACACACACTCCACCCCTCTTCAGACATAGACGGAGAGAGGCCAGATGGGAAGTTCATTCACTAGTCTAGGGGTTGATTGTGTTCCACTGGCTGGTCTGGCTGGCAGTCTCTCTTTTAGAGTAATGTATGTCTCTGTCCATCCATCACATGTACAGTGCCTTTTTCCACATTTTGTTACGTTACAGCCTTATTCTGAAATGTATTAAATATATTTGTCTACACACAATACCCCATAATGACAAATCAAAAACAGATTTTTAGAGATTTTTGCTAATTTATTAAAAACTAAAAACTGAAATTTTACATTAAACATAAGTATTCAGACACTTTACTCAGTACTATGTTGAAGCACCTTTGGCAGCCATTACAGCCTCGAGTCTTCTTGAGTATAGTGCTACAAGCTTGGCACACCTGCATTTGAGGAGTTTCTCCCATTCTTCTCTGCAGATCCTCTCAAGCTCTGTCAGGTTGGATGGGGAGCGTTGCTGCATAGCTATTTTCAGGTCTCTCCAGAGATGTTTGATCGGGTTCAAGTCCGGGATCTGGCTGCGCCACTCAAGGACATTGAGTGACTTGTCCCGAAGCCACTCCTGCATTGTCTTGGCTGTGTGCTTAGGGTTCTTGTCCTGTTGGAAGGTGAACCTTCGCCCTAGTCGGAGGTCCTCTACTGTACTTTGCTCCATTCATCTTTGCCTCGATCCTGACTAGTCTTCCTGTCCCTGCCGCTGAAAAACATCCCCAGAGCATTCTGCCACCACCATGCTTCACCGTAGGGATGGTACCAGGTTTCCTCCAAACGTCATGCTTGGCATTCAGGCCAAAGAGTTCAATCGTGGTTTCGTCAGACCAGAGAACCCCGTTTATCATGGTCTGAGAGTCTTTAGGTGCCTTCTGGCAAACACCAAGTGGGCTGTCATGCACTTTTTACTGAGGAGTGGTTTTCGTCTGGCCACTCTACCTTAAAGGCCCTGATTGGTGGAATGCTGCAGAGATGGTTGTCCTTCTGGTAGGTTTTCCCATCTCCACAGAGGAACTCTAGAGCTCTATCAGAGTGACCATCTGGTTCTTGGTTACCTCCTTGACTAAGGCCCTTCTCAGCCAATTGCTCAGTTTAGCCGGGACGACCAGCTCTAGGAAGAGTCTTGGTGGTTCCAAACTAATCAATTTAAGAATGACGGAGACCACTGTGTTCTTGGGGACCTTCAATGCTGCATAAATATTTTGGGTACCTTTTCCCAGATCTGTGCCTGTCTCAGAGCTCTACGGACAATTCCTTCGACCTCATGGCTTGGATTTTGCTTTGGCATGCCATGTCAACTCTAGGACCTTATATAGACAGGTGTGGGCCTTTCCAAATCATGTCCAATCAATTGAATTTACCACAGGTGGACTCCAATCAAGTTGTAGAAACATCTCAAGGATAATCAATGGAAACAGGATGCACCTGAGCTCAATTTCGAGTCTCATAGCAAAGGGTCTGAATACTTATGTAAATAAGGTATTTATTTTATATATATATATATATATACATTTGCTAAAATTTCTAAAAACCTGTTTTCGCTTCGTCATTATGGGGTATTGTGTGAAGATGAGCTGAGTTTTATTTTTATTTATTTAATCCATTTAGATTAAATGTAACAACATTTGGAAAAAATCAAGGGGTCTGAAAACTTTCAGAAGGCTCTGTATGTTTAAGCTGTTGGTCACTGTACTGTATGTGCACTTTCTTAAACTGCTGTTAAGATTTAAACCAATCCAGACAGGGTTTCATCACCACCAACACACTGAAAAACATTGCCTGTCCGTTTGTTGTTACAGGATATTCATCACTATTTTGACTATTTGTTGATGCACTTTATCCACCTGGATTGATTGATGTGCATTGGCCCTAACTGCTTTCCAACCCATTGATTTTCAGAGCAAGGACATTGGGATTCAGATGCACGAGGAGCTGGTAAAAGTGACCAACGAACTCTACACTGTGAGTACAACAAAACCCATCTTCTTTTCCCCTGTCAGAATCGATTCCTTCTCTCCTCTTGTTGCATCCCTACATCCAGACACAGCCAGTATCAAGGCCTCTACTGAGGGCAATGTGATGAGACTAGCGTTCCTCTTTCTCTCGCTCTCTCGCTCTCTTTCTCTCTTCTTTTTATCTCCCCCTCTCTCTCTTTCTCTCTTCTTTTTATCTCCCCCTCTCTCTCTTTCTCTCTTCTTTTTATCTCCCCCTCTCTCTCTTTCTCTCTCCAAACTGCAGTGTGATTCTCAGATGTAGAGGATGATATGGAGGAGGAGGTGGGTGATTGTTATGATGATGGAATGAAACGTTGCATTTCTCTCCAAGTGGGCCAGTTGCAGGCTGCAGCTCAAATCACTTCCACATTGCAATATTGTTCTGGTGCCAGTGGCTGGGCCCACAGTAACAGGAAGGCAAAACACCCCTCCCTCAACCATCGGGTCTACTGTATCTATGTGTCCGTCAGGGCTTCTCTCTATGCCTTTATTAACTCTTCTGTAAACTTTCCTTTGTGACCAGTGAGAAATCAAGGGCACACTGTGACACTGTGCTTATGCCCCCCTGTCGCGTTGTGAAGCTCATACTGAAGGAGACACTGTGCCTATGTCTGGAGAAGCTCCAGGCAACTTCAGCTGTCCTCTTGCTCCCCCAAGAAGAGCAGACTTCGATGACTTATTCATCTGATGTCATGAGTGACAGGCTATCAAAGGACAGGGCTGGCACAGATGCCATCTCTCTCTGATTGGACCATCTGTCCACCATGACACAGTAAAAAGGGGTTATAGGGAGTTAGAATAGAGGTTATAACTCCTTTTAAAGGTGAAGAGAAAGATCATCAACCACGATCAGGGCCAAAGGACCAAAGACAGACCTATTTATACCATTTACCAAGTGAAGCCTTAACCAAAATATAGGACTGCATAATAATGATAAATGCTGTTTTTTTATACCAAGTCACTTAAGTATCTGTCTAAATTGTGGCATGTTACATTTGACAAACTCATGTATTCTCTCCACTGCAGACTATATTTTATTTACTGAATCAAATCTCCACATTCAATCACTGCCTCTAGTCTATGCTAACTGACCCACTCTCACCCTGCACATTTCCTAACCCCCCTGTACACATTAAAGGCAAGGATATTAGAGCTCACGGCTCCATCAGCAGCACCTCTATCTTCCCTCGAGTCTGCCAGGCTTTCCCCACCAGGTTTATGAATGAGACAGAGATTGTTTTTCCTCTTAAGCGGCTGGTGTCCTAAACCCTACCCTGTGCGGGGACGGCCCAGGGGGCTCGCTCCAGCAGCAGTGTGCATTTCAAGGTCACAGCCAGAGGAGTCTAAATGCATCAGGATGCAGACAAGAAAACAGATAATTACTCTGCTCCTCTCCCTGCTCTTCAACAGCTAGGTCCAGCCATGGCTTGGTTAAACATGTGGGCTGCTATCAGATTGAATGGCCATGATCATGTTTTATGATTGTTCCTCTCTTCTTCAAGCCCCATTTGACTCCTGTGGTGCCCCATTTCATTTTTGCCCCATCTCAAAAATCTAATCTAACTAATCAGAATCAGAAACCCACAGATGTGACATTTTCCCGAAATACTGATGATAATGATGATTGTGGTTTTGGCTGTCGTTCTATTTATTCATTGTATAAAATGGCAGTTAAAAAACATGGGAACAGTCGAAGCTTTTAGCTCATTGGTAATCAGATGACGGAGCTTATGGACTGCAAACAACAATGCATTTTGCCAGAGGTAGAATTGCAGAAATCCCTTGTGAATCCCTTTAAAATCAAATCATATCAAATGTTATTGGTCACATACACATGGTTAGCAGATGTTATTGCGAGTGTAGCAAAATGCTTATGCGTCTAGATCCGACATTGCAGCAGTATCTAACAGGTAATATCTAACAATTCCACAACAAAACCTAATACTCATAATCTAGTAAAGGAATGGGATGAGAATATAGAAGTATAAAATATATGGATGAGCAGTGACAGAGCGGCTAAGATGCAATAGATAGTAAAGAATAGATAGTGAAGGATACTGAAGTGTCTTATACATATGAAATTAGTAATGCGAGATATGTAAATTCTTAAAGTGGCATTATTAAAGTAACTAGTGTTCCATTTATTAAAGTGGCCAATGATATCAAGTCTGTAGGTAGGCAGTCGCCTAGTAGTGGCTGTTTAACAATCTGATGGCCTTGAGATAGAAGCTGTTTTTCAATCTCCCTGTCCCAGCTTTGATGCACCTGTACTGACCTCGCCTTCTGGATGGAAGCAGGGTGAACAGGTAGTGGCTCGGGTGGTTGTTGTCCTTGATGATCTTTTTTGCCTGCCTGTGACATCGGGTGCTGTAGGTGTCCTGGAGGGCAGGTTGTTTGCCCCCGGAGTGATGCGTTGTGCAGACTGCACCACCCTCTGGAGAGCCCTGCGGTTGTGGGCGGTGCAGTTTCTGTACCAGATGGTGATACAGCCTGACAGGATGCTCTCAATTGTGCACCTGTAAAAGTTAGTCAGGGTTTTCGGTGAAAAGCTACATTTTTTCAGCCTCCTGAAGTGAAGAGGCGCTGTTGCGCCTTCATCACCACACTGTCTGTGTGCTTGGACCATTTCAGTGTGTCAGTGATGTGTACGCCGAGGAACTTAAAACTTTACACCTTCCCCACTGCTGTCCCGTCAATGTGGATAGGGGGGTGCTCCCTTTGCTGTTTCCTGAAGTCCACGATCATCTCTTTTGTTTTGCTGACATTGAGTGAGAGGTTATTTTCCTGACACCACACTCCGAGGGCCCTCACCTCCTCCCTGTAGGCCGTCTCGTCGTTGTTGGTAATCAAGCCTACCACTGTACTGTTGTCTGCAAACTTGATGATTGAGTTGGAGGCGCGCGTGGCCACGCAGTCGTGGGTGAACACGGTGTACAGGAGAGGGGCTGAGAATGCGCTTGTGGGGCCCCAGTGTTGAGGATCAGCGGAGTGGCAATGTTTTTTCCTACCTTCACCACCTGGGGGCGGCCCGTCAAAAAGTCCAGGAACCAGTTGCACAGTGCGGGGTTGAGCCCAAGGGTCTCAAGCTTAATGATGAGTTTGGAGGGTACTATGGTGTTGAATACTAAGCTGTAGTCAATGAACAGCATTCTTACATAGGTATTCCTCTTGTCCAGATGGGATAGGGAAGTGAACAGTGTGATGGCGATTGTGTCGTCTGTGGACCTATTTGGGCGGTAAGCAAATCGGAGTGGGTCAGGTTGGGTGTCAGGTAGGATGGAAGTTATATGATCCTTGACTAGTCTCTCAAAGCACTTCACGATGAAAGAAGTGAGTGCTACGGGGCGATAGTCATACCTTAGCTTTCTTGGGAAAAGGAACAGTGGTGGCCATCTTGAAGCATGTGGAGACAGCAGACTGGGATAGGGATTGATTGAATATGTCACATTCACTAACACAGGGTCTAGAGATTTAAGAGGGTTTGGCTGAAGCCATTGTTCAAACATTATTTAAGCTACTGAGACAGCTATTGATTTGAGGGCATGATGCTTGATGCCTGTGGCTTGAATTATATGTAGTGAATCTGAAATGAGAAATGAGAGCAAATTTCTTCATTGGATCACAGAGTCAATTATTCACCTGGCAGCTCTGATCCATTCAAACAACATATATATATATATATTTGTAAAGTTTTTTTCAATTAACCAGACAGTACAGGAGCAAGAAGTCCTGCTGCAGTTTTCTTGGTTCATTTGTTATTAAACTCTGCCACACTAGAGGCTGATTGTTTAATGAATGCAGCAGCACGCCGCCTTGGTAGTAAGTTTGTTCCAATACATTATGGAAAGGATGGAGATGTTCTGCTCTCTGTTTCCACCCTGGGTCTGAGATGGGCAGTACAGTCTGATACAGACCGTCCCAGTGCAGTGACTTACAACAGGTCTGGTTTTTCCATCTCTCTCCAGTTTCATTCCGGGGTGCTCCTCTGACTGTCATGGTAATTGTGTTAGCCATAATGGCCATGTTTATTGTAACAGGTCTCTTGAGATAACACGTTCATATTTTTCCAATTGACAAACTATAGGAAACCAATTTGGTTTTAATACACAGGCTTATAGAACACATAATAAAATATCAGAGTGGCATATAATTAAATGTAACCTTCATTTAACTAGGAAAGTCAGTTAAGAACAAATTCTTATTTACAATGACGGTCTACCCCGGCCAAACCCGAACGACGCTGGGACAATTGTGCGCCGCCTTATGGGACTCCCAATCACGGCCGGATGTGATGCAGCCTGGATTCGAACCAGGGACTGCAGTGATGCCTCTTGCACTGAGATCAGTGCTGCAACCACGGTTCACTTTAAGTGGAAGTCACGTCTGTCTGTATTTCCACAATTAAATATGTTAATTGTAGCTTTCATCAGTGCAGAAACAGAACAGCCTCAGGCTATTGTTTGAGTGAAGACAGTAACCACATACACACACCTCCCAGAAGGTAGACCCTGCCTCACCTCAATGTTCCTGCAAATTACATTCTGTCTTTAGCTGTTGGTCTTTTAGTTGTGCTGCTCGAAGTTGCCTGGAAACCCTGTTTTCTTTTCACGCTGTTGGAGAAATGGGTTGCCAGCCTTGGGAGATGCGCACTGCTAGCCCTAGTTTCCCCAAACATTGAAGTGACTTCTTTCTACTGTGTACTCTGTCATATACCAGAATAGACAAGAGTTTGTTTTTGCTTTGCGTTTTTTCTTTGAAGTGTTTGCGTTTCAGATCTTTGTGATTTTTTTTTTACTCTCCTAAGACTTGTAGCGCCTTGTGCAGTGGAGCTCTGTTGATGAAAGCATTGACTGGCTGGATGATAAAAATAAGCTGTTCTTCTGACTAAGAAACCTTACTATCATACAGTAGCAGTCAACTGGAAATAGTAGAGATTCTGTGTGTGTGTGAGTTGACATAAACCCAACCCATTAACCCTGTGATGTTCTTATAACCTTCTTTTTCCAGATTAAAGGGAGTCATACCATCCGGTCAGATGATACTATACAAAGTGAGCATTAACTACAGTAAGAGAACAAGCTAGCTTTAATGTTAGGCTCTCTGTCTGTCTAACATCGAGTTATAGTACTGGATCTCGCTGCCGAAATAAAAGAAACAGGAAGCATTTTAAGACGCTTGCCACATCTGTGCTATACTTTACAAGGCTGCTGAATGAGCTGCTAAGACCTCCTGAGGCCAGACCACATAACAGTGGGCCTAACCCTCAGACAGACAGAGCGACAGACAGCAGAGTGGGTCTAACCCTCACAGACAGACAGACAGACAGACAGACAGACAGACAGACAGACAGACAGACAGACAGACAGCAGAATGGGTCACAGACAGACAGACAGCAGAGTGGGTCTCAGACAGACAGACAGACAGAGAGACAGACAGACAGCAGAGTGGGTCTAACCCTCACAGACAGACAGACAGACAGACAGACAGACAGACAGACAGACAGACAGACAGACAGACAGACAGACAGACAGACAGCAGAGTGGGTCTAACCCACAGACAGACAGCACAGAACAGTGAGAGAGCTGCTTTGCATGCTTGACACCTTATAGCTGATGCTGCAGCAGATAGTAGCCATCTTACAGGCTCCTGACCAAGTCTGCTATGTTGTGATTTTTTTATGCTATAATTTCCTTTGACTGGAAACAGCTTCTGGACATCAGAACAGCCATTACTAACCTTGATTTGGATGAAAATATCTACTTCAACGAGTCAGCAGCTCTGGACGTTCTACTTACCAGGCCCTAATCCCCGGGACTCGAAAAAGGAGGCGGTGAAGAAAGAGAAGCAGGCGAGTCATCATTCTGACGAGATTATGTCGACGAGCAAATAGACGACCATTGCACTCAGTTCTATTGGCGAACATGCAGTCACTGGAGAACAAACTGGATGAGCTCTGTTCGAGACTATCCTATTAACGGGACCTGGAAAACTGTAATATTCAATGTTTCTCAGAGTCGTGGATGAACGAGAACATAGATAATATACATCTCGCTGGTTTTTCTATGTATAATCAAGACTGGATGGCAGACTCGGGTAAGATGAAGGGGGGAGGGGTGTATCTCTTAACAAAAGCTGGTGCTCGATCTCTAATGTTAAGGAAGTCTCAAGTTACCATACTATTTACCAAGAGTTTTCATCTATATTTTTTGTAGCTGTCTATTTACCATCATAACTCGATGAAGGCATCTAGACCGCACTCAATTAGTTGTATAGGGCCATAAACAAACAAGAAAATGCACAGCCAGAGGCATGGTTTCTCGTCGCCGGTGTCTTTATTGCAGGGAACCTGAAATCTGTTTTACCCAATTTTTACCAGCATGTCACCTGTGCAACTAGAGGCGACAAAACTTTAAATCACATGTACAAGGCCCCCTCTCTCCCTCCCTTTAACAAATCAGACCATAACTCTATCCTTCTGCTTTCCGCTTACAAGCAAAAACTCAAACAGGAAGTACCAGTACTGCGCTCAATATGGAAGAGGTTCAATATAGTGGATACTAAGCTACAGGACTGTTTAGCTAGCACAGACTGGAATATGTTCCGGGATTCATATGATAACATTGAGGAGTATACCACATCAGTCACCAGCTTCATTAATAATTGCATCGATGATGTTGTCCCCACAGTGACCGTACGTACATACCCAAGCCATAAACTACAGGCAACATCTGCAGTGATCTAAAGGCTAGAGCTTCTGATTTCAAGGAGTGGGACAATAATCCAAAAGCTTATAATAAATCCCTCTATGAACTCCAACTAGCAATCAAACAGACAAAGCATCAATAAAGGACAAAGATCGAATCCTACTATGTCGGTTCTGACACTTGACGGATGTGGCAGGGCTTGCTAACTATCATGGATTAAAAAAGTTAAACCCAGCCGCGAGCTGCCCAGGAACGCGAGCCCACCAGACCAGCTAAATGCCTTATGTGCTCGCTTCGAGGCAAGCAACACTGAACCATGCATGAGAACACCAGCTGTTCCAGACGACTGTGTGATTTTGCTCTTCATAGCCAATGTGAGAAATACATTTAAACAGGTTAACATTCACAAGGCCGCGAGGCCAGACGGAATACCAGGATGTGTACTCAGAGCATGTGCTGACCAGCTGGCAAGTGTTTTCACTGACATTTTCAACCTATCCCTGAACCTGTCTGTAATACCAACATGTTTCAAGCAGACCACCATAGTCCACGTGCCCAAGAATGCCAAGGTAACCTGCCTAAATGACTCTAGCCCTCTAGCACTCGCATCTGTAGCCATGAAATGCTTTTAAAGGCTGGTCATGACTCACATCAACACCATCATCCCAGACACCCTGGACCCACTACGATTCGCATACCGCTCCAACAGATCCACAGATGATACCCACCTGGACAAAAGGAATACCTATATAAGAATGATGTTTACTGACTACAGCTCAGCTTTCAACACCATAGTTCAAGCTCATCAACCTGGGACCAAACGCCTCCCTCTAAAATTGGATCCTGGACTTGCTGACGGGCCACCTCCAGACAGTGAGGGTAGGCAACAACACATCCGCCACCATCAACAGGTCAAGAGCTCCAAGTTCCTCGGTGTCCACATCACTAAGGAATTAACATGGTCCACACACACCCACACAGTTGTGAAGAGGCACCATTGCCAGCACAATAATTTAGCTAGGACTGTCTGGGAGTGGTCTGAGAGCGGGACCTAATTAGTTTAGCCTAATGGGAGGGATATGTAACCTGAAAACTAGCTCTTATTGGCAGAGGTTTGAAACTCTTTTTGTTATTGGTCAATTAACTTATACCGCCTGGTGATCAAATCAAATTTTATTTGTCACGTACACATGGTTAGCAGATGTTAATGCGAGTGTAGCGAAATGCTTTTGCTTCTCGTTCCGACAATGCAGCAATAACCAACGAGTAATCTAACCTAACAATTCCACAACTACTACCTCATACACACAAGTGTAAAGGGATAAAGAATATGTACATAAAGATATATGAATGAGTGATGGTACAGAACGATGGTATTGAGTACAGTATATACATATGAGATGAGCAATGTAGGGTATGTAAACATAAAAGTGGCATAGTTTAAAGTGGTTAGTGATACATGTATTACATAAAGATGGCAAGATGCAGTAGATGATATAGAGTACAGTATATACATATACACATGAGATGAGTAAATGTAGGGTATGTAAACATTATATTAAGTGGCATTGTTTAAAGTGGCTAGTGATATGATGCATTTTTTCCATCAATTTCGATCCATTTCCATTATTAAAGTAGCTGGAGTTGAGTCAGTATGTTGGCAGCAGCCACTCAATGTTAGTGGTGGCTGTTTAACAGTCTGATGGCCTTGAGATAGATTGCTGTTTTTGAGTCTCTCGGTCCCTGCTTGGATGCACCTGTACTGACCTCGCCTTCTGGATGATAGCGGGGTGAACAGGCAGTGGCTCGGGTGGTTGTTGTCCTTGATGATCTTTATGGCCTTCCTGTGACATCGGGTGGTGTAGGTGTCCTGAAGGGCAGGTAGTTTGCCCCCGGTGATGCGTTGTGCAGACCTCACTACCCTCTGGAGAGCCTTACGGTTGTGGGCGAAGCAGTTGCCGTACCAGGCAGTGATACAGCTGCTGCGCCTTCTTCACAATGTTGTCTGTGTGGGTGGACAAATTCAGTTTGTCCGTGATGTGTACGCCGAGGAACTTAAAACTTACTACCCTCTCCACTACTGTCCCGTCGATGTGGATAGGGGGCTGCTCCCTCTGCTGTTTCCTGAAGTCCACAATCATCTCCTTTGTTTTGTTGACGTTGAGTGTGAGGTTATTTTCCTGACACCACACTCCGAGGGCCCTCACCTCCTCCCTTTAGGCCATCTCGTCGTTGTTGGTAATCAAGCCTACCACTGTAGTGTCGTCTGCAAACTTGATGATTGAGTTGGAGGCGTGCATGGCCACGCAGCCGTGGGTGAACATGGAGTACAGGAGTGGGCTCAGAACGCACCCTTGTGGGGCCCCAGTGTTGAGGATCAGCAGGGTGGAGATGTTGTTACCTACCCTCACCACCTGGGGGCGGCCCGTCAGGAAGTCCAGTACCCAGTTGCACAGGGCGGGGTCGAGACCCAGGGTCTCGAGCTTGATGACGAGTTTGGAGGGTACTATGGTGTTAAATGCTGAGCTGTAGTCGATGAACAGCATTCTCACATAAGTATTCCTCTTGTCCAGATGGGTTAGGGCAGTGTGCAGTGTGGTTGCGATTGCATCGTCTGTGGACCTATTGGGGCGGTAAGCAAATTGGAGTGGGTCTAGGGTGTCAGGTCGGGTGGAGGTGATATGGTCCTTGACTAGTCTCTCAAAGCACTTCATGATGACTGAAGTGAGTGCTACGGGGCGGTAGTCGTTTAGCTCAGTTACCTTAGCTTTCTTGGGAACAGGAACAATGATGGCCCTCTTGAAGTATGTGGGAACAGCAGACTGGGATAAGGATTGATTGAATATGCCCGTAAACACACCTGCCAGCTGGTCTGCGCATGCGCTGAGGACGCGGCTGGGGATGCCATGTGGGCCTGCAGCCTTGCGAGGGTTAACACATTTAAATGTTTTACTCACGTCGGTTGCAGTGAAGGATAGTCCGCAGGTTTTGGTAGCTGGCCGTGTCAGTGGCACTGTATTGTCTTCAAAGCGAGCAAAAAAGTTATTTAGTCTGCCTGGGAGCAAGACATCCTGGTCTGCGACGGGGCTGGTTTTCTTTTTGTAATCCGTGATTGACTGTAGACCCTGCCACATACCTCTTGTGTCTGAGCCGTTGAATTGCAACTCTACTTTGTCTCTATACTGACGCTTAGCTTGTTTGATTGCCTTGCGGAGGGAATAGCTACACTGTTTTGTATTCGGTCATGTTTCCTGTCACGTTGCCCTGGTTAAAAGCAGTGGTTCGCGCTTTCAGTTTCACGCAAATGCTGCCGTCAATCCACGGTTTCTGGTTTGGGAATGTTTTAATCATTGCTGTGGGTATAACACCGCCGATGCACTTTCTAATGAACTCGCTCACCGAATCAGCGTATTCGTCAATGTTGTTGTTTGACGCAATGCGGAACATATCCCAATCCACGTGATCGAAGCAGTCTTGAAGCGTGGAATCAGATTGGTCGGACCAGCGTTGAACAGACCTGAGCGCGGAATCTTCTTGTTTTAGTTTCTGTCTGTAGGCTGGAAGCAACAAAATGGAGTCATGGTCAGCTTTTCCGAAAGGAGGGCGGGGGAGGGCCTTAAATGCGTCGCGGAAGTTAGAGTAACAATGATCCAGGGTTTTACCAGCCCTGGTTGCGCAATCGATATGCTGATAGAATTTAGGGAGTCTTGTTTTCAGATTAGCCTTGTTAAAATTCCCAGCTACAATGAATGCAGCCTCAGGATATGTGGTTTCCAGTTTACATAGAGTCAAATATGGTGATGATGTCGCCAGGCCGGCCAAAACTCCACCTATGCTAAACTAGCTGAAATTTCGGGCAGTCTTTTCAAACAACTCTAACACTAAAATTGTATTATCATCATTTTCACAATTTCACAGTATTAATCCATCCCGTATTATTCTGAAACATGTAAAACATGTTTTTAAGTGCACTGCCCTTTTAACAAACAGACTTAAGATGCGTCTAAGTATTCAATTAGACAAGTTGTATTGCCAGTGTTTTTGGTGGAAGGGCTATACTGTACATCCCATCCATTACAGTTATTTATTTTGATTTGTGACAAAGGGAATATTGAGTGTCTGACTGCAGAGAGATCACAGTGTGGAGGGGAAAGGCAGAGAGCACAATGGTGTCATTATGCCACACAAATGGCATGGAATGAACAACCATTAGGTGATGAACAGTTTATCCTGATTTACAAACCCAGTTCCAGGAGGAGAAGGGGGGTGGAGAGGGGGTGTGGATGTGTCAAGTCTGGCCCAGATGAGATGAGCTATATTACCACACACAGCCCTGGGCCCCCTGATTCAATCAGCCCACCATTGAAAACATCAACTGTGTGTGTGTGTGTGTGTGTGTGTGTGTGTGTGTGTGTGTGTGTGTGTGTGTGCTCACTGAGCTTAGGCCAACAAAGGAGCAAATAACAGTTTCCATATGTGTAAAAGTTGAAGAGCGTATATCATGCAGTTTCTCATCAAGTCGTTGGATCTCTGGATGCAGACTGGTCTGTGGATGTGAGATAAAGGAGCTGTGATGTCCTGTGCTTTGCCTGGCCCTGTTATGCATATTCATGGCCAGCTGTGGTCCTGATAAGAATACTGATGTGATCCTGTTCCCTGTCCTTGTCGCTGGGTGAGCACCTGCCACCATGGATGAAACACAAGCCCCTCATGCAGTATTTTATGAAACAGACCCATTCTCACTGCAAGTCATTATTTCAAAGGGAAAGGGTTCAAAAGACGTAATATGGTTTTTGTTAGTTAGGGCACAGATTGTAATGAAACTTTTCAAACTAGCTGTCACCTCAGATCACCCATTTGCTTGCTCTGTCTGCTGTTGTGAAGTCTTATATGAAGCCTATGTCCAGTTATTGTTGCAACTTCCTCATCCTTCCTCTGTGCTGCTCCTGCTCTTCCAGGTGATGAAGACCTACCACATGTACCACACGGAGAGTATCAGCGCTGAGAGCAAGCTGAAGGATGCTGAGAAGCAGGAGGAGAAGCAGTTCAGTAAGTCTGGAGACCTCAATGTCAACCTGCTGCGCCACGAGGACCGGCCCCAGAGACGCAGCTCCGTCAGGAAGATCGAGAAGATGAAGGAGAAGGTGAGGCTGACACCGAGGCTTGTAGAGCTGTCCCCGACCAAAAAAAAGAAAAGAAAAGTTGTCTGTTCTTTCAACCAATCGATTGGTCGAAATTTTCTAACATTTTTTTCTTTCTATTTATAGACACACCCTATGTTTGTATAAAATCAATTATATGTAGGCTACTGAGCTTGTCTGATGCTTTAAGCACTGCGATTAAAAATGAAGACACACAAAGGGAGCCAGAGATCAATATACTGTAGCCTAACCAGAAGAGAAAAAAAACTGCTCTCGACCCTCCTTCTCCTGCTGCCCGCTGCCGCTGACATTTGCATATTCTGCAAAGCACCTGAAGTTGCCGGTAATAGGAGTGCCAAGTAATCATAACATTTCTACTGATCTGCGTGCCAGTTATGATTTTCATATGCACATTTTCGTGGAACAGTTTCATTTCATTTATAATAAGGTCTTCATATCTCAAATCGAATTGTTTTGGTCACATACACATATTTAGCAGATGCTAATTCGGGCGTAGCGAAATACTTGTGTTCCTAGCTCCAACAGTGCGGTACAAAAGTATCTTAACAATTCACAACGATAAACACAAAATCAATGTTGTGGTTAATCAAACCTCTTATCTAAATGAAAAAGATACAAATCTAAAAGTAACTTCTGTTGCCATCGCCAATATGTACAAATAGCCTATTTAAAGCCAACAAATAATAATATTACAGCCCTCAGGTAGAAAATATCCTGATTAAAAATAAATATCCTATAAATCACATTGGCTACGCATGGCCTGTCTGCAAGGAACTTGAAACGTTGCGTCAACTATTAACTTGATCCGCCCAAAGCTCATGCTAGCAAACTTGCAACATTCTATAAAATATTCTGGGCCCTCAGAGCTTCCAGAGTCAGTGAGCTCCGGACAGACAGATACAGCTGTAGGCTATTTGCGCAAGGGATAAGAAGTAATCAGGTAGGCCTATTTTAGGAAGTTTCCACCGGCCGGATGTTTTCCCCTCCCTTTCATGCTGAGTGGTTATCAAAAGGGAGAGAGCTGGAAAGATTTTTCGAATAGGCTGTGTTCAGGAAACAGAGTTAGTTTGTACTGTTTGAGGTGAAGAATTACTCTGAGAAGCTCCACAGTGATGGTGAGTTAAGACAATCAGAAATAGTATCAGATTCCCAAATGGGCACATTTATAGGTATATATATATATATAACCTTTATTTAACTTATCACTGCATTGTCGGAACTAGAAGCACAAGCATTTCGCTACACTCGCATTAACATCTGCTAACCATGTGTATGTGACAAATAAAATTTGATTTGATTTGATTTGAAGTCAGTTAAGAACAAATTCTTATTGTTGTTAACCTGCCTGTTCAGGTTCTTGAACTGCCTGTTCAGGGGCAGAACGACAGATTTGTACCTTGTTAGCTCGGGGGTTTGAACTTGCAACCTTCCGGTTACTAGTCCAACGCTCTAACCTCTAACGCTCTGCACAGGCCAAGTAACCTAGGTCTAGTTCTATGCGTAATCAAGTGTGTGTTCTTACTCCAGATTGACAGGAGGAGTGCTCCAAACAAGTAAATGGAACACGTAAATGGAAATAAAATTGACCAAAACCTTTTTCTCACAAGTGTAGCCTAGGTTATGCGCTCTGCAATTAACGTGTCCACTCCTACAATGACAACAGTAAGACTGCAATAATAATACTATATATTGAATGCATTAACATAAATTACTGTAACCAAACAAATGTAGATTAGAAATAATGGGAATTAACAGTAAATGTACTTCTGGTGATACTGGTGTGCCGTCCCTGCTGCCTCCGCAATGGATTAGTCCACTCAAACAGGCGTGAATCAGACAGGTGTCTCGTGTGCCGTCCCTGCTGCCTCCGCAATGGATTAGTCAACTCAAACAGGCGTGAATCAGACAGGTGTCTCGTGTGCCGTCCCTGCTGCCTCCGCAATGGATTAGTCCACTCAAACAGAATCAGCAGGTGTCTGAATCCCTGACAATGGTGTCAAACAGGCGTGAATCAGACAGGTGTGTGCCGTCCCTGCTGCCTCCGCAATGGATTAGTCCACTCAAACAGGCGTGAATCAGACAGGTGTCTCGTGTGCCGTCCCTGCTGCCTCCGCAATGGATTAGTCCACTCAAACAGGCGTGAATCAGACAGGTGTCTCGTGTGCCGTCCCTGCTGCCTCCGCAATGGATTAGTCCACTCAAACAGGCGTGAATCAGACAGGTGTCTCGTGTGCCGTCCCTGCTGCCTCCGCAATGGATTAGTCCACTCAAACAGGAGTGAATCAGACAGGTGTCTCGTGTGCCGTCCCTGCTGCCTCCACAATGGATTAGTCCACTCAAACAGGAGTGAATCAGACAGGTGTCTCGTGTGCCATAATTGTTGTTATATATATTTGCCACTGCTCGACTAAACAATCGACCAGTCGACTAAATGGGGTCAGGCTTGATGGCCATAGTGTCTCCAACAGCTAGTGCTGTTGCCTGGGACTGCTGCTAATACTGTACATTGTCAGCCTAGTCACTTCTGTAAAGTGATATTTTGTTCGGCAGGTAGAATCATTTTAGCTGGCTAAGGCCAGAGGGATTGTGTGAATGAAGGCTGTGTGAGAGTGGGTGCAGGTCCATTGTGTAAGCCCACGAGAGAGGGAGAGAGCGAGAGAGAGAGAGAATTGCCGTAGCATGGGTCTACACACACAGACAAATGGTGACTTCCAGGTCAGTGATCCAACTGCACAGTCTCTCTAGCTCATCCATGCCCATGACTCTAATTCATGTTAATTCTGCTTATTACCACACACTCTACTGCACTGTACTTAAGACACTGTACTTCAAACATGCATATTTCATTCTGGATTCTCAGGGGGAATTTCTTCATTAAAATGCGTCCATTATCAGTGCAGCTCAGGGAATCAAATGGCTGACAGCTTTCCTCCCTCCTCAGGCTGCCGTCTCCAGAGATGCTGGCAGGAGAACGGTACCATCCCCACGGACTATTTATAACTTGCTGTAGTTGTGAACGTTCTTTCTCTCTGCGTTGTGACCTGATTTTGCCGGCTACAATAGCATTGTCGTTCAGAATCCTAGCTACCTGCAAACAGAGTTGAAGAGGGAGAGGAGACAATCAAGCCATAATCCCCATTTCCCCGATGCACTGTTTTCATTTGCATGATAATGGACATGGGACATTGGTGTTGGTGGACCATGTCTATTTGAAATGCAAAGTGTATGTATTTGAAGGACATACTATCCAATAGTCCCCAGGCTGCTGGAAGAGGTTTTAAGGAGCGTTTTCAAACACAGACACGCAGACACTCGTCAATGTGTTGTTGTCTAATTGGCTCTCTTTAATCCTGCTTTGTGAGCCAAGTCTCAATGATTCTGTGTCACTGCGTTCCATTTGAGTCAATTGTTTTTGTCAATACCATTATGTGTTGTCTGGTAACGTCCATTATCGATGCTATGTGAACAACAGATGACTACATATTCTTTTTGATGAAAAATGTCGTGTTTCCCAGCTGGATGCCACGAGCAGATGCAGCATGCCCAGTTAACCATAGCAACAAAGACTGTGCACCATTTAAAGCTGCAGTACCAGTCAAAAGTTTGGACACATCTACTGATTCCAGGGTTTTTCTTTATTTTTTTACTATTTTCTACATTGTAGAATAATAGTGAATACATCAAAACTATGAAATAACACATATAGCATCATGTAGTAACCAAAAAAGTGTTTAACAAATCAAAATATAATTTTATATTTGAGATTCTTCAATGTAGCCACCCTTTGCCTTGATGTACAATTAGAGCACACTAGAGTGAATGTTTGTTTGAGTCTGTTTTGGTTAGGAAGCACACTGCACCAAAACAGTATTTTATATGGCTGTTTCATTGTTCACGTCTGGGCTGTACATTTTGTTGTGCTGAATTGAATTGTGACTCTGACTGTGAATGGCCAGCCTGGGTGGAACAGTTATGATGCTGTTATTATCTACAGGAAGCTTGTCAAAGAGTCTCTCTTATAGTGGATCCCTCTGACCTTTTCCCTGCCAACACTAAGCCAGGCCATCAGGCTGCACAGAAATTCTCCGATGTTATTGTGCAAATACCATTTAGCAAACTCAACGTTGCTTAATTTCATTAACACCCCCCCTCTGTTTCTGTTTTCTCTCTCTCTCTTTCTCTCTCTCTCTCTTTCGCTTTCAATCTCTCTCTCTCTTTCTTCTCTCTGTCCCCCAGAGACAAGCCAAGTACTCAGAGAACAAGTTGAAGTGCACTAAAGCCCGCAATGACTATTTGTTGAACCTGGCAGCAACGAATGCCGTTGTGGCGAAATACTACATTCACGATGTCTCTGATATGATTGATGTAAGTATGCGATAGGCACACAGGTTTCACTGTATCTCTCAGCTGGGATGGTCTAACGTTGGTCTAACGTTGGTCTAACGTTGGTTGCTACACTAGATATTCTCACCATCTGTTTTAGTGTTCGCAGCCCATTTGCTGTATTGCTACAAGCTGCTCTGTTGGTTTGACTGAAAGTGTTTACCTCCATTTTGTGTCTCTTAATCTCGAACAAAACAGTTTGATTCTGAGCCAGTCGGTAGTACTGTTGTTAAGTGTCTAACTGAATGGCTTTGCCAGATGTACATTACAATCCTACTGTATGTTACCACCCAACAGGCATTGTTAGGATTCTTCTGGAATATAAATGATGACATCCTGTCATGGGAATGGATCAGTGTTGACAGTCAGAATGCCTTCCTGCTGGTCTTCTCTTCCCCTGTTCTCCTCTCCTGCCTCTGTGATGCCCTCATCTATCTGGGAGTGCTGTGAGGGCTGAGGCTCCTTAAGGGAGCTGTGCTGGGAGATGCGGAGCGTGTGTGTCTGGCTGTCACTGTCACACACCCCACTCTCCCAGGGAGCCAGGCAAAACACACTGATGGTGAAACATGACCCTTGGTGACACAGACACATGCACACCCTCACACGCATACAGAAACTCCTCTGGACCTTTCTACTTCTACAGGGCAGAGGTGGAGAGGAACCACAGCCACAGGAAAACTGGATTGACAGGCTCGAGAAGGGAGAATCTCATCAGAATCTATTTAAAACAAAACAAAAGTTTCCTCTCTTACCTCAAATCTGCAGTACCTCCAGGGTTTCATTTACATTTACATTTAAGTCATTTAGCAGACGCTCTTATCCAGAGCGACTTACAAATTCGTGCTTTCACCTTATGACATCCAGTGGAACAGCCACTTTGCAATAGTGCATCTAGGTCTTTTAAGGGGGGAGGGGAGAAGGATTACTTTATCCTATCCTAGGTATTCCTTAAAGAGGTGGGGTTTCAGGTGTCTCCGGAAGGTGGTGATTGACTCCGCTGACCTGGCGTCGTGAGGGAGTTTGTTCCACCATTGGGGGGCCCGAACAGTTTTGACTGGGCTGAGCGGGAACTGTACTTCCTCAGTGGTAGGGAGGCGAGCAGGCCAGAGGTGGATGAACGCAGTGCCCTTGTTTGGGTGTAGGGCCTGATCAGAGCCTGGAGGTACTGAGGTGCCGTTCCCCTCACAGCTCCGTAGGCAAGCACCATGGTCTTGTAGCGGATGCGAGCTTCAACTGGAAGCCAGAGGTTTCCACCCTCTTCTGTTGGTCCGTATCTAATAAATAATGTGTTCCGTTTAACAGTATGCCACTTCCCCTTCAAAGTATCAATTGGATTAGAGAAATAGAGTTACATGACAGAAAAGACCATACCTAGGTGAACCACCATCATAATTCAAAATGCAAAGCCAACACACCCCAGCAGCAAGCCTGTCTGGGAAGTCTGTGATTACAGTTGGTGAACGAGTTTGCTTTGTAGACCACTAATGGCTACAGGAATGAAACCCTAGCCAGGGTCTGGGTGCAGGCTCTGTGCATACAGGCAGTGTGGCCAGTGTGGTTGGCAGGGATCATTCATCCCCAGGTTACCTGGTGGTTCTTGCAGGGATCATTCAGCCCCAGGTTACCTGGTGGTTCTTGCAGGGATCATTCATCCCCAGGTTACCTGGTTGTTCCTGCAGGGATCATTCAGCCCCAGGTTACCTGGTGGTTCTTGCAGGGATCATTCATCCCCAGGTTACCTGGTTGTTCTTGCAGGGATCATTCATCCCCAGGTTACCTGGTGGTTCTTGCAGGGATCATTCATCCCCAGGTTACCTGGTGGTTCTTGCAGGGATCATTCAGCCCCAGGTTACCTGGTGGTTCTTGCAGGGATCATTCATCCCCAGGTTACCTGGTGGTTCTTGCAGGGATCATTCATCCCCAGGTTACCTGGTGGTTCTTGCAGGGATCATTCATCCCCAGGTTACCTGGTGGTTCTTGCAGGGATCATTCATCCCCAGGTTACCTGGTGGTTCTTGCAGGGATCATTCATCCCCAGGTTACCTGGTGGTTCTTGCAGGGATCATTCATCCCCAGGTTACCTGGTGGTTCTTGCAGGGATCATTCATCCCCAGGTTACCTGGTGGTTCTTGCAGGGATCATTCAGCCCCAGGTTACCTGGTGGTTCTTGCAGGGATCATTCATCCCCAGGTTACCTGGTTGTTCTTGCAGGGATCATTCATCCCCAGGTTACCTGATGGTTCTTGCACGGATCATTCATCCCCAGGTTACCTGGTGGTTCTTGCAGGGATCATTCATCCCCAGGTTACCTGGTGGTTCTTGCAGGGATCATTCATCCCCAGGTTACCTGGTGGTTCTTGCAGGGATCATTCATCCCCAGGTTACCTGGTGGTTCTTGCAGGGATCATTCATCCCCAGGTTACCTGGTGGTTCTTGCAGGGATCATTCATCCCCAGGTTACCTGGTGGTTCTTGCAGGGATCATTCATCCCCAGGTTACCTGGTGGTTCTTGCAGGGATCATTCAGCCCCAGGTTACCTGGTGGTTCTTGCAGGGATCATTCAGCCCCAGGTTACCTGGTGGTTCCTGCAGGGATCATTCAGCCCCAGGTTACCTGGTGATTCTGTGACCTCCTGTCTAGCCCCTCCTCCCTGTACTGTGTGTGTGGGGGGGTACTGTGGTATTGGCCTAGGCATGCCTGGCCAGCTCTAAAACTCACCACTGGTTGGAGAGTTGTATACAGAGATCCTGCATATTTACAGAATGCATATGATGTGATTGTACTTAGAGGCTTGAGGCTGGCTAGACTTTAAACAGTTCTAAACATCAACTGTGTGAAGTGTGAAGGAGCTGGCCTGGAGCTCTAGGTTACACAGGGTTCCGCCAGACAGAGACCTCTGATTGGTGGCTGTGTCTCTATGCTGGGTCACTTTGTTGGAGCTGCTTCCTGTGTCTGGCAAGTGAAAGGGGACATGTCATCGCAAATCCTGCCGTCCTGCAGGGAAAGGGATTGTGAGCATGACTCGCTGTGCTGGGTCTTGCCGCCACAAGCTGGACAGAAGATAAGGGCCTGTTTGTCATGCCACACAGAAACAGTCACTAGCAGCCAGACATCAAAACATGCATCCACGCCGCAAGAAGTCAGTCCTGTCTATTAGAATCAATGGAAATAGATTGCAGATGTCTTTTGCATGCAAATAAACAGTGTCATCAGTTTTACAGTACCATTATTCTACCTGTCAGCACTCCTGCTACAGTATACTTATGATAGAAGGGCCCTGGTGAAATCAAGGCATGAATCTCATTACAGCCTACCAGTGTGTTTGTTATGGGATGTGGCTGTTGAAATAAAACTCTGTACCTTATTAAAGGGCTCTGTGCTGCCGTATCCTTCCTGATTGTACACTGACCCTGGTATACAATAACCGCTGCTGTGGGGATTTATCCTTGGAGCCGAGTGCAACTTCCGGTGCGTCTATTAAAGAGCGTTTAGAGAATCACAGAGCAGTCTGACTCTGGCCTCTCCAGCCTCGAGGCAACCCACTCACCGCTCTGCTCTGCTTGGCTGCAGTAATTAGGTTAGTTTATGCAGCTCCATGGTTGAGCTAATTATCCTAGGTGTCCTACTGTGCTTGCTCTTCTAATTCGGTGTATTCTATTATTCTATTTAGGCCTGTTAACCGATAGCAGTGTCTGATTTGGAATTGAGTTCATGTTGAAGGTCAGGTTAGTAACGTGCTTGTAGGAAATGAGAGGAATCATGTAACTGAATCGTGTGAATGCTAAAGGCTGAGTTTATCCTATTGACTTGTGTATAATGGATTCAGACTGCTATGTCAGGTTGTCCATAATTAGGTCCAGGAGGTTCTTAGTCACATGACCTGAGCCACAAAACTCTGGACCCTTGATGTAGACTTACAGTCAGGTCATGTGGTCAAGAAAAAGGCCTATATTATATTCTACTCCTATATTAGTTATTGTATTATACCATACTATGATGAGTGTTTTTCCTATATCTCAGTGCTGTGACCTGGGCTACCATGCCAGCCTTGCGCGTACCTTCAGGACCTACCTGTCAGCTGAGTACAACCTGGAGACAAGTCGCCACGAGGGCCTGGACATTATGGAGAACGCCGTGGACAACCTGGACTCCCGCAGCGACAAGCACAAGATCATGGACATGCACAACCAGGTGTTCTGCCCTCCCATGTGCTTCGAGTACCTGCCCCACATGGGGGACGAGGTGAGAGGGGTCAAATGACTGATTTGGTACATTTATAGATTCATACGATATTGATTGTCATTATTGAAACTGATTCCGAGTTGCAACTACAGCCAGTAGATTTGTTCAACCATGGAAAGCACGTTCAAGCCAGCAGAAACAACGTTTCTAAGCATGCTTTTTTCCAATTCTGTAAGGTACACTTAATGAAAATCCAAGTGCCCAGCCCATACCTCTGTCTACATGTGCCCCCTCAGGTGTGCCAGGTGAGTGCCCAGCAGCCTGTGCAGACTGAGCTCCTGATGCGCTACCACCAGCTGCAGTCCCGTCTGGCCACGCTCAAGATCGAGAACGAAGAGGTGAGGGCTCACGGTAGCGTCCATCCCCCCCCCAGTGTGTCTGCTGCATCACCCCGCTGAGATCGTCCTGTCGCCCCCTGTTTCCCAAGTCTCTGAAATGCCAGAACTCAGGTCTATAGATACAATCAACTCTCAACTCGCAATTTCAATGTAATGGCCCACACACACTTCCTGGGAGCTGAGAATGTATCTTTAGCTTGTGATTGTGAGCTTGTATGATAACCGTAATGGATGCATGTTCCATGTAGATACAGTACATCCCTAATGATGGCGTGTTGTGCGTGGTGAGGAGTGGTCCTTCTCAGTGGGAGCAGCAGGCAGCGCACACACACACAGCTCTCTCTCCCTCTGAGTGGATGCAGGTGCTAATGGAGATGCTAATGACCCTGGCTGGCTAGCTACAACCTGCCCTGATGGCTACGCCTCGGCTCCGTCTCATATCGCCCTGGCTCTCATCATGTCTCATAACGTTTCATATAACTTCCGGGTAATGGACGAGTCGTGCCACTCTGGGAATGAGCCTGATCAATCACAGTGTTGTAGAGAAAGAGCCCGCAGACCTTTTACATTCAGCCGGGCCAGATGCTCTTCATATTCTGCTGTTATTGTGATGAATGGCTGACTGGCAGGTCGTCTGGTACGCTGCCTAGGAATGAACCGTGTACCTGCCTTAGGAGGTGAAGGCTGTTTGGTGTCAAACAGCTACAATCAAAGGTTATTCGTTGTTATTCGGGGTTGATTTGTCTTTGAAATGGGATATGCCAGTGATCACTCACATTTGACCTTGCAAGTGGCATATGTTCAAAAAGACCGGAATCAGATGACTTGAGGAGGTAATCCTGGTTATTTTTGTTGTGGTTTGAGTTGCTGAATCTTTGCCTTTGCTGTAGGTGAGGAAGACTCTGGACGCCACCATGCAGATGCTCCAGGACATGCTGACTGTGGAGGACTTTGATGTGTCTGATGCCTTCCAGCACAGCCGCTCCACTGAGTCCATCAAATCGGTGGCCTCCGAGACCTACATGAGCAAACTGAACGTGGCCAAGAGACGAGCCAACCAGCAGGAGACAGAGGTCTTCTACTTCACTGTGAGTACCTGCCTGCTATACATAGCTGTCATACCTGCCTGTTATACATAGCCGTCATACCTGCCCTGCTATACATAGCTGTCATACCTGCCTGTTATACATAGCTGTCATACCTCCCTGTTATACATAGCTGTCATACCTCCCTGTTATACATAGCTGTCATACCTGCCTGTTATACATAGCTGTCATACCTCCCTGCTATACATAGCTGTCCTCCCTGTTTTACATAGCTGTCATACATAGCTGTCATACCTGCCTGTTATACATAGCTGTCATACCTGCCTGTTATACATAGCTGTCATACCTCCCTGTTTTACATAGCTGTCATACCTCCCTGTTATACATAGCTGTCATACCTCCCTGTTTTACATAGCTGTCATACCTCCCTGTTATACATAGCTGTCATACCTCCCTGTTTTACATAGCTGTCATACCTCCCTGTTATACATAGCTGTCATACCTCCCTGTTTTACATAGCTGTCATACCTCCCTGTTATACATAGCTGTCATACCTCCCTGTTTTACATAGCTGTCATACCTCCCTGTTATACATAGCTGTCATACCTCCCTGTTTTACATAGCTGTCATACCTCCCTGTTATGCATAGCTGTCATACCTCCCTGTTTTACATAGCTGTCATACCTGCCTGTTATGCATAGCTGTCATACCTGCCCTGCTATACATAGCTGTCATACCTGCCTGTTATACATAGCTGTCATACCTGCCTGTTATACATAGCTGTCATACCTGCCTGTTATGCATAGCTGTCATACCTGCCTGTTATACATAGCTGTCATACCTGCCTGTTATACATAGCTGTCATACCTGCCTGTTATACATACCTGCCTGTTATACATAGCTGTCATACCTGCCTGTTATACATAGCTGTCATACCTGCCTGTTATACATAGCTGTCATACCTGCCTGTTATACATAGCTGTGCCTGTTATACATAGCTGTCATACCTGCCTGTTATACATAGCTGTCATACCTGCCTGTTATACATAGCTGTCATACCTGCCTGTTATACATAGCTGTCATACCTCCCTGTTATACATAGCTGTCATACCTGCCTGTTATACATAGCTGTCATACCTCCCTGTTATACATAGCTGTCATACCTGCCTGTTATACATAGCTGTCATACCTGCCTGTTTATACTGTCATACCTGCCTGTTATACATAGCTGTCATACCTGCCTGTTATACATAGCTGTCATACCTGCCTGTTATACATAGCTGTCATACCTGCCTGTTATACATAGCTGTCATACCTGCCTGTTATACATAGCTGTACCTGCCTGTTATACATAGCTGTCATACCTGCCTGTTATACATAGCTGTCATACCTGCCTGTTATACATAGCTGTCATACCTCATACATAGCTGCCTGTTATACATAGCTGTCATACCTGCCTGTTATACATAGCTGTCATACCTGCCTGTTATACATAGCTGTCATACCTGCCTGTTATACATAGCTGTCATACCTGCCTGTTTATACATAGCTGTCATACCTGCCTGTTATACATAGCTGTCATACCTGCCTGTTATACATAGCTGTCATACCTGCCTGTTATACATAGCTGTCATACCTGCCTGTTATACATAGCTGTCATACCTGCCTGTTATACATAGCTGTCATACCTGCCTGTTATACATAGCTGTCATACCTGCCTGTTATACATAGCTGTCATACCTGCCTGTTATACATAGCTGTCATACCTGCCTGCCTGTTATAGCTGTCATACCTGCCTGTTATACATAGCTGTCATACCTGCCTGTTATACATAGCTGTCATACCTGCCTGTTATACATAGCTGTCATACCTGCCTGTTATACATAGCTGTCATACCTGCCCTGTCATATGGATAGCTGTCATACCTGTCTGTTATACATAGCTGTCATACCTGCCTGTTATACATAGCTGTCATACCTGCCTGTTATACATAGCTGTCATACCTGCCTGTTTATACATAGCTGTCATACCTGCCTGTTATACATAGCTGTCATACCTGCCTGTTATACATAGCTGTCATACCTGCCTGTTATACATAGCTGTCATACCTGCCTGTTATACATAGCTGTCATACCTGCCTGTTATACATAGCTGTCATACCTGCCTGTTATACATAGCTGTCATACCTGCCTGTTATACATAGCTGTCATACCTGCTGTTATACATAGCTGTCATACCTGCCTGTTATACATAGCTGTACCTGCCATGTCAGCTGTCATACCTGCCTGTTATACATAGCTGTCATACCTGCCTGTTATACATAGCTGTCATACCTGCCTGTTATACATAGCTGTGCCATGCCTACCTGCCTGTTATACATAGCTGTCATACCTGCCTGTTATGCTTATACATACATAGCTGTCATACCTCCCTGTTATACATAGTTGTCATACCTGCCTGTTATACATAGCTGTCATACCTGCCTGTTATACATAGCTGTCATACCTGCCTGTTATACATAGCTGTCATACCTGCCTGTTATACATAGCTGTCATACCTGCCTGTTATACATAGCTGTCATACCTGCCTGTTATGGATAGCTGTCATACCTGTCTGTTATACATAGCTGTCATACCTGCCTGTTATACATAGCTGTCATACCTGCATGTTATACATAGCTGTCATACCTGCCTGTTATACATAGCTGTCATACCTGCCTGTTATACATAGCTGTCATACCTGCCTGTTATACATAGCTGTCAGCTGCCTCATAGCTGTCATACCTGCCTGTTATACATAGCTGTCATACCTGCCTGTTATACATAGCTGTCATACCTGCCTGTTATACATAGCTGTTATACCTGCCTGTTATACATAGCTGTCATACCTGCCTGTTATACATAGCTGTCATACCTGCCTGTTATACATAGCTGTCATACCTGCCTGTTATACATAGCTGTCATACCTGCCTGTTATACATAGCTGTCATACCTGCCTGTTATACATAGCTGTCATACCTGCCTGTTATACATAGCTGTCATACCTGCCTGTTATACATAGCTGTCATACCTGCCTGTTATACATAGCTGTCATACCTGCCTGTTATACATAGCTGTCATACCTGCCTGTTATACATAGCTGTCATACCTGCCTGTTATACATAGCTGTACCTGCCTGTTATACATAGCTGTCATACCTGCCTGTTATACATAGCTGTCATACCTGCCTGTTATACATAGCTGTCATACCTGCCTGTTATACATAGCTGTCATACCTGCCTGTTATACATAGCTGTCATACCTGCCTGTTATACTGCCTGTTATAGCTGTCATACCTGCCTGTTATACATAGCTGTCATACCTGCCTGTTATACATAGCTGTCATACCTGCCTGTTATACATAGCTGTCATACCTGCCTGTTATACATAGCTGTCATACCTGCCTGTTATACATAGCTGTCATACCTGCCTGTTATACATAGCTGTCATACCTGCCTGTTATACATAGCTGTCATACCTGCCTGTTATACATAGCTGTCATACCTGCCTGTTATACATAGCTGTCATACCTGCCTGTTATACATAGCTGTCATACCTGCCTGTTATACATAGCTGTCATACCTGCCTGTTATACATAGCTGTCATACCTGCCTGTTATACATAGCTGTCATACCTGTTATACATAGCTGTCATACCTGCCTGTTATACATAGCTGTCATACCTGCCTGTTATACATAGCTGTCATACCTGTCATACCCTGTTATACATAGCTGTCATACCTGCCTGTTATACATAGCTGTCATACCTGCCTGTTATACATAGCTGTCATACCTGCCTGTTATACATGCTGTCATACCTGCCTGTTATACATGCTGTCATACCTGTTATACATATCTGTTATACCTGCCTGTTGCTGTCATACCTGCCTGCTGTCATACCTTATACATACCTGCTGTCATACCTGCCTGTTATACATAGCTGTCATACCTGCCTGTTATACATAGCTGTCATACCTGCCTGTTATACATAGCTGTCATACCTGCCTGTTATACATAGCTGTCATACCTGCCTGTTATACATAGCTGTCATACCTGCCTGTTATGCTGTCATACCTGCCTGTTATACATAGCTGTCATACCTGCCTGTTATACATAGCTGTCATACCTGCCTGTTATACATAGCTGTCTACCTGCCTGTTATACATAGCTGTCATACCTGCCTGTTATACATAGCTGTCATACCTGCCTGTTATACATAAGCTGTATACCTGCCTGTTATACATAGCTGTCATACCTGCCTGTTATACATAGCTGTCATACCTGCCTGTTATACATAGCTGTCATACCTGCCTGTTATACAGCTGTCATACCTGCCTGTCATACTGTCTGCCTGTTATACATAGCTGTCATACCTGCCTGTTATACATAGCTGTCATACCTGCCTGTTATACATAGCTGTCATACCTGCCTGTTATACATAGCTGTCATACCTGCCTGTTATACATAGCTGTCATACCTGCCTGTTATACATAGCTGTCATACCTGCCTGTTATACATAGCTGTCATACCTGCCTGTTATACATAGCTGTCATACCTGCCTGTTATACATAGCTGTCATACCTGCCTGTTATACATAGCTGTCATACCTGCCTGTTATACATAGCTGTCATACCTGCCTGTTATACATAGCTGTCATACCTGCCTGTTATACATAGCTGTCATACCTGCCTGTTATACATAGCTGTCATACCTGCCTGTTATACATAGCTGTCATACCTGCCTGTTATACATAGCTGTCATACCTGCCTGTTATAGCTGTCATAGCCTGTACATAGCTGTCATACCTGCCTGTTATACATAGCTGTCATACCTGCCTGTTATACATAGCTGTCATAGCTGTCATACCTGCCTGTTATACATAGCTGTCATACCTGCCTGCCTGTTATACCTGCCTGTTATACATAGCTGTCATACCTGCCTGTTATACATAGCTGTCATACCTGCCTGTTATACATAGCTGTCATACCTGCCTGTTATACATAGCTGTCATACCTGCCTGTTATGCATAGCTGTCATACCTGCCTGTTATGGATAGCTGTCATACCTGCCTGTTATGTATAGTTGTCATACCTGCCTGTTATACATAGCTGTCATACCTGCCTGTTATACATAGCTGTCATACCTGCCTGTTATGGATACCTGTCATACCTGCCTGTTATGGATAGCTGTCATACCTGCCTGTTATGGATAGCTGTCATACCTGCCTGTTATGTATAGCTGTCATACCTGCCTGGTATACATAGCTGTCATACCTGCCTGTTATACATACCTGTCATACCTGCCTGTTATACATAGCTGTCATACCTGCCTGTTATGGATACCTGTCATACCTGCCTGTTATACATACCTGTCATACCTGCCTGTTATACATACCTGTCATACCTGCCTGTTATACGTAGCTGTCATACCTGCCTGTTATGGATAGCTGTCATACCTGCCTGTTATACATACCTGTCATACCTGCCTGGTATACATAGCTGTCATACCTGCCTGTTATACATACCTGTCATACCTGCCTGGTATACATAGCTGTCATACCTGCCTGTTATACATACCTTCATACCTGCCTGTTATACATAGCTGTCATACCTGCCCTGCTATACATAGCTGTCATACCTGCTTGTTATACATATCTGTCATACCTGCCTGTTATGGATAGCTGTCATACCTGCCTGTTATGGATAGCTGTCATACCTGCCCTGCTATACATAGCTGTCATACCTGCTTGTTATACATATCTGTCATACCTGCCTGTTATACATAGCTGTCATACCTGCCTGTTATGGATAGCTGTCATACCTGCCTGTTATACATAGCTGTCATACCTGCCTGTTATACATAGCTGTCATACCTGCCTGTTATACATAGCTGTCATACCTGCCTGTTATGGATAGCTGTCATACCTGCCTGTTATACATAGCTGTCATACCTGCCTGTTATACATAGCTGTCATACCTGCCTGTTATGGATAGCTGTCATACCTGCCCTGCTATACATAGCTGTCATACCTGCTTGTTATACATAGCTGTCATACCTGCCTGTTATACATAGCTGTCATACCTGCCTGTTATACATAGCTGTCATACCTGCCTGTTATGGATAGCTGTTATACCTGCCCTGCTATACATAGCTGTCATACCTCCTTGTTATACATAGATTCCTACCTGCCTGTTATGGATAGCTGTCATACCTGCCTGTTATGGATAGCTGTCATACCTGCCTCTTTTGCCCTAAGATATGCATCCATGTCTCAGGGCAACTGCCTGTTCTATCGGTTTCACACTAAAGTGACAAACCTAGCTGTACTACCATAGTCTTTTTCCCTGACTAAAAGGACCTTTAGCGTCAGTTTAGTGCACATCAAAGCCATCAGCCATCACACTATTCCACAAAACACGCATGCTTTGGAAATCACATGGAAATTAGATTATCCTTGGAACAGATTGAATTTGTGCCATTCAGAGTGAGACTGAATGTCTTCTCTGGCCTTTGTGGTGGATAGCGGCCGGCTCTGCCTGTTCCAGTCACATCCCATTAACACTGTTCACTCACTGACACTTTCATCTGGTTTGTCTGGGTTTGCAGAAGTTCAAGGAGTTCCTGAACGGCAGCAATCTCATCATTAAACTGCAGGCCAAGCATGACCTCCTGAAGCAGACATTGGGAGAAGGTAAGGGCCCTAAGTCTCTCCACCAATGTCTATAGACGTCAATGTTAGTTCGACATCCCTTCTCTTAATGTTCCTATTTCTTCTGGTCACAGTGGCGTTAATGACAGGTGCCAGGCCTAGTCTGTCAACCCCTAGCTTATTATGAGCCAGGGTTCCCTGGGAAAGGTGATGTGTCTGTAAAATGGCTGCCTTCAGGGCAAGTAGTGTTGTGGTGCGCTTATCTAATGAGGAGAGCTGAACCAGGCTGAAGAGCGGGGACACCATAGGGACTTGTGTCCCCTCAATGGGCAGTAAAAACAGGGAAGAGGAGTTCAGTTCATATTCAAAGACGAGGACTGTAAGTACATCAAAGGTATCATAACGAAACATTATAACATCACAATCACCTCTCCTCTCTGTATGTTGTGCTGTAGCCTCTAGGAGGGTCCTGGAGGAGTCTGGATAATAGAGACCCCCGCCCCTCTCACATGGGCCCCTCCCAGGGGGACCCTTGTCACCTCAGCCGTGAGCAGTTTACGCCCAATCAATCAGACTGTCCCAGCTCCCAGCCGCACAGGCCTATCTCCACAGCTGCTGCTGTACCAGGGGTTCACCTAATAGAGAGGGACAGCAGGAGCAACCAGCTGGGGCCGTGTGTGTGCACAGCCGTACTCACTCACTCACTCACTCACTCACTCACTCACTCACTCACACTCAGTGTTTCCCCAATGATTTTTTTTCAGCAGTGGTGGCAAGGGTGGGTGCATTGCTACTATTATTAGCGCAATGACATGCTAGCTGTTCCCATAGACTTCCAGTCATTGAAGTAAACGACAATCCATTTAAAAGGGTGTTTCGGCAGAAATACATAAACAATAACACCGTATTTTTTTGCAGTGGTGGCAACAATTTAAATGAATATCGGGGAAACACTGCACTTACACTTGCACATACACGCACACACTCCCCCTATTTCAACTCATACACACATACGTGCACACTCTTGTTCAACATGGATTTTTCTCTTTCGTTTAGGCCTCCCGAATGTTCCTCTGTCATCTTCAGATCTCTATGAACTGATAGCTTGAGCATGTTTTCATGTGAACATAGCCCCACAGCTGGTTTGTTTGTGTGATTGTGGCTAGGAGCTAGAAACAGCGCAAACGTGTCTGTCTACGCCATCTTATTGGTCCAGTGCTGCTGCTGCTGTGTATGTGTGTATGGGCGTGACATACGGTGTCTGCAGGTACCAAACATGTTTCATTATTGAGGTGATCAGTCAGCCCTGCTCATGTGTATGTTCAATCAGGCCTGCTCATTAAGTGTGTGCGTGCGCGTGCGTTATTAGTGACCATGGAGAATACCACATGGCGCACACATCAGACCTAGCTGTATAGATTACTAGGACACTATGTCTACATTGAAACTACTCAACATGGCTAGGACAGCTGCATACCCTCCTGGGTTCTAAGCTGGAAATCACAGATCTCCATGAATATCTACAGTTAACGCAGGTAGAATTCACAGACAGCTATAAAAAACACCCCATTGTGATGATTAATTGCCTATTATCAGGTTATGTAGCTGTAGGTTGATTTGTTGGTTTAGAATACTGAAACCTTGAGTTAGCAGTTTTTGCATAAAGCATTCGGCTCATTTAGCAAACGTACTTCAGTCACCAATTGACCCTTTAATAAGCCCCGCCCCATAATTTGGGGCAGTTTATCGCAATCGAATTAATAGCAGCTGTTGTCAAGATGACACCTTGGACATGCTCACGTTTAAATCCCATGAAAGCCAGTGAGGGCTAGGGCAAACATTTTGAGTTTTCTTTTCAAAAAATAAAATTTTTAATGGCTAAATAATTGAATAGTGCACCAGGAGTACTTGCTACTCTAATTCCTGAAATGCAGAACCTGTTAATTAAGTATTTTTTGAATCCAGAATTATACTTTTTTTAAAGCTTCATTGTTTGCTGGCTCTGCTGGTTAGCTAGCTCTCTGTCTCACTAGCCACTTAATTTAACTTGTTTTCTCAAATGTATGTTCCTAACATTGCTATTTGCTTTCAACATCAGGATACGATTTGAAGGCACTAGTTAGCTCCAAAAGTGATTATAGCTTTGACTGTATGCTGACAGGTAATTAATTACACAAACATAATTTTACCAGGTTCCCGTGAAGCAATTGTAATGATAGTCCACCACAACATATCCAATAGTTTCCTGATTAACAAGGGGCAGTCTGTGTTTAATTTCATTTTGTATTAAAAACACAGTTTGAGATCATTGTGAGGGGATTTCACCAGTGGTTTAATGGGGAATTGGGCTTTCGAAAAATTTGTCCAAGGTTGCAACAGTAACCAAAGGGGGCGGAGCTTAGCAAAGGGTCAAATGCTACTGTGTTCTTGCAGTTACAATGAGACACTTAAATCCTTATGTTTGGATATGAAATTAAAACTGCATTTGTATAGCCAGCCTGTGCTTTGCCCATGCTGGAGAAAAGGGGTGTAATTTCTGGGTTCATTGAGCTGAGCTAGGCTAGACTATCACTCACTGGAATGACTGGCAGGAAATGCACTGTTGTTTCTCCACATGAACGCTCCAGAGACCACACTGCTAGTCTCATCTACTGCCAACATTATGCATAGAGAAATGGGTCAGTCATCACTCTCGTCTCTCATTCTAAAACTGATAGAAAGGGAACAACAGAATGCTAGAATAGTGTGCTGTTAGAGCTTGTTGTACACAATGAGGCATGTTCAGTCAATGCTCAATGGATTATATTTAAAAGACAAAGGGCCTTTCTCCACGCCAGCTAATAAACTCTATTTATTAACTATTGGCTGTTAAAGCTATGGTTAGTGGGAGGACCTTTCTGACACATACGAATAACAGTAATAAGGACTGACTGACTTCTTCGTTGCCTAACCTATACTCAATGTCTTGTCTTTACCTGAGGCTCGACTAGCAAGGTGTGTTGGTTGTGTGTGCGTCTGTGTGTGTGTGTGCGTGCGTGCGTGCGTGTGTGTGTGTGTGTGAGAGAAAGACAGAGGGAGAACATTTATTGGTGAAAGTGTGTGTGTTTGGGTTGGGTTTGATGTTTTTGCGTGCCCATGTGCTACTGTGTGGTGTGTTGAGACGTGCGCAGGGCTTCGGGACAAAGGGCTCAGTGAGCCGGTGCAGACATCGCTCAGTGTCACCAGTTAGAGATGCACCCCCAGTCCCCAGAGCCCCTTTTCTTCCTTGAGGGAGCTGGCCTGCACCCTACAGGGTCCCCTATGAGGTTTCTATGGTGACAGCTCAATGCATTTGTCTCAAGGATGCTGTTGTCCCTAGACCATTCAAGCTCTCTCTCAATAGCTCTGACTAGTCCCATGAAATCCTTCACTGAGCCCTGGTAGAGGAGCTGGAGTTAGCCTGCGCACTGTGCATATTCTTAATGACATTTCTTTCTTGTTCTGTGTTTGCAGGAGAAAGGGCTGAATGTGGGACTACGAGGTAAGGTGTCTTAAGATAACTAAACCATTTCAAATACCCTGCCTTTGACCGAACTACTCTCATGGTGCATACAATATAATATATATTATACGGTTATTTGATTTCAGTGGGTGTCTAATAGAAAATAAAGAAGAAAAGTACTGCAGATCATACAGTATGGAGTTCTCGGCGCATCTTGTTCACAGACGTCCATTGTTTAATACTTCATTAACCTTATTGCCAGGAGTTAATACAAATCTAAGCATAATTTGTTGCAACGATGAGCCACAATGAGCAGAATGGTTGAGGCTGTGTTTAGAGTTCCGGCTGGATGGCAGAGAGGAGAGTGCTGTGTGTCACTGATCTGTCCGTCCCTGGGAAGGGCTTCAGGGCCGCAGTGCAGATGGATCAGGAATGCTGGGTAGCTGTTAGTGTGTGTGTGGGTGGGTGGGGTTGGGGGGCAGGCCCTGAATAGGAAACCTGAACATTGTCAGCTCTGCCTCCCTCTGAGGGCAAATTACCGACTCGGTGTGTGTGTGAGAGAGAGATATTAATGAAGGAAATCCCAAGGTGTATTTTAACATCTTTGTAATGTTATTCTAAGTTTCGATAAGGCTTAAATAAGTGTTTGGACTGCTACTTTGGTTTGCCCTGGCCGGGACTTGCTGAAGTACCACTGGTCTGCTAACCACACTGTCATTTATTTGTGAGGGATAACCTGAACTATCAGCAGGTGTGCTTGATTTTATTAGTTCTGGTAAATAATGTTTACATTATGCTATACATTAGGAGTCAAGTTTTCAATAGGTCAGTCATAGTGGGTTTTATAAGGGGCCCGAAGCCTCCGGCCATAGAGCCACTCAGGGACCTCCCAGCAGCAAGGCCTAACGCAGACTAGCACTGCTTAGGGGTTAATTACAGGGCAGAGCCATCAGGTTTAAATAACACACATCAGCAATAAAACGTCTCGTTTTGGTTGAATTTTCAACATTTAGATGTGGATCACTTCCTCCTGCCTACACACATTTCCTCTTGATAAACAGAGTGCAGGGGGACATTTTGGAAGGTGGAAGTCAGGTCTATTGAGAGATGATGTTTTCATACCTGCATTTCAGCCTTGCGTGTTCGTTTCACAGCATATGGTGTTTTTGTTCCCCTCCTCACCCGTCATCTCCTCAGGCCCCCCACTCTCCCCCCTAAACCACAGAAAATGCGGAAGCCTAGGCCGCGCTCAGTCTATAACCATAAGCTGTTTAACGGCAATATGGAGACATTCATCAAGGTACCCCCCCCCACACACACGCACACAATGGGTTGTGTGAATGAGCGACCCTGTGGGGCTAAAGGAGGAGGCCCGCTCTCCTTCTCTCTCCCTCTCTCTCGCTCCTCCTGCTCACTGCTCTCCCTCATCCTGTAACCACTGTCCTTAACCTCACCTCCACTTTCTCTGTTCCCTTGGCTCTGACGATGCACACAGGCAGGGTGGCAGTGGGTTAGTGTCTCCCTAGTCTTTCGGATGGAGCAGTAGCACAGTTTCTCCTCTGCTTATCTTCAGACGTGAGGATACTGCGTATCATAGTCCCCATAATGGCTACACAGAGGTCCCTGTGCTAGTTGATTCCCTCGATGCACCTACATCTCACTGCAACTCAAGCCCTCCCAGTGGCCCCTGACCTGTGCTTATCCTCCAGGCCTCCGAATGGGGCTCTTTCTGTCTATCTGTCATCTGTGCTTCTCTAACTGTGTTGCCTCTCTGCCTCCCTCCCTCTGCACCTCCTTGCTGTGCTGCTTTCTGTCCCAGGGGAAGACGGAATGCCCGTACCCGCAACCAGGTACTATCAGTGGGGGTTGGTAGGATGGGAGGTAGGGCGCGTGGCACGGTGCTGTAGAGTGGGCCGACTGAAAACGATTACCACAAACAGCTCTACATGCCTATTCCTGCTTTCCTCCACACGCAGTCGTACTAATGAGCTCCAATAGCATGTCACTGCTGCTCCTCTTGTTTCATGACTGCTTGCTTGCGGTAACAGGGGGCTGTGAATAGTAATGATTTCTATCTGTCATTTTAATCCTGCTCATATGAATGCTGGTGGACACTGCTGTTTATGAAGCATCGGGAAGAGGCATTTGTTTCTTTATGGCAGGGTGCAGGGCAAGCTTAGAATAATCAAGGCTCTGCCTCTTCTTTTAGTATAATGTGAAGTAAGGCCTAATTGGTTGTTATGTACAGTATGCTGAAATGTTTTTATTATGCTGTGCTGCTTCACATAAGCAACAGAATCTATCAATATGGCCAGTATAGAATGTGTGGTTTTCTAGTCACTGTATAAGTGTGAGTCATCCATGCTTTGCTCTTACTATTGCCATGATTTATCTTTCAGGACTCCGGTCAACCTATTCCACTTGTGGTGGAGAGCTGTATTCGACACATCAATTTGTATGGTAAGTCTAGTAGAATCACACCTTACTGATGGCTTCTACCATTTAACAGTATTCAAAACACCAGTAGAAAGCTGTGAACTCCGCTGTGAGCTCTTCATATCTCATAACAGATGACAGAACCTCTGGGTAGAGGTAATCCATTTACTAAGACATCTCCAGGTGTTGAGACAAACCTGCTATGATTTAAAACCTCAGCCCCATGTGCTCTCAGCTTGGAAAACGTGACAGTAGCGCGGCAGCACATCACGCATAGGGACTTCTGACAGGACCCTTGGTCTTTGTTTACTAAATCAGTCCAATCTTCCCTTCCTCCCTCCTCATATCTTCATCCTTCTGTCCACATCTGACTCCAGCCAAAGTGGTGTAGCCTCCAGGCCTGTAACCCCCACCCCTCCCCCTCCATTCCCTACACCCCTAGACCTAATGAAACCCCCACAAACTGATTAGGGGTTCTCTAACAGAAACCATATGCGGCAGACCGACCGAGGGGCCCTCTCCTGGAAGAAGAAAAAACACACGTCCCGTCACGACTAAATTACATTTCCTGCTCTCTGTTGTGTGTTTTCCATTGGTCTTTCATATAGCGGCCGTTTGGGTGTGGGGATAATGGTGGGTTCAGACTCAGTATTATGTTTCTATGTGTTGTTGCAGGGCTCCAGCAGCAGGGCATATTCCGCGTGCCTGGATCCCAGGTGGAGGTCAATGATATTAAAAACTCATTTGAGAGAGGTAGGTCCCCAGTGAGATTGGGGGTAATTGGTAATAGATTAGATTTCTGTTTCTCTCCTACAGCTCAGGATCAATAACATGACAAACCCATTGAATGTCAGCCATACAGTAGATACCTGTTATTTTCTATAATATAAGATCTACGTGTAGCAAGCAATCATTTTTTATTCAGATTTACGGTAATGAAGTCTTCATTGTTTCACTGATTCAGTTCTGTTGCTGTGGTCAGAACTATTAACTCTACTCTGCTATTGTTTGGCTAGGCGAAGACCCATTGATTGATGACCAGAATGAACATGACATCAACTCAGTGGCTGGGGTCCTCAAGCTGTACTTCAGGGGCCTGGAGAACCCTCTATTCCCCAAGGAACGCTTCCTGGACCTCATGTCTACTATCAGTGTGTAGACTCTAAAGCCCTACTTTATACTCTTGGTCAATGTGGTAAATGTGTTCAGGGTAACTGAAACCCTACCCATCTGGCTGGTGAAATAGCACCATTGGGGCTTTGGTTACAGTACATGCCTTTTGGATTATTCCCCGTCCGACACTGAGTAGAGATTGAGTCAGAATAGAAGAGAGAGAAGCCAACATCCGGCTCCAAAGATACATCATCAATCCCCACCACAACACCCTAATCACACTGCTTTATGGGAGGGGTAAGTTAGGGACGAGAGGCAGCGCAGCACATGGAAACAATCTCGACACCACGGCTGTCTGCCTGCCTGTGATTTAATAGAAACCCAATAGGAAGAGAGGAGCGAGGGGGCCACGACAGTCTACTAACTGAGCACAGCCTTGCCGTATTTCCCCCTGCCCCAGATAGCCCAGTCACTCAAATCACCATATCCTCTGGTTTAAACGAGGTGGGGATATCTATTAATGATAGGACTGTTCGTGTTGTCATTCCTGTACCCACAGTATGACTGCCAGGCCCTTGATAAGGTCGACTCATTCTGTGTATTCAGTAGATCATGGCAGTGTAGTGGAGCATAACGTTGCCCTGTATTAATATGGAGTGTTTTTATTTTCCTCCCGTGTCATGACACTCTCTGATCCTCCTCTGTTTCAGAGCTGGAGTCTGGAGCTGAGAGAGCGCATCACGTCCAGCAGATTATTGTGACTCTTCCTCGTGCCGTTATCATTGTCATGAGATACCTGTTCGCTTTCCTGAATCAGTAAGTCGGCCGTATTGACATAAGTCACGTTTTGACAGTCCTCTGTTTTTTAATAGAGTCCCGGGACCAGACTACCTATACACTAAGGGCATACAGTTTAACCGGATGGGGTAAAAGTATGAAATTATAACTTTTATACACATTTGAGAGTCTTGGGGGAAAGAAAAATCACTGTATTGCACTACATCAGCAAGACTTGTGAACCTCTGCTGCAGCAGCCAGAGGAAATGGCATTACTTTCCAAAGAATTGAACAGCCCTACTGTTCACAGCCTATTTACCACCACGTCTGTCGGCAGAGCTTTAGAACATGTTTACGGGCCCGCTTGGAAAGTCATCCCTCAACCCAGTAATATACCTGCCCTGTTTTATTGGGCTGTTATTTTATAATCCTTTTTGCTTGGTTCCCCTGCAGAACAAAGAGTTTGATTCCACATCCTGACTTTTACCTCCGTGTTTGATCCCCCCCCACTCAGACTGAGTTTGGCTCTGGGCCAGCTGTAGGTCTTTACTGCTTCTCTCCAGCGCCACACCACTCTGCTTGGATTATTAGCCCCTCTTAAAGTAGACGAGGGTGAAGATACTGTAGGCCTGCTACCTAACTAGGATGCTGCTGGAAGGAAGGATGGTCTCACTGCCCCCCAAACCAGGATGGCTTATTACTATTGGCTACTATTTGGGGCGGTAGGTAGCCTAGTGGTTAGAGCGTTGGGCCAGTAACTGAAAGGTTGCTGGATCGAATTCCCGAGCTGACAAGGTAAAAAAATCTGCCATCCTGCCCCTGAGCAAGGCAGTTAACCCACTGTTCCCCCGTAGGCCATCATTGTAAATAATGATTTGTTCTTAACTGATGTTAAGTGATATGACATGCTATTCTATAAAATCCTTTCACCGTAATTAATATTACCTGATTGAGCTAATGATGTAAATGTAATTAACTAGAGAGTCGGGGCACCACGAAATAATATTTATAGAGCTGTTATCTCCCGAATAAACTCTTAAAGACCTAGTAATATTTTACATCAATAGCAGTCAATATTAATTGTCACCTTAATTCAGTCTCATCTGAAAGTTGTAAATTCTTGGTTATCTTCACGAACCCTGGCTAACAAGTTGAATCAGCAATACAAAATTGGGTTTAATTATTTATTTACTAAATACCTAACTAATCACACAGAATTACACAGATATGACAGCTTGTTACACAAAAGAAAAGGGCTGGGTTTGAGTGAAAGAGCGGGAAGACTGAGTAACAAAAGATGAAGCTGTGCTATCGTAAAGTACAGTATCTTATGCATTCTAAATTGCCGCCCATTTGGAAAATAAAAATGCAATAAATATTTACTCTGAGCTGCCCTTCAGTAGGTTGGTGATAGATGGAAGGCCGTGTTGCCAAACCGAGTCCTTTGTCCTTTGAAGAATGTATCTGGTGGTCAATTGGATACGTTGTAGTAATGTTGTTGTGTGATAGACGGGATACTCTGTCTGTTCCTTCCTAACCCTCGTTTGCAGCTGCTGTTGCTAACTCAACGGCTAGGAGGTATCACTTCTGTAGTGAATAAGAGTTCAAAGTTCATACCATTCGCAACCAAAGCTCACGCTGATGTTGGCTTCGTTCTGTAGTTATTATCTGAACCATTCTGACAGTGGACCGTCGTCCTCACATCCTCGGAACAGGAGGTTACATTTTCGTCAAGGCTTTATATAGTGGAGCGAGAAGGGTGTGTCTGAAAAGTATTATAACCCATGACTCTTCACAGGGGCGGGCCACTGATTGAGCAGAGCCCTAACCTTATGAAAACCCAATTCTCACATTTTAGAAGCTAAAATCACATTTCATCCCATCACAAATAATTTCATATTCAAACATTTAAATTAAACAACAATTCCATGTGAATCCGATAACTCTGATGTGTAGACTTTCCACTGTAGAGTTTATGTCATCTTATCATTGATGAGAATGTCTCAGATGACAACCGAACTGACATCATTTTCATTAAGTACCACTGCATGTGTTCAATTGGTCGGGTTACCAGAATATAGTTAATTTCCCCCCACCTTCTGATGTTCCCAGAATCTCTATGTTAACCAAGGGGTTTTCAAATGTAACATCAGTAGGGTAGAGAGAGGAAAAGGGGGGAGAGGTATTTATGACTGTCATAAACTTATCCCCCAGGCCAACGTCATGACACAGACTTGCCTAGTTAAATAAAGGTTAAATTTAAAAAAAGTATATATAACAAAAAAAATCGGCCTGTTAAACTGTGAAGTTAGAAGGGCAGGCTTGTTAAAGCTGGATAGGTGTGAGAATCTAGGTGACAACTAAACGGGGTGACTAAGGAATGTTCTAGCTAAGCTGGAATGTTGAGGGTTAAGGTAATGGGGTTTAAGGATGTATTTACTAAGCTGTGGTTGAAGACTGATTCCAAGCCAACAGGTAGTAGAGGAGATGATGCAGATCTCAAATCTGTCTAGAGTCCAGACTCTAAGCACAGTATAAGCATTTTGGAGACGTATATATTCTATTGGCAAACAAGTAACTATAAGTAAGTTTAAAATGGAATCACCCGTCAGCCAGATTTTCATCTCTTAATGTAAACACGACCTAATTGTTCACCCCACTCACTCAAACCTCTTCCCTTCCATCCAGTCTGTCCCAGTACAGTGATGAGAACATGATGGATCCCTATAACCTGGCCATCTGCTTTGGCCCCACCCTGATGCCCATCCCCGACGGACAGGACCCTGTAGCCATCCAGGCACACGTCAATGAGGTCATAAAGACCATCATCATCCACAACGAGGTCATCTTCCCCAGCCACCGCGAGCTGGATGGGCCGGTCTATGAGAAGTGCATGACTGGAGGAGAGGAGTACTGGTGGGTAGCAGCTAGACCTGGGAGGACAAAACCTTTAAGACAAGCACTGAAGACATACAGTATGGCTAAGGCTAAAGCAGTAATACTGCTGCTGGTGTAACCCTGGGTTTAGCAGCAGTACAGTAATACTGCTGCTGGTGGATCGAGCATATTTCCAGTGCACAGACTGCAATATTACTGCTTGGGAATGTTTTGCATCTCAAAACTCACAGGGATGGCGTACAAGCCCGTATGTACAGTTAAATGAATACCTTACCTGGAGCTGGTCCAACTAACATGTAGCTGGTACTTCCTGGAGAAATATGATGATATAAACGCCCCCTAGTTCAAATAAGAATTCACTTTGGAACAGATCCAAGTATGACCTGTAACTCATCTTTCCGGGAGGAGGCATTAGTTTAGATTAGTTAGCCTACGCATGTGTCGTGGGTGTGTCTGAGTTTACCATTGATTGACTGTCCATCTCTCTCTCTCTCTCTCTCTCTGTCCACAGTGACAGCCCCCACAGTGAGCCAGGCACCATCGATGAGGCTGACAATGGGACTGAGCCACACACCAGTGAAGACGGTCAGTAACAGGGAGTTCCTTTACTTCTTCAGACCCTGGTACCCTAGAGGAGATGTTAGCAGCTAGCTGGCTACACAGCTAGTCTTAATCAAGCAGTTTGCTGTTGCAGAACTCCAAAAGCTCTTGTTGTCTCCCATTTCACTAGCTACTCTCTATGTTGTGCTTGGTTTTATAATTGAATTGCTGTTTAGCCATGTGGTCATACTTTACACTACTAAAGTATGACATAACAGCATAGTCTGTTCTGTCTATGTTAAAGATGGAGGGTTGGTTGTGTCTGGTAGTCCTGCTGTCAGTGTCTGTCTGCCTCCCCAGGCAGGTACTCTGCTGTGTACTGCAGCACTGTAGGTCTGTGTCTGGACTGGACCTCCCATTTTAATTGCGATACGATGCAAAAACAGCTAATGTACTGTAGCCGTGGGTTAACGTTCCGCTTAATATATACATTCATGCAATGAGCCGTTCAGTATTAAAGAGGTGAGGCAGGACAGGGGCAGTGATTTATCTATGTACCTCTAGATGTCTCCCATAGAGACGGACAGATTGATCTGTAATATCAATTACCACAGCAGATGAATCATACATTTGAGCTAATGAGCCCTTGATATAAGGTTGTAAAAGTTTGTTTTTTAAAGTTGTATGTGGTTGTTTCGAAGCCTGAGGTATTCCGTGTGATGGTTGAATGGGCTCAGTATGAATCTGATCTGGAGTGTAAGAAGGCTGTGTAGATGGAGTTGCCCTGAGCTCTGACTGACCTTATTCTGTGTGTTCTTTAGACTGAAGGAGAGAACTAGGCACAGCTCAGACTGTGACAGCTTAGGGCTGCAAAGGAGCACATCATGCTTGAAGGCGGAGACAAGGTTGTGTGTACATTGTGGGCAACCCCCACCTCTCTCATCTCTCTGTCTCTCTCTCTCTCTCTCTCTCGCTCTCTCTCTCTCTACTTCCGCTTGTAGCTTTCTCTCTCTCCCCTTGTAGCGCCCTCTCTCTCTCTCTCCCCTTGTAGCGTCCTCTCTCTCTCCCCCCTTGTAGCACCCTCTCTCTCTCTCTCCCCTTGTAGCGCCCTCTCTCTCTCTCTCTCCCCTTGTAGCGCCCTCTCTCTCTCTCCCCTTGTAGCACTCTCTCTCTCTCCCCCTTGTAGCGCCCTCTCTCTCTCTCCCCTTGTAGCACCCTCTCTCTCTCTCCCCTTGTAGCGCCCTCTCTCTCTCTCCCCTTGTAGCGCCCTCTCTCTCTCCCCCTTGTAGCGCCCTCTCTCTCTCCCCCTTGTAGCGCCCTCTCTCTCTCCCCTTGTAGCGCCCTCTCTCTCTCCCCCTTGTAGGGCCCTCTCTCTCTCTCTCTCCCCTTGTAGCGCCCTCTCTCTCTCTCTCTCTCTCCCCTTGTAGCGCCCTCTCTCTCTCTCCCCTTGTAGCGCCCTCTCTCTCTCTCCCCTTATAGCTCTCTCTCTCTCTCTCTCTCTCATTCCCTCTCATCTATCTTTCCCTCTCATCTATCTTTCTTCAGCAATAGTAAACAGGTCCCATGGGACTCCCTCCTTTGTGCCTTTGTATTTTCCTGGTAGTCCTCATAGCCCTGACAGAATAATTGGGCTAAAGCTTAACACACCCTGGGAAACCATAACACTAGTCAGTCACAACACCAGAGATACTACTGTATCTGCTGGCTCTCAATGGTCAGACCCAATCATACTGCTGTATGCCAGGCTAGGGTAACAATATCGGGGAGACCCATCTGTAGTGATGGGTGTGTCAGTAATGAGTGCTGACACCCTCCCCAGCCCTCTGAACCAAACAGCAGAACAAAGGCTGACTGCCCCACACTACATGTGGAGAATTGGAAGGAGAGTACAGAGGCACAGCCAGCCAGGGCAGGGCCCTTGGCGCTGGATCGTGGTCTCCCTCTGTTTAATTAGTGTGCATGGAGAGAATGAGAGTCACATGGTCCTGTCTTGGCTCTTCTCAGACCTGAGGCGATACTGCCCTCCACAGCCCGACCCTCAAAATGAGTCTGGAGAAATGGCCGCCCAGCAAGACACAACCACACTTTCTACTTGAAGCTAGAACTAAAGGACTACATGAATACTATATAAATCAGAGAACCACAAAGTGGGCCGAGATTGACTGTTGTGGCCTTCCGCTTGTATGTTGATTCTGAGTATTTGTTCTTTATTGGCGCCGACAGAGATGGCCGCCTCGCTTCGCGTTCCTAGGAAACTATGCAGTTTTTTGTTTTTTTTACGTGTTATTTCTTACATTAGTACCCCAGGTCATCTTAGGTTTCATTACATACAGACGAGAAGAACTACTGAATATAAGATCAGCGTCAACTCACCATCAGTACGACCAAGAATATGTTTTTCGCGACGCGGATCCTGTGTTCTGCCTTACAAACAGGACAACGGAATGGATCCCATGCAGCGACCCAAAAAAACGACTCCGAAAAAGAGGGAAACGGGCACACCGTGCACCACTCCCTAGCATTCTTCTTGCCAATGTCCAGTCTCTTGACAACAAGGTTGATGAAATCCGAGCAAGGGTAGCATTCCAGAGGGACATCAGAGACTGTAACGTTCTTTGCTTCACGGAAACATGGCTCACTGGAGAGACACTATCCGAGGCGGTGCAGCCAACGGGTTTCTCCACGCATCGCGCCGACAGAAACAAACATCTTTCTGGTAAGAAGAGGGGCGGGGGCGTATGCCTTATGGCTAACGAGACATGGTGTGATGAAAGAAACATACAGGAACTCAAATCCTTCTGTTCACCTGATTTAGAATTCCTCACAATCAAATGTAGACGGCATTATCTACCAAGAGAATTCTCTTCGATTATAATCACAGCCGTATATATCCCCCCCCAAGCAGACACATCGATGGCTCTGAACAAACTTTATTTAACTCTTTGCAAACTGGAAACCATTTATCCGGAGGCTGCATTCATTGTAGCTGGGGATTTTAACAAGGCTAATCTGAAAACAAGACTCCCGAAATTTTATCAGCATATCGATTGCGCAACCAGGGGTGGAAAAACCTTGGATCATTGTTACTCTAACTTCCGCGACGCATATAAGGCCCTGCCCCGCCCCCTTTTCGGAAAAGCTGACCACGACTCCATTTTGTTGATCCCTGCCTACAGACAGAAACTAAAACAAGAGGCTCCCACGCTGAGGTCTGTCCAACGCTGGTCCGACCAAGCTGACTCCACACTCCAAGACTGCTTCCATCACGTGGACTGGGATATGTTTCGTATTGCGTCAGATAACAATATTGACGAATACGCTGATTCGGTGTGCGAGTTCATTAGAACGTGCGTTGAAGATGTCGTTCCCATAGCAACGATTAAAACATTCCCTAACCAGAAACCGTGGATTGATGGCAGCATTCGCGTGAAACTGAAAGCGCGAACCACTGCTTTTAATCAGGGCAAGGTGTCTGGTAACATGACCGAATACAAACAGTGCAGCTATTCCCTCCGCAAGGCTATCAAACAAGCTTAGCGTCAGTACAGAGACAAAGTAGAATCTCAATTCAACGGCTCAGACACAAAAGGCATGTGGCAGGGTCTACAGTCAATCACGGACTACAGGAAGAAATCCAGCCCAGTCACGGACCAGGATGTCTTGCTCCCATGCAGACTAAATAACTTTTTTGCCCGCTTTGAGGACAATACAGTGCCACTGACACGGCCTGCAACGAAAACATGCGGTCTCTCCTTCACTGCAGCCGAGGTGAGTAAGACATTTAAACGTGTTAACCCTCGCAAGGCTGCAGGCCCAGACGGCATGCCCAGCCGCGCCCTCAGGGCATGCGCAGACCAGCTGGCCGGTGTGTTTACGGACATATTCAATCAATCCCTATACCAGTCTGCTGTTCCCACATGCTTCAAGAGGGCCACCATTGTTCCTGTTCCCAAGAAAGCTAAGGTAACTGAGCTAAACGACTACCGCCCCGTAGCACTCACTTCCGTCATCATGAAGTGCTTTGAGAGACTAGTCAAGGACCATATCACCTCCACCCTACCTGACACCCTAGACCCACTCCAGTTTGCTTACCGCCCAAATAGGTCCACAGACGATGCAATCTCAACCACACTGCACACGGCCCTAACCCATCTGGACAAGAGGAATACCTATGTGAGAATGCTGTTCATCGACTACAGCTCGGCATTCAACACTATAGTACCCTCCAAGCTCGTCATCAAGCTCGAGACCCTGGGTCTCGACCCCGCCCTGAGCAACTGGGTACTGGACTTCCTGACGGGCCGCCCCCAGGTGTTGAGGGTAGGCAACAACATCTCCTCCCCGCTGATCCTCAATACTGGGGCCCCACAAGGGTGCGTTCTGAGCCCTCTCCTGTACTCCCTGTTCACCCACGACTGCGTGGCCACGCACGCCTCCAACTCAATCATCAAGTTTGCGGACGACACAACAGTGGTAGGCTTGATTACCAACAACGACGAGACGGCCTACAGGGAGGAGGTGAGGGCCCTCGGAGTGTGGTGTCAGGAAAATAACCTCACACTCAACATCAACAAAACTAAGGAGATGATTGTGGACTTCAGGAAACAGCAGAGGGAACACCCCCCTATCCACATCGATGGAACAGTAGTGGAGAGGGTAGCAAGTTTTAAGTTCCTCGGCATGCACATCACAGACAAACTGAATTGGTCCACTCACACAGACAGCATCGTGAAGAAGGCGCAGCAGCGCCTCTTCAACCTCAGGAGGCTGAAGAAATTCGGCTTGTCACCAAAAGCACTCACAAACTTCTACAGATGCACAATCGAGAGCATCCTGGCGGGCTGTATCACCGCCTGGTACGGCAACTGCTCCGCCCTCAACCGTAAGGCTCTCCAGAGGGTAGTGAGGTCTGCACAACGCATCACCGGGGCAAACTACCTGCCCTCCAGGACACCTACACCACCCGATGTTACAGGAAGGCCATAAAGATCATCAAGGACATCAACCACCCGAGCCACTGCCTGTTCACCCCGCTATCATCCAGAAGGCGAGGTCAGTACAGGTGCATCAAAGCTGGGACCGAGAGACTGAAAACAGCTTCTATCTCAAGGCCATCAGACTGTTAAACAGCCACCACTAACATTGAGTGGCTGCTGCCAACACACTGACACTGACTCAACTCCAGCCACTTTAATAATGGGAATTGATGGGAAATTATGTAAATATATCACTAGCCACTTTAAACAATGCTACCTTATATAATGTTACTTACCCTACATTATTCATCTCATATGCATACGTATATACTGTACTCTATATCATCGACTGCATCCTTATGTAATACATGTATCACTAGCCACTTTAACTATGCCACTTTGTTTACATACTCATCTCATATGTATATACTGTACTCGATACCATCTACTGTATCTTGCCTATGCTGCTCTGTACCATCACTCATTCATATATCCTTATGTACATATTCTTTATCCCCTTACACTGTGTATAAGACAGTAGTTTTGGAGTTGTTAGTTAGATTACTTGTTGGTTATTACTGCATTGTCGGAACTAGAAGCACAAGCATTTCGCTACACTCGCATTAACATCTGCTAACCATGTGTATGTGACAAATAAAATTTGATTTGATTTGACAAAATAGTCATATTGTGATGATCAGACATACAGGTAACTGCCAAAAGAAACTTAGTGTCTTAATAGAGCGTTTAGCCACCAAAACAGAGTTAATGCGACTTGTGTCTGGAACTCTATTGGAGGGCTGTGACACCATTCTTCCACGAGAAATTCCATCATTTGGCGTTTTGTTGATGGTGTTGGAAAACGCTGTCACAGGCAGTTCAATTGAGTTGAGATCTGGTGACTGAGATGCACAAACTCACCCTTTAAAACCCCTTTGAGACCCCTCCTTTAAAGCCACGGTAGCCAAAATAAGCATGATGGGATGTTTAATTGCTTAATTAACTCAGGAACCACATCTGTGTGGAAGCACCTGCTTTCAATCTACTTTGTATCCCTCATTTACTGAAGTGTTTCCTTTATTTTGGCAGTTACCTGGACATGTGTTATTGTGTTTCTGAGGAAGAGAGCGAGAGCTCTACTTAAGTGGTCTAAAAGCCTCAGGCTGAATCTACTCTTGGAACGAGGGGGACAAAGAGAGACAATGTTACCCTGTCTCTGTCCTACCTCGCTCTCTCCTCCCCTTTCCTCCTCTCTCCTTTCTCCTCTTCCTCCCTCGCTCTCCCTGTTTCTGTAGGTAATTTCACCCCTGGATGGAGCTTCTAATGGAACTGATTGGGCTTTCTGGTTGGCTTGGAGATTTCCTGCTGGGAGACTATTTATTTTATACATGTGCTTAACCCCAGCTGACTCCTGTTCTGTCTGTCTGGTCTGGCCCATAGAGACACAATGAGGCGTGGCTGTAGTACCAGTGGCCAAGGCCATCCTGCCACGCACACACACACACCCCCTCCACCCGGTCAGGGAAATCTAGATGGGAAATCTGACAGCCTGGGGACTAGCTTAGATCCCTTTAGCATTTTGAACACTCACTACATGTGCATATCTCTATGGGACATGTCCCCAAGCAAAAATGTGTTTATCTAGGTTGTGTGTGTCCCAAGTCATCACGCTCTTTGTGTGATTGATATCAGCTTGGATGCAGGGTGTGGGCATGCGTCCGTGCGTGCGTGGCAATACCTCCCCCTCACCCGTCATACCCCCTCCCCTGGCACCGTCCCTGTGGGATAGAGGTCTTGTAGCAGAGACCAGTCTGCTAATCTCCTCTGGTCCAGTGTTGAATGGTGACTGATGTTTGCTTATGGACAACTAAAGCCTGTGCCTTTGTGCGTCTGTTCTCTCAAGAGGCTAGCAACAGCGTGAAGGTTGGTTCTTCTGGCTATTGGTGTGTGCTCAGTGTGTGAGTAGTTTGGTGTGTTGGGACCCATAATGCCATTAAAGGACCAAGTCATTGGATTGTCAACCAGTCTATTAGCTGTTAGGATAGTAGTGTTCACTGATCAGAATACAGTGTTACCCTTGAGCAGAGTTGTGATGTCCTCATTGGTGGCACTGGTGTTGATTGCACAGCAAATGCTCCAGTTTTAAATAATCACTGACTGTGTTACATTTAACACTGGGCAGGTGTCTATACAGGTCCACACTTTTCAGTGTTAAATTAACACTGCTTAGTTCTGATGCTGTTACACTCTGTCAGTGTTAGGGAATTAACACTTTTAGGGTTATACAATAACCCTTAAATTATTTTTAACCATTACGCAAAGACGTCCATATCTCTTGACAAGGTCGCTCGTGTTGGATTAAGGACATGTGTTAGTGACAGAGACATGGTTGTTGAATTCATTCATTTTCAGTACTGTGGACTTCGCCAAGTGAGTTCCTACTGGAGGCGAATGTTATCATTCAAATTAATCTCTTTAGGACACTACATTAAATATCGTAAGGCCTGCTGTGTTAGGAACCTCCTGGTTTACAGGCCACATCAGGACTGCAAGTCACATTATGCTGGCTTGCAAAATCTGATAATGATGGGTGTGGTTTTGATGTGAAATGTTTACTCTCCACATAATAAAACTGACACAATCACACTCAACACTGGGGTTCTTTTATACCAGAGTGAATCAACACCAGAAATGTTACACCGAAAAATCAACACTAGATAACACTGGCCAATTTGCTCGGTGGAACTCAATGACAGGTCATCCTCAACTCACAACAATGCTTGGAATCTAAGTGTATCACTCAAACAGTATAACCATCCCCTCTGTTAGAAAATGGTTTATATTGTAAAGCTGCATCTCGTTTTATTTCTCTTCAACTCAGATATTTCCTCTTCTCGCTCTTTGTCTCTCAAAGACTTCTGTGTCTTTTGAAGGTCTGAAGAACAAACTCAGCCATTAAATTGAGCCCCCAGGCAATCACAACTCTCTACTGTCCTCTGGAGTTGATCACAGACCACGAGGCCTGAGGCCATTGTCTGAGAACATGAAGACATATTCTCATTGTTTGGCCACATGGTTTAGGTCTTAGTAATTAGAGCAAGGGGCTCCTTATTCCTATTAATGAACTCAGGTCAGGCTACTCTGTCCACACATCTCAATGGGGTGTGAGATATGTTATAACACCTGGAAATGAAGCTGGTCCAGGTTGTGACTGATGTTTCTCTCCCTTTGTTCTTTATTTCCACAGAGGTGGAGCAGATTGAGGCCATAGCTAAGTTTGACTATGTGGGACGCACCCCCCGGGAGCTGTCCTTTAAGAAGGGGGCGTCGCTGCTGCTGTACCACCGCGCCTCTGAGGACTGGTGGGAGGGCCGGCACAATGGCGTGGACGGACTGATCCCACATCAGTACATAGTGGTGCAGGACCTGTGAGTAACAACCATTCATAAACATGAACATCAGCGATGGATGAAGAGCAGTTTGACAATAAATCTGTCAAGACAGTAAATTATTCTGTCAGACAGGCAGGAAACAGTCAGTCAGTTAATCAGGTGTTTTATAAACCGGGGAGTAATTTCAAGTGGCAGGTGTATCAAAAGCTTTCTCTTGTGTTTTGATGTCATTAGCCACGCACCAATAACACTCATGGAAGATCCTTGACTGAAAATCACAAAGGCACAGATAAATCATTCAAATCATGCCTGATGTGTTAGCTCAAAGACACTTCACTGACAGTTGTACCTTTAGTGGTAACACATATTAATGAAATGTGGATTTGATGTCAGTCAATGAGGCAGAAGTAAAGATGCTAAAGAGAAGGCCAGAGCGTGCTTTAAGTTTACAACTCAAATGAATTAATTGAAAACACCCTCAGATAGTAATTCCCGGTATAAAAATACGCAATAATTTTAAAGATGAGCCACTTAGTATACAGTTGGAGCTTTCTTGTGAAACTGTTCTCCACTTTCTCCTCCCTCCTTAATCCTCCACCTCCTACCCCTCCCTCCTTCCTTTCTGCAGATGACTTTGTCAACCACTTTGAAAAAAAGGTTGATGATATCCACTCCTCATTCACTCAGCCTACTGAGTCCACTGATCCCACTCACACAGAACTACCCTACGCCTTGACCTCTTTCTCGTCTCTCTCTCCAGATGAAATCCTGCGACTAGTGATGTCCGGCCGCCCAACAACCTGCCCACTTGACCTCATCCCCTCTTCCCTTTTCCAGACAATCTCTGGAGACCTCCCATTCCTCTCTTCCTTCCTCAACTCATCCCTTTACAAATGGCTGCGTCCCTTGTGACTTCAAGATGGCCAGAGTTGCTCCCCTCAAGAAACTTGACCCCTCTGATGTCAAAAACGACAGACCAGTATCTCTTCTTTCTTTGCTTTCTAAAACACAGTCTGCTGTCTCTGACCAACTCTCTCGATATCGCTCTCAGAATGATCTTCTTGACCCTAATCAGTCAAGGCCTCAAGGTGGACACCGTAAACCATCAGATCCTCATCCAAACCCTTGAGACCCTTTCAGGCGTCTCACTTGACAAGTCGTGCCTACCTGGCAGGTCATTTTTACCAGGTGGCATGGAGAGGATCTGTGTCTGCACCACGTGCTCTCACTACTGATGTCCCCTCGGTAGTGCTGAGCGATTAACAGAAAATGTTGTTGACCAACGTCAGTTCAATTACTTTAATTGCATTTAGTTTCTCGAAATCAAAAAAATTCACTAGATAGACCAAGTCAATAACTAAGTGGGATGCTGAGCTGAAGGGAGTTTTCATTAAACAGATATTCAACCTAGTTCAGCGCAGAAACGTGGTAATTAACTACAATGACCATAATCAATTGTGCCTTTTTCTGTCTCGGACAGAGATGGATACACTTTTAAGCCTGTTACGTTAGGTTAGATAACCACAGACCGCATGAGAGAGGAGTGTACAGAACACCAATATGAGAGAGAGGGATAGAGACAGTTTGTGAAAGTATGCCTTATTTACTTTGAAGAACTAGTAAAAATGGTTTGTCAGACAGCTCTGCAGCATGCTAGCCTAGCTAAATATGATGACTGAAGACAGTACAGTATTGGGAGCATGAGATAAAGTTGGCTGGCTGGCTGCTACTGCCTGAGCAGAGAGAAGATGATGACTTTAAGGAATTAAAAATAATAGTCATAAAATATAAACAAAAGTAATATACACGACTTAAATATTGTTTTAGTTCATAGTAGTTTCCTACTTGTCTTTTGATGTCTACCCGATTTGGGCCTGATCAGAGACAGTGGAATATTTTCAATGTTTTGGCAATTTAATGTTCACTTTTTATGGCATTGGAATTTCCTTTTCATTATGCATTTAAAAAATATGCCGTACCTGTCAGAAGTTTGGACACACTTACTAATTCAAGGGTTTTTTCTTTATTGCTACTATTTGCTACATTGTAGAATAATAGTGAAGGCATCAAATCTATGAAATAACACATGGAATCATGTAGTAACCAAAAAAAGTAATAAACAAATCAAAATATATTTTATATTTGAGATTCTTCAAAGTAGCCACCCTTTTCCTTGATGACAGCTTTGCACATTCTTGGCATTCTCTCAACCAGCGGCATGAGGTAGTCACCTGGAATTGTTTTCCAATAGTCTTGACGGAGTTCCCACAAATGCTGGTAGCTTTTCCTTCACTCTGCGGTCCAACTCATCCCAAACCATCTCAATTGGGTTGAGGTCGGGTGATTGTGGAGGCCAGGTCATCTGATGCAGCACTCCATCCCTCTCCTTATTTGTCAAATAGCTCTTACACAGCCTAGAGGTGTGTTTTGGGTCATTGTCCTGTTAAAAAACAATTGATAGTCCCACTAATCGCAAACCAGACGGGATGGCGTATCGCTGCAGAATGCTGTGCTATCCATGCTGGTTAAGTGTGCCTTGAATTCTAAATCAATCACAGACAGTGTCACCAGCAAAGCACTCCCACACCATCACACCACCTCCTCCATGCTTTGTGTGGGACCCACATGTGCGGAGATCATCCGTTCACCTAATCTGCGTCTCAGAAAGACACAGCGGTTGGAAACAAAAATCTCAAATTTGGACTCATCAAACCAAAGGACAGATTTCCACTGGTGTAATGTCCATTGCTCGTGTTTCTTGGCCCAAGCAAGTCTCTTCTTATTGTTGGTTTTCTTTAGTAGTGGTTTCTTTGCAGTAATTTGACCATGAAGGCCTGATTCGTGAAGTCTCCTCCGAACAGTTGATGTTGAGATGTGTCTGTTACTTGAACTTATTTGGCTGCAATTTCTGAGGCTGGTAACTCTAATGAACTTATCCTCTACAGCAGAGGTAACTCTGGATCTTCCTTTTCTGTGGCGGTCCTCACGAGAGCCAGTTTCATCATAGTGCTTGATGGCTTTTGCAACTGTAATGTTTCATATTGACTGACCTTCATGTCTTAAAGTAATGATGGACTGTCGTTTCTCTTTGATTATTTGAGCTGTTCTTGCCACAATATGGACTTGGTCTTTTATCAAACAGGGCTATCTTCTGATACCACCCCTACCTTGTCACAACTCAACTGATTGGCTCAAATGCATTAAGAAGGAAAGAAATTCCACAAATTAACTTTTAACAAGGCACACCTGTTAATTGAAATGCATTCCTGGTGACTACCTCATGAAGCTGGTTGAGAGAATGCCAAGAGTGTGCAAAGCTGTCATCAAGGCAAAGGGCTACTTTGAAGAATCTCAAATATAAATATATTTTGATTTGTTCAACACTTTTTTGGTTACTACTTGATTCCATATGTTGTTATTTAATAGTTTTGCTGTCTTCACTATTATTCTACAATGTAGAAAACAGTAAAAATAAAGAAAAACCCTGAGTAGGTGTGTCCTAAGTTTGGACTGGTACTGTATATATATAAAAATATATACACACACAGTGGGGAGAACAAGTATTTGATACACTGCCGATTTTGCAGGTTTTCCTACTTACAAAGCATGTAGAGAGGTCTGTCATTTTTATCATAGGTACACTTCAACTGTGAGAGACGGAATCTAAAACAAAAATCCAGAAAATCACATTGTATGATTTTTAAGTTTATTAATTTGCATTTTATTGCATGACATAAGTATTTGATACATCAGAAAAGCAGAACTTAATATTTGGTACAGAAACCTTTGTTTACAATTACAGAGATCATACGTTTCCTGTAGTTCTTGACCAGGTTTGCACACACTGCAGCAGGGATTTTGGCCCACTCCTCCATACAGACCTTCTCCAGATCCTTCAGGTTTCGGGGCTGTCGCTGGGCAATACGGACTTTCAGCTCCCTCCAAAGATGTTCTATTGGGTTCAGGTCTGGAGACTGGCTTGGCCACTCCAGGACCTTGAGATGCTTCTTACGGAGCCACTCCTTAGTTGCCCTGGCTGTGTGTTTCGGGTCGTTGTCATGCTGGAAGACCCAGCCACGACCCATCTTCAATGCTCTTACTGAGGGAAGGAGGTTGTTGGCCAAGATCTCGCGATACATGGCCCCATCCATCCTCCCCTCAATACGGTGCAGTCGTCCTGTCCCCTTTGCAGAAAAGCATCCCCAAAGAATGATGTTTCCACCTCCATGCTTCACGGTTGGGATGGTATTCTTGGGGTTGTACTCATCCTTCTTTTTCCTCCAAACATGGCAGGTGGAGTTTAGACCAGAAAGCTCTATTTTTGTCTCATCAGACCACATGACCTTCTCCCATTACTCCTCTGGGTCATCCAGATGGTCATTGGCAAACTTCAGACGGGCCTGGACATGCGCTGGCTTGAGCAGGGGGACCTTGCGTGCACTGCAGGATTTTAATCCATGACGGTGTAGTGTGTTACTAATGGTTTTCTTTGAGACTGTGGTCCCAGCTCTCTTCAGGTCATTGACCAGGTCCTGCCGTGTAGTTCTGGGCTGATCCCTCACCTTCCTCATGATCATTGATGCCCCACGAGGTGAGATCTTCATGGAGCCCCAGACCGAGGGTGATTGACCGTCATCTTGAACTTCTTCCATTTTCTAATAATTGCGCCAACAGTTGTTGCCTTCTCACCAAGATGCTTGCCTATTGTCCTGTAGCCCATCCCAGCCTTTTGCAGGTCTACAATTGTACCCCGAATGTCCTTACACAGCTCTCTGGTCTTGGCCATTGTGGAGAGGTTGGAGTCTGTTTGATTGAGTGTGTGGATAGGTGTATTTTATACAGGTAACGAGTTATATATATATATATATATATTGAAATTGAAAACCGTGATTATTTTGTAATAATCTAACCGAAATTACCTCAAAAAGCACTAATCGCTCAGCACTACCCCCAGGGCTCAGTTCTAGGCCCTCTCCTCTTTTCTCTGTACACCAAGTTTCTGCTCTGTCATATCCTCACATGGCCTTCCTATCATTGCTATGTGGATGACACTCAACTACTCTTCTCCTTACCCTCTTCTGACACCCAGGTGGCGACACGCATCTCTGCGTGCCTGGCAAACATCTCAGCTTGGATTTCGGCCCACCACCTCAAGTTCAGCCTCGACAAAACAGAACTGGTCTTTCTCTCGGGGAAGGCCTGTCCACTCCAAGACCTCTCCATCACAGTTGACAACTCCACGGTGTCCCCCTTCCAGAGTGCAAAGGACCTTGGCATGACCCTGGACACCCTGTCGTTCTTTGCAAACATCAAAGCAGTGACTCGCAGCTGCAGGCTCATAATCTAGGCACTTGTCATCTCCCATCTAGACCAGTAGTTCTCAAACTGTGGGGTGGTCGGCAAGGGTGGGGTCTTTAAAAATATATATATATTTATGAACTCAGTCCGGCTGTAAACTTACTCTTGAAAGTTGTAATAGCAGAATGCACAAGATGCAATTTCCAAATTGGGTAGTGAATCATCAGTTCCTCTTGTCATGTTAGTCATTGCATACCTTACATTTTTTATTTTTTTTTTTTTTTTTTACCTTTATTTAACTAGGCAAGTCAGTTAAGAACAGATTCTTATTTTCAATGACGGCCTAGGAACAGTGGGTTAACTGCCTGTTCAGGGGCAGAACGACAGATTTGTACCTTGTCAGCTCGGGGGTTTGAACTTGCAACTTTCTGGTTACTAGTCCAACGCTCTAACCACTAGGCTACCCTGCCGCTGACCAGAGCGAGCGTGCAATCTCGCGCATGTTGATTTTGTCCACCTACACCAGACGCGATAAGGATACGCAGGTTGAAATATCAAAACAAACTCTGAACTAACTATATTAATTTAGGGTCTGGTGGAAAAGCATGAAACATTTATGGCACTTTAGTTAGCTAACTTGCTGTTGCTAGCTAATTTCTCCTGGGATATTAACATTAGGTTGTTATTTGACCTGAAATGCAAAACAATTAATCCACAGATAAAAGTGTAAACCAAGTTTGTTTCTAGTAATCTCCTCTTTCAGGCTTCTTCTTCGGACTTTATATGGCAGTTGGCAACCAACTCAGTTTCAATCTTTCCATCACACACGTGGGTACATGCTCCTAAAAACCAATCAGGAGATGGGAGAGATGGGACTTGTAGCTCGTCATGCGTCACAAATTGAACCAAGTTTTATTTTAGCACCTGCTATGTAGACGCGCACAAGCAGTGTGGGTGCAATGATTGAATAACATGTATGTGTACATTTATTTTGCAATATTCTCACGCACGCGATGTACATTTAAAAAGAAAAGTATGGATATTGTTGTAATTTGTTTGCCACTCAAATATTTACATTTACATTTACATTTAAGTCATTTAGCAGACGCTCTTATCCAGAGCGACTTACAAATTGGTGCGTTCACCTTAAGACATCCAGTGGAACAGCCACTTTACAATAGTGCATCTAAATCTTTTAAGGGGGTGAGAAGGATTACTTTATCCTATCCTAGGTATTCCTGAAAGAGGTGGGGTTTCAGGTGTCTCCGGAAGGTGGTGATTGACTCCGCTGTCCTGGCGTCGTGAGGGAGTTTGTTCCACCATTGGGGGGCCAGAGCAGCGAACAGTTTTGACTGGGCTGCGTGGGAACTGTACTTCCTCAGTGGTAGGGAGGCGAGCAGGCCAGAGGTGGATGAACGCAGTGCCCTTGTTTGGGTGTAGGGCCTGATCAGAGCCTGGAGGTACTGAGGTGCCGTTCCCCTCACAGCTCCGTAGGCAAGCACCATGGTCTTGTAGCGGATGCGAGCTTCAACTGGAAGCCAAATATCACATGAATACACATTATACATGGCAATATGTATAGAATTGCAAGAAAATGTGCTTTAAAACTGCCAAATGTTCTTTGCACCCCATGACAAAATGTGTAGAATTGCAGGAAATACACTTTATACCTGCAGAATTCTCTCCATCAATAAGAGGGGTGTGAACAGTTTGTGTCATGAACAGTGCTTATGCCCATAGAAATAGACGTGGCGCGTGCATGCAGGGGGGGTGCGGGATGTTCCCCAATGCTGGAAGGGGGGCCCTGAGAGAAAACATTTGGGAACCCCTGGTTTAGACTACTACAACGCTCTGTTCGCTGGGCTCCCCTCTTGTACCATCAAACTCTGCAGCCCATGTCACCCCACTCCTCCGCACACTGCACTGGCTTCCAGTTGAAGCTCACATCGTCTTCAAGACCCTGGTGCTTGCTTATAGAGCAGCAAGAGGAACTGCCCCTCCATACCTTCAGGCTATTCTCAAATCCTACATCCCAACCCGAGCACTCTGTTCCGCCACCTCTTGTCTCTTGGCCCTTCCACTCCTACGGGAGGGCAGTTCCCGCTCAGCCCAGTCAAAGCTCTTTTCTGTCTTGGTTAAATAACCCTTGCGGTGTCCCCAAATAATCCCAAATAATAATAATAATAATACTTATAATGCTGATAATAATAAAAAGAAAGGCACTTGTCTTTTCCTACTAGCACTGACTTTGCTGATGGAAAATTACCTTTATACGATTCTTATGTGTTGTTGTCTCACCTAGCTATCTTAAGATGAATGCACTAATTGTAAATCGCTCTGGATAGGAGCATCTGCTAAATGACTAAAATGTCTGAAATGACTAATCATTGCTGGTGTCTGTTTAATGAATCCATTTGGATGTTGAGTGGGCAGTAAGGCCAGAGTCTCATATTGCTACTTTTTGTGTTAGGAGGAATACATTGGAATGATCAATGTTCAAAAGGAGGGGCTCCAGAACTGTCTGGAACAGATAAACTGACTGCAGATTGAAACCCAGAGCCCTGTGTAAATATGGACCAATTAGTTTGAATAAACAGCAGTCCAAATAAGATCTCTACCAACTGTATGAATAATGTTCATTCTCTCGCTCTCCTCGCAGGGATGATGCGTTCTCGGATAATCTCAGTCAGAAGGCGGACAGCGAGGCGAGCAGTGGACCACTACTGGATGACAAGGCCTCATTCAAAAACGACGTTCCATCACCGTGTGAACACTCCCCCGACTCCAACTTTGGAGGAGTCATGGGGAGGTGGGTAACGACTGACAAGGACCACATATTGAAATGTAGCCCTTCTCGTTCTAGTCTCAATGTTTAACTGACTCTGGGTTACTTATATGCAGAAATATAAGATCAGTTTAAAACCTCTCCAAATGCTAATCTTAACCATTTATGGAGTAAATAGTCAATGTTTCAAACTGACCGTAGATCAGTGTCAAGGGCCAACCTAATCCTACTCTGTGTGACTGTGATGTCATCTCTCTCCTCAGGGTGCGGCTACCTTCTGACGGGGCCGCCACCCCTCGACGCCACAGTGGAGAGACCCACAGCCCTCCTCGGGGCACTGACACACCCCCGCGGGCCGCAGCCTGTCCCAGCAGCCCCCACAAGGTGGCAGTTAGCAGGAGCCGCATGGAAAGCCCAGAGAAGAGGCGCCTGGGAACATTTGGCAGCGCGGGCAGCATCAACTATGCTGACAGGAAAGCCTATCCTGAGGGCCACCCCCTGAGGCCTGTAGCAGGGGCCACACGCCACAGTAGCCTGGGGGACCACAAGTCACTGGGGGCTGAGACACTGGCAGAGGTATGGACCTTATTTCCTATCAGCCCCAGGTTCTAAAGTATTACCTCGGCCCAAAATAACTGCATAACCTCTTTTCCCCATGTCCTGTAGCCTTATCAGTCATAGAACTCAGACAATATGGAATATGGAATGGAATCAATAGTGGTGCGCAAGTGATACTTTGTGTGGCCTACGAAAACGATAGCTATTTGTCTTACCTTCCCGAAATATCACACAGCAGAGCCACTCAGAGAATATTAATTCCCTAGAGACCAGAGCGAAATGCTTTTCATGGCGATGCTGAAATGAAGTAAATTACACAGAGTACTAATGATCCTTCATATCGGCAGCACAAGCCCAGCGCTGGATACATGGAAAATGAATAGAGACACAGAGGCAGCTTTAGAAATGGCAGAGCTATGATCAGTGCAGCTAATGATAGTGGTCTCCTATCAGAGCCCTATTTCAGACTGAGCCCATGTTGATGACCCTGCACTGTCAGGGCCTGACTAAACCCAGTGTTTGATCTTTAATTATTCTCCACTCATCAATGAATCTGTTATTCAGACAGAGGGAGTGTGTGTGGGATTTAGAGAGGGAGTGTATGTGTCTGTGTGTGATTGTGATTGTGATTGTGACAGTGGTAATGAGTGTGCAGCCATTAAAGCAGGGATATTATTTTCTTCATTTGGTGCTGTTGGGCTGTGCTGTGTGAGGAGAGGGAACAGAGAGCGGCTACTAGAGAGGCTAGTTAGAGAGCCGCTGGTGTCTGGAAGAACAAAGCGAGATGTGAGGTCCTGCTGTACTGTCTGTGTGTGTGTGTGTGTCTGGGTGAAGCAGCCCCGACTTAGTGTAAATGTCAGAGAATGTCTGCAGGCTCCAAGAAAGACCTACAGTACCAGTCAAAAGTTTGGACCCACCTACTCATTCCAGGGTTTTTCTTTATTTTTACTGTTTTCTACATTGTAGAATAATAGTGAAGTCAGCAAAACTATGAAATAACAATATACGGAATCATGTAGTAACCAAAAAAGTGTTAAACAAATCAAAATATATTTTATATGTCAGATTCTTCAAAGTAGCCACCCTTTGCCTTGATGACAGCTTTGCACACTCTTGGCATTCTCTCAACCAGCTTCATGAGGTGGTCAACTGGAATGCATTTCAATTAACAGGCGTGCCTTGTTAAAAGATCATTTGTGGATTTTTTTCCCTTCTTAATGCGTTTGAGCCAATCATTTATGTTGTGACAAGGTAGGGGTGGAAGATAGAAGATAGCCCTGTTTGGTAAAAGACCAAGTCCATATTATGGCTTGCCAACAGCTCAAATAAGTAAAAAGAAACGACAGTCCATCATTACTTTAAGACATGAAGGTCATTCAAATTGGAAAATTTCAAGATCTTTGAAAGTTTCTTCAAGTGCAGTCGCATAAACCATCAAGAGTTATGATGAAACTGGCTCTCATGAGGACCGCCACAGGAAAGGAAGACCCAAATAATTGCTATTTTCAACCATACAATGACCCAAAAATACACCTCCAGTCTGTGTAAGGGCTATTTGACCAAGAAGGAGAGTGATGGAGTGCTGCATCAGATGACCTGGCCTCCACAATCACCCGACCCCAACCCAATTGAGATGGTTTGGGATAAGTTGGACCGCAGGGTGAAGGAAAAGCATCCAACAAGTACTCAGCATATGTGGGAACTCCTTCAAGACCGTTGGAAAAACACTCCAGGTGAAGCTGGTTGAGAGAATGCCAAGAGTGTGCAAAGCTGTCCTCAAGGCAAAGCATGGCTACTTTGAAGAATCTAAAATATATTTTGATTGGTTTAACACTTTTTTGGTTACTACATGATTCCATATGTGTTATTTCATAGTTTTGATGTCTTTACTATTATTCTACAATGTAGAAAATAGCAAAAATGATGAGTAGGTGTTTCCAAACTTTTGTCTGGTACTGTACATCACGAGAATGGAGCTGAATTCAGAAAGAAAACACCACATGTACGTTTGACCATTTATTCGAAAAGATAACAATGCATGTCTTGGCGTTAGGGCTCTGTTCCTTAAGGTTAGCTCACGATATTCTATATCAAATACCCCAAAGTCGGAAACACACAGCCCATGCAGGTAGAGGCTGGGGTGGTGGTGGGATATCAAAAACAGCAAGCATAGGGAGTAACAGCTAGTTACAGCAGCAATGCAGCAAGACACACCAACGCATGCGAGCGCGTGACATCTGGTATTGAGGAAGCATGTGTAAAACTGGTCGACTTAAATGGACCGCGTGCAATTAAAGTATGAATCCAGTTAGTGCAAAATCTGCTAATGCAATCAGCTGATGCCACCACACTCGACTTTCCCTTCTGAACTGGCTATGCTTTATTAAAAATATAATATTTTCTGTGTGTTTTGTGTATGTCAGGACATAAAGAAGACCATGACCACGGCCCTACATGAGCTGCGTGAACTGGAGCGCCAGAACACGGCCAAGCAGGCTCCAGACGTGGTGCTGGACACCCTGGACACCACCATGAAGAACCCTGTGAACTCAGAGCCTGGCAGCCCCCTCCACACCATCATGATCCGCGACCCAGACGCCGCCATGCGCCGCAGCAGCAGTTCCACCTCTGAGATGATGAGCACCTTTAAGCCCACCCTGTCAGCCCGTCTGGCCGGAGCCCAGCTGCGCCCCCCGCCCATGAGGCCCGTCCGCCCGCCCCCCACCGGGCACCGCTCCTCCAGCTCCAGTTCCTCTGGGGTGGGAAGCCCTGCTGTCACGCCCACCGAGAAGATCTTCCCCAACAGCACTGCCACGGCTAGCTCTGCAGCCGGGGACAAGTCCGGCACCATGTAGCTCTGAGGGAGAATTAGGGTTGTCATGTTGCAACTGTTTGACACAGAGGAAAGCCGATAGAAATGGGATGATGCGTTGTTGATGTGTTGTTCTCTGAGAACAGTTTGGGATGTTTCCTTCCTCATTTTGGGTTTGACTTTATTTCTTGAATTCAGGAAGCTCCTGGAGTGAGCCTGAGTTGCCATGGTGATGGCAGGCAGAGAAGCTGTAGGGCTTTGCCTATCAACACAACTCTCTGTGAAGCTTGATTTAAAACCAGATGTGAAAATAATGAATAAAATCACCTCTAAGTAAAACGTATTTTTTTATTTTTCGTTTTTTACCTCAAAATTAGAAGTATGTGGCCAGGTCCGGCTTTTTAGTGATTCATTGACTGCAAAAACGTGAAGAAGTACTTGTGGAATTTTCGCATTGGTTTTCATCCTGCACTGGTTGTCCAGATGATGTCTCATCCCTTGCTGGTGGATTGGACACTCACCAATAAGATGTCTCATCCCTTTCTCTCTGGATTGGACACTGTCTACCAGCCTGTGTCTAAGAGACTGCAACCAAGATGGTCACCGGCCTTTTGGCTGTAAATAGAGACTTACTTGAAGTTGTTATGCCTTTTTGTTTGTACTGTAGTATAAGGGATGTTCAACAAAGTAACACCATAGCAACATTGTACGTATACGTATGCGTATATGAGATGCGGAAACTGAACCAATATACCAACTCAATGTAAGAAACCTAACCTGTGGTAAACATGTAGTTGAACTTGTATATAGTTTATGTATTTTTTATTTTTTATGGTATAAATGTTGTACAGGCCCAGACAGAACAAGCAAGGAGATGTGAATGGCATTGTCAAAAAACAAACAAACAAAAGAGTCAACCTGCAAACAAAGACAACACATCAAAGGTTTCTGCTTCCTTTGTGTTGTTTTCATCATTTTCTGCTTGAACACACGTACTCAACGCAGCACTGATGGTTGTGTTAAGAATATGTGGTCATGGGGATGTCAACATCATACCACACATTGTATTTATGAGTGAAAATTCCATTTGCACTCACATGGATCCTCACATGGATCCTTCTCTCTATTATTCATATTTAAGACAGTAAAAGGAGTGTATTATACCATTATTTTGCCACAGTAAGGTTTGAACCCACTTTTATTTTGTAATACTGTGAGAATACTGTTGACCATGGCCCCTTACCCCATAGTCCCTCATTGTTCCAACAGCTCTAGAAAACTACACGGTAACCTGTGTGAAGTCAGTCCACAACCAGACTGACTGATTTTGGTTACCAGGCTGATGTTGGGTGTTCTAGTGGCCAGTCCTGAGCACTGTTTGGACTGAGCCTGACGCTTCTCTTAAGTTGGATGAGAGCTCACAGACTCGGTCCAAATCTGTCAGCCTCCATCCACTACAGTCCAACAGGCTTCCCCTGTGAGCCCTATGTGGCATGGATGGTGGAGATACCCATACAAAATAGGAACTCTGCCCATCTGACCCAAATACCCATACAACTTTGTGCCCATGAAAGCTCTTCGGACACACATTTGAGCAGATGTTCTTATCCAGAGCAATTAGGGTTAAGTGCCTTGCTCAAGGGCACATCAACAGATCTTTTCAACTAGTCGGCTCGGGATTTGATCCAGTGACCTTTCAGTTACCGGCCCGACTCTCTTAACCGCTAGGCTACCGGGCCGCCCAAATCAGATTTCATACTCTACACTTTGCCATCTTTAAAGCAACCTCTTGCCTGTTCGAGTCTGATTTATGTCATGCCTTTTAACATGCAAAATATGCTGGAAAGTACTGTTACAATATTCCTTTTAATCTAAAATGTGATACCTTACCTAGACAACTCCAGTGATGCTTGAGCAGTTAGCGGTAAATGTGGTGAAATAATAACAGCAGCACAGTGGTCTTACCTTCCTTACCTCTTCTCCCCGTGGGTATTAACATCCTGACTGTCATGTCCCGGTGTCTCATTCCACTTCTTGTTTTCAGTCCTTCAGCAAGGAAATGTGAGCACGTACTGGCCTATACTGTAGCTGCCATGTTGAATGATATCCTGTGCTGGCCCAAGCCCGCTCCTGTCACTCTGCTCAGTCATACAGTTGTGTGGTTGGACTGCCTTGTATACGGCATGCCCTGCTCTGCGTGTTTTACGCTGTACCATTCGACTCATACAATATGACACTTCAACAATGGCTGTTTGCGGAGTCTTTCCTCTGTGAAACACACCATTGACTTATAGCGTAGTCGTGGGGGTGGGCTATTATATCCTATTTGTCTAACCTTTTTGGAATATGAGAATACCTGTTGTCACTAACATGTAGCAGTATTGCGTGGGCAATGGAATTGAATTGTCAGCTAAGGTAGATTTTTAAAAAAATCTGATTTAGCAGCATGAATCTCAGGCTGTGATTCCATTATCAATCATATCAGCATCATTCAGTCATTGTTGTAATGTGTACAGATCTTGATTTCATACACAGTTTACTATGAGATACATACTTTCATTTGAAAAACGTGTCATCCCTGTCTGTAGTTTGGCAACCCTGCCTTCCTGTGTCCATTACACTGTCCCCTGGTTAGATTCTAGCCTACATGCAGGGCACACAGGGACATGGAAAGCAACCAAAGTTATACACTTACACCATCTGGTGGTCATATATGGTATTGCTTAAAGTACAAGTACCCTGGGGTTAATTGGTATGTGTGAACTCAGATGGACAGACCTTTCCAACAGGATAATAATGGGCAAAGAATTAGATGATGAAAACAAATGCATTTCAATTAATTCTGTGTATTTTATTAAAAATAAATAAGTAATACGGTTTTAATAAGAAAATCAATAAGAACATTAAATTAAGAGGGTGCTCTCTGTCGAGAGGAGCTGTCACCAACAACTAAATCATGTTTTTTTCCTTCAGGAATTACATAACATTTTTCTTAACCACATTTATCATCAGTAAAACTGAAGCGTACATTCAAGTAAATTTTTTCTCAAACATACATAAGCTATATTTTCAAAGATAAACATTTAAAGTCTGCGGTTTGCTTTATTTGCAAAGGTAAGATTAACATCTTTATGTACAACCAGACTGTTCACATTTAAATGATTTTTTAAAATGTGTATTTTGTTTATTTATACCTTTTGTCTTAAATGAGTATTTTTAAAGTGCCTTTTGTGCACATCATTCGTTTTTAATGAACTTGTTCAATTACTTTTTTAAACTATATGGTATGTTGTCAGTCATGTTTGGTATAAACTTTTATCATATTTTTCCCTTCAGTGTTACATCACACACATAATTTCATCTGAGGAATATGTGAAAACAAGAATGATGTAAATATGTACTGTACACTTTGCTATAGAGGAATTGCTACTCTTCAGATATCTACAAACAGAATGACTGAAATGTAGTATTTACTTGTAGAATGTATTACCTAATATGCTCTAGGTGATTCATGGAAGGGTAATAGATTTATGAAGAAGACTACTGTACACTCAACAATCATTTCATATTTTTTTCAGTTCCCTCTTATACTGATCATCCTCCTTCATAGCTCAAGCATCATTGCGTTGTTGTAGGCAACAGTGGAGTCTGTCAATATATCCTAGCTCCTCTACTTGCACGGTTTATAAGACACTTGGTGCACTCTCTTTCCTCTCTAAGCTCTATGTGATTTCTGGAATGTATGCTAAAAATAGGTCATGTCTTTTGTATGTTGGATAAGATAACAATGCTTACAAAGTGGCGTTCAGAGACCGGCTGAGTGGCTGAGTGCCTATATTGGTTAGTGTGAGTTGTTGTCATACTGTTTACCCTTTTTTCTCGCTCTCTCTCTCTCTTTAACACGTGTCTAGTGATGCTGTCTGTTCATGAGTGTCTGATTGGTTGAATCCCTTGTGATGTAATGGATGTTGAGAACCCTTATGTCCAAATAAAAACAAATGTTTCCCTCTAATGTTGACCTTTTCTGACTGTTTTATCCAGCAGGTCAAATTAATTAACTATACTAGCAAATAAAAACGCCCATACCTTGACTAATAGCCTTGTTGATCAATTACCTTGGTATCTGCAGACGTGCATGAATCTCTATGAATTGGTATGCTAATAGATGGGTAATACGTAACCAATTCTGCCATTTTTGGATATTGTACCATATCGATGCTCAGCTATCTTACAGTGTCTGTGTAAATAGACCAGCTAGCTCACCTCTGTACAGGGAGATCAAGCCCCAAACTTCTTATGACTGAGACTGCAGTTCCATCTGAGGCCACATGATGGAGAAACTACGGCACAAAACTACTGCTGTGCTACTTGCCGGAAATCCAGGGAGAGGCGATCTGAGTGTGGTAGAGTGCAGTGCAGACATGAGCTGTACAATTAGTTTACAATATGTGACTTTTGAGGTTGATTATTATGTGTTAAAATAAATATAAATATAAAGTTAGATCAGCAATATATCAGTCAACAACCAACCATTCACGCATGAAATGGAGAATTCAATTTGTTCCAGCCCAGAGCCTTTTAATCATCAGAGACAAGACAAAAGCCCTGTTTATACCTGGTTCAAACATGCATGCTTTGTCCTGATATTGTCCACATTCTGATTGTGCCCACATATTCAGACAGGTGTATATGATTAAAAGATGCATTGTGATCTGATTGTGATGTGATCTTCTTGACCACCTCTTGGAGGTAGTCAGGCACACAATGTGTAGACACATATGGATGGTGAAACCATCATTATCCTATTAAAAATCATTGACAGGTGGAACCATTTACTCATGGCGTCAATATGTGTCTTAAAATCTGTCAAATAATTTGCATACAGAGAGGGATCAGGAAATCTGGTCACAATGCAGACACATTGGACGGATATCGACACATTTTTATACCATGTGTAGACATATTTAAAAAAAAAAGTGAGGCACAATCAGAATGTGGACAAGGACAAAGGACGCATGTTAGCAGCAGGTATAAACAAGTCTTATCACACATTAAATTATGCTCACATATTAGAGCACTGAGGAAGTAACACTCTTTTTGCCCACATTAAAGCTGTGTTGTTGACTTTAGTTTGTATGCTTCTTTTTTTAGAGTTAACCTAGAGTCTATTGACACACCGGTGCATCAATCTAAGTAACATAATAAAGAAATCCCCATCAAAGTCCGTCAATTTAAGCAGGAGATTATATTTGTGCATGGGCTGTTTCTCAAACCACCGCTTCTGCCGATGTCGCTCTTCCGCACTGCAGTGGAAGGTGTCTTGAGATACATCTGTGTTTGTCAGATTATGAGACATCCCAAAAATCTGTCTCCTCACAAAAACATCTGTAGCGTCCCGACCAGTTTGGCCTAAAAAAGTAAATAACTCTAACCCTAATCCTATATGTAAAGAGGAGACTTTGGTGGTGTTCTCTGTTTTGCTCTACGACTCCCACACTTGTCATGGGACTCGTCTGAAGGTAACCGACACCATACACCCCCCACCCAAATGGGTTAAATATGTGTAAAAGAAGAATATATATAGGACACACACTTCAAAACTTTATTCCTTATGATTTCCTTTTGGACTGTCTTTTTTGCCATTATGAATGTTATTCAATGTGTTTCTACAGGCTATAATTATAAAGGCCAAATGCAATACTTTATTTATTATTATTTATCTTAAAATGGTCATACACTACATGACCAGGGGTATATTGACACCTGCTCATCAAACGTCTCATTCCTAAAATCATGGGCGTTAATATGGAGTTGGCCCCTCCTTTGCTGCTATAACAGTCTCCACTCTTCTCCAATCTTTCCACTAGATGTTGGAACATTGCTGCGGGGACTTCCATTCAGCCACAAGAGCATAAGTGAGGTCGGGCACCGATGTTGGGCAATTAGGCCTGACTTGCATCCGCCAAACCCAGATTTGTCTGTCGGACTGCCAGATGGTGAAGTGTGATTTATCACTCCAGAGAATGCGTTTCCACTGCTCCAAAGTGGTGGTGAGCTTTACACCACTCCAGCCGACACTTGGTATTGCGCATGGTGATCTTAGGCTTGCGTGCGGCTGCTCGGCCATTGAAACCCATTTCATTAAGCTTCCCGACGAACAGTTCTTGTGCTGAAGTTGCTTCCAGAGGCAGTTTAGAACTCGGTAGTGAATGTTGCAACCAAGGACAGATGATTTTTAAGCGCTACGGGCTTCAGCTCTCAGCATTCCCGTTCTGGCAGCTTGTGTGGCCTACCACATCGTGGCTGAGCCGTTGTTGCTCCTATACTTTTCCACTTAACAATAACAGCACTTACAGCACTGAAATTTGACGAACTGACTTGGAAAAGTGGCATTCTATGACGGTGCCACATTGAAAGTCACTGAGCTCTTCTGTAAGGCTATTCTACTGCCAATGTTTGTCTATGCGATTGCATGGCGGTGTGCTCAATTTTATACACCTGTCACAACAGGTGTGGCTGATTGCCGAATCCACTAATTTGAAGGGGTGTCCACATACTTTATGTATATATTGTACCATGGATCAGACTTTTAGAAGTTAAGTTCATAACAACCTTCTACTCATCACCATATTATAAATAGTTTGAAGTGAGTTGTTGCAGCTCTTTTTTAAAGTTATAATTCTGATCAGATTAGTCAGTTGGATGGCCATTGTTAGTCTTTATTGTTATATTCATCGTGTTCTGCCAGACTAGATTCCTAATTCATCTGTGTCACGTTCTGACCATCGTTCGTGTGTGTTTTCCTTGTTTTAGTGTTGGCCAGGACGTGAGCTGGGTGGGCATTCTATGTTGTGTGTCTGGTTTGTCTATTTCTATGTGTGGCCTGATATGGTTCTCAATCAGAGGCAGGTGTTAGTCATTGTCTCTGATTGGGAACCAAATTTAGGTAGCCTGTTTTGTGTTGGGTTTTGTGGGTGATTGTTCCTGTCTCTGTGTTTGCATCAGATAGGGCTGTTTAGGTTTTCACGGTTCTTGTTTTGTAGATTGTTCATGTGTAGTTGCTTTATTAAAGTACCATGAATAGAAACCACCCTGCGTTTTGGTCCGCCTCTCCTTCACCACAAGAAAACCGTTACAGAATCACCCACCACAACAGGACCAAGCGGCGTGGTAACGGGCAACAGCAGCAGCAGGAGAAGCGACAGGTGCAGCAGGAGCAACAGCAGCAGCAGCAAAGGCAGCAGCAGGAGCAGCAGCAGCAGGAGAGGCTGCACTATTTGGATAAATGGACTTGGGAGGAGATCCTTGACGGGAAAGGACCCTGGGCAGAGCCAGGGGAATATTGCCGCCCCAAAGCCGAGCTGGAGGCAGCGAAGGCAGAGAGGCGGCATTATGAGGAGCTAGCACGGCAGAGCGGCTGGAAGCCCGAGAGGTACCCCCAAAAATATATTGGGGAGGCACAGGGAGAGTGTGGCAGAGTCAGGAGCCAGACCTGAGCCAACTCCCCCAGTTTACCGTAAGGAGCCATGGATGTTATCGGAGCTATCGGCAAAGCTGAGGGCTGAGTCTGAGAGGGTTGAGGAGTTATTGGACGGATGGGAGCTGAGGAGACACTCGAGGAGGTGTTAATATAATTGGGGGAGTGTGAAGAGAGAGTGCAGTTGATTTGGCGTAGTATGCAAGGCATTCGCCCTGAGGTGTGTGTCCCCAGCCCGGTACCACCAGTGCCGGCACCCCGCACCAGGCTGTCTCTCCGTCCCATCAACACAGGTGCTCCCGCCGGTCCGGCGCTACCAGAGTTTCCGCCCCTCAGTCCAGAGGCGCCAGAGCCCCCCAGTCCAGAGGCGCCAGAGCTTCTCTGTCCAGCGCTGCCAGAGTCTCCCGCCTGTCCGGCGCTGCCAGAGCTCCCGCTCCTCAGTCCAGAGGCGCCGGAGCCCCTCAGTCCAGAGGCGCCGGAGCCCCTCAGTCCAGAGGCGCCGGAGCCCCTCAGTCCAGAGGCGCCGGAGCCCCTCAGTCCAGAGGCGCCAGAGCTTCTCTGTCCAGCGCGGCCAGAGCCTTCCTCCTCTACAGCGCAGCCGGGGTCTCCCGCCTGTCCGGCGCTGCCAGAGCTCCCGCCCCTCATTCCAGAGGCGCCAGAGCCCCTCATTCCAGAGGTGCCAGAGCTCCTCAGTCCAGCACTGCCAGAGCCTTCCTCTCCAGCGCCGCCTGAGCCACCCGTCTGCCCAGCGCCGTCTGAGCCGCCAGTCTGCCCAGCGCCGCCAGTGCCGCCAGTCTGCCCAGCGCCGCCAGTGCCGCCAGTCTGCCCAGCGCCGCCAGTGCCGCCAGTCTGCCCAGCGCCGCCAGTGCCGCCAGTCTGCCCAGCGCCGCCAGTGCCGCCAGTCTGCCCAGCGCCGCCAGTGCCGCCAGTCTGCCCAGCGCCGCCAGTGCCGCCAGTCTGCCCAGCGCCGCCAGTCAGCCAGGAGCCGCCAGTGCCGCCAGTCAGCCAGGAACCGCCAGGAGCCGCCAGTCAGCCAGGAGCCGCCAGTGCCGCCAGTCTGCCCGGAGCCGCCAGTCTGCCAGGATCCGCCAGTGCCGCCAGGATCCGCCAGTTTGCCAGGATCCGCCAGTCAGCCAGGATCCGCCAGAACTGCCAGTCAGCCAGGATCCGCCAGTCAGCCAGGATCTTCCAGATCCGCCATTCAGCCAGGACCCGCCATTCAGCCAGGACCCGCCATTCAGCCAGGACCCGCCATTCAGCCAGGACCCGCCATTCAGCCAGGACCCGCCATTCAGCCAGGACCCGCCATTCAGCCAGGATCCGCCATTCAGCCAGGAGTCAGCCACCAGCTGACCATCGTTCGTGTGTGTTTTCCTTGTTTTAGTGTTGGTCAGGACGTGAGCTGGGTGGGCATTCTATGTTGTGTGTCTGGTTTGTCTATTTCTATGTTTGGCCTGATATGGTTCTCAATCAGAGGCAGGTGTTAGTCATTGTCTCTGATTGGGAACCATATTTAGGTAGCCTGTTTTGTGTTGGGTTTTGTGGGTGATTGTTCCTGTCTCTGTGTTTGCAACAGATAGGGCTGTTTAGGTTTTCACGTTTCTCGTTTTGTAGATTGTTCATGTGTAGTTGCTTTATTAAAGTACCATGAATAGAAACCACGCTGCGTTTTGGTCCGCCTCTCCTTCACCACAAGAAAACCGTTACAATCTGACCATGTAGCTCGGAACCAATTAATTTTTATTAAATTAATTAAAAAAGGTACCAACAAACGCACAAATTATGTTTTAATATACTGAACAAAAATATTAACGCAACATGCAACAATTTACAGTTCAGTTCATATGAGGAAATATGGATTTCACATGACTGGAAATACAGATACTGTATGCATCTGTTGGTCACAGATACCTTAAAAAAATATGGGCCTCACAATCGGCCTCAGGATCTCGTCATGATATTTTTGGGCATTCACATTGCATTCAATAAAATGCAATTGTGTTCGTTGTCCAAAGCTTATGCCCGCCCTCCCTCCCGCCCATACCATAACCCCACCACCACTGTTCACAACGTTGACATGAGCAATCCGCTTACTCCCACACAACACCATACACGTGGTCTGCGGTTGTGAGGCCGGTTGGACGTACTACCAAATTCTCTAAAACGACATTGGAGGCGGCTTATAGTAGAGAAATGAACATTCAATTATCTGGCAACAGCGGCGGTGTACATTCCTGCAGTCAGCACGCCAATTGCACCCTCCCTCAAAACTTGAGACATCTGTGGCATTGTGTTGTGTGACAAAACATTTTAGAGTGGCCTTTTATTGTCCCCAGCACAAGTTGTACCTATGTAATGATCATGATGTTTACTCAGCTCATTGATATGCCACACTTGTCAGGTGGATGGATTATCTTGCCCAAGGGATGTAAACAAATTTGAACGCGACATTTGAGAAAAATACGTTTTTTGTGCATATGGAACATTTAAGGGATCTATTATTTCCACACATGGGACCAACACCTTATATGTTGCATTTATATTTTTGTTTAGTGTTTAGTGTAATTATACAAACTACTTTGATAGTACCAGTGCTTGTTGGGATGAGCGAGTTGAAAACCCAGTGGAAGTGACTGATAAGGTTCAAACTAGGTGTGGATTACTGTAAAGAATGGTTCAAAGCCTTGGGTTAGTAAGTAAAGTAAAGTAATCATTTCTCTCTCCAGAGATATTGGTGTTCACTGTGACAATTGTAGCATCAGGAGGATGCCGGGGAACCTGAAATCAAAATTCAACCCTTACAACTTAAAAGGGCTATATTCTATTCATATCACGGAAGTTCAGCTTTATAGCATGATTGAAATTTAAAGGCAATGTTCCCGTGTTAGCGAAGACACTGCATTTGTAGGCTCAATCAGAAATAACCTTTACATTTATATTACGCAATCTGTAACGCTTCATCGATACAGAATGAATAGAGCCCTTAAAGCGGCAATCAGCGGTTGAAACAATAACACATCATTTACCCCACCCATGTTTTGGTAAAAAGCTGAGGGCTGGAGCTGGGTTAATGTAACCACTCTCAAATGCACAGACAGAGCTACGGATGCAAGGACTGACCATCCATGACAGTGTTACTCACTATTTTTTGTACAGGGGCCACTTTGGGTTGAGACAATCATTCAGAGGGCCGCACACATCTTTCATTTGTTCTACTTTTTTTCCCAATATTATACATTATTAATGGAGAGCAAATTCAGAATAATAGAGCACATGCAATTGATTTTATGTACAGCACATCACAAATATATACATACATCCATCAAATAGGCTACATCTCATGTATAAGACCCATATTAAGGGTTACCTCTGTAGTTGGATGAGCGAAAATGTCCCTTCTGCTCCTTGACTGAATTTCTTCTAAACATATAGTCCGTTGTTGCTATCCTTGTGTGGCAAATCCAGGTGTGCATTGGTCAGTCTTTTTCTCTGTTTTTGTTTCCCAGTATTCATTGTTGAAAATGTTGCTTCACATGAATAAGGCTCTAGAAATGAGTAACACCTGATCGTAGTTCGGCTTGCAATGTGTCATTTGCCTGCAGCTCCATTATCTCACTCCCTATTCCAGCACTGTCAGGACACCGGGCTGTGATGACTGGGGTCAGAGATGACACTATCTCACTCTCTATTCCAGCACTGTCAGGACACCGGGCTGTGATGACTGGGGTCAGAGATGACACTATGTCACTCTCTATTCCAGCACTGTCAGGACACCGGGCTGTGATGACTGGGGTCAGAGATGACACTATCTCACTCTCTATTCCAGCACTGTCAGGACACCGGGCTGTGATGACTGGGGTCAGAGATGACACTATCTCACTCTCTATTCCAGCACTGTCAGGACACCGGGCTGTGATGACTGGGATCAGAGATGACACTATCTCACTCTCTATTCCAGCACTGTCAGGACAGAGATGCTAGGATGAGAGGGGGTCAGAGATGACACTATCTCACTCTCTATTCCAGCACTGTCAGGACACCGGGCTGTGATGACTGGGGTCAGAGATGACACTATCTCACTCTCTATTCCAGCACTGTCAGGACACCGGGCTGTGATGACTGGGGTCAGAGATGACACTATCTCACTCTCTATTCCAGCACTGTCAGGACACCGGGCTGTGATGACTGGGGTCAGAGATGACACTATCTCACTCTCTATTCCAGCACTGTCAGGACACCGGGCTGTGATGACTGGGATCAGAGATGACACTATCTCACTCTCTATTCCAGCACTGTCAGGACACCGGGCTGTGATGACTGGGGTCAGAGATGACACTATCTCACTCTCTATTCCAGCACTGTCAGGACACCGGGCTGTGATGACTGGGGTCAGAGATGACACTATCTCACTCTCTATTCCAGCACTGTCAGGACACCGGGCTGTGATGACTGGGGTCAGAGATGACACTATCTCACTCTCTATTCCAGCACTGTCAGGACACCGGGCTGTGATGACTGGGGTCAGAGATGACACTATCTCACTCTTTATTCCAGCACTGTCAGGACACCGGGCTGTGATGACTGGGGTCAGAGATGACACTATCTCACTCTATTCCAGCACGGTCAGGACACCGGGCTGTGATGACTGGGATCAGAGATGACACTATCTCACTCTCTATTCCAGCACTGTCAGGACACCGGGCTGTGATGACTGGGGTCAGAGACACTGGCACATGAAAGGGGTTCTCAATAAAGTTGAAAAAATCCTTGTACTCCATGATATCCTTGAATCTTGACTCAAACTCCAACTTCAACTCTTTCAACACACGCACAAATGCATCATAGCTAAAATGTTGAAGTATGTCTGGGTTGGATGTGGTGACTGCTCTGAGTTTTGGGAAATGAACAAATTCTCTGTCAGGTATGAACAGTGTGGTGTTTTTATTTTGAAATGCTGTGACCACACGTAGCATTTTGCCCGGAGCTTTAGCTTTCCCTTGGAGTTAGAGATTCACCGTGTTCAGGTGGCAGGTGATGTCAGTTAAAAAAGCCAGCTTTAATATCCAGTGTGGATCGTCCAGCTCTAGCTCCTGAGGGAGAGAGAGAAATCTTTCCAAAACTCTGCCATGAGACAGCCATCTCACCTCATTGTGAAATATCAGTAATCAGTTGCTTAGCGATGTCCTCACCGATGTCTTCTATGCGTCTTGTTATGGTCGAGTCCCTTAATTTTTAAAATTAAAAATAGCTTCCTTGTTTGTGAAATCAGCATACAATATTTAGGCTGAGGACAATTTAAAAAAAAGTTTTTTTGACAATCTCCGTGTCTGTGAAGGCCTTCTCATATCAATCTCATAGGTTGACCTCTGTCGTTTTCTCTGCAACAGTGCTGTACATCATTTGTTGTTGACCTTTGTGCTGTCCTTTGAGTTGCGCTATTTTGTTGTTTCTGAGGTTGCTTTGTGGCGGATATGTTTCGTCAATGTGGGCATGGTGTGACTGGAAATGTTGCTCTAAATTTGCTTGTTTGAAACAATTGACTGCCTGCTGGCAAATAAGACAAAGTGAGCTAGTCCCATCATGCAGTACAAAAAAAGACATGTCTGTCCATTTCACTTGGAACTTTCTGTGTTCTTGAATCAATCGTATCCTTCTCTTAGCCACGTTAGTTACGTTAGCTACGTTAGCAAGCTGCATTTCGCCGCCGCCATCTTCCTATTTTGTTGGATCTCCGGTGGTTGTTCGTTCATAGCTTTCACGTTGTTCTCCAGCTCTTCCCCCTCATTTTCAATAGATTTACGTTTATTCTTTACAATAAATTGATATATGTCGACCAGACTGAAACATGAGCTAGTAGCAAACTGATGTGTGTCAGTCCACGCAATGAGTATCACTGATCCATGATATAAAAATGATAATTTTAACCAGGTTTAGAGGCTATATAGTGTTTGTTTACATTTACTTTGTTTATACATTTTTTTGTAAAACAAGCCTTTATTTGGGTTCTGATGGGGTACGACAGTTGAACTAATCTCGTGAGACATTTATATTCTTAATAAATCAATGTGAGTGACTGGTTGCCGGGAAGTCAGGCGCAGAGGAGCAGAGATGGGTGATAACAGGAGAACTTTAATATACACCCTGGCCCAAAGGCACAGGCGAGGCAGCACAAAGCACAACCACGGTAACATGAACCGGATTAAACAAAACAAACAAACCTAGGTTTGAAACAAACCTAGCGCAAGCCAGCCTGTAGCGTAACACCCTACACAAAGAACAATTCCACACACAGACATGGGGGGAACAGAGGGTAATATACATTTAGTCTGATGAGGGAATGTGAACCAGGTATGTGGGAAAACAAGACAAAACAAATGGAAAATGAAAGGTGGAGCGGCGATGGCTAGAAAACCGGCGAGGTCGACCACTGAACGCCGCGCGAACAAGGAGAGGGACCGACTTCGGCGGAAGTCGTGACACAATTGGTACATATCATTCATTTATCAGTCCACAAATGGATATAGCAAATGCAGATTTCACCTTTACCTTCCCTTCCTGATCATTCCTGTAGGGCGACTGACATCCATTCACAAAACCCAATTAAGTAAGATCAAAACATGATATATTGTGTGCTAATTACCTCCTTAGTTGAGAGAGAGAAAGAAAGAGAGATCAAGGAGGAAGTAGCTTGTTATCAGACACAGTCCCATGGATGCAGCAGTCACAAACGCTTCTCAGCAGAGCCAAATTCAGTGTGAACCCCGACTGTATATGGGAAGAGAATGGCCCCACAGGCCTCCAGAGGGTAGAGGATGTTCAAAACGTTCAGATTGGTGGAAAGGGGACAAGTAAACTCAGGTCACAAATCATATTGAGATGGTTCCTGATACCCTCTCTTACTGTAGAGAGTAGAGACTATAGACAGAGGATTCGGGAGAGAATAGAGGGACATAACATCCCACATAATGTAGGAAAACATAACCATCAACCCCACCCGCATTAATATAATTGTGTAGGAAAGGCAAGGAGTACAAGTCAATAAATCAGAATAATTGGGAAGATAAGAAAGAGAGCGTACAATGAAACAGCTTACAGAGGGCACTGTTGATAAATCATGCAAAGCCCATTCTCCTGTCACACTGCATTTCTATCAAACTGTTTGTGGTCCCACACAAGAATACAAATAAAGCACATTCTCAGGGACATTTACTGTAGGTTTATCTCTGTTTTCCAAAGTCTTGTGTTTATACCCCTAAAAGGAACTGTGCGTGTTCTTTGCATTCTTTGAACAAGGTTTGCTTTATATTTGCTTTATACTCCTACTTTCTTCAAACTTTGTTAAAGACACAGTTTCAAGAATTTGCATGAAGGTGATATGGTTTTTGGAATACAGTTGAAGTCGGAAGTTTACATACACCTTAGCCAAATACATTTAAACTCAGTTTTTCACAATTCCTGACATTTAATCCTATAATTTTTTTCCTGTCTTAGGTCAGTTAGGATCACCACTTTATTTTAAGAATGTGAAAATGCCCGAATAATAGTAGAGATAATGATTTATTTAAACTTGTATTTCTTTCGTCACATACCCAGTGGGTCAGAAGTTTACATACACTCAATTAGTATTTGGTAGCATTGCCTTTAAATTGTTTAACTTGGGTCAAACATTTTAGGGAGCCTTCCATAAGCTTCCCACAATAAGTTGGATGAATTTTGGCCCCTTCCTCCTGACAAGAGCTAGTGTAACTGATTCAGGTTTGTAGGCCTCCTTGCTCGCACACGCTTTTTCAGATCTGCCCACACATTTTCTACAGGATTGAGGTCAAGGCTTTGTGATGGCCACTCCAATACCTTGACTTTGTTGTCCTTAAGCCATTTTGCCACAACTTCGGAAGTATGCGTGGAGTCATTGTCCATTTGGAAGACCCATTTGTGACCAAGCTTTAACTTCCTAACTGATGTCTTGAGCTGTTGCTTCAATATATCCACATAATTTTCCTCCCTCATGATGCCGTCTATTTTGTTAAGTGCACCAGTCCCTCCTGCAGCAAAGCACCCCACAACATGATGCTGCCACCCCCGTGCTTCACGGTTGGGATGGTGTTCTTCGGCTTGCAAGCCTCCCCCTTTTTCCTCCAAACATAACGATGGTCATTATGGCCAAACAGTTCTATTTTTGATTCATCAGACCAGTGGACATTTCTCCAAAAAGTACGATCTTTGTACCCATGTGCAGTTGCAAACCGTAGTCTGGCTTTTATATGGTGGTTTTGGTATGACGGCTGCGTGGTCCCATGGTGTTCATACTTGCGTACTATTGTTTGTAAAGTTGAACGTGGTACCTTCAGGCATTTGGAAATTGCGCCCAAGGATGAACCAGACTTGTGGGGTCTACAATATTTTTATGAGGTCTTGGCTGATTTCTTTTGATTTTCCCATGATGTCAAGCAAAGAGGAGCTGCGTTTGAAGGTAGGCCTTGAAATGCATCCACAGGTACGCCTCCAATTGAATCAAATGATGTCAAATTAGCCTAACAGAAGCTTCTAAAGCCATGACATCATTTTCAGGGATTTTCCAAGCTATTTAAGGCACAGTCAACTTAGTGTATGTAAACTTCTGACACACTGGAATTGTGATACAGTGAATTATAAGTGAAATAATCTGTCTGTAAACAATTGTTGGAAAAATTATCTGTGTAAAGGACAAAGTACAGGTCCTAACCGACTTGCCAAAACTATAGTTTATTAACAAGAAATGTATGGAGTGGTTGAAAAACAAGTTTTTAATGACTCCAACCTAAGTGTATGTAAACTTCCAACTTCAACTGTATCTATATGTAATCAGAATGTAATTGTACAATGTATTACAATGGGTCAAATATCTGTAAGTTTACTGTTAACAATGCCGACACTGGGGAACCTGGTCATTTTACTTATGGTATTGTTTTGGAAAAATTCTTACACAGGGACACTCAAAGTCAATCTTAAATTAATCATTGTTTATTATCAGCTCGCTGGAGAGGTTCCAACCAACTCAATGCACCATAGTACACATGTCAATCAGGAGCTCTCTCTGGGAAGACCCAGCAGTTGTCTTATACAGTATACGGCTATACACAGACTAGTTTTATTTGCATGATTTAGCATAATTCATTAACCATTACCATTTTATTCATGTGACCGACCAATACTGTTTCATAACATGTGACAGACCAACACCTCACAAGGCTTCTCTCTAAGCTGAGACCTCAAAACTAAGATATCTTTAGTTTGTTCTCAAAACAAGGTCTGGGTTTACTGCCAAATTGCGGCTACTGATAAGAGGAGGATTTGTTCAGTCAACCATTTGCATGAACACAGAAATTGGTTTATAGAACAGCATATTAATAGAACATGGAAAATAGTTATAAGAAAAGCACAAACATTAAAATTCCCATTACAGTATCTCAGTCTATAATGTTTTTGTCCTTTTCAGAGGAGCTCCGAATGGAACCTATTGGTTGTGTGGAAAAATGGCTTACTGTAGCATTTCCTCAAATTGAGGAGGTACATGTACTGTAGGGTTCGTGGTGACAGTTATGAGAACCGTTCCGAATAATGAGAGGGATCTGAATACTTTGTTTAAAGACTACAGACCTTCTGGAATGAGGAGAGATAAGATATCACTGGCTGACATCACTCACACTCAGGCACCTGCCTCCAGGTTCCTTGGGGTGTTTTGTCTTGGGTATGGAGTTGCATGTGCGTTAGACCAAATTTGTGACATCTCTAGACACAGAGAAAATTGGCAATGCTACTCAAAATTCCCTGGAACAATTGTATAGGGAAATGAAAGAATTGCGTGTTAGCTCTGCAAAACAGAGAGCCCTTGACTATCTTTTGGCAGGTCATGGGGGCACTTGTGTAATCATGGGTGATGAATGTGGTACTTTTGTCCCAGATCATTCTTCTAATGTGACTGATCTTGCCTAATAAATTGCCACTGTTGCTAAGAATAATTCTTGAAAACCATTTGGACATTTGCAAATTGCTTGGAATCCCTGTTTGGAAGTTTGGGATCCCAAATTGCCCAATGGGCTGCAGCATGTTTTTTTCGTTTAGTTGGCTTAATTGTGTTATTAACATGCTGTGAGGCGATCTATGCCTCTCTGGCTGGTAAGATTTCAGCAGCTATCATGTTTTCTGCTCCTCCAGAGTATGGTGAAACAAATGAGCTGCCAAATCTGGATGAGCTCCTATTTCCCCCTGTATAAACGGACAATGAGTAATGATTGAAGGTAACTTTCTCTCAACAAATTGAGTGTAAGGTCATCTAAACCCTTAATCTGTTTTCTATGATGTGGAACAATGAGCTGATGAGCCAGCACCAAACTTTTCAAGGTCTTTGTAGAATTGTTAAACAAGGGTTTTATGCAACTAAGTTTGACTGTGACATCTCCAGCTTGCTGACAATAAAGAGTGATTTTTTAAATATTGACTTTGAGTGTCCTGTGTAAGAATTTCCACAGCATTCCATTACTGGGTCTTGAGTTAGACTTGGGCATAAATCTCGCTTTTCTATCCCTGGAAAGGGGTCGGGGTTCCAGCTCTATTCCAGCACAGAGATTTCTAGGGATAATCATTATTCTTGGGATAATGGCTTCTATGATATTGGTCATTCCCCTAGGACTATTTTTGATGTGGCCTTTCCAGCACTGTGTGCTATTTCCTTTTCGCCTCCTCCTGTTGCTTCTGAAGAGAAAAAGAGGTTACTGTGTCCTCTGCCAGCTTCACACATGTATATTGAACAGACCCGGGATATCCAGTTATGTGACCATCTTTTTGTCTGTTTTACGAATCCAGCTCACGACAGGGCGCTCTCTAAGCAGCATCTCTCCCACTGGATTGTGGAGGCTCCCTGGCATATAGCAGCAAGGCTTACCTAGCAGTGTATGCACCCACTCCACCAGGGGTCTGACAGCATCTTGCCCGTTGTTTAAATGGTTGACTATATGAGATATTTGTTCTGCAGCGAGTTGGGCATCACTATACACGTTTGTGAGGTTTTATCCCTTGGATGTCACTGCTCCCAGTGTAGCCCACAGGGTGAGGGGGCTGTGCTCTGGCAAAGTGGGTGGGGTTATATCATGCCTGATCGGCCCTGTCGGGGGGCATCGTCAGACGGGGCCATAGTGCCCCCCCCACCTCAGCCTTCAGTATGGTCAGTCTGTTATATCTGGTGTCCTGTGTGAGTTTAAGTATGCTCACTCTAATTCTCTCTCTCTCCCCTCCCTTCCAGAACGACATATGCCCTAGGACCATGCCTCAGGACTACCGGGACTGATGACTCCTGGCTGTCCCCAGTCCACCTGGTCGTGCTGCTGCTCCAGTTTCAACTGTTCTATGGAACCTTGATCTGTTCACCAGATGTGCTGCCTTGTCCCGGACCTGATGTATTCGACTCTCTCTCTTTCTCTACCGCACCTGCTGTCTCGACCTCTGAATGCTCGGCTATGAAAAGCCAACTGACATTTACTCCTGAGGTTGCACCCTCTACAACCACTGTGATTATTATTTGACCCTGCTGGTCATTTATGAACGTTTGAACATCTTGAAGAAGAATCTGGCCTTAATGGCCATGTACTAATATAATCTCCACCCGGCACAGCCAGAAGAGGACTGACCACCCCTCAGAGACTGGTTCCTCTCTAGGTTTCTTCCTAGGCTCCTGCCTTTCTAGGGTGTATTTCCTGGCCACCTTGCTTCTACAGCTACATTGGTTGCTGTTTGGGGTTTTAGGCTAGGTTTCCGTATAGCACTTTGTGACATCTGCTGATTTAAAAAAGGCTATATAAATAAATGTTATTTGATTTGTTCTCTGTTGTGCTGAGCAGTGTTTTGCCGTGGTGTGCTGTGTGGTGTCGTGCTATTCTGTTCTGTTGTGTGGTGCTGTGTCATGTTGTGTGTTGTTCTGTGCTGTGTTGTGACAGTGGCAGATACGGCATGTGTAATCAGCCCACATTAATCCAGCCTGGCATATGGTTGTCTGGGCAGTGCCCTCCACACACTCACTCTCCAGATCAATACAGACAGCTGATACAGTCCCCTGAAATTAAAAATTAAAGATGTGTGTATTATCTCCTGCCTGGTTATTATAATGATGTTATTAACATTTAGACAAATGTGGCCTAGCGGTTAACAAGATGGACCTTTGATGTAGAGTCGTTGAGTAGCAATGATGCCAAGCTTTAGTGAGAGGGCTGAGGGTATCCAGAGGGACCAGGAGACAGGTTCTCTCATCAAAACTGTTAAACAGGTTTTGACCTAAGAGGTGTTACTCTAGTTACGGATATGCTAACATTTCTCCTTCCTCTATATATCTTTAAGCTTGATTTCTTATTTAATGTCCCTACTAGGAAATTATGTTGAAAACAAACTCAATTCACTATCTTTAGTCTGGGGATTATTTGTTGATATGGACGCTGCTGTATTTTCCCTCATGTTTATTGCTACTGCAGTAGTTTCTAGATAGCAGATAATCCAAGTGTTGGTGTAATGAAGCAGTGCAGGTAAACGAGGTCCCATTTTCTAATATAATAATCTCCTTACGTATGAGACAGTTTTCTCCCTGAGTGGACCCACCTAATATTGCAGAAATGTTCTCTATGTTTTTATTCAAGTAATGGATTGGGTTTGTGACATGAAAAACAAACATATATTAACACAGCCATATCAGTTGTTTTGTCCAGGGTTAATTTAGTGTAAAGATAATATTGCTTGAAAATGAAAGCACGCTGAGCAATAATCTACAAATACACCATTTCCCCCACTGAAGTACTTGCAGTTTAATTCCACAGTAAATTACCTTCCCTGCTAAGAAGAGAGAGCGTAGCCTTGCTTACGTAATACCCCCTGCTCGCACGCAAATAATAACAAAGCTTTTGGCTCCCTATTCTGATTATTCCTGGAAACACAAAGGGACAACTCCTCTGGAACATTGAGTTGTTTACTTGAGGGCAAGTGCTGGAATATTTTTGGAGTCTAGGAGATAGCATGCCTTTTAAGCTGTAAATACGATCTCAGCAAGCAGACAGCAGCTTCTGCAGGCTGGGGAAATGGCCAGCCGATGACTGCTAGAGTGTTTCTGTGGAGGGTACCGTGCTCCAAGGCTAGCCAGGCAACTTTGGACCACACCCTACACCTCATAACACCCTCCTAAATCAGTCTATCAATCTGGGCCAGTGGGTAATGGACTGACTAAGAGTGAAATACACTGGCAAGATGGCGCAGCAGGGGATAACATCCATCTTATGGACTATTTACCAATTCTACCATTTAAAGTGTTTTTTTACACTGATCTTAATTTTTTTCCTATGACAATAAAAATGTTCTGGACATCAGAACAGTGATCACTAAATTCAATTTAGATGAAAATGTCTACTTCAACGAGTCAGCAGCTCTGGACGTGCTGTTTACTCCGGATCGTGCCTTAATCCCTAGCACTTGAAAGAGTTTTTTTTTTTTTGTTAGGTTAGTGTAACGGCTTTCGTCGTCAGATGAGGAAGAGTAGTCGGACCAAGATGCAGCGTGGTACGTGTTCATGATTTTTATTTGACTGAGCACTAAAACACAAAACAACGCGAATAAATGAAACCGAAACAGTCCTGTGAGGTGCAGAAAACACTAAACAGAAAATAATTACCCACAAAACACAGGTGGGAAAAGGCTACCTAAGTAGAACCCTTTACAGAGATTGTTCTACATGGATCGCAAATGAGTTGTACCCGTAACCAAAAAAGGGTTATCCTATGAGGACAGCTGAAGAACCCTTTTGGAACCCTTTTCTCTAAGGATGTAGGCAACAACACATCTGCCACGATGGCCATCAACACGGGTGCCCCTCAGGCGTGTGTGCCTCGTCCTCTTCTGTACTCTCTGTTCACCCACAACTGCATGGCTGCGCACGACTCCAGCACCATCATCAAGTTTGCTGACCAAACGACGGTGGTAGGACTGATCACCGACGACAATGAGGCAGCCTATAGGGAGAAGGTCAGAGACCTGGCAGTGTGGTGCCAGGACAGCAACCTCTCCCTCAACGTCAGCAAGACAAAGGAGCTGATCATGGACTACAGGACACGGAGGGGAGAGCACACCTCTATCCACATCGATGGGAATGTAGTAGAGTGGGTCGAGAGCCTCAAGTTCCTCGGTGTCCACATCACTAAGGATTTAACATGGTCCACACCAATGTTTCCTAAAACAAAGCAAAATTCAAGTAGGCTACTGTGGCTATTTGATCCAAATGTAGGCCTACCAGAGATGTGTACAAAGGTACATGATTTGTGCTGTTGTAGGAAGCAGTCACTCCCCCATTGCTGACTTGAAATTATATATAACTGGGCTAATAACTCACTAACTAGCAAAGGATATGAACAAATGTGCACACGTGGCTACATGCAGCTCTTGCTCTGACCTCTAATGCTGTAAACACAGTCCAGTTCAAGGTAAATGGCACAGATCCATATATGGCAATTGTTTATTTGCATATAGGCCTACTACAGTTCTGATTGGTTATGACGCACCAGTCTCTGTAGAGTACGGGGTAGGTCGTGCTTGTCAATGCAATAGAATCCTACTCTGATGCGTTCTGCCTACAACAAAATCTCTTCCAAAATAAAAATATTTATCATCTCTTTTTCAACAGTGTCCTGGCCAAGATAGGCAGCACCAAGTCATTACACAATTACAGACAGACAACATGAAAAACTACAGGTAATCAAGTAAAACAAATCATAGAATTTACAAGAGTACAACAAAATCATAAACAGCTAATTAAAAACATTGACAGGTCAGGGAATCAGCCTCAAAAATGTTCATCAATGATTTAAAAACACCAAAAACACAAGTTCTTTCAGCCAATGGTGCAGAGTACATAAAAGCCCTTTTACCAAATACATTTGGAACAGTTAGCAGATTAGATTAGATTAGATTAAATCCTGCGAACGAAGAGAGTACCCACCACATTTCTGAACAATAAAAATGCTCAAATAAAATGGTAGTAAACCCAAAATGGCATTGTAAATAAAAGTATACCAGTGACTGAGTCTACGATTGACTAGAGAAGTTATTTATATAAATAGTCAATAAGAGGAGACCAAGTACAGAGCCCTGGGGCACACCATTACAGACAGACAATTTAACGGACATGAGCCCATCAAATTGAGTGCACTGAGTTATATCAGACAGATAGTTAGCAAACCATGCAACTGCATGCTCCAAAAGACCTATGCTCGACAATCTCTGCCTCAGTACAGCATGATCAACTGTATCAAAAGCCTTAGAGAGATTTTTTTTTTAAGAAAAAAAAGTGAGACAGTGCTGTTTTTTGTCAAGGGCTTCAGTGATATCATTTAAAACCTTCGTGGCTGCTGTAATTGTGCTATGCTTCTTCCTGAAGCCTGATTGGTACATTGATAAAATATAGTTAGTATATAAAAAATATTTTAGCTGTTCACTAACAAGGGTTTCAAGTATTTTTGCCAGGGATGACAGCTTTGAGATTGGCCTATAATTATTTCAAAGAGTTGGATGACCCCCTTTTAAAAGTGGTAGGAGAAATGCTGATTTCCAGATCTTTGGAATTTCATTACATTCCAGGGTTAGATTGAACAGATGTGTGAGTGGTTCAGCTATGAAATCAGCTGCCAGTTTTAAAAAGCAGGGATCAAGAAGATCAGGACCTGCAGGCTTTCTCTGATCTAAGGATTTCAGGGCTTTATGTACCCCCTGCACTGACAATGGCAAAAAGCTAAACGTTTGACCAGCTCTCACTGGTTCATCCACACAGGGTTGTACAGAGCCAGAGGATACTGAATCAAACAGCCTACCAGATGATACAAAGTGCTCATTGAAACAATTCAGCATTTCAGTTTTGTCATATACAGCAACAGAGTCCTTCAATACACATGATGGTAATTCATTAACATTACTGTTACCAGACAGACTTAATAGCCTTCCAAAACGTTCTAGGGTCATTCAAGTTATCAGTGGTAACAGACATAAAATATTCAGACATGGCCTTCATTTTTTATGTTTTATTAATAAATAAGAAAGTACTAACTATCCCAACTTTGGGATTTGCATAGGCTCTTAGTCAACCCATACACCTCCGTTAGCCTCATTGAAGCTACAAAACGTATCAACATGAAATCTTATTAAAATATGTTCACATACACCCCCAGGAAGAATATCACACCTTAAAAAAACAAAAAACAATTGAGCACTCGAGAATGCAAATAAGCCATTTGCCAGACACGGCCTGCCATTATTCACTTTGAACTGGACTGTGCGTTTACATACAGTAGCAATAGAGCGACTTTAGATCATTAGAAAGCATTCACCAAAAGCCACAAAATACAACTGAATGAATTTCTGCAAATATGTAAATACCACTGGAGTCCTCTTAGATTTCGGAACTTTACAGTCCTATTGCTCAAACAACCATGAACAGGTAGGCTATATCTCTGTTTCCGATGCACATCAACAAGATCAACAACTAAAGTTAACAAAAGTGAGATGAGCTAAAATCTAACGGGAGAACAGTAGATAAACCCTCTCAAACCTTTTCAGCTTACAGTTGACCATAAAAATTGCACTGATAAGCGATGGAAACTTGCCTGCCTGCCCACCCGTTTCATCAATGCCAAAAACATTAGATTGACAACTAAGAAATCCGTGGATAACAGTCATTCAACTTCAGCATTGCTACCTAGCTAGCAAAGTGATTCTCATTTCTTGCCGGCTAACAAAATGACACCTGCATCTCAAGCTGTAGCCACAAAAAAATAAGGTGGGAAAAAATCATCCACTCACCCATTCTCCCAATGACATGACATCCTCCCAGTAGCATCCTGCCTGTAAACACAGAGCTAACATTATGCTACGTGTTTTTAGCTTGCTAAATATATAGTTACATAAATAGAGAAGCTAGCCCATTAGCCCCATTATGACTGACTTGTGATCATTGCCCTTGCTAGTTTGATTGTGTTGACATTCCCAGCCTTCGTTAAATTTTGTCATTTTTTGTTCAAAATCTGGAGCAATTGAAACTGAAACAGTGCATCTTGAATGGCTGGAGAAAACAAACAATGTACCAGGTCAGCTGTGACTTACGACCTGGTAGCAATACGTGTTCGACGACTAACAAATGTATTGGTGAATTATATTAATCATGCATTGAACTACATCCATCTATTCGGCCAACAATGCCTTACTCCACGCCATGGAATTTTGAGTCAAATATAACCTATTTTTAAAGTTGGTTTTGTAGCATGACAATGGTATATTTTAGACTGATATTATAATTGTCTGTTTGTTGTATATCTGCAAAGTAATTAAAATGCTGTCAGTTTCACTTTAACATGACAATACAGCAGAACAGATTAACAGGAATGTACTCTAGGAATGTACTCTTAGCAGGGGCCATGCCTCGAGTCCAGGGTTCCGCCCTTTGCTACATTGAAACATGAAATGTTACTCCAGGAAACCCACAACTAACCAAAGGTACAAATATGAACCATTGACTAGCAATGGTTCCAATTGTTCCTTGAGGAATTATTCACTATTAAATCAGGGTAACTTCACTCAGGAGACCCTGGCAGGAACAGTACAGGACATTGGACTTTGTTCAAATGGTGGGATTCAAATTACAGTTTTGTCTGTGGGGGTAAACACTCTCCATCTGTCCTGTCAGGAACGGGAGGTTCTCTGTGCTGCTCCAGAACAGGCAGAGGATGTATGTATCCCTTGGCTGACCTCTGTGTGTGTGTGTGTGTGTGTGTGTGTGTGTGTGTGTGTGTGTGTGTGTGTGTGTGTGTGTGTGTGTGTGTGTGTGTGTGTGTGTGTGTGTGTGTGTGTGTGTGTGTGTGTGTGTGTGTGTGTGTGTGTGTGTGTGTGAGTGTATGTGCTTGCGTGGGTTTGTGTGTGAAAAGAACATTCAAGAGGAAGCTGCACTATAGGAAAAAGATCTCCACCGTGCCGCAGAGGACAAGCGGCAGCTACGCAAGAAGAGGCAACACCAGGAAGGCCCAACCACCAACCACACCCACCACTCACCCCTGTCCACACAGCACCAAACTATGTGGCTCCCACCTCGGGTCTCTACAGCCATTTGAAGACCCACAACTAGAAGATCGAATGGATGACAATCATACTCGACTCGGGTGATCGCTGATGGTGTGTGTGTGTGATGGTAATATGATTTCCCTCTACCCTGAGGAAGAACAACTCCTACATGTGATGATTATTGCTGGGTCATGCCAATTACATAGCAGTGTTGGGAAACACTGATCACTCACATACTGCACTTTTTTCATTTTTTTCACCTTTATTTAACGAGGTAGGCTAGTTGAGAAGAAGTTCTCATTTGCAACTGCGACCTGGCCAAGATAAAGCATAGCAGTGTGAACAGACAACACAGAGTTACACATGGAGTAAACAATTAACAAGTCAATAACACAGTAGAAAAAAAAGAGAGTCTATATACATTGTGTGCAAAAGGCATGAGGAGGTAGGCGAATAATTACAATTTTGCAGATTAACACTGGAGTGATAAATGATCAGATGGTCATGTACAGGTAGAGATATTGGTGTGCAAAAGAGCAAAAAAGTAAATAAATAAAAACAGTATGGGGATGAGGTAGGTAAAATTGGGTGGGCTATTTACCGATAGACGATGTACAGCTGCAGCGATCGGTTAGCTGCTCAGATAGCAGATGTTTGAAGTTGGTGAGGGAGATAAAAGTCTCCAACTTCAGCGATTTTTGCAATTCGTTCCAGTCACAGGCAGCAGAGAACTGGACCGAAAGGCGGCCAAATGAGGTGTTGGCTTTAGGGATGATCAGTGAGATACACCTGCTGGAGCGCGTGCTACGGGTGGGTGTTGCCATCGTGACCAGTGAACTGAGATAAGGCGGAGCTTTACCTAGCATGGACTTGTAGATGACCTGGAGCCAATGGGTCTGGCGACGAATATGTAGCGAGGGCCAGCCGACTAGAGCATACAAGTCGCAGTGGTGGGTAGTATAAGGTGCTTTAGTAACAAAACGGATGGAACGGTGATAAACTGCATCCAGTTTGCTGAGTAGAGTGTTGGAAGCTATTTTGTAGATGACATCGCCGAAGTCGAGGATCGGTAGGATAGTCAGTTTTACTAGGGTACGTTTGGCGGCGTGAGTGAAGGAGGCTTTGTTGTGGAATAGAAAGCCGACTCTAGATTTGATTTTAGATTGGAGATGTTTGATATGAGTCTGGAAGGAGAGTTTACAGTCTAGCCAGACACTTAGGTACTTATAGATGTCCACATATTCTAGGTCGGAACCATCCAGGGTGGTGATGCTAGTCGGGGGTGCCGGTGCAGGCAGCGAACGGTTGAAAAGCATGCATTCGTTTTACTAGCGTTTAAGAGCAGTTGGAGGCCACGGAAGGAGTGTTGTATGGCATTGAAGCTCGTTTGGAGGTTAGATAGCACAGTGTCCAAGGACGGGCCGGAAGTATACAGAATGGTGTCGTCTGCTTAGAGGTGGATCAGGGAATCGCCCGCAGCAAGAGCAACATCATTGATATATACAGAGAAAAGAGTCGGCCCGAGAATTTAACCCTGTGGCACCCCCATAGAGACTGCCAGAGGACCGGACAGCATGCCGTCCGATTTGACACACTGAACTCTGTCTGCAAAGTAGTTGGTGAACCAGGCAAGGCAGTCATCAGAAAAACCGAGGCTACTGAGTCTGCCGATAAGAATATGGTGATTGACAGAGTCGAAAGCCTTGGCAAGGTCGATGAAGACGGCTGCACAGTACTGTCTTTTATCGATGGCGGTTATGATATCGTTTAGTATCTTGAGCGTGGCTGAGGTGCACCCGTGACCGGCTCGGAAACCAGATTGCACAGCGGAGAAGGTACGGTGGGATTCGAGATGGTCAGTGACCTGTTTGTTGACTTGGCTTTCGAAGACCTTAGATAGGCAGGGCAGGATGGATATAGGTCTGTAACAGTTTGGGTCCAGGGTGTCTCCCCCTTTGAAGAGGGGGATGACTGGGGGGGGGGGGGGCGGAGCTGTTGGCCGAGGTTGGAGTAGCCAGGAGGAAGGCATGGCCAGCCGTTGAGAAATGCTTGTTGAAGTTTTCGATAATCATGGATTTATCGGTGGTGACCGTGTTACCTAGCCTCAGTGCAGTGGGCAGCTGGGAGGAGGTGCTCTTGTTCTCCATGGACTTCACAGTGTCCCAGAACTTTTTGGAGTTAGAGCTATAGGATGCAAATTTGCCTGAATAAGCTGGCCTTAGCTTTCCTGACTGACTGCGTGTATTGGTTCCTGACTTCCCTGAACAGCTGCATATCGCGGGGACTATTCGATGCTATTGCAGTCCGCCACAGGATGTTTTTGTGCTGGTCGAGGGCTGTCAGGTCTGGAGTGAACCAAGGGCTAGGGCTATATCTATTCTTATGCATGCTTATATCTGTTATTATGCATGCTTATCTAAAATGGTGAGGAAGTTACTTTTAAAGAATGACCAGGCATCCTCAACTGATGGGATGAGGTCAATGTCCTTCCAGGATACCCGGGCCAGGTCGATTAGAAAGGCCTGCTCACAGAAGTGTTTTAGGGAGCGTTTGACAGTGATGAGGGGTGGTCGTTTGACTGCGGATCCGTAGTGGATACAGGCAATGAGGCAGTGATTGCTGAGATCCTGGTTGAAGACAGCGGAGGTGTATTTGGAGGGCCAGTTGGTCAAGATGATGTCTATGAGGGTGCCCTTGTTTACAGATTTAGGGTTGTACCTGGTGGGTTCCTTGATGATTTGTGTGAGATTGAGGGCATCTAGCTTAGATTGTAGGACTGCTGGGGTGTTAAGCATATCCCAGTTTAGGTCACCTAACAGAACCAACTCTGAAGCTAGATGGGGGGCGATCAATTCACAAATGGTGTCCAGGGCACAGCTGGGAGCTGAGGGGGGTCGGTAGCAGGCAGCAACAGTGAGATACTTATTTCTGGAGAGAGTAATTTTTTTAATTAGTAGTTTGAACTGTTTGGGCTAACTCCTCCCCCTTTGGCAGTTCTATCTTGATGGAAAATGTTGTAGTTGGGTATGGAAATTTCAGAATTTTTGGTGGCCTTCCTGAGCCAGGATTCAGACACGGCAAGGACATCAGGGTTAGCAGAGTGTGCTAAAGCAGTGAGTAAAACAAACTTAGGGAGGAGGCTTCTGATGTTTACATGCATGAAACCAAGGCTTTTTCGATCACAGAAGTCAACAAATGAGGGTGCCTGGGGACATGCAGGGCCTGGGTTTACCTCCACATCACCCGCGGAACAGAGGAGGAGTAGTATGAGGGTGCGGCTAAAGGCTATCAAAACTGGTCGCCTAGAGCGTTGGGGACAAAGAATAAAAGGAGCAGATTTCTGGGCGTGGTAGAACATATTCAGGGCATAGTGCGCAGACAGGGGTATGGTGGGGTGCGGGTTTAGCGGAGGTAAGCCCAGGCACTGGGTGATGATAAGAGAGGTTGTATCTCTGGACATGCTGGTTGTAATGGGTGAGGTCACCGCATGTGTGGGAGGTGGAACAAAGGAGGTATCAGGGAACTAGGGGCTCTATTGTAAACTAAAACAATGATAACTAACCTGAACAACAGTATACAAGACATATTGACATTTGAGAGAGACATACAGCGAGGCATACAGTAATCACAGGTGTTAAAACAGCTAAAGGTGTTAAAACAGCTAAAACAGTAGGTGAGACAACAACAGCTAATCAGCTAGCACAACAACAGCAGGTAAAATGGCGTTGACTAGGCAGAGAGGGTCGGATTAACTACACACAGAGCCTGAGTGCGGCTGGGGCCGACAGATAAAACATGAACAAACAGAATGGAGTACCGTGATTAATGGACAGTCCAGCAGGCATCAGCTATGTAGCCAAGTGATCACAGTGTCCAGGGGGCAGCGGTGGATGGGACAGGGAAGCTAGACTGGCGAGTATTATCCAGGCTAAAAAAACTGGCTGGCTGTGCAGAAGGTAGCCGCTAGCAGTGGCTAACAATGACTAAATAGCTTGTAGCTAGTTAGCTGGTTAGCTTCAGGAGGTTCTTGAATGTGTTCTAAAAATAATAGCGATTCCGTATCACATTGGGTGAGGCAGGTTACCGGAAGGTATAATCCAATACAGATACTTTATTCATTATACAGCACAGAGGTGGCTATATGCTGACTACCATAGCCTATTACCACCTAGGTTTAGCACTCAAAGCACATATAATACAGTGCACTGTGCAATGCTGCATATTAAAGGTGCAGAGAGTCTTTCCACTCCGTCATTGGGTGTGCAGTGTTGTTGTCCTTAGAGAACCTACAGTATGGTATTTGATATAAGTCTATATTGGATTATTATTTTTGTTTAATCACATGTTCATTATTTATGATGTGGATTTGAATCCCCTCTTCAAACTGAAGGGAGATGAGTCATCTTGCTGTAAGGTACAAATGTCTCTAAGAATGATTAAAACGGCATTCTGTTCTGCATTGAAAACTGAACACTGACAAGGGCATCTTTCCTGTTTAAGCCTTTTGTTTCACAGCAGACCAAACACTGCCTCTAATGATATGACTGTGTTTGCTCCTTGCCTCAGCGACTGGGCAGAGATCAGCGGAAAATCCCTGGCAGTGAGAGCAGACAGACAGACCAACCGACCGACCCGACCGACAGAGATGACTCACCTGCTGAGGGCCTCATTAAGATCAGACACAGACAAGAGGCAGAGATGAGACAAATCAGAGTGGCTCCTCTGATATAATAGAAACGCTAGCTGCTCTCTCTCAGCCTGTACTATGGCTGACTGCTGATAAGCTCCATCACAGATCACAGTGTGACATATATACACAGCCATTTCATCATACAAACAGGCAGAATGTCAAAAGACTAAGCTTCCCTTAGTGCTGATATTACCAACTGTATGTTGTAAAAACAAATGTCAACAAATACACTATTGAAGGCGATGGTGTGTGTGTGTGTGTGTGTGTGTGTGTGTGTGTGTGTGTGTGTGTGTGTGTGTGTGTGTGTGTGTGTGTGTGTGTGTGTGTGTGTGTGTGTGTGTGTGTGTTCATGAATGCGTAGAATGTAGCAGATTGCATGCCAACTCCTTGAACCAAATGACAGACAGTGCCACAGTATGCTAAAAATGTAACTTGTTCAAAGAGAGATTTTGAATCTGACAGGCCTCTCCTCAGCTGGCACTCCCTCAACACACTCCCACTTGAAAAGACAGCATAACAAGAACCCAATAAAAACATCCAGTCCAAACCCCTGTTCTTAGATCACTGCTGGGATTTCTCAGACTTGGGCAGGAATAAGCCTGAATCCAATTGGCAGGTAGTAATGTTGTTGTGCCACAATGCTTACACCAATTTCAATACAATTCAATCCAGGACAGTTCAGGCTGTGAATACAGCTCAGGTTTAAAATGAATTTAGTTTTTATCTATCCTCCTCTCTTATATATAATACAGTTGGTTACAGTGGTATTTAACCACTTTGGCATTCCATACAGTTCACCTGAAACTAGCGTTAGGTCATTGTTCATGATGTCTTCTGAATGTTCCATATTTTGTGAATGTAAATGCTTTCTGTTTCCTGTTTGAATCATCTGTGTCTGTGTTTGTGTGCAGCCATGTGCATTATGCATCAACTCCAAAATGGTTCAGACAGGGTTTATGTGAATGCGGTTTTATTTTGTACCGTGTGTCTCCTGAGCTTAACTCTGTAATAGTGATGAGCGAGAGTGAGAGGGAAAATAACATTGGCCGATTTCACGGCTATCATTTGTCATTATGTTGCATAATAGACACAACTGAGAAATGCGTTTCCCATGATTGTTAGTTCTTGTCCTACATGTGGGTTGAAGAGAAGATGTTGATTTGTTTGCTCGGTCCACATGAACATGCCTCTCTTGACTATTTGGTGAATATAGATTTGAGTTATGCAACGATACCGTAAAGCACATTTTTATCATGCATTCAATCTGAATGAAGTTGGTGGTGTCCTATAGTAAGGATAGAATGTAGTCTAGGAGGAGAGAGGGTTGCAACTGAATGGTTAGAGAGTATAAGGGGGGGGGGGGAGAAGTAAATCTGTCCTCTAAGGAGGAGGAAGGGGAAGGTGGAGCAGGAGGAGGGTGAGGTGGATGGGATGAAAAGGAGGAGGTGACAGTTTTTATCCAGCTGGTCCAGCTGGTCTCTTATTTGATTGAAATTCTTTATTGTGATGATGTGTGTCTATTGATAGAGAAAACAAAAAAGCAATCACCTAAGTGTGCTTCAGGGCAGTACTCTGCTGGCAATAAGAACATATGGATCATGTGTTTTTGACATGCTAAGGTGTGGTAGAGAAAAAGAGCCCAACAGAATGAACCATCACTGTTTTTAAGGTCATTCGACAAGATGCATTTTGTTAAGACTTTGAAGACACATTATGGAGACACGACGCATCTTAACAACATAGTGTGTCTCGCTCAGACAATGAACTCAAAATGGGAATAACAATGCGCTGAACTTGATTCTTGATAAATGTTCTAACTTTCATACCCAAGGTGGCCCACTATGCTGTACGCAGAAGAGAAACACATATCAACCTCACTGACATCATCTCTCCTTATATACTGCACATCCATCCACATCTTTATGGACTATTACATTGCAAATCAGAAATCCTCTGAACTTTAAGGTACATTTCTAGCAATAGTGGCTGCGGTAGCCACCATTGTATATAATCTGTATGCATGAGTTATTTCACTATTTGAAGTGTGGATGACAACAGAAAATAAATGACCTGTGCTAATTGAAAAGATTGTTATGCAAAAGAAAGAAAACAACAAAGTCAAACGGCATCCAACCAAAGTCGTTTGTGTCACATTTCATAATTTTTATTGTTTTCTTTCTCTGCTCTCCTAGTGGCCAGGCTTGTGTTGGTCGACTCACATAGCACACATTAGGGAAAACTGTAATGGGTTCTTCAGGATGGGTGAAAATCCAGATCCCAGTGCCTAAACACTCATTAGTTTGACATAGAATGAGTCGTGACAATGCTGTCTTCCATCTAGGTGAGTTGTGGGGCGGGGAGAGTTTGATGGTAAAAAAAAAAGCACACAGATGCAATGTCTACTCTTCTGCTAGGCCATTATATTTCCCACAACACTGGGGGATGGGGCACCGTGTCCTTTACTAATGCCCCAAAATAATTTTACCATCTTGTTCCCCATGCTGGGAACAGTGACACATCACCTAGTCCTCCTAGGTGTATGTTTTCCTCAACAGCAACATTGACTGAGGCTTCCCCCTGATAACTTTCAATATGACATTCCAAGTCTGAATAATCCACAGAAGAGAGTTGACCAATTTGTTCCCACATTTTTCCCAGACATCCCACAATGCAAAACTTATGCCATTAGTAACCCTAACATGTAATCCATATTTCTTAAAAAACAAAGTAAAAGTGGGTCAAAAAATATGTTTTAATCTAAGTCACAATAAAATTAAGAGACATTTACCCCTATTCCCCAGCCCCTAAACCCAATTGTTTCCGGATGCCCTAAACAATCGGAAAGGGGATTCATCAGAGAAAATGACTTTACCCCAGTCCTCAGCAGTCCACTCCCTGTACCTTTTGCAGACTATCAATCTGTCCCTGATGTTTTTCCTGGAGAGAAGTAGCTTCTTTGCTGCCCTTCTTGACACCAGGCCATCCTCCAAAAGTCTTTGCCTCACTGTGCATGCAGATGCACTCACATCTGCCTGCTGCCATTCCTGAGCAAGCTCTGTACTGGTGGTGCCCCGATCCCGCAGCTGAATCAACATTAGGAGACGGTCCTGGCGCTTGCTGGACTTTCTTGGGTGCCCTGAAACCTTCTTCAGAACAATTGAACCGCTCTCCTTGAAGTTCTTGATGATCCGATAAATGGTTGATTTAGGTGCAATCTTACTGGCAGCAATATCCTTGCCTGTGAAGCCTTTTTGTGCAAAGCAATGATGACGGCACGTGTTTCCTTGCAGGTAACCATGGTTGACAAAGGAAGAACAATGATTCCAAGCACCACCCTCCTTTTGAAGCTTCCAGTCTGTTATTCAAACTCAATCAGCATGACAGAGGGATCTCCAGCCTTGTCCCCGTCAACAGTCACAACTGAGTTAACGAGTGAATCACTGACATGATGTCAGCTGGCCCTTTTGTGGCAGGACTGAAATGCAGGACTGACATTTTTGTATTTTTGTATTTTCATGTGTATGGCAAAGAGGGACTTTGCAATTAATTGCAATTCATCTGATCACTCTTCATAACATTCTGGAGTATTTTTAACAGTGAGTGAATTAAAGCAGTGTTAACAAACTATTAGCCTTTCTTGTATGCCTATTTGGTTTCAATCAAAGCATAGTGGGGAGTGGGGAGAAAAGTGGGGAGAACAAGTATTTGATAACCTGCAAAATCGGCAGTCTTTCCTACTTACAAAGCATGTAGAGGTCTGTAATTATTATCATAGGCACACTTCAACTGTGAGAAACGGAATCTAAAACAGAAATCCAGAAAATCACATTGTATGATTTTTAAGTAATTAATTTGCATTTTATTGCAAGACATAAGTATTTGATCACCAGTAAGAATTCCGGCTCTCACAGACCTGTTAGTTTTTCTTTAAGAATCCCTCCTGTTCTCCACTCATTACCTGTATTAACTGCACCTGTTTGAACTCGTTACCTGTATAAAAGACACCTGTCCCCACACTCAATCAAACAGACTCCAACCTCTCCACAATGGCCACGACCAGAGAGCTGTGTAAGGACATCAGGGATAAAATTGTAGACCTGCAAAAGGCTGGGATGGGCTACAGGACAATAGGCAAGCATCTTGGTGAGAAGGCAACAACTGTTGGCGCAATTATTAGAAAATGGAAGAAGTTCAAGATGACGGTCAATCACCCTCGGTCTGGGGCTCCATGCAAGATCTCACCTCGTGGGGCATCAATGATCATGAGGAAGGTGAGGAATCAGCCCAGAACTACACGGCAGGACCTGGTCAATGACCTGAAGAGAGCTGGGACCACACACTATGCCGTCATATATTAAAATCCTGCAGCGCACGCAAGGTCCCCCTGCTCAAGCCGACGCATGTCCAGGCCCGTCTGAAGTTTGCCAAGGACCATCTGGATGATCCAGAGGAGGAATGGGAGAAGGTCATGTGGTCTGATGAGACAAAAATAGAGCTTTTTGGTCTAAACTCCACCTGCCATGTTTAGAGGAAAAAGAAGGATGAGTACAACCCCAAGAATACCGTCCCAACCGTGAGGCATGGAGGTGGAAACATCATTCTTTGGGGATGCTTTTCTGCAAAGGGGACAGGACGACTGCACCGTATTGAGGGGAGGATGGATGGGGCCATGTATCGCGAGATCTTGGTCAACAACCTCCTTCCCTCAGTAAGAGCATTGAAGATGGGTCGTGGCTGGGTCTTCCAGCATGACAACGACCCGAAACACACAGCCAGGGCAACTAAGGAGTGGCTCTGTAAGAAGCATTTCAAGGTCCTGGAGTGACCTAGCCAGGTTCCAGACCTGAAACCAATAGAACATGTTTGGAGGGAGCTGAAAGTCCGTATTGCCCAGCGACAGCGCCGAAACCTGAAGGATCTGGAGAAGGTCTGTATGGAGGAGTGGGCCAAAATCCCTGCTGCAGTGTGTGCAAACCTGGTCAAGACCTACATGAAACGTATGATCTCTGTAATTGCAAACAAGGGTTTCTGTACCAAATATTAAGTTCTGCTTTTCTGATGTATCAAATACTCTTGCAATAAAATGCAAATTAATTACTTAAAAATCATACAATGTGATTTTCTGGATTTTTGGATTCCATCTCTCACAGTTGAAGTGTACCTATGATAAAAATTACAGACCTCTACATGCTTTGTAAGTAGGACAACCTGCAAAATCGGCAGTGTATCAAATAATTGTTCTCCCCACTGTATATTGACTAGTGGTATGCAATGTTGAGTTTTGGCCGCATGAGTAAAATAATGTAACTATTCAGTTTCCAGTAAGAAATGACTGAGGATGTGTTTTTGTTTGAGAATATTATAGGCCTACTACGCTACAGTATATGCTATGATATTTGGTTCTGTTATCTAAAATACTAATCAATCACGTGATCTTGTAAGACATTGATTCAGCTATGATTTAACTTTTCTAAATGAGCACCATTGTGAGAAGTGATAATCTACTATTTGTAATAATAATAATAATAACAAGTGATTAGTAGGACTAAAAGGCGTAGGCAAATCGCTTATTTTAAGCGATTTGAGCGCTCTTCGAATCATGGTGTTGAAAGGACAGCACCATAACCAAGCAGTCACATATTATTCTGGGTTACACTGCGCAAGAGGGGTTCCGTGGAGATTTATGAACAACAAGGCAGACGCAGTGATTTTGGATCCTAGATCACATTGGTGTGATAAGGTTCATGCAGTGGATCAGTTTGTCTACATAAGCAATAGAAGTGGTACGTTTCTGTATTAAGCTAAGCACTTGAACTGTAGAGCGAGTTCAAGTGCGTCGTACATGAGCCCCAATTCCATAAACTGCTTTGAAGACATTTTTTGCAACCCCTGGTATGTCTGTCTGGGGGTGTTTTTGTTTAATCGGATTTCGCCTGCTCAAAGTGGTTATGCTGTCAAGTTGTGTGAAGGATTGGGAGACAGGCGCAGGAATGAATGCGTAATAGGGGTTTTTAATGACCAAAATTACAGCTTGTCAAGTAAAGGCACGGAGACAAAGACCAAACAAACACGTGTACAGAACACAGGGTTGAACCCAAACAAAACAGCGTACTTCAAATAAATACACAGGGCCAAAACACAGCACAGGCACAATGGACTTTGGAACAATAATCGACAGCACCAGCAGCGGGACGACACCCACCTCGAAGATGATCACAGAAACGCAGTCGAGTCGATCTGGACCCGTTGCAGGTGCCAAAGTTGTGTCGTCGTCAGACGGGCCAGTTGTGACGGCGTCGGACAGGCCAGTGGCAGCTGCTGAAGTTGCGGTGGCGTCGGACGGACCAGTTGTGGCGGCGTCAGACGGGCCAGTTACAGATGCTGAAGTTGCGGCGGCGCCAGGCGGACCAGTTGTGGCGGCGTCAGACGGGCCAGTTACAGATGCTGAGATTGCGCGGCGCAGCGGACCAGTTGTGGCGGCGTCAGACGGGCCAGTTACAGATGCTGAAGTTGCGGCGGTGCCGGGCGGACCAGTTGTGGCGGCGTCAGACGGGCCAGTTACAGATGCTGAAGTTGCGGCGGTGCCGGGCGGACCAGTTGTGGCGGCGTCAGACGGGCCAGTTACAGATGCTGAAGTTGCGGCGGCGCCGGGCGGACCAGTTGTGGCGGCGTCAGACGGGCCAGTTACAGATGCTGAAGTTGCGGCGGCGCCAGGCGGACCAGTTGCAGCGTCATCGGACGGGCCATTCCCGCTGTCTCCCTTGGGTGGTTGATTATTCTGTCTCGTTGTGTGAAGGATTGGGAGACAGGCGCGTAATAGGGGTTTTAATGAACCAAAATTACAGCGTACCATGTAAAGGCACCGGGACGAAGACCAAACAAACACATATACAAAACACAGGGTTGAACCCAAACAAAAGAGCGAGGAGTACCTCGAATAAATACACGGGGCGAGACCCGAAAACACAAGCGCACAATAATACACCACGGGACGAGACCCGTAATCATATATGCCCATCCAAACGGCACAAAAGCTAAAACAACACAGCACAGGTACTCACAGGAACACCGCACATTGGAACAATTGTCAACAGCCCAATGGTGAAACAAAGGGCACATTTATACAAATACAATAAGTTCGGAATTGGACACAGGTGTGCATAATGACAGTTCAGTGTCTAGAGGCCAGTGACGTAGACCTCTGAATGAGCAACAGTACTGGAGGGATCTGTGACACATTCCTTCAACCTACGGGCCTCTGCACACATGCCTCCAGTATGCAACAACAAAAAATATGCAAAACAAATTATATTATACTAAAAAAAAAAGTGCTATATTATTTTATACTAATACTAAGAACATTAGTATTTATTTTTTCTCAAAAAGGTGAGGGTCAAAATATTTGACCCCCTAAAGATTCCTAGAAATAAAGTAGTCAAAGTTTAGTATTAGGTCCCGTGTTCCTAGCACGCAATGACTACATAAAGCTTGTGACTCCACATTTTCAGATGATTTTGTGCCCATAGAAATTAACTGTAAATAATGTATTGTGTCATTTTGGAGTCACTTTTATTGTAAAGAAGAATATAATATGTTTCTAAACACTTCTACATGAATGTGATGCTACCATGATTGAATTCTCATGGGACATGCACAGCATTCATGGAAACACTATTACCCAAGACCGAAATTGTATGTTAAAAACAAACAATGCAAAGGAATGAAAGAATGACAGGCCCTCTAATATAGAACCTTCAATCAGGGCAATGTACCAAAGTAAATTTAGCCAGATGATATGTTGTCTCTGGCTCCAGGTATTTAATCAGACAAACCTAACCAGTTAAATTCAGCAGCAGAAGGTTGATTGCCTTTGACATGTTCGATTCCCTTGAAACCCAGTGGTTTTCCAACTTCCTATTTTTTCTGCCCGAGACTGGTAATAAAAGCAAGAGATATGTAATTTGAATCATCTATATTGAAAATGAATGTATATTGTCAAGGCCCCCTGCCAATTAAGATATTAGCCCTGGCCCCCTTGTATCCTTTGGGAGCAACATGTTTGTGCTGAGGGCAGGAACATCTATCTATCCCTCGGAGGATGAATCATCACGTAGGCATAGCATATTTGACCCCCTCTGCTCTAGTGTGTGTTTACGAAGGTGTCCTTGTCTCCATATGTCCTTGTATGCAGTCTAGGACACCAAACTGCTGTCCTAATGATTGACAAAGAAAGAAAAAGAAAAGGCACCCCATCCTTCCACCTCGATCACACCTAAAGGGTCATTGTGCAAAATGTTACGCAGCATCATCTGGATATGTGTGCAACAAAAGTTCAACATTCACCTTCTGCTACCATTTCTGTCAAGCTGTCTCTGCATACAATTTTAAGCATTTAAATCCAACATATGCACCACACAGAACGCACTGCAACTGCCTCTGCAACAATGCTGCAAGGCAAATGGAAATGAATGTACAGTACCAGTCAAGAGTTTAGACACACCTATGTATTCCAGGGCTTTTCTTTATTTTTTTTCTCTATTTTCTACATTGTAGAATAATAGTGAAGACATCAAAACTATGAAATAACACACATGGAATCATGAAGCAACCAAAAAAGTGTTAAACAAACCAAAATATATTTTATATTTGAGATTCTTCAAACTAGCCACCCTTTTCCTTGACGACAGCTTTGCACACTCTTGGCATTCTCTCAACCAGCTTCATGAGGTAGTCACCTGGAATGCATTTCAATTAACATGTGTTCCTTCTTAAAAGTTAATTTGTGGAATGTTTTTCCTTCTTAATGCATTTGAGCTAATCAGTTGTGTTGTGACAAGTTAGGGGGGTGGTATACAGAAGATGATGTAACCTTTATTTAACTAGGCAAGTCAGTTAAGAACACATTCTTAATTACAATGATGGCCTACTGGGGAACTGCATCGTTCAGGGGCAGAACAACAGATTTTTACCTGGTCAGCTTGGGGATTCGATCCAGCAACCTTTCGGTTACCGCCCCCCAATGCTCTAACCACTAGACTACCTGCCGCCCTATTTGGTAAAAGACCAAGTCCATGTTATGGCAAGAATAGCTCAAATAAGCAAATAGAAACGACAGTCCATCATTACTTTCAGACACGAAGGTCAGTCAATCCAGAAAATTTCAAGAACTTTTAAAGTGTTATCACAAAAACCATCAAGCGCTATGGTGAAACTGGCTCTCCTGAGGACCATCACAGGAAAGGAAGACCCAGAGGTAACTATCTCTGCTGCAGAGGATAAGTTCATTAGAGTTACCAGCCTCTGAAATTGCAGCCCAAATAAATTCTTCTCAACATCAACTCTTCAGAGGAGACTATGTGAATCAGGCCTTCATGGTCGAATTGCTGCAAAGAAACCACTAGCTACTAAATACACAATACACAGGAAGAGACTTGCTTGGGCCAAGAAACACGAGCAATGAACATTAGACAAGTGGAAATCTGTCCTTTAGTCTGATGTGTCCAAATTTGAGATTTTTGTTTCCAACTGCCGTGTCTTTGTGAAACACAGAGTAGGTGAATGGATGATCTCCGCATGTGTGGTTCCCACCGTGAAGCATGGAGGAGGAGGTGTGATGGTGCTTTGCTGGTGACACTGTTGGTGATTTATTTAGAATTCAAGGCACACTTAACCAGCATGGCTACCACAGCATTCTGCAGCGATACGCCATCCCATCTGGTTTGTACTTAGTGGGACTATCATTTGTTTTTCAACAGGACAATGACAAAACACACCTCCAGGCTGTGTAAGGGCTATTTGACCAAGAAGAAGAGTGATGGAGTGCTGCATCAGATGACCTGGCCTCTACAATCCCCCGACCTCAACCCAATTGAGATGGTTTGGGATGAGTTGGATCACAGAGTGAAGGAAAAGCAGCATATGTGCAATCTCCTTCAAAACTGTTGGAAAAGCATTACAGGTGAAGCTGGTTGAGAGAATGCCAAGAGTGTGAAAGGTTGTCATCAAGGCAAAGGGTGGCTACTTTGAAGAATCTAAAATCTAACATATATTTATTGATTTGTTTAACACTTTTTTTGATGTCTTCACTATTATTCTACAATGTAGAAAATAATAAAAAAAGAAAGAAAAAAACACTTCAATGAGTAGGTGTGTCCAAACTTTTGACTGGTACTGTACTTCTGGTGTACCAAAATGCAATGACGCTGTCGGTGTGATTGAAGCGCTCCTTTAAGACAGAGTGCTGCTGCCAAACTGACAGCAATAATGGAGATTTGGAGACAATCTGAGGAAACGTCATTAAGAGGCTGGCCAGCTTTTAGCTCCATCTCTGTTTATAGAGTCTGGCCAAAGGCTAGGAGGGCTGCATCATGCAAACGGATTGGCTAAATCTAATCACTGTACTTTACTGCCTTTGTATATTCAGAATTATAAATAAACTGGAACTAACACAGCAATTAGTCATGGTCAGACATAAACAGACATATATCTACAGTTGTTGTTATTCATTTGACATTCATTTGGGGACTGTTCACATATAATATAATTTTGGGACTGTTTTGTATAGTTATTTATATCCTTTTTCCATGAGCCAGAGAGACAGTGCTGGGTGGTTGTGGTAAAATTGATCTGTGACTGTGGCCTATACAGAATCAAGTGTCCTCGGAAAATGATAGTCCTCAGAAAATGACATTTCTGTTCTGTTATCATGAAATTCAACGCTCCATCACTATGCTACTGCACTTTAATTTATTTTAACCTTTATTTAACCAGGCAAGTCAGTTAAGAACAAATTATTATTTTCAATGACAGCCTAGGAACAGTGGGTTAACTGCCTGTTCAGGGGCAGAATGACAGATTTGTACCTTGTCAGCTCAGGGGTTTGAACTTGCAACCTTCCGGTTACTAGTCCAAAACTCTAACCACTAGGCTACCCTGTAGACCAGCACATATCTCACCTATAGACAGAAAATAGAATTCACATTTTTCCTACAGTAGTTTGAGGTGTCATCTGCTGTACAAATATCTGAGGAAAAAAGGATGACATTTCAAATATCATTTCTGGCAACAATCTCCTTTGAACAAGACTGTTGATCATGTTTGTAAAAAAAAATGTCACCTGGCAAGACATCTGGAACATGGAAGCTGCTTGTCCTTTCTCCATTATATTCATATAATAGGATATAATGCAAACACTCAGTAACTGCCCTCAAGTTGTATTCACAGCAGGTTATCTATGTTAAATACATCCAGTTCAAATGCCATTTGCTTTAACAATACATCACTCACAGCCTCCTTATCAGTCAAATACAAAGCGTATAATAAGACCAGAACTGTTGACATAACCTCTTCATTGTTGATTGCTGATCTGCTGTGAAGAGTTAGAGTCATGAACTAGATATCGCGTGAGGCCAAATATAGTACTGTCTGTACTTTTCTGCACACAGGTTGCAAGGAAAGAGAGAAGGAGTTTGGTGAGGATGGCAGAATACTTTTAAGCTGTGAAAACACATTTGGCCGGCACAGTATGACTTGCTTTGGAGTGAAAGTCGACTTTCTTCAGCTGTCTCATCAGAATGTGTTGCTGGGATGTGAAGCTGACAACAAGTGTGATAACTATCATCAGCACTATCAGAGTACCTCCAGTACCTCTAGTACATCTAGTTTGACTGTCATTCAATGACTGTTCTACTGAAAAATGAGAGGAGTGTAATATCAACATAAACTGTTATTCCTTTCCACACTGAACAGTAGGGTTGCTTGGTGGGACATTGCATTGAAGTGAAGGGAAGTGAAGGTTTATTGGGGAAAATGTGTGCTCACAGTCTAGACCTGTATGGCCTCTCCAAATTGCCTGTGTCTTAGAGAGCTCAATGATTTAGTAGTAGCCATCTGGGGGAATGTCAAAATTGAGTTATTATTTCATGATGAAGGCATTTCACTCAGGCAGCACCCTGGCAGTGGGAAAGGGCACTGTAAAACATTCTCATCCATTACAAATCTTCTAGAAAGTGGAAGAAATGATACTGTACACACCACGGCCACCATACTGAATCTAATTTCAATGGCAGGGTTGCTGGTAAAGCTACTTTGACCATGTCCATTTGTAGTTCATCCAAGATTGCAGGTCTCTTTATCAATTTAAATAGGCCTGTTGGATAGTAGCAGTGCTGTCAAGGTGGAGCCTTGAGTAAGTGTGTTAGTATGGAATACCCATTTTCTGTCCTTATATTTCTTGACTGGAATCATGGTTAGGATTAAGGGGGATGAATTGTTTGGGTCTGATTTTGTTAATCAGTGACATATGTATGTGAGGTCTACACTCTTGGGTTTTGGTTACAAAATCATTGCATCTCAGAGACATACTGTATATGGGACAATTTTACTGAATTCAAATTTGTTTCCAAATTATTTTGTTTATTTGTGTTTACTGTATGTTTATCTTAGTTCCCCTCTAGAAGAAAAAATATTTTGATATAGTGACATATTTTTTTAATTGTTGGTGTTAAATTTAATTAAACGAATAATATGAATTAATTTGTTGTAAAACTAGATTAACCCAATTCAGTTTGCTGCCATGCAAAAGTTCAGTGAAAATGTTAAACCACAAAGCTAATGAGGACGAGCAAATAAACAAGAACACAAATGGAAAGATTAATACTTTTAAATTGTGAAAACACACTCCATGGGGGGTGGGTTCCCGCGTTGTTCGTAACTTCTTTTGTACATAATTTTGCTGCTACCGTCTCTTATGACCGAAAAGAGCTTTTGGAGATCAAAACTGCAATTGCTCACCTCAAACTGAAGGAAGAGTTCTTAAATGAGTCGGATGGGAAGGAAATACTACTACAGACACCCAAACAGGCCCAGATTCCTGTGATTCGTGGAGAAGGAAACGGAGGTTTAGTGGAAAAAGTTCAGAGTGCCTTGCGAAGATCAGGTGACGAGTGGAAAATCTGCCCTTGCCTTACGTCCTGCTAGCTAATGTTCAATCACTGGAAAATAAATGGGATGAGCTGAAAGCACGTATAGCCTACCAAAAGGACATTTAAAACTGTATGTTTCGAGACGTGGCTGAACGACGACATTAAGAACATACAGGTGGCGGGTTATACACTCCATTGGCAGGACAGAACAGCAGTATCTGGTAAGACACAGGGTGGGGGCCTATGCATATATGTGAACAACAACGGGTGCACAATATCTAAGGAAGTCTCGAGGTTTTGCTCGCCTGAGGTAGAGTATTTAATGATAAGCTGTAGACCACACTATCTACCTAGGGAGTTTTCATCTGTATTTTTCGTAGCTTTCTACATACCACCACAGACCGATGCTGGCAGTAAAACCACACTCAATGAGCTGTATACCGCCATAAGCAAACAGGAAAACGCTCATCCAGAGGCGGCGTTCCTAGTGAACGGGGACTTTAATGTAGGGAAACTTAAATCAGTTAAACATAATTTCTATGTCAAATGTTCAACCAGAGGAAAAATAACAACTGACCACCTTTACTCCACACACAGAGACGCGTACAAAGCTCTCCATTTGGCAAATTTGACCATAATTAAATCCTCCTGATTCCTGCTTACAAGAAAAATTAAAGAAGGCAGCACCAGTGACTCGGTCTATAAAAAGGTGGTCAGATGAAGCAGCTGCTAAACTACAGGACTCCTTTGCTAGCACAGACTGGAATATGTTCAGAGATTCTTCCGAATGCATTGAGGAGTACACCACATCAGTCACTGGCTTTATCAATAAGTGCATCGAGGACGTCGTCCCCACAGTGGCTGTACGAACATACCCCAACCAGAAGTCATGGATTACAGGCAACATCCGCACTGAGCTAAAGGATAGAGCTGCCGCTTTCAACTAACCCGGGAGCTTATAAGAAATCCCACTATGCCATCCGACAAACCATCAAACAGGAAAGAATCAATACAGGACTAAGATCGGATGTTGCAGGGCTTGCAAAATATTACAGACTACAAAGGGAAGCACAGCCGAGAGCTGCCCAGTGACACGAGTCTACCAGACGAGCTAAATTACTTCTATGCTCGCTTCGAGGCAAGTAACACTGAAACATGCATGAGAGCACCAGCTGTTACAGATGACTGTGTGATCACACTCTCCGCAGCCGATGTGAGTAAGACTTTCAAACAGGTCAACATTCACAAGAATGTTCAACCTCTCCCTGTCTGAGTATGTAATATCAACATGTTTCAAGCAGACCACCATAGTCCCTGTGCCCAAGAACATTCCAATCAAATCATCAAATCAAATTTTATTTGTCACATACACATGGTTAGCAGATGTTAATGCGAGTGTAGCGAAATGCTTGTGCTTCTAGTTCCGACAATGCAGTGATAACCAACAAGTAATCTAACTAACAATTCCAAAACTACTGTCTTATACACAGTGTAAGGGGATAAGGAATATGTACATAAGGATATATGAATGAGTGATGGTACAGAGCAGCATACAGTAGATGGTATCGAGTACAGTATATACATATGAGATGAGTATGTAGACAAAGTAAACAAAGTGGCATAGTTAAAGTGGCTAGTGACATAAGAATGCAGTCGATGATCTAGAGTACAGTATATACATATGCATATGAGATGAATAGTGTAGGGTAAGTAACATTATATAAGGTAGCATTGTTTAAAGTGGCTATTGATATATTTACATCATTTCCCATCAATTCCCATTATTAAAGTGGCTGGAGTTGGGTCAGTGTCAATGACAGTGTGTTGACAGCAGCCACTCAATGTTAGTGATTGCTGTTTAACAGTCTGATGGCCTTGAGATAGAAGCTGTTTTTCAGTCTCTCGGTCCCAGCTTTGATGCACCTGTACTGACCTCGCCTTCTGGATGATAGCGGGGTGAACAGGCAGTGGTTCGGGTGGTTGATGTCCTTGATGATCTTTATGGCCTTCCTGTAACATCGGGTGGTGTAGGTGTCCTGGAGGGCAGGTAGTTTGCCCCGGTGATGCGTTGTGCAGACCTCACTACCCTCTGGAGAGCCTTACGGTTGAGGGCGGAGCAGTTGCCGTACCAGGCGGTGATACAGCCCGCCAGGATGCTCTCGATTGTGCATCTGTAGAAGTTTGTGAGTGCTTTTGGTGACAAGCCGAATTTCTTCAGCCTCCTGAGATTGAAGAGGCGCTGCTGCGCCTTCTTCACGACGCTGTCAGTGTGAGTGGACCAATTCAGTTTGTCTGTGATGTGTATGCCGAGGAACTTAAAACTTGCTACCCTCTCCACTACTGATCCATCGATGTGGATAGGGGGGTGTTCCCTCTGCTGTTTCCTGAAGTCCACAATCATCTCCTTAGTTTTGTTGACGTTGAGTGTGAGGTTATTTTCCTGACACCACACTCCGAGGGCCCTCACCTCCTCCCTGTAGGCCGTCTCGTCGTTGTTGGTAATCAAGCCTACCACTGTTGTGTCGTCCGCAAACTTGATGATTGAGTTGGGCGTGCATGGCCACGCAGTCGTGGGTGAACAGGGAGTACAGGAGAGGGCTCAGAACGCACCCTTGTGGGGCCCCGTGTTGAGGATCAGCGGGGAGGAGATGTTGTTGCCTACCCTCACCACCTGTGGGCGGCCCGTCAGGAAGTCCAGTACCCAGTTGCACAGGGCGGGGTCGAGACCCAGGGTCTCGAGCTTGATGACGAGCTTGGAGGGTACTATGGTATTGAATGCCGAGCTGTAGTCGATGAACAGCATTCTCACATAGGTATTCCTCTTGTCCAGGTGGGTTAGGGCAGTGTGCAGTGTGGTTGAGATTGCATCGTCTGTGGACCTATTTGGGCGGTAAGCAAATTGGAGTGGGTCTAGGGTGTCAGGTAGGGTGGAGGTGATATGGTCCTTGACTAGTCTCTCAAAGCACTTCATGATGACGGAAGTGAGTGCTACGGGCGGTAGTCGTTTAGCTCAGTTACCTTAGCTTTCTTGGGAACAGGAACAATGGTGGCCCTCTTGAAGCATGTGGGAACAGCAGACTGGTATAGGGATTGATTGAATATGTCCGTAAACACACCGGCCAGCTGGTCTGCGCATGCTCTGAGGGCGCGGCTGGGGATGCCGTCTGGGCCTGCAGCCTTGCGAGGGTTAACACGTTTAAATGTCTTACTCACCTCGGCTGCAGTGAAGGAGAGACCGCATGTTTTCGTTGCAGGCCGTGTCAGTGGCACTGTATTGTCCTCAAAGCGGGCAAAAAGTGATTTAGTCTGCCTGGGAGCAAGACATCCTGGTCCGTGACTGGGCTGGGTTTCTTCTTGTAGTCCGTAATTGACTGTAGACCCTGCCACATGCCTCTTGTGTCTGAGCCATTGAATTGAGATTCCACTTTGTCTCTGTACTGACGCTTAGCTTGTTTAATAGCCTTGCGGAGGGAATAGCTGCATTGTTTATATTCGGACATATTACCAGACACCTTGCCCTGATTAAAAGCAGTGGTTCGCGCTTTCAGTTTCACGCGAATGCTGCCATCAATCCACGGTTTCTGGTTTGGGAATGTTTTTATCGTTGCTATGGGAACGACATCTTCGACGCACGTTCTAATGAACTCGCACACCGAATCAGCGTATTCGTCAATATTTCCATCTGACGCAATACGAAACATGTCCCAGTCCACGTGATGGAAGCAGTCTTGGAGTGTGGAGTCAGCTTGGTCTGACCAGCGTTGGACAGACCTCAGCGTGGGAGCCTCTTGTTTTAGTTTCTGCCTGTAGGCAGGGATCAGCAAAATGGAGTCGTGGTCAGCTTTTCCGAAAGGGGGGCGGGGCAGGGCCTTATATGCGTCGCGGAAGTTAGAGTAACAATGATCCAAGGTTTTACCACCCCTGGTTGCGCAATCGATATGCTGGTAAAATTTAGGGAGTCTTGTTTTCAGATTAGCTTTGTTAAAATCCCCAGCTACAATGAATGCAGCCTCCGGATAAATGGTTTCCAGTTTGCAAAGAGTTAAATAAAGTTCGTTCAGAGCCATCGATGTGTCTGCTTGGGGGGGGATATATATACGGCTGTGATTATAATCGAGGAGAATTCTCTTGGAAGATAATGCGGTCTACATTTGATTGTGAGGAATTATAAATCAGGTGAACAGAAGGATTTGAGTTCCTGTATGTTTCCTTCATCACACCATGTCTCGTTAGTCATGAGGCATACGCCCCCGCCACTCTTCTTACCAGAAAGATGTTTGTTTCTGTCGGCGCGATGCGTGGAGAAACCCGTTGGCTGCACCGCCTCGGATAGCGTCTTCCCAGTAAGCCATGTTTCTGTGAAGCAGAGAACGTTGCAGTCTCTGATGTCCCTCTGGAATGCTACTCTTGCTCGGATTTCGTCAACCTTGTTGTCAAGAGACTGGACATTGGCAAGAAGAATGCTGGGGAGTGGTGCGCGAACATTAAGGTAACCTGCCTAAATGACTACCGACTTCTGGCACTCACATCTATAGCCATGAAATGCTTTGAAAGGCAGGTCATGGCTCACATCAACAGCCTTATCCCAGAAACCCTAGACCCACTCTAATTTTCATACCGCACCAACAGATTCACAGATGATGCAATCTCTATTGCACTCCACACTGCCCTCTCACACCTGGACAAAAGGAACACCTATGTGAGAATGCTATTCATTGACTACAGCTCAGTGTTCAACACCACAGTGCCCTCAAAGCTCATCACTAAGCTAAGGAGCCTGGGACTAAACACCTCCCTCTGCAACTGGATCCTGGAATTCCTGACGGGCCGCCCACCGGTGGTATGGGTAGGTAACAACATATCCTCCACGCTGATCCTCAACACGGGGGCCCCTCAGGGTGGGTGCTCAGCCCCCTCCTGTACTCCCTGTTAACTCATGACTGCATGACCAGGCACGACTCCAACTCCATCATTAAGTTTTCGGATGACACAAACTAGGCTTGATCACCGACAACGACAAGACAGCCTATAGAGAGGAGGTCAGAGACCTGACCATGTGGTGCAAGGACAACAACCTCTCCCTCAATGTGATCAAGACAAATGAGATGTTTATGGATTACAGTAAAAGGAGGACCGAGCACGCCCCCATTCTCATCGACGGGGCTGTAGTGGAGCAGGTTGAGAGCTTCAAGTTCCTTGGCGTCCACACCACAAACAAACTAACATGGTCCAAGCACACAAAGGCAGTCATGAAGAGGGCACGACAAAACCTATTCCCCCTCAGGAGACCGAAAATATTTGGCATGGGTCCTCAGATCCTCAAAAGGTTTTACAGCTGCACCATCGAGAGCATTCTGACGGGTTGCAACACTGCCTGGTTTGGCCATCTGCTCGGCCTCTGACCGCAAGGCACTACAGAGGGTAGTGCGTACGGCCCAGTACATCACCAGGACCAAGCTTCCTGCCATCCAGGATCTCTATACCAGGCGGTGTCAGAGGAAGGCCCTAAAAATTGTCAAAGACTCCAGCCACCCTGTTCCCTCTGCTACCGCACGGCAAGCGGTACCGGAGTGCCAAGTCTAGGTCCAAGAGGCTCCTACCCCCAAGCCATACGACTCCTGAAGATCTAATCAAATGGCTCCCCAGACTATTTGCATTTATTTTGTATTTTCTTAAAACTGCATTGTTGGTGAAGGGCTTGTAAGTAAGCATTTCACTGTAAGGTCTACACCTGTTGTATTCGGCACATGTGACATTTGATTTGAATTGTGAACTTCATCGTGGTTTATGGGAATTCTTAAATGCTTTGGAAGCTTCCACATACTGTATAGTGGAGATACTGTGAGGGACTTTACAGAATTAATGCAATTATGCTTTGGGCATGAGAAATGGATTGAACTCAATAAACTGGCAATCACATGTAGAGAGAGCATGGAGGTACCGCCCTTCCCAAAGATGAACAGTTACCTAAATGTTACGCTTCTCACCAGCAAACAGTCAACAACAAAAAAATCCCAGGGATATACCCAGCCGTACAATGCACACTGTCTCCCAAAATGAATCCAAAGCCATTGACAGTTATTATTCTAGTGCAGCTGCTTTGGAATCTAAAGAATGAATGGATGACGTGCTGATGAATGACTGAATGTATTAATGACGAACTAGGACTGAGGCAGGTTATCTACTCCACTATTCTATTTAAGTGTATTGAACTGTATTAAACTCTAATTGCGCACAGAGTTTTTGGATTGAGTAGGAATGACATTGGCTCTCGCATGTGTTTGTTCTGGGTAAACACACATCTGGTGTCTGAAGACCATACATGCAAATGTGATATTATCATCATACCATGGCCTGTAATTGGCCTGTAATTACAAATGGGATCTTGCCACATGCTAGCTCCTAATAATCAGACCATTCTTTCCAGCACAAAGCTATTCATGTGCCAAAATTAAAGCTAGTAGACTAACACACAATAAACCATGGGGAGGCTACATGTCAGGACAGAGAATAGAATTAGGAATTAGAATACTAGAATGGACATGAACCTTCTTATGATGGGATAAAGGTAAACCATTTAGGTCATGGAGTTGGTCAACCAGGGTTTGAAAGTGCTGTGATAAGATATAAAATCAAATCAAATCCAATTTTATTTGTCACATACACATGGTTAGCAGATGTTAATGCGAGTGTAGCGAAATGCTTGTGCTTCTAGTTCCGACAATGCAGTAATAACCAACAAGTAATCTAACTAACAACTAGATATTGTGTAAATCAATGAATTTGAAGAATTGATCTGCACTGTATGTTTGCTAGCTAGCTAGCCAGACAGTTTTAGAGGAATGATTCCTATAAAGAAATGTATTAATTTAGTGATAATGCCCGAGAAGCCAGTGTTTGGAGGATATATTGGCATGCATGTTGTTACAGTGCCAATATATCCTTCAAATCATGGCTTCGAGAGCATTATCACTTTTATACAACGGGTAACCAACATCTTCAAATAATGATTGACATATTTTCATTAAAAAAGTTATTTTGAGGAATTTACTCATACTATTTCATCCTTCCACAAGATATAGTCCCGACACAAATCTAAGGTTCCTACCCAAGCTGGCTGGTCAATCGTTCTACTGGTTTGGTTGACCCAGTCATTCAGTCTTTTGTTCTGAATCTACGGACGCGACCCAGTTGTTCGTTCTATATGTTCCATTGCCATACATTCTGGCAACGTTCTTATCCCTTGCTTGCTAGCTAGACAACTACGGCTAATTTACAGTCACATCAAACAATGCATCCAGAATAACAGCAAAGTAGCTGCATTTGTTTAAGCTGTTTGCTTGTGACATTTATTTGGATACATCCATAACAATGAGTTAATGATGCGCTATTTCGCCTGGCGTAGAAAATGTGCTCTCTCGTCAGGACACTTGTTCAGAGGAGCTAGCCAACAACACAGCCACTTCCATTCAAACTGAAGGTGGAAAGACAGCAAACTAGTTGCACTTCGTTTCACTTGACCTGTTTTCTATTGATAGTTCTTTGTATATATACATAAAAATTCATTATTTCGACTGTTTGAGAAAAGCTGCCTGCCTGTCTGTCTCATCCCCACACGATCATTACTATGGGACATCTAGAGATCGAATTTGAATATTGAAAAAATGCCAGGTTTATACAAATCACAGCTGTTTCAATATTCAAATTAGTCTAAAAGAAATGTGAGATAATGTCTAGATGCTTTTTATAGTGGAGATCAAATTTACAAAGTGACTGGCTGGGCTAATGAGACAGTGGATTATGCAGTCAAATGGAACAGAGTAAATAAGCATTTTAACATCATAGATTTTGCCGGTGGTCATTTGTGGAATATACACTGGCTGGAATGTGGTTTTAACCAATCAGCATTCAGGATTAGACCCACCCATTGTATAACTGCCAATATTCCCTCATTCCATTTGTAACGGATGTGAAACAGCTAGCTTAGTTAGCGGTGGTGCGCGCTAAATAGTGTTTCAATCGGTGACGTCACTTGCTCTGAGACCTTGAAGTGGTAGTTCCCCTTGCTCTGCAAGGGTCGCGGCTTTTGTGGAACGGTGGGTAACGATGCTTCGTGAGTGACTGTTGTTGATGTGTGCAGAGGGTCCCTGGTTCGCGCCCGGGTATGGGACAAGTTGTAAATGCAACAAGTACTGATATTGTATAACATAATAGCATATTTTAGAGGCTATTTATACAGAAAATATGTATAAAACCTGTATAAATTGTATTTAAAATGACAATATTTTAGGCTCACAAGAATTATATTACACAATTTCTGATATATCGCTTTACTTTTATTTTCCTGCATAAGTCAAATCAGGGGCTGAATCCCAAATCACCCACTTTTCCTTCCCCTCGCAAGCTGTGGGAGTGAAAATGATTTAGGGTGTAGGGGCTAATTAGACCTTCAGACAGCCACTTCGACCGAGCCAGCAAGGCTGCAGGCTTCAGAGCGAAGTGATATCCAGACATGCACTGCAATATGAGTTTGTGCAACTTCAGAGACGTGAGTAATTACAGCGGCAACAAAAAGTATGTGAACCCTTAGGAATTACCTGGAGTTCTGCATAAATTAATCATAAAATGTAATCTGATATTCATCTAAGTCACAACAATAGACAAACACAGTCTGCTAAAACTAATAACACACAAACAATTATATGTTTCCATGTCTTTATTGAACACACCATGTAAACATTCACAGTGCAGGGTGGGAAAAGTATGTGAACCCTTGGATTTAATTACTGGTTGACCCTCCTTTGACTGCAATAACCTCAACCAAATGTTTTCTGTAGTTGCATATCAGACCTGCACAACGGTCAAGAAGAATTTTGTACCATTCCTCTTTACAAAACTGTTCCAGTTCAGCAATACGCTCGGGATGTCTGGTGTGAACTGCTCTCGAGGTCATGCCACAGCATCTCAATCGGGTTGAGGTCAGGACTCTGACCGGGCCACTCCAGAAGGTGTATTTTCTTCTGTTGAAGCCATTCTGTTGTTGATTTACTTCTGTGTTTTGGGTCGTTGTTCTGTTGCATCACCCAACTTCTGTTGAGCTTCAATTTGCGGACAGACAGCCTAACATTCTCCTGCAAAATATCCTGATAAACATGGGAATTTATTTTCCCGTCGATGATAGCAAGCTGTCCAGGCCCCGAGGCAGTAAAGCAGCCCCAAACCATGATGCTACCTCCACCATATTTTACAGTTGGGATAAGATTTTGATGTTGGCGTGCTGTGCCTTTTTTTCCTCCACACATAGTGTTGTGTGTTCCTTCCAAACAACTCAATTTTAGTTTCATCTGTATATTTTTGCAGCAATGCTTTTTTTGGACAGCAGTAGCTTCTTCCGTGGTGTCCTCCCATGAACACCATTCTCATTTTGTGTTTTACGTATCGTAGACTCGCCAACAGAGATGTTAGCATGTACCAGAGATTTCTGTAAGTCTTTAGCTGACACTCTAGGATTCTTCTTAACCTCATTGAGCATCCTGCGCTGTGCTCTTGCAGTCATCTTTGCAGGACAGCCACACCTAGGGAGATTAGCAACAGTGCTGAACCTTCTCCATTTATAGACAATTTGTCTTACCGTGGACTGATGGACGTCAAGGCTTTTAGAGATACTTTTGTAACTGTTAGGTATGCGTAACTGGCTGTAAGTGTAACGGTTTTCTAATGGTGAAGGAGAGTCGGACCAAAATGCAGCGTGTATATTACGATCCATGTTTTAATAAACAAACGTAACACAAATCTAAATACAATACTACAAAAACAATAAACGTAAAGAAAACCGAAACAGCCTATACTGGTGCAAACTAACACAGAAAAAGGACATCAAGACACTAAGGACAATCACCCACAATACAACCAAAGAATATGGCTGCCTAAATATGGTTCCCAATCAGAGACAACGATAAACACCTGCCTCTGATTGAGAACCACTTCAGACAGCCATAGACTTTCCTAGAACACCCCACTAAGCTACAATCCCACTAACATAATTACACACCACATACAAAAACCCATGCCACACCCTGGCCTGACCAAATAAATAAAGAAACACAAAATATTTCGACCAGGGCGTGACAGAACCCCCCCCCCCTAAGGTGCGGACTCCCGAACGCACCTCAAAACAAATAGGGAGGGTCCGGGTGGGCGTCTGTCCATGGTGGCGGTTCCGGCGCGGGACGTGGACCCCACTCAATTAATGTCTTAGTCCCCTCTCCTCGCGTCCCTGGATAGTCCACCCTCGCCGCCGACCATGGCCTAGTAGTCCTCACCCAGAACCCCACTGGACTGAGGAGCAGATCGGGACTGAAGGACAGCTCGGGACTGAGGCAGCTCGGGAGTGAGAGAAAGCTCGGGAGTGAGAGGAAGCTCGGGAGTGAGAGGAAGCTCGGGAGTGAGAGGAAGCTCGGGAGTGAGAGGAAGCTCGGGAGTGAGAGGAAGCTCAGGCATGTAGATAGATCTACCAGATCCTGGCTGGCTGGTGGTCTCAGCAGATCCTGGCTGACTGGCAGATCCTGGCTGACTGGTGCTACTGGCAGATCCTGGCCGACTGGCACATCTGGAAGATCCTGGCTGACTGGCAGATCCTGGCAGATCTGGAAGAGTCTGGTTGACTGGCAGATCTGGAAGAGTCTGGCTGACTGGCAGATCTGGAAGAGTCTGGCTGACTGGCAGATCTGGAAGAGTCTGGCTGACTGGCAGATCCTGGCCGACTGGCGGATCCTGGCTGACTGGCGGATCCTGGCTGACTGGCGGATCCTGGCTGACTGGTGGCGCTGGGCAGACTGGCGACTCCGGCAGCGCAGGAGAGGAGAAAGGCTCCGACAGCGCAGGAGAGGAGACAGGCTCTGGCTGCGCTGAACAGGCGGGAGGCTCGGGCAGCGCAGGAGAGGAGACAGGCTCTGGCTGCGCTAAACAGGCGGGAGACTCCGGCAGCGCAGGAGAGGAGACAGGCTCTGGCTGCGCTGAACAGGCGGGAGGCTCCGGCAGCGCTGTAGAGGAGGAAGGCTCTGGCTGCGCTAAACAGGCGGGAGACTCCGGCAGCGCAGGAGAGGAGACAGGCTCTGGCTGCGCTGAACAGGCGAGGCGCACTGAAGGCCTGGTGCGTGGTGCTGGAACTGGTGGTACTGGATCGAGGACACGCACAGGAAGCCTGGTGCGGGGAGCTGCTACCGGAGGACTGGGGTGTGGAGGTGGTACTGGATAGACCGGACCGTGCAGGCGCACTGGAGCTCTTGAGCACCGAGCCTGCCCAACCTTACCTGGTTGAATACTCTCGGTCGCCCTGCCAGTGCGGCGAGGTGGAATAGCCCGCACTGGGCTATGCAGGCGAACCGGAGACACCGAGCGCAAGGCTGGTGCCATGTAAGCCGGCCCAAGGAGACGCACTGGGGACCAGATGCGTAGAGCCGGCTTCATGGCATTTGGCTCGACGCTCAATCTAGCCCGGCCGATACGCGGAGCTGGAATATACCGCACCGGGCTATGCACCCGCACTGGGGACACCGTGCGCACCACTGCATAACACGGTGCCTGCCCGGTCTCTCTAGCCCCCCGGTAACCACAGGAAGTTAGCGTAGGTCTCCTACCTAGCGTAGCCATACTCCCTGTGAGCCACCCCCCAAGAAATTTTGGGGCTGATTCCCGGGCTTCCATCCGCTCTGCCGTGCTAGCTCCTCATAATGCCGCCTCTCTGCTTTTGCTGCCTCCAGCTCGGCTTTGGGGCGACAATAATCTCCAGGCTGATCCCAGGGTCCTTTACCGTCTAGTTCCTCCTCCCATGTCCATTTCTCCAGGTGGTGCAACCTCTCCCACTGTAGCTGCTGCTGCTCCTGCTGTTGCTGCCTCTGTTGCCTCTTCTCCTGTTGCACCTTTGGGTGGCTACACTCCCCTGGTTTAGCCCAGGGTCCTCTCCCGTCAAGGATCTCCTCCCATGTCCAGAAATCCCTCTTATGCATCTCCTCTTTGGGCTGCTCCTGCCTGTTGACACGCTGCTTGGTCCGTTTGTGGTGGGTGATTCTGTAACGGTTTTCTAATGGTGAAGGAGAGTCGGACCAAAATGCAGCGTGTATATTACGATCCATGTTTTAATAAACAAACGTAACACGAATCTAAATACAATACTACAAAAACAATAAACGTAAAGAAAACCGAAACAGCCTATACTGGTGCAAACTAACACAGAAAAAGGACATCAAGACACTAAGGACAATCACCCACAATACAACCAAAGAATATGGCTGCCTAAATATGGTTCCCAATCAGAGACAACGATAAACACCTGCCTCTGATTGAGAACCACTTCAGACAGCCATAGACTTTCCTTAGAACACCCCACTAAGCTACAATCCCACTAACATAATTACACACCACATACAAAAACCCATGCCACACCCTGGCCTGACCAAATAAATAAAGAAACACAAAATACTTCGACCAGGGCGTGACAGTAAGGGAGTCAGGTGCAGGAGAGCAGAAGTTGGGTAGCCAAAGGAGCCTTTTATTTCGGCGAACAAAACACACGGCACTAAGAACACTAAACACAATATGGGTTGACATAACCCAGCGCAAACCAGTCTAGTGTGCACATACACAAAACAATTCCACACACAGACATGGGGGGGAACAGAGGGTTATATACAATTCTAACTACTGAGGGAATTGAAACCAGGTGTGTAGGAAAACAAGACAAGACAAATGGAAAAATGAAAGGTGGATTGGCGATGGCTAGAAAGCCGGTGACGTCGACCGCCGAACGCCGGTGACGTCGACCGCCGAACCGGTGACGTCGACCGCCAAACGCCGCCTGAACAAGGAGAGGAACCGACTTCGGCGGAAGTCGTGACAGTAACCCTTTCCAGCTTTATGCAAGTCAACAATTAGTAATTAGCCTAGGGGTTCACATACTTTTTCCAACCTACACTGTGAATGTTTAAATGAAGTATTCAATATAGACAAGAAAGGTTCAAGTAGACTGAGTTTGTCTATTGTTGTGACTTAGAGGAAGATCAGATCACATTTTTTTGACCAATTTATGTAGAAATCCAGATAATTCCAAGGGTGTCACATACTTGTTCTTGCCACTGTATTATGCCACGTGCATTTGTTTATCTCTGATTTCATTTCAAGACTTGACACATGTAACAGATTAAATACAGTGCATTCTAAAAGTATTTGGACCTCTTGACTTTTAGCACAATTTGTTACGCTACAGCCTAATTCTAAAATGTATTACATCGTTTTCAATTTCCCTCATCAATCTACACACAATACCCAATAATAACAAAGCAAAAACAGGTTAAGAAATGTTTGCAAATGTATAAAAACTTTTTTTTTAAATGAAATACCACACATAAGTATAAAGACCCTTTACTCAGTACTTTGTTGAAGCTCCCTTGGCAGCGATTACAGCCTTGAGTCTTCTTGGGTATGACGCTACAAGCTTGTCACACATGTATTTGGGGAGTTTCTCCCATTCTTCTCTGCAAATCCCCTCAAGCTCTGTCAGGTTGGATGGGGAGTGTCGCTGCACTGTTATTTTCAGGTCTCTCCAGAGACGTTTGATCGGATTCAAGTCCGGGCTCTATCTGGGCCACTCAAGGACATTCAGAGACCTGTCTCAAAGCCACTCCTGCGTTGTCTTGGCTGTATGCTTAGGGTCATTGTCCTGTTGGAAGGTGGACCTTCACCCCAGTCTGAGGTCCTGAGCACTCTGGAGCAGGTTTACATCAAGGATCTCTCTGTACTTTGCTCTGTTCATCTTTCCCTCGATCCTGACTAGTCTCCCAGTCCCTGCTGCTGAAAAATATCCCCACAGAATGTTGCTGCCACCACCATGCTTCTCCGTAGGGATGGTGCCAGGTTTCCTCCAGACGTGACGATTGGCATTCAGGCCAAAGAGTTCAATCTTGGTTTCATCAGACCAGATAATCTTGTTTCTCATGGTCTGAGAGTCCTTTATGTGCCTCTTGGCAAACCAATATGGCTGATATTTCTATTCTGAAACTTTTAAGGCTTGTATGAATTAGCCCCGTTAGTAATTTAATAGGATATCTATGGGACAGAGGAGGCTTATCTTCCATTCTAGTAATGTGGAATTTCTGAAGCAAACCATAGGAACATAAACCTTCTGTATATCAAGTATTTGGATGACAAGCACTTTACAGATAAGTAACCATGCATGAAGTCAAGACAAGTACAGGCAGGAGCAGTGGTCAAACCAATAGCAACTTTTCTCTGTCTAATGACAGTGGTATAAAATAACGGGCCAAACGTTTGCGAGCTACTCCACCCAACCGGTACATTTATGTGTGCCCATTGGTCACGAAGAGCAAACCGAGACAGGAATTGACATGATCCTCCCGGAAGGGGGCATTTGGTATGAAAATAAATCTGCGCGGTATTATACAATGAAACATAGCTAGTAGCCACAGTTTCTTTCTAAATGCGTTCTTCTAACCACTGTTTATAGAGAACTATCACCATGGCCAATTTTAATGAAGCGGATTTACCACCAAATCTGACTTGCCTCAAAGTAAGTGCTAGTTCAAAACTCCCCCATTGACAAGCTAACGGCGACGTCATCGAGCTACAGTAGCTACTTCTTACAATTACTATTTTCGCAAAATAGCCCACACTCCATGATAGCAAGCTAACGTTAGTTAGTACAGAATATTTGTCAGACAGCAAGTTAGCTAACTAACTTGCTTTTATTGTTTTGCCTTTTAAAACATGATGCATAATAGCCAGCTAGCTAACCCAGTAGTGTGAACAACAAACTGACACTATTCTTTCTGTATGCAGAATGTTGATACCCTTCTTCGATGTCCCATTTGCTTTGATTTCCTGAGTATCGCAGTGATGACAAAATGCTCTCACAACTGTAAGTTAACCGGATATAGTCCCCAGACAAACTATCCAGCGTTAGTTTTCAAGACCATGTTATAGCTATAGCCTGGTGTGTAGATGGCACCACTTGTCTCTTAATTAACAATACAGTATAATCACACCTGATTATGTACATTTCTATTTACAGTCTGCTCTTTGTGCATAAGAAAATTTATGTCCTACAAGTTGCAATGTCCAGTGTGTAATTCAGTAAGTATGATCCCTGATGGTACTGAATGCATTGCATCGTTGTGACAATTAAGCAGTCTTTTTAATTGAATCTGTTTAAGCTTTCCATATGTCAAAATCAGGCAGGCATGTATTTTTCTCTATTTTAGCCTACAACAGAACAGGACCTAAGAAACAACCGGATACTGGATGACCTGGTCACAAACTTTCAAACTGCAAGGTACCTGTATTGCATGAAATAATTATATGATATGCCGGTAGAAAAATGTAAACATACTGTATCTAGCCTATTTCTCATTCTTATATTACATAGAGGCATCTCCTCAGGCAACTAGACACCCTACAGCACATCTGTGCCTACCTATATGACAGATGAAATGCCAATTCATTATAGAGAAACCACAAAAATGTATATTTTGAAAAAGCCACCAAGCTCAGTGTTTGAAGGCTGAGGGTATACCTGATACCATAAGCCCAGCTGGCAGGTTCCTTTCTCTGTAGAAAAATGTTAATCAAAGTCTTGAAAGTGCATATTATTTGCAAATACATGTGTATTACTTATATAGACTGAGTGCACAAAACATTAGGAACTTTCCATGACAAACATACCTGGCGATGTTCCACCAACCAAAGGACATCCAGCCAACTTGACACAACTATGGGAAGCATTGGAGACAACATGGGCCAGCATCCCTGTGGAATGCTTTCAACACCTTGTAGAGTCCAGTCCATACCCTGACAAATTGAGGCTGTTCTGAGGGCAAAAGGGGGCGCAACTCAAAATTTAAGAAGGTGTTCCTAATGATTTATACAGTCAGTATACAAAACCATTCAAAAGTGCTGTTTTGAGCAGGGTTTCCCAAACTCGGTCCTGGGGCCCCCGTGGGTGCACGTTTTGGTTTTTGCCCTAGCACTACACAGCTGATTCAAATAAAGCTTAATGATGAGTTTGTTATTTTATTCAGCTACGTAGTACTAGGGCTTAAACCAAAAAGTGCACCCAGAGGGGCCCCAGGACCGACTTTGGGGAAACACTGGTTTTGAGGACTGCCTTTTAATACACGTTTGGAGATGCCATTTTAAATGTTGTCATTTCAGAATGATAATCCTGAGGATAAAATGGAAGGAATGATAACAATGTCCTTTTCCCTCCATAGTAGCAGGAAACACTGTTAGAGCAAGTCAATTCAATGTTGTGTATACTTTGGCCTTGGGAATGGCAGTAATGGAGTAATGAAAACGACAGAAGGGATATTTACTACAGTACACCAAAAACATACCCTCAAACACAAACACAGAAGAGGATGTAAGCATAAAAAAGCTAAGGTTGTTTTGAGCTTACATCATAAAAATACCAGGAAACAAAAATGAATGTGAAAGATTAGGAATGCATGTCAGGGGATGCCACTGTTATTGACTAGATTTTAATTTGCCCTCTGGTGAACAACATTTAAACCATTTTTATCTAACATCTTACTACTTACCTGCTACTAATACACCTCTAAATTGTGGATTTCCCTTTATAATCAAATGGGGATTTCTATTTAATGTACCTGAGCTATATTCTTTTTTGCATTGCATTATTTCCTATTTACTACAATGCAATGCTGTTGTCAACAAGACTATGTCCATGGCATGATATTGAGTCAATCACATAAAATATATTTGCACTTCTGTAGTAATTCCACACATGGATGTTTCCAGTAAATATGTCCACTGTTTTATGAGTATTTTATGAGTGAGCATAAAACATCATATTTTTGCCCAGGCAGGATTTGAGGCTGCAGGCAGCAGACTTGATCTCACGGTGCTGCTGTTATCAATGTTTAAACCATGCTGCTCACTCACGTCAATCATCTGAATGGCGTCATCCCTCAGAAAGCTCTAATTTACAACCGAGGAATTTCAGATGGCCATCGGGGTTTGGAGAGAGTGGCTTATGTGGCTGCCCTCTCCTCTGTCCTTTAATTTCCTGTTTGTCTAGCAGGGAGCATGTGAAAGAGAGGTACACCACCACGGGGGACTGGACCCTCAGAAAGCAGGATGTTTACAGAGTACCCATTTGTTCATTTCCCTGCTGTCTGAGATGCAATCAAATAGCATAGTCCTTGCTTTGTACTGTATGTCTTGACTCTCATCTACTTTTTGTCCTTTCTGAAATGTGTTCATTTTGCTGAGTAGCCTACCTAACTGATCATGTAGTTATTTAATAAGTTGTTATTAGGCTAGATACTTGATAGCAGGCCATAAGTATCTGACCCTAAAAGCAAACTATGAGCTATTTTGATACTTTGGGCTTGAGATGCTATTTGTCGTAGGTAACATTTTCTCCTCTGTGTGCAGGAAGCTGCCTGGCAACTTTAGAATCAATATCCTGGGACAGTTGAAATGCAATTAGACTCTCGGCTTTAAGGAGGCTGTATTGACTCTATCCGGTCCTCTGGTGACTTCAGGTCTGCTCATCCATGATCAATGAGCTCCCAAAATCCTGGCCTCTCTCCCCGGCCTGCCGCTGACCCCCGCTCACCTTTGGGGGGGCTTCTGGCCTGGCCTGCTATTTATTATCACTCTTTTTTTCTAACGCCCGCTGTTATGACCATTTCTCTACCACTTTGTGTTTGGACAGTTGCATAGCGTTGTGTCAACAAAATGACAAGAAACCAAGCAGCATCGAATACTTTCCTTTGGCCTTTAGAGTAATGTATTTCCCTCCCTATATGGATGTTGTTTTTAATGTAAATGGTCGCTGTGTGTGGCTGGTGACAGCCTGTTTAGGGAGCAGATCTCCTGGATTCTTAGTAACTATCAGGATGCCCTTTCCTCTGGGAAACTGGTTATTCCTGCCTCAAACCATGGGTCTCCTCTCTTCGTTGTTATTCACAATGGAACTGCGCTCTGTGCCTCTGAATAGTAAATCAGGCAGGCAATCAGTTCAAACTGTCATGTAGGCTTAGATTATCTCCAAGTCATCCCTTCCTCCGTGACCTGGGCTCAACACATACCAAATCACACCTCGTGTAGGGGAAGCAGTACATCGACACTCTTCCCTAAAGGCCATGGAGGTACATAGATGTGTGTGTGCTTGTGGTGCGCATCACTGCTGCCCACTGTGCCAATAACACAGATAACTCATTGGTTCTCTCATCTAATTACAGATATAGTTAACTCCAATCTATTCCATTTCCTGTCTTAATTTAGAATCTATGAAAAGTCCTCAAGCACAAAGAGAATAGATTATTTAATGTTTTATTAACTACACTATTCTCTATGTTGGCAGATTAACCTCAGCATCTTTCAACCTCTGAAAATTGTGGCTAATGATGTTCCTACTGGGTGATGTATGGAATAGTGGAGGAAAGGTCTATGATGTAACTCCGATTAGAAGGCAATAGGCAGTCAGTCAATGTCCCTCTGAGGTGCGCTGTTTATTATGACAAAGCCCAGACTCTTCCAGGGTTTTGTCCAGCAGATGCAGGATGGGTGTAACTAAGTGGATCTGAGTGAGGCAACCCAGGTGAGATTCAGGTTGGTCATATGCAGTATTTACAAAGTTTGACTCCTGACTCCGTGCCAATGCTGGAATGAGAGAAGCCATACAAGAATGACAAAGGCACCCATTTAGTCTATGCTTATTATTTGTTTTGTGGCTTGCTCTTGTATCGACTCCCATAACCCAAGTATTGGCATTTTGATGATCTCCATAAAGATTGCTTGCAATGAGGTTAGGTGGAGCATGCAGTGTGTGCATGCAGTGTGTGTGTGCAGTTTGTGTAGAGGCATTTCTACAGAGGCTATTGAATAAGGGTGGGACTTCTTTTAATTCTGACTGATCTGCTACCTACCAAGTCATGGTGGGCTTAGTATTAGTGAAACTTACATGGTAATCAATACTTTTTAAACATAAACACTACTGCTTTGGTTTAAAGGGGTAAATGAACAATCTAATATCATTAGAAAAAACAATGTTTGCGTGTGTGTATTTATACTTAGCCTTATAATAGCCTCCAATACCCTACTCAATAAATTGAATGCAGTCTATCACATTGCCATCCGTTTTGTCACCAAAGCCCCATATACTACCCACCACTGCGACCTGTACGCTCTCGTTGGCTGGCCCTCGCTTCATACTCGTCGCCAAACCCACTGGCTCCAGGTCATCTACAAGACCCTGCTAGGTAAAGTCCCCCCTTATCTCAGCTCGCTGGTCACCATAGCAGCACCCACCTGTAGCACGCGCTCCAGCAGGTATATCTCTGGTCACCCCCAATACCAATTCTTCTTTTGGCCGCCTCTCCTTCCAGTTCTCTGCTGCCAATGACTGGAACGAACTACAAAAATCTTTGAAACTGGAAACACTTATCTCTCTCACTAGCTTTAAGCACCATCTGTCAGAGCAGCTCACAGATTACTGCACCTGTACATAGCCCATCTATAATTTAGCCCAAACAACTAACAACTCTCCCCCTACTGTATTTATTTATTTATTTTGCTCCTTTGCACCCCATTATTTCTATCTCTACTTTGCACATTCTTCCACTGCAAATCTACCATTCCAGTGTTTTACTTGCTATATTGTATTTACTTCGCCACCATGGCCTTTTTTTTGCCTTTACCTCCCTTATTTCACCTCACTTGCTCACATTGTATGTAGACTTATTTTTCTACTGTATTATTGACTGTATGTTTGTTTTACTCCAGGTGGAACTCTATGTTGATGTATGTGTCAAACTGCTTTGCTTTATCTTGGCCAGGTCGCAATTGTAAATGAGAACTTGTTCTCAACTTGCCTACCTGGTTAAATTTTTAAAAATGAGCCTAGGCTAAATGTTGGAATTTTTCCATGAAACCAAAGAAATGTCAGTGTTATTGGTGGATCGCGTGACATGTCCAGTCAGGCTCTTAATTTCCTGTTAGAATAGTAGTATACACAAAGTGCAATTTCGAAATTTGGTTGTGCATCAGCAGTTTTTCTCTTGTTATGTCAGTCATTGCCATTCACTTACTTGGCCATGTCAACTAATACTTTTTAGATTGCGAAGTTAGTCTAGCCAGTTATCTAAACTTGTAGTAATCATGGCTGAATACAGCCCGGGGCATGCAGAGCATGTGCCCAGGGGCCCTGATCTTCACGGAGCCTCCATTGATTTTGTTAGACACTCTCACTCCGGTATCATTATTAACATGGCATAAGTCATTGCAGAATGTGTAGAATTGCAGGAAATTAGCTTTAAAATGTTTTTATTCATTAGAATATAATAGAGGGTGAACACTGAGAGTGGAGCCTTCGGCTCCTCAAAGCACAAGATGCCCTCCTGATACCCTGGCTGCTTTACGTGATAGTGTTACTGCCACTAGATGTGTTTTTCCGATGACATGAGAGCATTTGAAGGAGTGAGCATATACAGTATACTGTAGATACATGTCAAATATTACTGCCCACCAGACCGCCACCTCTTCATTAAGTGCATTTCATTTAGACTGGATGTGCATAATATTACCTGTGGCTTTATATTTACTAATAGAGGCAGGGGCTAAGGTACTGGGAGCAGCTGAGCACCTGTCCGAGTGGGAGTTTTATGGCCTTTCCTACACCGCATGGTGTGTGCTGTGAAGGTGCTGGCTGCCTTGCGTGTGCTGTAACCTGCTCTAATGCTCAGAGCGAAGACAAATAAAAGGGTTTCAATATGGAAAGCAGAGCATTGCACACCTCATTGATTCCACTTTATGGCCCAGTAATGGCTCTGCAGCTACCAGCTCTATTTGTTTGCTTTCCACATTTCCAAGATTGTGGCCAACTGGCTGACTCGTTCTCGCTCCGCAAGAAAGTGCGAGATAATTGGACATGTGCAGTTTACGTCAAGGGGCTCACATTACTGTCAGCAGCATTTATTGGCAGATAACCCACTCCTATTTCCAGTGGGCCCCAAACCTTTCCTTCTCTAGAGAGTCTGCATGCGCCTGTTTTTGTTTAGTAATTTAGTGAGCGTTTGTTTCACTGTCCCTGTGTGTGTGTCATTTTTGGTTGGTGTGCATATCTGTGTGGAATAGTCCATGCATTTTATCAGACTACTTAGACCTGGAGGATTTGTCAGCTCTGTCCTCTTGTTCCTCTGTTGTGACCAACTCATTGTATTTCTTCAGTCTCACACTAAAGTTCTAATGTTCTTTTCTCCCGCCTGCTTATCCCAGGCAGAAGTTGTCAAAAGCTCATTTCGACTCGCCTCCATTATCCCCGAAGACCCCAGCCTCTACTGTCAAGTGTAAAACACACAGACAGACCAGGGGCCCCAAGAAGAATGGCTCCATCCTCAGTCACTTTTTCCAGAAGGGGCCAATCACTTCCACATCATCTCTCACTACAGAGGCCCCGCCAGCACTTCATACACAAACTGTGAAAGTAGACCCTGGTCATCAGGTCTCTGTGAATGAGGAGCCCATGGAGGAGGAGATACCGGCCCAGGTGCTGGTGTCTGTGAAGATTGAGAAGATGGACATCTCCATGACAGGGCTGTCGTCTCTTGCTGACTCGGCGTCCACATCACAGGACATGAAGCCTGTAGTTAAAGGTAAGGCCTGTCTCCAGGAAGGAGTCTCCAGGAAGTCTTGTGTGTGTGTGTGTGTGTGGTGTGGAGACACTAATGATATTTTCCACTAGAACATTTAGAATTTGAGGAAGACTTTGCTGCCAAAACACAGTATTTCTAATGCATATGGGCCTATGCTTAAAATGGGAAAGCAATGTTAGTTGTACTTTTTTTCATTGTACTAGCTGCATAGAATATTCATGTCAATTTAAAATGATGGATGATTTCAATGCTACATGGAACAGTGGCCATTTCACAATGACCACGTTTACATGCACACAGTATTCTGAATAATAGCTCATATCCCGGTTAAGGTCTTGCTCAGGATAAACTGTTTACATGCATTAGGGCCCTATAAAATATGCGATACGGAGAACACGGACAGAATCAAGGAATCCAGACATGAAAAGGAATTCAACAATATTTAAAAATGTATTGAATTTAGTAGGGAATCAACTAAAAGTATTGAACATTTATTAATTTGTCCAAGTTTATCGTGAGACCTGAACAGAATTCATCAGTGGTTTGTATTTCCTGCATCTTTCTGAAGAGGCAATGAGAAATCCCCATCTGTATGTGCGGTGCGCATACACTTTGTGTAGCCTTTAGGGATGATGCAAATGAAAAGTCTTCTGGTAGATGGAAAGGTATTCCCAAAAACCTTCTTGATGTAAATGTTAACTACTGTACAAAGTAGCCTATGCTTACCTGGCAGAATGATATCATGATTATTTGCATCAAACCAGTGGGTATTTAACTCTACCATCACATGTGCGCTACAAAAACACGGTTAAACAATAGCCTCTTGCTAGGTAAGCACTGGAATTAAAGGGTAACTTCACCCAAAATATATATATACAGTCGGGCAAAAAAGTATTCGGTCAGCCACCACTGTGCAAGTTCTCCCACTTAAAAATATGATTTTAATTTGTAATTTTCATCATAGGTACACTTCAACTATGATAGACAAAATAAGAAAAAAAATCCAGAAAATCACATTGTAGGATTTTTAATGAATTTATTTGCAAATTATGGTGGAAAGTAAGTATTTGGTCACCTACAAACAAGCAAGATTTCTGGCTCTCACAGACCTGTAACTTCTTCTTTAAGAGGTCCTCTGTCCTCCACTCGTTACCTGTATTAATGGCACCTGTTTGAACTTGTTATCAGTATAAAAGTTTTTTCCCCTCATTTTGTCTGTCATAGTTGAAGTGTACCTATGATGAAAATTACAGGCCTCATCTTTTTAAGTGGGAGAACTTGCACAATTGGTGGCTGACTAAATACTTTTTTGCCCCACTGTATATATTTTTTTACCAGACCTCAAGTGGTCTCCAGTTTAACCATTGTTATGGACTTGGAACATCCAATTTAGTGGTTTTTCTATTTAAAAAAGTGTGATTTTTGAGAGCGAAAAACAGGAAAACAGATACCTGGAAAACTAAACAGAGAAAACAATTTAGGAAAAAAAAAATATATATATATATTTTATAGGGCCCTTACATGCACCTTTGATATCCCACTCCTGAGTGTCCCTGTATCTCAGGGGAAGCTCCTCAGAGGATGAAGGGGAGGACCATCCTTTTCAGTGAATTTCATAAAATGTCTAATATAAAACATTCAAGTTATCCCTTTTAGATAAAACTATGCTAAATATATTCACTTCACCAAATAATTGAAACAGTAGCCTCAACAACAGTACTCTGTAGGGTAACACAGTGGAAAACTAGATTGAAGAAGCGAGAGAGAGCTTCACTTAGTTTGCAAATACAGCTAGCTAGTTTAGCTTGCTCAAACACCTGGCTCAAACCGAGAGGGATGCTATGTTAGCTAGCTGGCTAAGTGAAAGTGGAAAAAATACAACTCTGGTAGCTTTTGGTTTTAATAATTTATTGCCACCGGGGCCTGCCGGTGTAACTGCTAATCTGCTTGCTGACTGTACACTGTACTGCATGATTGTAGCGGGTTTAATAATGATTTAGTTCTAGTAGCTATGTTGGGTATGACGTCTGCTAATATGGTGACAACAATGTAGGCTGTGTGTGTAGCGGTTATGATGTGAAGGTTTGGCTTGGAAAGGTTTTTTTCACCTGGTCACAGATAGCTGATGTATTTGTTGTGCACTGAAGCCCACAAGCGAATGGAAGAGGTGAGAGTAGGAGAGCGAGTAGCTGCGAGAAGGAATTATGGAACGGAGATAAACATACCTGCATTTGTTCATTATAAATTCTTGTTTGCAACTGTTGGACTAATGACTACACCCTAGATCAGCTAGATGCAGGAAAGTGTGCAATGTGAATGTGTCACTGTCTGCCACCTTGATTACTCAAATTTCTCTTGATCTACGTTGTAAACATTCATTCATAGGCTAGGTTGTAGCAACCTCATGATGGGTATAGGGGAAATTAGAGTATCATCTAGTAGCCTAAGCCTATCGATGTTACATTAAGCCGGGTAAATGGAATATGAATGACAGTCATCCAATATGCTGTAATAGGCCATGCTCATAAAAACAATAAAAAAATGCCTTAAAAATGCCTTAAACGGCACCAACCGCCACTGCTGAACCATGAAAAAACAGAATATTCTTATTTTTCTGCATATCGTTTCCGATATTAGGTAGGCTATTTGTTAATCAATTTGTCTATAACTATACTGAACAAAAATATAAACGCAACATGTAAAGTGTTGATCCCATGTTTCCTGAGCTAAAATAAAAGATCCCTAACATTTTCCATATGCACAAAAAGCTTGTTTCTCTAAAATGTTGTGTGAAAATGTGTTAACATCCTTGTTAGTGAGCAATTCTCATTTGCCAAGATAATCTGTCTACCTGACAGGTGTGGGATATCAAGAAACCAATTAAACAGCATGATCACTACACAGGTACACCTTGTGCTGGGGACAATAAAAGGCCACTCTAAAATGTGCAGTTTTGTCACACAACACAATGCCACAGAGGTCTCAAGTTTTGAAGGAGAGTGCAATTGGTATGCTGACTGCAGGAATGTCCACTAGAGCTGTTGCCAGATAATTTAATGTTAATTTCTCTACCATAAGCCACCTCCAACGTTGTTTTAGAGAATTTGGCAGTACGTCCAACCGGCCTCACAACCGCAGATCCCGTGTAACCATGCCAGCCCAGGACATCCACATCCGGCTTCTTCACCTGTGGGATTGTCTGAGACCAGCCATCCAGAAGGCTGAATAAACTGTGGGTTTGCACGACCAAATAAGTTTTGCATAAGCTGTCAGAAACTGTCTCAGGGAAGCTCATCTGCGTGCTTGTTATCCTCACCAGGGTCTTGACATGACTGCAGTTTGGCATTGTGGGCAAATTTTCACCTTCGATGGCCACTGGCACGCTGGTTTAAGTGTGGTCTTCACGGATTAATCCCGGTTTCAACTGTACCCGGCAGATGGCAGACGTGTGGGCGAGCGGTTTTCTGATGTCAACATTGTGAACAGAGTGCTCCGTGGTGGTGGAGTTATAGTATGGGCAGGCACCCCGTGGTGGTGGAGTTATGGTATGGGCAGGCATAATCTATGGACAACAAACACAATTGCATTTTATCGATGGAAATTTGACAAGATCCTGGGGCCCATTGTCGTGCCATTCATTTGCCGCCATCACCTCATGTTTCAGCATGATAATTCACGGCCCCATGTCGCAAGGATCTGTAAACCATTCTTGGAAGCTAAACATTTCCAGTTCTTCCATGGCCTGCATACTCACCAGAAATGAGCATGTTTAGGATGCTCTGGATTGACATGTACGACAGCATGTTCCAGTTCCTGCCAATATCCAGGGACTTTGCACAGCCATTGAAGAAGAGTGGGACAATCTTCCACAATCAACAGCCTGATCAACTTTATGCGAAGAAGATGTTGTGCTGCATGACGTAAATGGTGTTGACACCAGACATTGACTGTTTTTCTGATCTATTCCCCTACCTTTTTTTTTAAAGGTATCTGTAACCAACCGATGCATATCTGTATTCCCATTCATGTGAAGTCCATAGATTAGGGCCTATTGAATCTATATAAATTGACAGATTTCCTTATAAGAACTGTAACTCAGTAAAATCGTTGAAATTGTTGCATGTTGCATTGATATTTTTGTTCAGTATAGATACATGACTTGCTTACCCGAAAGTTATAGATTGATAGAATGAATGCATCAACAGTCTAGACATTGATAAAATAATCTCTTTTGTTTCTCCTTCATTCGTGGAGTGAAGACGTTTTTCAATTTCGGTGCAACATTTTCAAATGACATCACTTTGTTGACCGGTTTCAAGCAAATGAAAGCTGTGAAACGATCCAACATGTTTCTGACTGTTCTTCAGTTCGTCTTGGATTCTTATTTCATAGGGTTGAAAGTGAAATACTGTCAGCTTTTATATCACTGCATTCACATTTTCTCAAAAAATGAAATCATATTTTTCCATTCCTGTTCCTGAGACAAACATATGGTCTGTCATTTTACTGCAAGGAACATTTAATTCTGCAGGAGTTAATATTATAAGGTTACATGGGTGGCCTACAGTCAGTGTCCAGACTTCAGATACTATTCTAATTGTTAATGTTCCCATCTGAACTTCAAAGGTGATACTATGTGAAACTGAGCCTACGCAGACTGAGAAAAGCAAACAGTAAACTGGATGAGATGTTTACTTGCCACAGTGTCCCGTCTAAGATTAGCATATCCCAGGCATCTTATTCAGGTTTCTCAAAACAGGGAATCAAGCTTATTTGGGTTATTGTAAACAGAATATGATGTTTATATGCGTCAACTTAAAAATGGAATACTTGAGCATCCCAAGTAATAACGGGATGTTTTGTAGTGCATGTAAACATGGTCAATGTCTCTTCTTTTCTATGTGTGTATTTGTCTCTAAATCGTATTTCTGTGTGTGTTTTGCAGTGGAGTGTCCTGTGTGTTCTGTGGGCATCTCTGAACAGCTCATCAACAAGCACTTGGACACCTGTCTGACCCGAGGGGAGAAGAAGGAGAGCCTTAGGAGGTACTAGTGGACACACATCTCACAGGGGTTCAAGAGGTGGATAACTTTTGGGAAGTTTCAACTTATTTTTGACCTCCCTGAAACAACAACACTAATGAAGTCAGAGAATAAGCTGAAACTTTAAAAAAAAGTGAACTATCCCTTTAAAGAATTCTCATAACATTTTGTATTATTTATTTATTTTATTTAACCTTTATTTAACTAGGTAAATCAGTTAAGAACAAATTCTTATTTACAATGACGGCCTACCCCGGCCAAACTCTCCCCTAACCCGGACTGCGCTGGGCCAATTGTGCGCCACCTTATGGGACTTCCGATCACAGCCGGTTGTGATACAGCCCGGGATCGAACCCGGGTGTGTAGTGATGCCTCTAGCACTGTGATGCAGTGCCTTAGACCGCTGTGCCACTAAAGATTAACCCTGATGTAAAGCTAGCTCTAGGTGGGGTATATTACTTATATTTGAATGTGTCTCTGTCTGTGTTGTATATCATGTTTAGATTTATGTTTGGGGAGACAATATTCATTCCTCTAAGGAAATTGATGTCTACAAGCTGAAAATATTCCTTTCTGCTTAAATCTAATGCATGGTTCCACGTTATGATTAATGTAGGCTTGTGATATCTGAGGCTCCGTCAGAAGCAGGCAAGTGTGCGTGACAGCATGGAACCCTTGATGTGTGGCGGACCTTGATGTCAGAGTGATGGATTACAGAATTTCCTATACTCTTCAACACATTTGACCTGCCACACAGCTCTGCATGGGAGCTGGAGAGTTTTCAATGCGTCTTGGTGATGAAAAGATGCCATGTGGGCAGAACCTTATCCGGCCCTGAATTAGTCATGGACTTTCTATCTGAAAAGCAGCTTATTTGAAAGTCTAGTCTACATTATGCTTTTGTGGTAGGAGAGGGGACCGAACTGAGTGAACTGAAAAATAATTACTTGGAAAGCCCAGCTAAAATCCCAATTGATTTATTGGCCTTACAGGGAGGTCAGCGATAGGAAAGAGCTTTATACTGTACACCGCTGCCAAGTTGCCTGGCTCTAATTATATGCATCTGATCTGACAAGTGGTAGCTGAGTGACTCCCGGCTTCTAATATATATTTTTTTAACAGAGCCCCCCTCCCTCCCTGTATATCAGGCCTTAGGTTAACTATAACATTCATGTTGTCTTCCTCTGTGGTGCCCTCCCTATGATGGACTCTTGTTGGGCAAGCCAGAGGTCTGAGAGCTGCAACAACAACAACACGTCACACTGTAGTTCATCATGGAATAATAGTACCACTGAATATCTGTCTCACTACAGAGCTCGTAACTGTGTAGGCTTAATATCTAATGACCATGTTATAGTCGGTTATAAACTGATTTTCCTTATGGCTTCATGTTCCACAGCTCCCTAGGTGCTAAGAGGAGGCCGATGGGAAAACTGGTGTACACACTGCTGTCCATGCAGGAGCTGAAGAGGAGGCTGAAGGAGTGCCACCTCTCTGTCCAGGGTAACAAAGATCAGCTGGTCAGGAGGCACCAGGACTTTGTACACTTCTACAATGCCCAGTGTGACGCCCTGGAACCGAAATCAGGTGAGAGTGCCATTTTCACTGTGGTCGAATAATGAAGATGGCAGGAGTCAACCATGGATGATGGTAAAATTCTGACAGTAAATTCCAGAGCCGTTTTCTGGCCACCATAAATTGACTTTCCATCATTCAAAGCCATCATTGTATAACTGCTAGAAAGCTTCAGACTTTTCTGGCCATTGTTGATTCATGATTGACATCCATTACAAAAGAAATACACAACAGCTTTTGTTTGACGGTTTAAAAAAAATCATAGAGCCTTAGACTGACTGAATTAATTAAATGTTTTTTTTTCGTGTCAAATCGCCAGTTGACAACCCTTACGGGAGTAATTGACACATGTAAACATGACAAAGATACACAGTGATGATTCAGTGAAAATTATTTTGGCTTTCTGTGCAGTGACCCCCGCATAAAGAAGGAAAATAAATCAATACATAATAGTAGATAAGGTTATCCAAGCAATAATATTAACCCTAATGCATTTTAAATAAATAAGTGTGCGGACGTTTCTATCTCAGGTTGATACAGAGACATTCTGCTTTTATTAAAAGCAGGCTTGTGACTACTGTAATGCTCTCCTGTCTGGCCTACTCAAGAAAGCCATTGGTCAACTGCAAAACATTCAGAATACTGCAGCACAGGAACTTACCATGACCAGACAGAGAGCACACATTACACCATATTTTAAAAGTCTCTGCATTGGGTGCCAGTGAGTTTTAGAAATACATTTTAAGATTGTTCTATTGGTTTTTAAATCAATCCACAATTGTGCACCCCAATACAAATTAGACATGCTTTTGAGTTATGTACCCAATAGGTCCCTCACATTCTCTGGCACTGGCCTTTTAACTATCCCAATGCCTAGGACCAAGAGGCATGGAGAGGTAGCCTTTACTTACTATGCCCCCAGCCTCTGGAATAGCCTGCCAGAAAACCTAAGGGGGGGTCGCAACTGTGGACATATTTAAAGAGATGTTACAACACGCCTTTTTATCTTTTCTTTTCCTTAGGTTGCCTTTTTAGTCTTGTGTTTTTTATCCTCTTATGTTTGTAGTAAATATTTGTTTTTTTCCTGTGAAACAGATTGCGTTGCATTCATGTCTGAAATGTGCTATATAAATAATGATTGATTTTGATTTGAAAAATACATTCAGATAAATAAATACAGGCAAATTAATTGGAAGCTGTTTAAACCCCATCTGTCACAAAGAGAAGATACAAGTTTGAGACTGGCCTACACAAAATACATGCAGTGCATTCGGAAAGTTTTCAGACCCCTTGACTTTTTCCACATTTTGTTACGCTACAGCCTTATTCTAAAATTGGTTAAATTGTTTTCCCCCTCATCAATCTACACACAATACCCCATAATGACATAGAAATAATAAGTTTATGGCAATTTTTGCAAATGTATTAAAAATAATTTTAAAGGAATTATTCAGACCCTTTACTCAGTACTTTGTTGAAGTACCTTTTGGCAGCGATTACAGCCTCAAATCTTCTTGGGTATGACGCTACAAGCTTAGCATACCTGTGTTTGGGGAGTTTGTCCAATTATTCTCTGCAGATTCTCTCAAGCTCTGTCAGGTTAGATGGGAAGCGTTGCTGCACAGCTACTTTCAGGTCTCTCCAGAGATGTTTGATCAGGTTCAAGTCCGGGCTCTTGCTGGGTCACTCAAGAACATTCAGAGACTTGTCCCGAAGCCACTCCTGCGTTGTCCTGGCTGTGTGCTTAGGGTTGTTGTCCTGATGGAAGGTGAACTGAGCACTTTGGAGCAGGTTTTCATCAAGGATCTCCCTGTACTTTGCTCCGTTCATCTTTCCCTCAATCCTGACTAGTCTCCCAGTCCCTACCACTGAAAAACATCCCCACGGCAGGATACTGCCACCACGTCAAGGGGTCTAACTACTTTCCGAATGCACTGTATATGTAAATACGTGTATGTATATCTGGAAATCATGATCTTATTCGAATAGTGAAATCATTTCAAATGCCCATCCCTACAGTGCGATACGGTAGAGTTCAGTATAGTATAGTTAATTATATTGTACTCTAGTGTGCTCTACTGTACTGTAGGCTTGGGCGGTATACCGTTTACCGGGGTATTTGGAAATAGCCACGGATGATTAATCAATACCGTTAATACTATTTAAAACGATTTATTTGACATTTTTAAATAAATAAATATATTTGTAGCTACATTTTAAGAAAATACCTGCAGTCAACTTGTGCAATACGTTAGGAGTTAACGACGTAATTTTTCATTATGAAGCTTACCGGTATTTCCGAGTCACGTGGTGTTTGTTAACAAGCACACAATGACGAGAGACCAGAGCCTTGTGAGTCACTCACTGTTGTGCAGCATGTGCTACGGGAGCGTGCTAGTTGAAGTATGGAATTCACAACTAAATGTTTGCCAGCTAGATATCTTATAACTATTACGTTAACTGTCTAAAATGTGCTAAATGCTCTGCAGTTGTGCATTTGGTTTGTTAATTTAGTAGCTAGTTAGCTAAGTGTGTAGCTTCTTCCAAAATCAAGCTTCGCTTGGTAGCCTAACACCAGAGGATCCCCTCCTGGAGCAAGAGCCATGTTGTCTAATACTTGTTTTGTGCGTGCAGCAAACTCTGAGTAGTGTTTTTTGTTGTTGTTGTTGATACTTGTAAAACTTTATGAGCTGGGATATATGTCCTGCAAATAGTTTAGGTCAGAGACCGTATAAAATGTTCGCAATGCACTCATTAGCATTCTCCAAAGGATTTTACATGTACTTCGGATTTACTTCGGATTATAGAGGCTAAGGGGGGTTTGAATGTGTTCAGTGCCAGTATTACCAAAAATCCCTGTACGGTACATGAACAGCATGACAATCTGGATACCGCCCAAGCCTACTGTACTAACGTCAACAAAACAAAGGAGATGATCGTGGACTTCAGGAAACAGCAGAGGGAGCACCCCCCTATCCACATCGACGGGACAGCAGTGGAGAAGGTGGCAAGTTTTAAGTTCCTCGGCCTCCACGTTACTGACAAACTGAAATGGTCCACCCACACAGACAGTGCGGTGAAGAAGGCGCAGCCATGCCTCTTCAACCTCAGGAGGCTGAAGAAATTTGGCTTGTCACCTAAAACCCTCACAAACTTTTACAGATGCACATCTGAGAGTATCCTGTCGTGCTGTATCACCGCCTGGTACGGCAACTGCAACGCACCGCAACCGCAGGACTCTCCAGAGGGTGATGCAGTCTGCACAACGCATCACCCGGGGGCAAACTACCTGCCCTCCAGGACACCTACAGCACCCTATGTCACAGGAAGGCCAAAAAGATCATCAAGAACAACAATCACCCGAGCCACTGCCTGTTCACCCCGCTATCAACCAGAAGGCGAGGTCAGTACAGGTGCATCAAAGCTGGGACCAAGAGACCGAAGCTGTTTTTTAATCTCAAGACCATCAGACTGTTAAATAGCCATCACTAGCGCAGCGAGACTACTGCATATATAAACAGACTTGAAGTCGTTGGCCACTTTAATAAATTGAACTCTAGTCACTTTTTAATTTAACTTTAATAATGTTTAGATATTTTGCATTATTCGTCTCATATTTCCACACTGTATTTTATACTATTCTATTGTATCTCAGTCTGTCGCTCTGACATTGCTAATCAATATATTTATATATTCTTAATTCCATTCCTTTACTTAGATTTGTGTGTATCGGGTATATGTTGTGAAATTGTTACATATTACTTGTTAGATATTGCTGCACTGTCGGAACTAGAAGCACAATCATTTCATTACACCCGCAATAACATCTGCTAAACACGTACAGTTGAAGTCAGAAGTTTACATACACCTTAGCCAAATACATTTAAACTCATTTTTTTTTATATATTTTTTTTTACAATTCGTGACATTTAATCCAAGTAAAAATTCCCTGTCTTAGGTCAGTTAGGATCACCACTTTATTTTAAGAATGTGAAATGTCAGAATAATAGTAGAGGGAATTTTTTATTCATCACATTCCTAGTGGGTCAGAAGTTTACATACACTCAATTAGTATTTGGTGGCATTGCCTTTAAATTGTTTAACTTGGGTCAAATGTTTTGGGTAGCCTTCCATAAGCTTTCCACCAGAAGTTGGGTGAATTTTAGCCCCTTCCTCCTGACAGAGCTGGTGTAACTGAGTCAGGTTTGTAGACCTCCTTGCTCGCACACGCTTTTTCAGTTCTGCCCACACATTTTCTATAGGATTGAGGTCAGGGCTTTGTGATGGCCACTCCAATACCTTGACTTTGTTGTCCTTAAGCCATTTTGCCACAACTTTGGAAGTATGCTTGGGGTCATTGTCCATTTGGAAGACCCATTTGCGACCAAGCTTTAACTTCCTGACTGATGTCTTGAGATGTTGCTTCAATATATCCATATAATTTTCCTCCCTCATGTTGCCATCTATTTTGTGAATTGCACCAGCCCCTCCTGCAGCAAAGCACACCCACAATATGATGCTGCCACCCCCATGCATCACGGTTGGGATGGTGTTCTTCGGCTTGCAAGCCTCCCCCTTTTTCCTCCAAACATAACGATGGTCATTATGGCCAAACAGTTCTATTTTTGTTTCATCAGACCAGAGGACATTTCTCCAAAAAGTATGATCTTGTCCCCATGTGCAGTTGCGAACCATAGTCTGCCTTTTTTTATGCCGGTTTTGGAGCAGTGGCTTCTTCCTTGCTGAGCGACCTTTCAATATAGGACTCGTTTTACTGTGGATATAGATAACTTTGTACCTGTTTCCTCCAGCATCTTCACAAGGTCCTTTGCTGCTGTTCTGCGATTGATTTGCACTTTTCGCACCAAAGTACATTTATCTCTAGGAGACAGAACGCGTTTCCTTCCTGAGTGGTATGACAGCTGCGTGGTCCCATGGTGTTTATACTTGCATACTATTGTTTGTACAGATGAACGTGTTACCTTCAGGCATTTGGAAATTGCTCCAAAGGATGAACCAGACTTGTGGAGGTCTACAATTTTTTTCTGAGGTATTTGGCTGATTTGTTTTTGATTTTCCCATGATGTCAAGCAAAGAGGCACTGAGTTTGAAGGTAGGCCTTGAAATACATCCACAGGTACACCTCCAATTGACTCAAATGATGTCAATTAGCCTATCAGAAGCTTCTAAAGCCATGACATACATTTCTGGAATTTTCCAAGCTGTTTAAAGGCACAGTCAACTTAGTGTATGTAAACTTCTGACCCACTAGAATTGTGATACAGTGAAATAATCTGTCTGTAAACAAAACATGTCTGAACCGACTTGCCAAAACTATAGTTTGTTAACAAGAAATTTGTGGAGTGGTTGAAAAACAAGTTTAAATGACTCCAACATAAGTGTATGTAAACCTCCGACTTCAACTGTATGTGACCAATAAAGTTTTGTTTGATTTAAACTCTACTCTACAGTACTGTACTGTATTGTACTGACTAGGGATTTAAACCGGTAACCAGGATCCCGGGACATAAAATGACAAGACCCGGAAAATTACAAAAATATTCCCCAATGTGCACGAGTGCAACTCCACAAAATATACAAGCACAGCAGCTGTTTGGAAAAAATTAAATATCACATTATTCAAACAGATTGTCACATGGAAATCTTTAGCCTAGTGTATTTACGTCACACAAAGTCGGTATAAATTCAAAGCACATAATTGATACTGCCGGACTGCACACAAAACCCAAATGCAGTTTAGAGTTCTCATCAGAACTGGAAATGTGATCCCGGTCGGACCCAATTCCGGTGAGCTGAAGCCCGAGCCCATGCCTGGTTTGACATCACAGAAATTAAATGAGCCGAACCTGAAAAAAAGCTTGATTTCTAGAAAACAGTGTGCTATATTGATTGAAACTGGTGTTGAGAACGATGCGGCGGAGTGAGGAGACAAGGAAACAGTCATTGGGCCTAGACAACTCACTTCAGTAATGATCAACTGAATTATGAAAATATTTAAATAATGTAGGCTAATGCAGTTTAAGGCATGTATCAAATTCTTGCTTATACTGAGTCTCCCAAAGTTATATCCAACTGTTATGCTAATTTAAAGCAATAGTTGTGTGTGTGTGCTTACCTAGATGATCATTTCAGCACCGTTTTGACTGGGACAGCAAGATGAGTGGGGGAATCGAGATGAGTGGGGAATCGTCTAGATAAGTCACATTTTTGTTTTCACTGAATCTCTGTTTGGATATGTGGTAACAATTAGGCTTGGGAATTGTTAGCTAAGTTGAGGTCAGTGCTATTGATTTTTATTCTAGTTTGCTCATATATTAGCTGATTACAGTGATTGATTTTGCTAGCATGTTATACAAGTCTGCTTGCGCTTAACTCACATTAAGTAGCCTGTCCTTCTCCCGACCAAAAGCCTGTGACTTTTCAGATAATCAATCACTGTAATTTTTTTTACTGAATCTCAATCGTGGTTTCCAATTGGTAGTTAGTCTTGTCCCATGGCTGCTACTCCCGTACAGCCTCGGGAGAGGCGAAGGTCGAGAGCCGTGGGTACTCCGAAACACAACCGAGCCGAGCCGCACTGCTTCTTGACACAATGCCCGCTTAACCCAGAAGCCAGCCGCACCAATGTGTCGGAGGAAACACTGTACACTGGCGACTGTGTCAGGGTGCACTGTGCCCGGCCAGACACAGGAGTCGCTAGAGTGCGATGGGTCAAGAATATCACGGCCTTCCAAACTCTCCCCTAACCTGGATGACGCTGGGCCAATTGTGTGCTGCCCCATGGGTTTCTCGGTCGCGGCCGGCTGTGACAGAGCCTGGAGTCGAACCAGGTTCTCTAGTGGTACAGCTAGCACTGCGATGCAGTTTCTTAGACCACTGTGTCACTCGTAGTAGCCTTTATATAGCTTTATTTATAGCCTAGCCTATTGTCCTATCGTCCCAATCCTGACTCGTGTCTCGTATTGCTGCCCTTATGAGAGCTTCTGTTGAGCATATGTGATCAATAAATGGTATGAGAGTAGATATTGTAGCAGGTTCAAGGGTGTGGGGTTTCCACGTCACCAAGTTCAATAACCAAACACGCACAAGGAGCACAACTAGAATGCAAATTGGAAGTTTATTAGGGAGTTTTGCACACTTGAGAAAAGTGGGGAATTCACCATTTCACAGTCCACAATCTGGTCTCGTTGTCTGTTCCGTTCTCCAGGGGTAATCCTAAAACGCAGGTCCTCAGCCAAACCGGTTCGGTGCACAGTGGGGGTAATCAGACAAATATTTCTCTCCTCACACTCTTCAACACATGCTTCCCTCTCCGTTCTCTGCCCCTATGTACAGGCCGCTTCCTCTTTTATCCCCAAGTACTCCCTGGCTTAATAACCCATAGGCTCGCCTCGTTGGGGCAGGAAGTCCATATAAGGCTCAGGGGTGGAGCCAGTGGGCTGCCTGGTATCTTCCTTCAATCACCACTTCCCTCACCTCTCCCTCCCTCTCCTTTTTACAGAGTTGGTCTCCGTTAAGATACATTCATATTTAAAACATTTCCTCTTTTCATCTGACCCTTATTCATGAGCTGATCTGCTATCTGTATAATTATCAACTCGATTTTGATAAATAGGAGATATTCTGTCATTAGTTGGAGGTTATCTAGCAAACTTACTACTTTGGTAATTTGACTTTTGTTTGACTGCCGTTACAAAGTTTGTATCAATCGACAATGCTATAGCCTACTGAGAGTGTCTGTGTGTCCTGAACACGCGCTCTTTTGAGAGCCTATGCCTACCACTGAAATGCACTGAATTAATTGAGGATAACTCTCACAATGTATTAACGACCTGTTTCGCAATTCATAACAGTCATTGGTGATCGAAGTTATTCTATCATTACTTAACATCAGTTTCACTTGCTGTGAAATCTTTACATGGTGGTGTAGCCTAGTGGTTAGAGCGTTGGACTAGTAACCGAAAGGTTGCAAGATCGAATCTCCGAGCTGACAAGGTAAAAATCTGTTGCTCTGCCCCTGAACAAGACAGTCATTAATAAGAAGAATTTGTTCTTAACTGACTTGCCTAGTTAAATTAAGAAAAAAAATGTGACAGTCTTATTTTGGGAGAACCCTGGCACAGTGACCATATCTTTGTTTTAAATGGGCACTTCAGATTTTTGAGGTATTTCCCGGGAATTATTCCCTATATTGAAATTTGTTAGATTTCGGCAAAATATTAATCTATACTCTACTTTTCTTTATTGTACTGTACATTACAGCACAATACAATACCGTATAGCACTACAGTACAGTAAAGAGTTGAGTAGAGTTTAGGTCAGTACTGTTCTCGGTCCTGGGACCCCCCTGGGTGCACGTTTTGGTTTTTGCCGTAGCACTACACAGCTGATTAAAATAATCCAAGCTTGATGATGAGTTGGTTATTTGAATCAGCTGTGTAGTATTTGTATTTATTATGGATCCCCATTAGCTTCTGCCAAGGCAGCATCTACTCTTCTTGTGTTCCAGCAAAATGGTGGCAGTTATACATATTAAAAACATTACAATACATTCATAACAGATTGCTCAACATATTAAGTGTGTGCCCTCAGGCCTCTACTCTACTACCACTTATCTATAACACAAAATCCATGTGTGTATATTGCGTATGTTATCGTTTGTATGCATGTGTCTATGTTTGTGTTGCTTCACACTCCCCGCTGTTCCGTAAGGTGTATTTTTATCAGTTTTTTTTCAAATCTAATTTTACTGCTGGCATGAGTTACTTTATGTGGAATATAGTTCCATGTGGTCATGGCTCTATGTAGTACTGTGCGCCTCCCATAGTCTGTTCTGGACTTGGGAGCTAGGACAAAAACCAAATCATGCACCCCAGGGGGGGGTTACAGTTCAGTACTCTACTGTGCTGAACTGTACTCTACTGTACTGAACTCTATTGCACTCTACTGTGATGTCAACTTGTAAAACATAGACATCTGTGATTGTTGCACGTCATGAAGAAATACATTCATTTGGTTTTATTCATTTATGAATGTGACATGTCATGGTATATCCTTGTATGTAACAATGTCACATGGATATTTGAATTTCATTTAGAAATAATTCAAGAATATTATAACCATGCCCATCCCTAGAACACACCCCATCTCTGTTGAGATGTAGTGTTTCAATCAAACACCAAGGCCTGTTCTGAGCCTAGCACATGATTTGAGAATCTACTGTTACCAACACTTAAATCATTTCTACTCTAGCGAGTATTCTTTTCTTGCCTTGGCATTTGTCATGCTTCTGTGATATCTTTAGGGTGTATATTACTTGTACATGCTATTAGACTGTCAGTAAGTGACCTTGATACATGATCATGCTAGATGTATAATGGTGTGTCCTCCTACCTCTTAGCTCTTTTCAGTTGGTCGTTGGGCATAAGATGTCGGAGGGTAAAGGCTGTAAACGACACACTACTTTACCTCTTTAAGCTCGGCGGACAGAGCATCCAGTCCAACAGTCCTTGCTGAGACTATTAGATATGAAGTGGTGCTCTGAGCTATGCCTACTTCTTTCTTCGTGTGTGTCTGTGTGCAAATCACAAACAAAAGTTTGAACCACTTGATCGTTTCCTGTTGTTTGTTTTGTTTCTCTGGCTTCAATTCCTCAGCAGTGGCCTCAGGGGCAGAGACCTTAATGTGTTGAAAACAAACAGTTCACATAACAAGCCATGCTTGTGATCCGGAGGGTCATAAAGGTCTCTTTTCATTCTCTGTCAACAGCCAAAGACATTGCCAATGAAGTGGAGGCCAACGAGAAGGCCAGGAACCAACTTCAGGGGAAAACCAAACGTGTACGTACCAATACCTGATCACAGCATCTCTGACTTGTGCCACAGGACCTCCGGATAGTTTTTGTTGTTCCCAACATGACATAATGTTCAATAAAAGGCATCGTCCCTTGCAAATAACCTTGTCTAGTGTGTTCTTGAAACGCAAACGATCACTCGACAGTACATGTTTTTTTGTTTGTCCAACTGTGTTGCAGGTCATGGACTTCTCAAAGAATCAAAGTGTGGGAAAGATCGACGAGATGCATTCAACTTACAGTAAGTCACCTCTGTGGTGCACTTCCACCATTGATCTGTTGTCAGTGGGAGTTCAGAATTGTTTTCTGAAAGCCTTTTCTCTATTGACTTCAGCACTGTGTTGTGTATTATTGTCTAAAATGGATGTGTGCGATATTGACTCAGTTGACAGTGGATCCCTGTTTTGTTCCTCAGTGAATCTGAATGATTACTCCTGGTGAAGGATTGGCATGGAAATAGTTTAGTTTAGCAGCATCACTGGGCTCTGAGTGTATTCTCACTCTTGTGTTTGCATTTGCACTGGTGCAAAGTCTTCGATTCGGAAACACTGCAGTGTGCGTTAATAGTTCAGAGTGCTTAGTCATTGCAGTCCATTCCACCAGAGTGGTGCACTCACTTTAGTCCTTGTTGCAGTTTAGCAGAAAAAGCTGAGAGCTGTGAAGTGAATCAGGCCACAACCCAAGAGAAGAGGAGTGGCTCTCACATTCACAGATTGGATCTCAGCCACTTTCTACCACTCTAAATTCCAAGCATCTGCCTCTAACCCTAGGAAGCTCTTTGCCACCTTCTCCTCCCTCTTGAATCCTCCTCCCCCTCCCCCCTCCTCCCTCTCTGCAGATGACTTCGTCAACCATTTTGAAAAGAAGGTTTGCGCTGGTTCTGCTCACACTTTGACGGCCGCCCAACAACCTGCACTCTCTTCTTGTCATCCCTGACCGCTGGCTACGTCCCTCCCGTCTTCAAGAGAGCGAGAGTTGCACCCCTTCTGAAAAAACCCACCGATCCCTCCGATGTCAACAACTACAGACCAGTATCCCTTCTTTCTTTTTCTCCAAAACTCTTGAACGTGCCGTCCTTGGCCAGCTCTCCGCTATCTCTCTCAGAATGACCTTCTTGATCCAAATCAGTCAGATTTCTGACTAGTCATTAGACTGCTCTTCTCTGTATCACGGAGGCGCTCCGCACTGCAAAGCTAACTCTCTCTCCTCTGCTCTCATCCTTCTAGACCTATCGGCTGCCTTCGATACTGTGAACCATCAGATCCTCCTCTCCACCCTCTCCGAGTTGGGCATCTCCGGCGGCTTGATTGCGTCCTACCTGACAGGTCGCTCCTACCAGGTGGCGTGGCGAGAATCCGTCTCCTCACCACGTGCTCTCACCACTGGTGTCCCCCAGGGCTCTGTTCTAGGCTATACAGTCACTTGGCTCTGTCATAACCTCACATGGTCTCTCCTATCATTGCTATGCACACAATTAAGACCAGGTGGCGAATCGCATCTCTGCATGTCTGGCAGACATATCAGTGTGGATGACGGATCATCACCTCAAGCTGAACCTTGCTGCTCTTCCTCCCGGGGAAGGACTGCCCGTTCCATGATCTCGCCATCACGGTTGACAACTCCATTGTGTCCTCGTCCCAGAGCGCTAAGAACCTTGGCGTGATCCTGGACAACACCCTGTCGTTCTCAAATAACATCAAGGCGGAGGTTCATGCTCTACAACATCCGCAGAGTACGACCCTGCCTCACACAGGAAGCGGCGCAGGTCCTAATCCAGGCACTTGTCATCTCCCGTCTGGATTACTGCAACTCGCTGTTGGCTGGGCTCCCTGCCTGTGCCATTAAACCCCTACAACTCATTCAGAACGCCGCAGCCCGTCTGGTGTTCAACCTTCCCAAGTTCTCTCACGTCACCCCGCTCCTCCGCTCTCTCCACTGGCTTCCAGTTGAAGCTCGCATCCGCTACAAGACCATGGTGCCTACGGAGCTGTGAGGGGAACGGCACCTCAGTACCTCCAGGCTCTGATCAGGCCCTACACCCAAACAAGGGCACTGCGTTCATCCACCTCTGGCCTGCTCGCCTCCCTACCACTGAGGAAGTACAGTTCCCGCTCAGCCCAGTCAAAACTGTTCGCTGCTCTGGCCCCCAATGGTGGAACAAACTCCTCACGACGCCAGGAGCGGAGTCAATCACCACCTTCCGGAGACACCTGAAACCCCACCTCTTTAAGGAATACCTAGGATAGGATAAAGTAATCCTTCTCACCCCCCTTACAAGACCTAGATGCACTATTGTAAAGTGGCTGTTCCACTGGATGTCATAAGGTGAAAGCACCAATTTGTAAGTCGCTCTGGATAAGAGCGTCTGCTAAATGACTTAAATGTAATGTAAATGTATTGATCCTGCTTCATTATGTGGGGAGGCCCTCGTATGGCTAAGGACCAACTCGCCAGGAAGACCATACGCTCCCCTGATAGCTGTGTTACTGTATATCTGAGAAGGTCTCTGTCTGGAGGGGCTGTTTGAAAGTGCACCTGAGGGAGTGGAGATGTGCTGGAGATGTGATTAAGCATCAGGGACTGTCACTGCAGCAGACATGAAGAGGAGGGAAACGTTTAGGTTTGCTGGGGTGTTTCAGTGTCTCTTTAGGGAATAACTCTGAAAAGTAATAGACTTTACCCAGCAGGAGGAAACTGAGCCAGATTGTGTTTGCATTACCAGACAGAGGGAGAGAGAGAGTTTGTTAGTTAAAGTGCTGTGATAGCAAGAGGAGGATAAAAGGTGGGAGGAACTAGAAATAGCTTGGTGGAGCTAACTTTGAGAAAGAGGGATATTGAAATATTAATGGCACCTCACAGAGGGGGGTTCTATAAATAGCTGGTGTGCTGTGATAACTGATCCGTCAGGCCAGGGTCGGCCCGCGCAAGTAGTATCGCGATACCACAGGAAAACATTTAGTGTCCTAGAGTCCTGTTCGCCCTGTCCCCTGACTCTTGTTACCGTTTTCTTAATGTTCGTGCTACACAAAATATTTTCTACTCAATACAACACCTTGAGATGTTTCTACAACTTGATTGGAGTCCACATGTGGTAAATTCAATTGGTTGGACATGATTTGGAAAGGCACACAACTGTCTATATAAGGTCCCACAGTTGACAGTGCATGTCAGGGCAAAAACCAAGCCATGAGGTTGAAGGAATTGTCCGTAGAGCACCGAGACAGGATTGTGTCGAGGCACAGATCTGGGGAAGAGTACCAAAAATGTACTCAGCATTGAAGGTCCCCAAGAACACAGTGGCCTCCATCATTCTTAAATGGAAGAAGTTTGGAACCAGCAAGACTCTTCCTAGAGCTGGCAGCCTGACCGAACTGAGCAATGGAGGGAGAAGGGCCTTGGTCAGGGAGGTGACCAAGAACCCAATGGTCACTCTGACAGAGCTCCAGAGTTCGTCTGTGGAGATGGGAGAACCTTCCAGACGGACAACCATCTCTGCAGCACTCCACCAATCATGCCTGTGTGGTAGAGTGGCCAGACGGAAGCCACTTCTCAGTAAAAGACACATGGCAGCCCTCTTGGTGTTTGCATCTAAAGTACTCAGACCACGAGAAAACAACAATATTCTCTGGTCTGATGAAACCAAGATTGAACTCTTTGGTCTGAATACCAAGCGTCATGTCTGAAGGAAACCTGGCACCATCCCTACGGTGAAGCATGGTGGTGGCAGTATCATGATGTGTGTATATTTTTCAGCTGCAGGGACTGGGAGACCAGTCAGTGGAAAGATGAACGGAGCAAAGTACAGAGAGATTGATGAAAATCTGCTTCAGACTGGGGCGAAGTTTCACCTTCCAACAGGACGACGACCCTAAGCACCCAGCCAAGACAACGCAGGAGTGACTTCGGGACAAGTCTCGGAATGTCTTTGAGTGTCCCAGCCAGAGCCCAGACTTAAACCCGATCAAAACTCTCTGGAGAGACCTGAAAGTAGCTGTGCAGTGATGCTCCTCATCCAACCTGACAGAGCTTGAGAGAAGAATGGGGTAAACTCCCCAAATACAAGTGTGTCAAGCTTGTGGCGTCATACCCAAGAAGACTCGAGGCTGTAATCGCTGCCAAATGTGCTTCAACAAAGTACTGAGTAAAGGGTCTGAATACTTTGCTTTGTCATTGTGGGGTATTGTGTGTAGATTGAGGGGAAAAAAACAATTTAATCCATTTTAGAATTAGGCTGTAACACAACAAAATGTGGAAAAATTAAACGGGTCTGAATACTTTCCGAATGCACTGTGTATTCATAACGATCTGAATGTCATTGTGACAGGAAGGGAAAAACACTGCATGAAACCTTTACTCTTCAGTAAACAGAGCCACACAGACTGTCCCTCCCTCACGCAATCTGTCTCCCTCTCTCTCATAAACACACACACCATTCTCTCTCCCACAAACGCATACACACGCTGCTCCCAACTTTAAAAACGTTAGGCACCAAACAGAATTTAAGGAGCACCAGAAAGAGAGATTTTTGATATAGTTTAGGCATCCATTCAGCCTATATGATTCCTACAGTACCTTTTGAAGCCCATGTTATGAGTATTGAAGCAGACACATTTCCTTTCTTCTTGTGCCAATCAAATTTGCCCAGAACTACTGTCAAGTTAGCAGGTTATTAGCTAGGTAACATGACAGAACAATGTTGTTTATCAAACCAATACCTAGTGACCCATAATTTATTTAAAATGGTCCGTGACATGGTTTGTGAAATTGTATAAAATGCGCACAAAAAATGTAGCTCCAGTAATATGGGTCATATTTTGTTTTACTGTTTGAGCTAGAGACTTTGCTGTGAAGCTGCAAGCATACCTGTTGCGCAGTGGTACTCTATTTGTCCTCCCTGTCAGCGAACTTGCAAAGCCTACTCCGACTGGCCTGTGCTCTTTGTTATATCAGCTCCGCATGCTGCTCCAGTGTATCAAATGTACAAATGTAACAACAGAAGACTCATCAGGGAATACATCCCCGTGTGCTGTCACGGACCAATTTTATTTTTTAAAACTGATTGAGGAATAGATGTGCAGGAAGAGCAGATGGAGAGAAGCAGGTGAGTTATGGCTGGAAAGGGAGGCGTATGTGCACATAAAAGTGAAGTGGACATTATTGGACCGACACTTACCAGAGACTAGTTTGCTTAAAAATATTCAACAGAATTTTATATACAAAACTGTATTAACATTTTATAAGAGGAATCAGCGGGATCTTTACTTTGATTGAGCTAAAATATATTTGGTAGTATCCTATTAAACGGTACTACGGTATTCTAAAATGTTGGTATCATGACGTTTTAGTACCGTGATATTACCTCGGTACTGGTATACCGTGCAACACTAACACACAGTAGACAGACAGACAGATATAGACACACGCATACACAGGAACACAGAGTGCTGGCCACATGCAGTAGGTTGAAGCAGTCTCGCTATCGCTTCCAAACGTGAGAAAGATTGCCGCTCTTAATGAATGTACCTTCCACCCACAGTGTGTTACTGTTGTATTATTGAATAGCTGGACCATCGAACAATGCCAAACCAAACAGATCTCTGTCAATGGAGACCAGTGTTATTATTTCCCCTCAAAAGTAAGCTGCACCTTGCTCCTGTGCCCTTGGCAGGTTATGGTAGTAATCTGTCAGCCCGGGGCCTTCCCAGAGGCACACTGAAATGATTGTGGCTCCACACTGCTTAACATATACACTATACAGTGTATAACACCATATGTACCTCATACACTATGTACCTCTGCATGTGTTTCTCATTCATCAAACATCTGAGATGCATAATAAGCCACTTATTTGCAATCAAAGCTAAATCAAATTGTATTTGTCACATGCGTTGTAAACAACCGGTGTAGACTAACAGTGAAATGCTTACTTGTTGGCTCTTTCCAATAATGCAGAGAGAAAGAAAATAGAGAAGTAAAACACACTATAATAAATACACAACGATAACTTTGACTCGGTACACCGTGTATATAGCAATGTCCCAGGGGTAAGAAGTAATTGAGGTAGATATGTACATATAACTAGCAATAAATGGACAGATAATAAACAGTAGCAGCAATACAGTAATAAAACAGTAATACAAGTTAGTGCAAAAAGTGTCAATGCAGATAGTCCGAGTAGCTATTTGGTTAACTATTTAAATAACTATTTAGCAGTCTTATGGCTTGGGGGAGAGACTGTTCAGGGTCCTGTTGGTTCCAGACTTGGTGCATCGGTACCGCTTACCGTGCGGTAGCAGAGAACAGTCTATGAATTGGGTGGCTGGAGTATTTGGCCATTTTTAGAGCCTTGCTCTGACACCGCCTGGTATAGAGGTCCTGAATGGCAGGGAACTCGACCCCAGTGATGTATTGGGCAATACGCACCACCCTCTAGTGCCTTGCGGTCGTAGGTCAAGCAGTTGCCATACCAAGCAGTGTTGCAGCCAGTCAAGATACTCTCAATGGTGAAACTGTAGAACTGTTTCAGCCCCCCTAGGGGGAAGAGCCACTGTCGTGCCCTCTTCATGACTATGTTGGTGTGTGTGGACCATGATAGATCCTTAGTGAAGTGGACACCGAAGAACTTGAAGCTCTCGACCCACTCCACTACAGTCTCATCAATATAAATGGGGCTGTGCTCTGTCCTCCATTTCCTGTAGTCCTCAATCAGCTCATGTCAGTGAAATGTCTTTCTTGAAAACTCAAAACCCAACAATGCATAAATCAATAATCAGTTCCAATACTATATTTGCAGTGTGCAGGGATACTGGAGGGTTGGAGGTAGATGTACAGTGGGGCAAAAAACTATTTAGTCAGCCACCAATTGTGCAAGTTTTCCCACTTAAAAAATATGTGAGAGGCCTGTAATTTTCATCATAGGTACACTTCAACTATGACAGACCCAAAAAAATCCAGAAAATCACATTGTAGGATTTTTAATAAATGTATTTGCAAATTATGGTGGAAAATAAGTATTTGGTCACCTACAAACAAGCAAGATTTCTGGCTCTCACAGACCTGTAACTTCTTCTTTAAGAGGCTCCTCTGTCCTCCACTCGTTACCTGTATTAATGGCACCTCACGTCATGTCTGGAGGAAACCTATTACCATCCCTACGTTGAAGCATGGTGGTGGCAGCATCATGCTGTGGGGATATTTTTCAGCGGCAGGGACTGGGAGACTAGTCAGGATCGAGGTAAAGATGAACGGAGCAAAGTACAGAGAGATCTCCAGAGCTCTCAGGGCCTCAGACAGGGGGGAAGGTTCACCTAACAACAGGACAACGACCCTAAGTACACAGCCAAGACCACGCTGGAGTGGCTTCGGGACAAGTCTCTAAATGTCTTTGAGTGGCCCAGCCAGAGCCTGGACTTAAATCCGATCAAACCTCTCTGAAGAGACTTGAAAATAGCTGTTCAGCGACGCTCCCCATCCAGCCTGACAGAGCTGGAGAAGATCTGCAGAGAATAATGGGAGAAACTCCCCAAATAGAGATGTGCCAAGCTTATAGCATTATACCCAAAAAGACTTGAGGCTGTAATCGCTGCCAAAGGTGCTTCAACAAAGTACTGAGTAAAGGGTCTGAATACTTATGTAAGGAATAATTTCATTTTTTTATTTGTAATAAATATGTATAAAATATGTTTTTGCTTTGTCATTATGGGGTTTTGTGTATAGATTGAGTGCAAAAAAGCTGTAATGCAATTTTCTTTTGATAAATTCAAGCGGTCTGAATACTTTCCGAGTGCATTGTACCGTATACCGGGTATTTGGAAATAGCCACGGTATGGTTTGTCAATACCATCAATACCGTTTAAACTTTTTCTTTTGAATTTTTCTATTCATTTCAATATTTGTAGCCTCTTAAATAAATACCTGCAGTCAACTTGTATAAAATGTTAGAAGATAAAGCAGATTGCGTTCTTCATTTCACCTGTCACATTATTTTAAATGTATATTTCTTATGCGAATTCTGCGTTAACGAGACCCCTAAGTTAAACTTGCTAGTTATTTAGCTCAGTAAGTAGCTGAATTAATAAGGCAACGGAATCATATTGTGTTGGCTTTCTGCCATGTTTGAGAAGTCAATGCCCTTTGGATGAGTTATCTGTACAGCTGCCATCTTTTGATTTCCTTGCGTTATTTTTCTCCTCTCCAGTCTCGGCCTGTCTGCTCCTCCCCCATCTACTACAAGCAGAGCAAGCAGGCCCGTTGCCCTGGCGACTCCAGATTCCACACAGACACAGTGTGTACACACTCTGCTCCAGAGGCAGTACTGTTCATTTGCAAGATATCTCATTCATTTTCACTTGTAAATGTCCTAACTCACCAAAAATGACATTCGGTAGCTCCTTCCTATATATGTATGACTTTGAGATGGAATGCCTGTCTTTGCAACAACAACAAAAATAATTTGCGCTCGTTAGCAAATTTATCTAGCAAAATTCGCTATTACTTTGAAGTGCTCCTGAGTGTTGCGGTGTTCTAAGGCATTGCATCTCAGTGCTAGTGGCATCACTACAGACCCTGGTTCGATCCCGGGCTGTATCACAACTGGCCGTGATCTGGAGTCCCATAGGGCAGCGCACAATTGGCTCAGTGTTGTCCAGGGTTTGGCCAGGGTAGGCCGTCATTGTAAAATAAGAATTTGTTCACACTAACTCGCCTAGTTAAATAAAGGTTAAATAAAACAATTATATTACTTGTGCTAATTTTGGGCATCTATTACCAGAATGCTAATAATGGGCTTTTTGCAGGGTTTTTTGATGCTCCCTTGTGTACTAAGCCGGTAATACTGTAAATCCTTGTGCCAACGCTAGTTAGCATTGGCTCGAGAAAGTACCTCTAATTTCCTTCATTCTGGACACAGACATTCATCTGACTCTGGGGAAGGAGATAACGTAGGAAGTAGAAAAAGTAGAAAGATCATTGCCAAAATCCCAAAGTATCTCTAAGATATTTGAAATATGTTCAGTGTTATTTTCACATTCATCTGCATAATTTAAATCTAACATGAATTTGCACGAGACACAGTCCACTTGATCAATAGTTATTGCTCTAGTATCTTATGGTGCCACTGATGCTAATGACATTTATAGTGCAACCAACTGGTCTGGTGCAGCCATCTAAAGGTTGCAGTGGCGATATTCACACAGCTTCTAAGGACATGTACATAAGTTTCACATACCAAATTTCATGGCCCCATGTGCATCGGTTCAGTTCTTATAGCCCTGGTGTGATATGGTGCCATCTAGTGGCTGACTTTGAATGCAGAAACTAATAGAGTTTTTCATCTCGTCATACCGTTCTTCTCTCATCCCAGGATTTACAGTATTACCGGCTTAGTACACGGGAGCGCCAAAAAAAACTGCAAAAATTGTATCTACTAGCATGTTCCATCTTTTATTGAACTGTTGCTAGAACGTTTTCGTTTAGAGACCAAAATGTTTAATAAGGTATTAGAAAAAAACACTTGCCTTTTTCTGTCAACTCTGACAACCATCTCGTCTTTCTGTCAACTCTGACAACCATCTCGTCTTTCTGTCAACTCTGACAACCATCTCGTCTTTCTGTCATTCTGATTTCCAGAAGCCGCAATTTCACCTCAAACTGATTAAACCCCAATTTATTTCTGTCTTATTGCCATCAGGTAACATATAGCCCTCTCGTATGCCTCCATGAATCCACAGTTTTGCGCATCCATTATTTTTATTTTCTCTTAAAGACTATTTGCCCTCCCGCCATCAAGTAGTATTTTGGAAGTTTCACCATTAAAGACATCTGTTTGATGTTGTCCGTGAACGCTGCTCTCCTGAGCTGGATCAAAGCCTGAGACAATAAGGCCAGATAAAGGTCATGATGATGTTCTCTTCTTTCTTCTCTGCTCCCTTTTTCTCTCTTTCTCTCTGAACTCATGTTTGGAGGCAGGTCGTTGTGAAATTTTATCAGTGGTGACATTTGCGCAAGTTGCCCATAGATCTGTCGTCGTGTGGTTGACGGACGGTTTACCTATAAGGAGGTGACGCCATGATTGGAGTCACATCAAACATGACATTTCCTGGAGACAATCTTTGTGCTACTGAGGAAGATGTCCTCTGCTTTAAGTCAGTTACTGGAACAAGCAAGGCAGCAGTATGGATCTTGAAGAATTGCTGTCAGGATGTCACACAGATAATATTTGGAACAGATACCAGGTTTTGAGCTCATTTAGATATAAATTACTGGTTTGATAATGATCTATATTTCTCCATGCAACTGTTCTTTCTTCATTACAGCTCCGACTCAAACTACAGCCAAGAAAGTGGTTTGTCGCTCGGGCTACATATGAAACTGATTTCTTTAGCTACAATATTTTGGTAGCAGGCATTGTACGAATTAGCATTCATTCTTTACATAGAACACCCCTGTCTACGAAACAAACACGTGGTGGAAATTAATTAAATTAAACTATGATTTGCTTCATGTAATATGCAGAATGAACGTTAAATAGCTTGTCGTTATATCAAACCCAACAAATAGCCATGAGCAGGATCTTGTATTAACATGTAAATGAGCCATGTGGTGAGTAATCAACCCATGGATTGTGAGCATTCACCTTGGCTCTCTGAATACTGCTCTAACTGAATGGTGTAGTTCACGGAAGTTCTATTTTTATTCCTCCCAAAATATTCAAATATTCAATGTCATCAGAACATGTCCAATAACATGTATGTTCTTTGACCTTCATTTAGTGTATTCGAGAATCTTCAAGGTGGAAACCTGTCAAAGCCAAGTCACAAAGTCTGATTCAGTCACTGGTCTTCGAGGCCTAATCTGAGTAAAAAGAAAAATGAGTATGTCTTTTGTTTGAAATATTAATGCCTCGGAATCCAAAACGCAATGATAGCCCTTTTTTGTTCTTGCTTTGTGAAGTCTGCGGATAAACAAGCAAACCGGTGAAATGTATCAGTGTTCTGCAGCTGAATATCTCAAGTTGGTGAATCTGGCACCTTGGTTTTACTTTATAGTACATGTGCAAACAGAACAGTACTGAGAGTTGGGGTTCGGGGAAAGGTGGCATGAAATGGAGGGCTAATGCGGACCATGCAGTAGGACCATGCAGCTGTAGAGCACCAGCATCCCCATAAACACACACACCTCAACTCAATTTACTGTAAACATTGGACCTGCTGGAATGTTAGGTGCCACAAGGCTGGCCTAAGCGGCTGCAGCCAGGGTCCAATACTTTCAGAAAATGAGGATTTACAGTATCTATTATGTCCTTGGTGGGAGAATGAGAACTAATTTCTGGTCTGGTCTTAGGGATTTATTTGATTGTATATACTGGTTTTCTGTACAAGATATGATGGTGATCAGAATGAGATTCTTCTGAGCAGATTCCAGAGGATCTGCTGTAGTCACATAGTCAGATCATCAGAGGTGAGTGGATGTTAGTTGTGCTCAGGCTGAGAGAACACAATGTCCTGCATTACACGGCTATAACAGGCATGTCAGAGGAAAGGAATCTCATAATGAAATCACTTACCTACAGGCGGTTGTAATTGAATTCTGGCCCGGGTGCGTGTGTTCTGTGTTTAATCTGGACTACTTTGGGCCTAAGTTGTATTGACAGGACACATGATATGAGGAGTTTAATTTGCACAATAATAAAATAGGGCTGTACAGTACCTTATTTTACAATGTACCAGTATTTGACGCACAGACCGGTTTGGGTTTTTACTTTACCTTCTATAATGGTATTTCAATGTTTGGTTTGTTGAATGTGATGCGCAACTCCAGTGCTTGTAATGTCCGTTTAATACTTTACTCCGTTTGCTACATGTAGTCTTTCTGCTACATGTAGTCTTTCTCCCTCTCCTCCTGCTTGCAAGAACTGTGAATCAGTTTGCTAGCTAGCAAGAACTGTGAATCAGTTTGCTAGCTAGCAAGAACTGTGAATCAGTTTGCTAGCTAGCAAGAACTGTGAATCAGTTTGCTAGCTAGCAAGAACTGTGAATCAGTTTGCTAGCTAGCAAGAACTGTGAATCAGTTTGCTAGCTAGCAAGAACTGTGAATCAGTTTGCTAGCTAGCAAGAACTGTGAATCAGTTTGCTAGCTAGCAAGAAATGGGAATCCGTTTGCTAGCTAGCAAGAAATGGGAATCCGTTTGCTAGCTAGCAAGAAATGGGAATCCGTTTTCTGGCTAGCTATGCTGAACTTGAAAGACTGTTATCAAAACAGTCTTTGGAACACCTTCCGGAGACACCTGAAACCCCACCTCTTTAAGGAATACCTAGGATAGGATAAAGTAATCCTTCTCACCCCCTTAAAAGACCTAGATGCACTATTGTAAAGTGGCTGTTCCACTGGATGTCATAAGGTGAAAGCACCAATTTGTAAGTCGCTCTGGATAAGAGCGTCTGCTAAATGACTTAAATGTAAATGTAATGTAAAATGCTTGCCACTTCCCACACCATGCCCTGACCCCTGTCACTCAAGGAAAAACCAGTTGCTCAACTTTCATGCAGTTCACTCTGCTGTCTGGTCTGCATGGTCAGATAGATGCAGAAAGACGTTGGTGACAGCGATGCTGCTTTCTACAAGCGTTCTATAACTACATTATTAGTTTGTATCTTACTGTCTGCAAACTACTGTCTTAGGTCCAAAAGGCTTCTTAAAAGCTTCTACCCCCAAGCCTTAAGACTCCTGAACAGCAAATCAAGGGGCTACCCAGACTATTTGCATTGCCCCTCCCCCCTCTTTATGCTGCTGCTACTCTCTGTTTATTATCTATGCATAGTCACTTTAACTCTACTTACATGTACATATTACCTCAATTACCTGGACCAACCGGTGCCCCTGCACATTGACTCTGTACCGGTACCCCCTGTATATAGCCTCGCTATTGTTATTTTACTCCTGCTCTTTAATTATTTGTTACTTTTTATGAAACATTTTTAGTTATCTATTTTTCACTTTACACTTATTTTTCTTAACTGTATTGTTGGTTAAGGGCCTGCAAGTAAGCATTTCACTGTAAGGTTGTTGTATTCGGCGCATGTGACAAATAACATTTGATTTGATTTGCTAGTTTGTCTAATGCTAATCGCTAGAATTGAGTGGGAAACGTCGATCAATGTTATCAAACCCATAAACTCTCTGTGGCAAAACTCCCCAATAAAAGGAGCTGGAGGCGCCTGAAAACTCTGAGAAATGCGTAACAAAGTCGCTAAATAGGCAACACTGGGATAGGCGAAACATGAATATGTTAGCTAGCTAGCTATTTTCGTTTGATGTTGGATTGAACAGTATAAACAATCAGAATGGAGAACGCCCCATTGAAATCACGTATTTGTGTTGCCACCTTAGGGTCATGAACTACTCATAAAGCATATTTAGAACTTTTATTATTCAGAAACAAAAAATACTGCCAAAAAAAACCAAATAAAATGATATTTTGGCCATATCACCCAATCCTAGAATGAAACATCTTTTCAGTCAAATCTGTAACCAGGTATAAGGTCTGAGTATAAATATTTTTAGGATAGCATGTGCTTTTTGTTTCTCTCAGATCCATTGTTTTGCAATAAAAGCCCTGAAATTGTAATTTTTCATTTTTTTTTTTGTTGGCTGAATTGAACCCGTCTGTTTCTGCACTCAACTTGAATGCCTTCTGCTGACTTGATCCAATAGCTTTGTCTGCCTTAATCGTATTGGTTTTCATTTGTGGTTTAGCTCATGTTTTAATGAGTTTGTTTTTCCAGCAGAAACTTGCGGTTTAATTTGATCTCTTATCATTGAACTGTTTCTGTGTAGGCTGATAAGCTCTCGGAGAGGCCTTTTTATGGAGCTCACCCTCGTCTGTCTATCATATTAGTAAAACCCTTGTCTTTTTTCTTCTACTATTTAAAACAAAAACATCCTCACAAACCTCCCATGACACACTGTCCTTTACCATCACTGTAACTGAATGGCTGTTCTCAACAATGTACTCAGAGAGGGGTCCTGTATTCTAACACACCAGACCTTATATTAACATTGGTTATCTTCCAGAGCGCGTGTCTCTAGTTATGATATAATAAGCAGGGGGGAGTTTGTATGATCGGTGCCTTGATGTATCTGGGTCTTAAACCACGCTTGTTTCTCCGTGTTTGGATGTGGGTTTTTGTATAAAAGGGAATCAAACTGCAGTTCTCCCTCTATGCCACATTCAGAAACAGGATCTGTCTGATTACGTGTGTTACTGTGTATGTGCATGTCTGATCTTTGCATGCCTAACCTGGCTTCTGACCTCTCCTCATCTGTATTACAGGGAGGCAGCATAACAGTGATTTCTCCCGCCTTATCGCCCAGGTCCGGGGTCGCCTGGAAAATACCAGGAAGAGGGAGATGAAACAGAAAGTGAGGGATGAGGGAGTAGAGGAGGACCGGAGAGCGGGCTCCAGCTCTGCAGGTACCACCGTAACCCTCATTAACATGTTGAGCGGATTAAACAAGGGTTAGCACCGTCGCCACGGAATATCTTACAGCCCCCAGCCTCCCCAGCAGAGCTCATAGTCCATAAGCAATTTACAAAAGGAGAGAGACGCAGGGACGGTTTCTATATGAAGAACCCTCTCTGTATTCCTGTTCAGGGGGATTTGCTATCACAACCTTCACATCGTCACTCAGCCCCAGACCTGTGATGGCTTCTCTTCAGGTGGTCACGGTTGATCAGGGCCAGGGTTCAGCTATACACCCAGCAGCATGGCCACAAGGCTATTTTCTCCCCAAAATGTTTTTTTTTATCCTTTGCATCTTATGTGAATTTCCAAGATGGTATAGCAGTTGGACGTGTCTTTGTCTTATCCCGTGTAAAAAGGCATTTTTTCCCCCCATAAATACTTTAATCTCAGTTTCCTCTACAAACTAAATATACTTTCCTGCGACCCGCCTCACCCAATGTGGTACAGATCTGCTGAATCTTATTCCTTATAACTGGAACCTCCATCAGGAGCTAGCCAGCTAACTAGCTACTAGCTATCAGTCTTTGTTAGCCACGGTTAGCGGTCTTCACTTTTAGCTAGGACACCAGCCAGCTTTAGCTCGGACAATACCTGCCAGTCTGCACAGCACAATATCAACCCAGAGCATATCGGACTGCTTCTCTCTACCACATCACCGGATTCCTGCCGCAAACTCTGGGCCATTACCTCGGATCATCCCAGCTAGCTAGCTGCAATCGCATGGCTACTGTTAGCTAACGCCTCTGTCCTGAAGCAAGCACCAGTTAACCTTGGGCTAGCCTTGAGCTAGGCCCATATACCAGCTAACTTATTGGGCTACAATACCTCTTTTGCCAATTGTCCTGGACCCTTTATTGTTAACACAGAGCCCTGACGATCCCTCACGACTGGTCTGCCGACGTAATCGTCCAATGTGGTTTCAACAGGCGATTGTGATGTCGCCAAAGACCCATCCGCTAGCCCCGGCCCGCTAGCTTTCTGAACGCCGTTGTCGCCCACTCGCCTAGTGTAGTAGCGACTACCGAACGGCTCCCTGACTCACCTATTGCTGCTCATTGGACAAATATGATCACTCGGCTACACAGCTGATGCCTGCTGGACTATTCACAAACTCGGTACCTCTTTTTGTTTGTCTGTCGGCCCCAGCCTCGAACTCAGGTCCTGTACGTACCTAACTGACCCTCTCTGCCCATTCATCGCCATTTATTCATTGCTGTCTTAGCTCTCCCGATCAACACCCGTGATTGCCTTATGCCTCTCTCTAATGTCAATTTGCCTTGTCAACTGCTATCTCGGTTAGTACTTTTTGTTTTATTTAATTGTAGAGCTCCCAGTCCCGCTCAACATGCCTTAGGTAGCTCTTTTGTCCCATCCTCCACACATGCGGAGACCTCACCTGGGTTAACTGGTGCCCCCAGAGATGCAATCTCTCTCATCGTCACTCAATGCCGAGGCTTACCTCCACTGTACACACACCCTACCATTCCCTCGTCTGTACATTATGCCCTGACTCTATTCTACCACCCCCAGAAATCTGCTCCTTTTATTCTCTGTTCCCAGCGCACTAGACGACCAGTTCTTATAGCCTTTAGCCCTACCCTTATCCAACTCCTCCTCTGTTCCTCTGGTGATGTAGAGGTTAACCCATGCCCTGTAGCCCCCAGTACCACATCTATTCCCCAGGTGCTCTCATTTGTTGACTTGTGTAACCGTAAAAGCCTTGGTTCCATGCATGATAACTTCAGAAGCCTCCTCCCTAAGTTTGTTTTATTCACTGCTTCAGCACACTCCGCCAACCCTAATGTCCTAGCCGTGTCTGAATCCTGGCTTAGGAAGGCCACCAAAAATTCTGAAATTTCCATCCCCAACTACAACATTTTCTGCCAAGATAGAACTGCAAAAGGGGGTGGAGTTGCAATCTACTGCAGAGATAGAACTCTGCAGGCTGTCATACTATCCAGGTCTGTGCCCAAACAGTTCGAGCTTCTACTTTTAAAAATCCACCTTTCCAGAAATATGTTTTTCACTGTTGCCACTTGTTATAGACCCCCCCTCAGCCCCCAGCTGTGCCCTGGACACCATATGTGAATTGATTGCTCCCCATTTGTCTTCTGAGTTCCTAATGTTTGGTGACCTAAACTGGGATATGCTACAATCTAAACTAGATGCCCTCAATCTCACACAAATTATCAAGGAACCTACCAGGTACAACTCTAAATCTGTAACCACGGGCACCCTCATAGATATCATCCTGACCAACTAGCCCTCTAAATACACCTTTGCTGTCTACAACTAGGATCTCAGCGATCACTGCCTCATTGCCTGCATCCGTAATGGGTCCATGGTCAAACGACCACCCCTCATCACTGTCAAACGCTCCCTAAAACACTTCAGCGAGCAGGCCTTTCTAATCGACCTGGCCCGGGTATCCTGGAAGGATATTGACCTCATCCCTTCAGTAGAGGATGCTTGGTTGCTCTTTAAAAGTGCTTTTCTCTCCATCTTTAATAAGCGCCCCATTCAAAAAATGTAGAACTAAGAACAGAATCTAGTCTTTGATTCACTCCAGACTTGACTACCCTTGACCAGCACAAAAACATCCTGTGGCGTACTGCATTAACATCGAATAGCCCCGCGATATGCAACTTTTCAGGGAAGTTAGGAACCAATATTCACAGTCAAACAGAAATTTGCATCCTGTAGCACAAGCCTCAAAAAGTTTTGGGACACTGTAAAGTCCATGGAGAATAAGAACACCTCCTCCCAGCTGCACACTACACTGAGGCTAGGAAACACTGTCACCACCGATAATCTACAGAAATTTAGAATTTCAATAAGCATTTTCTACGTCTGTCCATGCTTTCCACCTGGCTACCCCTACCCCAGCCAATAGCTCTGTACCCCCCGAAGCAACTTGCCCTAGCCCCCCCGCTTTTCCTTCACCCAAATCCAGATAGTTGATGTTCTGAACGAGCTGCAAAATCTGGACCCCTACAAATCAACTGGACTAGACAATCTGGACCATCTCTTTCTAAAATTATCCGCTGCAATTGTTGCAACCCCTATTACTAGCCTATTCAAACGCTTTTATGTTTTGTCTGAGATTCCTAAAGATTGGAAAGCTGCCGCGGTCATCCCCCTCTTCAAAGGGGGAGACACTAGACACAAACTGTTACATACCCATATCTATCCTGCCCTGCCTTTTCTAAATTCTTCAAAGCCAAGTTAACAAACAGATCACTGACCATTTCAAATCCCACTGTACCTTCTCCGCAGTCTGGTTTCCGAGCTGGTCATGGGTACACCTCAGCCACGCTCAAGGTCTTAAACTATATCATAACTACCATTGATGAAAGACAGTACTGTGCAGCCGTCTTCATCGACCTGGCCAAAGCTTTCGACTCTGTCAATCACCACATTCTTATCGGCAGACTCAATAGCCTTGGTTTCTCAAATGACTGCCTCGCCTGGTTCACCAACTACTTCTCTGATAGAGTTCAGTGTGTCAAATCGGAGGGCCTGTTGTCCGCAGTCTCTATGGGGTGCCACAGGGTTCAATTCCTGGGCTGATTCTTTTCACTGTATATATCAATGATGTCACTCTTGCTGCTGGTGATTCTTTGATCCACCTCTACGCAGACGACACCATTCTGTATACTTCTGGCCCTTCTTTGGACACTGTGTTAACAAACCTCCCAACGAGCTTCAATGCCATACAACACTACTTCCGTGGCCTCCAGCTACTCTTAAATGCTAGTAAAACTAAATGCATGCTCTTCAACCGATCGCTGCCCGCACCCGCCCTACAAATACCTAGGTGTCTGGCTAGACTGTAAATTCTCCTTCCAGACTCACATTAAGCATCTCCAATCCAAAATTAAATCTAGAATCGGTGTTCCTATTGCGCAACAAAGCCTCCTTCACTCATGCTACTAAACATACCCTTGTAAAACTGACTATCCTACTGATCCTTGACTTCAGCGATGTCATTTTCAAAATAGCCTCCAACACTCTACTCAGACTACATCCAATTTGCTATCACAGTGCCATTCGTTTTTTTCACCAAAGCCCCATATACTACCCACCATTGCGACATGTTTGCTCTCGTTGGCTGGCCCTCGCTTCATATTCGTTGCCAAACCCACTGTCCAGGTCATCTATACGTTTTTGCTAAGTAAAGCCCCGCCTTATCTCAGCTCACTGGTCACCATAGCAACACCCACCCTTAGCACGCGTTCTAGCAGGTATATTTCACTGGCCATCCCCAAAGCCAACACCTCTTTGGCCGCCTTTCATTCCAGTTCTCTGCTGCCAATGACTGGAACGAATTGCAAAAATCCCTGAAGCTGTAGACTTATATCTCCCTCACTAACTTTAAGCATCAGCTGTCAGAGCAGCTTACCGATCACTGCACATGTACACAGCCCATCTGTAAATAGCCCACCCAACTACCTCATCCCTATATTGTTATTTATTTGTGCTCTTTTGCACCCCAGTATCCCTACTTTCTCATCATCATCTTCATCTATCATTCCAGTTTTAATGCTAAATTGAAATGATTTCGCCACTGTCTATTTATTGCCTTACCTCCCTAATCTTACTACATTTGCACACACTGTATATAGATTTTTCTATTGTGTTATTGACTGTACGTTTGTTTATCCCATGTGTAACTCTGTGCTGTTGTTTTTGTCGAACTGCTTTGCTTTATCTTGGCCAGGTCGCAGTTGTAAATGAGAACTTGTTCTCAACTGGCCTACCTGGTGAAATAAAAAAATGTGGAGACAGCTTATTTGAACCCTCTCATATTGGCTCTGATACGTGTTCTGTTATAGTGTTGTTTCAATGTGGGCATTAAGGTGTCCGCATGCTTCCCAGCCAAAAGTTAGATGCATGAACTCTATAGTGTTCGTGCATATATTATGAAGATATTTTATGGCGTTTTGTTCGTTTTGGACTTTTTTTTTTCAGCTGTTCTTGCACACAACATTTTTTGCTGGAGGGAAGCTTCGGAGCCGAAGTCTACGCCCCTTTCGTCGGTGATTGGTCAACAGTAGGACTCATTTTATTGAAAAATAGTCCACCAAACGTCTTGTAATATTGCGCAACTAAGATCTCTTTTTCAAGAAAGTCAATATTTATTTTTTATTTGATTTTTTTTTACCCCTTTTTCTCCCCAATTTCGTGGTGTCCAATTGTTTAGTAGCTACTATCTTGTCTCATCGCTACAACTCCCGTACGGGCTCGGGAGAGACGAAGGTTGAAAGTCATGCGTCCTCCGATACACAACCCAACCAAGCCGCACTGCTTCTTAACACAGCGCCATCCAACCCAGAAGCCAGCCGCACCAATGTGTCGGAGGAAACACCGGCAACCTTGTAAGCGCGCACTGCGCCCGGCCCGCCACGGGAGTCACTAGTGCGCAATGAGACAAGGATTTCCCTACCGGCCAAACCCTCCCTAACCCGGACGACGGTAGGCCAATTGTGTGTCGCCCCACGGACCTCCCGGTCGCGGCCGGTTACGACAGAGCCTGGGCGTGAACCCAGAGTCTCTGGTGGCACAGCTGAAGAACGTCAATATTAATGACCGTTTTCTTCAGTTAGCTTAAATTAATTCCGACTATTTTGAGAAAGTGTATAGTTGTTACGCCTTCTCAAAAAGGGCAAACAGTACTACTATTACCATTTTTAAAATCTTTTTTCAAGCGAAGCTCTTAAGGGAGTATACGAGTACACTCGTTCGGTTCGGCTTGCTGAGTTCGGCTAGGCCCAGCCGAACTGAAGCATGCTGATGTCTTTAGTCATACCCCTTTTAAAGACGCTTGTTAACATGCACACCACCATACCCATGCTGTCTGATGTAGTGCAGGGAATAAATTACAGCCCCAGAGTACAATTCATTTTGTAAGTCGATACACACACTATTACCTCCGAATGTGTGGTTCGTCTTTGGCACATCAGCCAAAAAAGATACACCTGTATTGCATAAAACGTGGAAGCATACTGCCATAACTTGTCGCATAAGTTATTATGTATATATTTTTTGGCTGACATGCAACACACCCACAAGCTCTTTTGGGATTCAGTGTGTTGAATGTCTTGAAAAAATGTCACACTTGTAGTCCACTGAAAGCAATGGCTGCCAACAAAATGACGGAGACTATTAATTTTCGATAAAAGGAAAGATCTAGTATCAAAGTGAGGTGAAGCAAGAGGAGCTCGGTGATCAGTGAGTGAACATTAAGTTGGGGAAGCTTAACAGTATGCTAATTATTGGGGATATTGCAGGGCAATTGACCAATCGAGGCTTGCTATAGCTTCCAGCCCGTGGCTGTTAGTACCTAGCACTACCTAGCATTCTGTTTACTTTCATCTTGAAAAGAAAAAAACACACATGGCGTTTTAACTGTTGACAAATCAAGCGTTTCATTGCTTTACATGGAATTCCCCCGTCACAGAACGAAACGTCAGTATGTGCAGAGGTAATCATATTTATAATGCATAGAATACCATTAACTGCTGGTCATATATTTTGCCCACCGCCTAGAAGACATAGTGGTTTGTTTGTGGTTAAAGGCATTTTGAACATTACATTGGGGAAATATCTATAATATAAGATAGAAATTGACATGGATGACTTTAGCATCTATCATGCAGCCTGCTCACACATCATGTGTACAACGTTAAAACAGGACAGATCCAGATTAAAAGACAAGGTTGTCAAGGACAGTTTCCCAACATAGATTCTTGACAGCTCATTTTCACCAATGATTGATTTTCTACCAGTCTTTTATGACATGATCATTAGTATTGTCCATGTTCTTTTCCATTCCTTTCTGTAGATAAAGCAACAGAACAGGAACAGAGGGATCCCAGTCCCAGTGACTCAGAGGCCTTCTGCATATTGATGACATCACCAGTGGAGGAGCCCTCTGAGGAGCAGCAGCCTTCTGTTGTAGAGGTCATTTCCAGGTCACCCAGCTGTCTCAGTGACGTGTCCATCAGCAGGTGAGCGAGCCCAGGAGACGGCAGAATTGATTAGGGTGAAGTTGCCCCTAGACACTGAATTTGTACATTTTACCCACTAATGGTTAAGGTTAGGATTGGGGAAGGGTATTCTTGATCTGATTCGAGATCTGTACCTTGGGGGAACTTCACCCCAAGCCAGCTGAATAGCTGATTCTCCACTCCTCAACAAGCAGACATTTGACTTGTCTTCCCGGGGTTTCAATGCTTCACAGCTCTCAAAACAGGAGAGCTGTTGTGTGTGTGTGTGTGTGTGTGTGTGTGTGTGTGTGTGTGTGTGGTATTACTGAGGAACTCTGTGTGAAGCTAAAGTCGGACTCTCAGCGGGAGTATTGAGTTGGTTCTGACTCACACAGCTCGTTGCGGGCCTCTGGAAAGAGTTCTATCAGCATTCATACCCCCACAGCCTGCCTGCACTTCAGCCCAGAATAGTTTAAATTGCCTTTTCTTTAGAAAGACACCGCAAGGTTGGCTAGTTGAAGACTAAAGTTACGTGTTGAACATAACACTCTAAATCAGTCACAGATACCTAACAGTACCAAGCTCTATCAAAATAGGGTTATAACTGATCAAAGGAAAATAAAACTATAGTAGATTTCTATTTTTACAGAGATTGATATATTAAATATTTTGATATACAGTATTGGAACAATATACATTATTGTTTTGAAAATATATTTTTTCAAGGAAGCTGGTCGTGAGCCAGGCAGCTGTTAATAGAACACGTGCTGCTTTTGTCTGGAATATCGACCTGGACCCCAAAGGATGCAGATTCGTAGAGCCATCAGCTACAGAATGTAATTAATAGTGTGCTCCCTTGTTCAGAGTGTCAGACCTGTGTATGCTGTGTGCCAGAGGGCCTTATCAAATAAGCACTATGAGATGTCCAGACTCCCACCACAATTTAGAGCTCTATACAGCAAGTTTTTTTTTTTTTTTGGCAGAGGCTGATGTTCCATTGACCTGCTCCTATTCATATGAGGCCCTAGAGCTTCACGCAAATATGCTTTTCTGTCGCCCCACATTCTGCCTGTATGGAGCTGGAAGTGTGTCTGTGTGAAATCTGGCAGGTGTGATAATTAATTATAACCCTGTGTGTGTGTGTGCACATCACCTGCCTCTGATAAAGCCACCGCCTGCCTGCCTGGCTCGGCTTCCAGCTGGGGACTCGGACACCTGACAATGCTCTGAACCACACTACTTAAATTGCCTCTTAGCCGGCGCTATCATCAGAGCAGCACTTGGTCAGACCTCTCTCCCACTCCCCCCAGTAATGAGCCAGTTAGTCAGTCAGACGGAGAGCTGCTCCATGCTCCAGCAACCTGCTCTAATAGCTAACAGACAGGCATTAGCCCCACCAGTTGCTACGGCCCACTTACTTACCTAACTCTTTATGCAGATAGACATTTCATTAGTCTTCCCCTGGAGGGGCACCAAGAGGAGTGCTCTCACCATCCAGAGGCAATTTACTCTCTGTTTGTTCGCATTAAGGCATGTAAATGTATTGTAAAAGTGTTTTATTAGGACTTCCAGGGAGATATGCACAAATATTGGCTTCCTCTTTCAGAAAAGGCTCGCTAAAAATCGATTGCATATATCCTTCTCATCCTTTATCCATCCCATCCAGGGTTTACATGATCTTTCAGGTGAGAGTCAGCCATTACTGAATAATCTTCACACCTGCTTGAGCAGATTCATCTTTTGGTCATCAAATAGAAATCTTCTCACCAGGTGTCACTCTGTTTCGAATTTATTCCTGTTTCCATTCATATGATTGTAATGCTACCGTTTTTCACTCCTGCTTCCGGAGGTCACATTGTGATCCTGTGTGAGTGTGAACCCCAGACTGAGCAGAGGGAGATGAGGCCTCCAGGCTTGTGCCATCTCTTCTGTCTGTATTTACTCACCTGTCAGCGCCTATTAGAGCCCTCTTTATGTGGTAGGCTGTCATGTTACTGTTAGGCGATAACACAAAAATGCATCAGCTTTTTTACCCAATGGTGTAATAATTAGGCTATTCTGTTTGCTCCCTGTTCCACAGTCGAGAACTTCCAAGGGATTATACAGCCCTCAAAGACCATCTTTGGGAGAAGAGCTCTTCACAAAAGTATTTTTTTATTCCACACACAGTAATAAAACATGATCTTTGTCCAGGCAAAGTGATGAAAAGCTCTTTAATGAATTCAACTTGCATAGAGGGGTGTTGTTGAAGAATCCTGAGAAAGTTTTGCTGCACTCTCCACAGGTGTTGGGTATTTAGAGCATCTCTGAAGAGAACATTTAATGCTGTCTTCTAATCTTACATAAGTGAAAGGCCAGACGTATGGAGGTACATACTATAAGCAGGTCCTTGTTTGGTTTTGATTGAATGTTTAGGAGAGAAACATTACTTGCAGTATTCTGCTCATTATGGGATAAATCAGGGCTGCTCAACGCAGGTGTTCAGGAGAGATTGATCCAATGTGTTTGCTTTTTTGTGGTTCTCTCCGGTTGTTATTTCTGGTGAATCTCATTCCTTCTGCACACTATGGCAGTTTATTCAGCCTCCACTTGCTTTATTGATTTTATCTTTAAGTTCCCCTCCCTGACATGTATTGATTTACTTTCAAGAGAAGAGAATAATATAAAGGAAAATGTTGCAAAAATAACACTGAAATAGTGAGTAGGCTACATACATTATATTTGTATATTGATAAGGCTACATGAAGAACTTACAAACTTCACTTTCAAAAAGGCCGACTTAGGGCTGAATTCATTTTCACTTAAATAGCCATCTTAAGCTTAGACAAAGTTCTACAAAGTACTAGTAAATACGTTTTTTCCCCCTGTTTAATACATTTGCTAACATTTCGAAAAACCTGTTTTTTGCTCTGTCATTATGGGGTATTGTGTGTAGATGGATAAAATCATCTATTTTAGAATAAGGCTGTAACGTAACAACATGTAAAAAATAAATAAAAAAAGTCAAGGGATCTGAATGCTTTCCGGAAGCACTGTAGATTAAGCCATGGAGTGCAGCATGGGCAACACAATGTATGACACGGATTTCCTTTTCTGATCAATTTCTCTTCAGTATAAAGATTATACTGAACAAGTGAGTAAAAGTTATGCAACGTCAAATTAGCTAGTCGTCTTTCCAAGTATATCGACTCATTAATTTAATGGACTCAGAGGGGATGTGTAGTTTTTACAAAGCAAGGGTTAATCCCCTGATAAAGTGTTTTATTAGCAGTCAGAAGTTCGCTAGAGGTTCCTCTCTGTTAGGTTATCATTTTTTGTTCATTTTCCCCTGGCCAGGAAGTATTCACGCTGGGCTTTTCATTATTAATATTAATAGCCTTCCAATGAAAAGAACCAGCTTCAAAGAGGCCTAGTTTAATCCATTTTGATGGGCTCCTTGTCCTGGGTTGTCCTTACCTGCCTCCCAGGCCCTCCGTGGCCCCAAGACACTGATCTCAGGGGATTCAAGCCAAATCGGGTCATATTTGCTTATGCCTGGCACCACACACACTTACCATTCCTCTGTTTCACAGCCAAGTTTAACCCACCGTTTCAGGTACTATTTTTGGATGAAGAACTCAGTAAACCTCACATCATCCCGGCTATTGTATTTCATCCAGGCCAAAATTAGCTGCTTGATATGATGACCATGTGATATGCCAAGTAAGGGATTTTTTTTTTTTTTAACATGCAATGCGATGGCACAGTTAGGGCTGGCACAATTACTGTATAACCTTGTAACCAACAGTTATGAATGAAGACCGTCATGAAAATAAAATAACCCTCATAAAAACAATTGCAATGGCTGCCTGGTATTGTGACGCAATAATTTCCATTAATGGGTTACACTTCCTGCATTTACTTCCTACAATGCTTCTGGCAATTTGTCACCAGCAGAGAGAAAGAGGCTAAGCGGGAGGGAGTTTACTCCGAATTTCGGTTTGTAGATCAACGAGTATGGTTACGTGCACACAATAATACAATTGTTGTGAATAGTCAGATAAATATAGTGGCTCGCCCTTGGCATTTTTCCTATTTTGTTGCCTTACAACCTGGAATTAAAATTGTTTTTTGGGGGAGGGTTTGTATCATTTGATTTACACAACATGCCTACCACTTTGAAGATGCAAAATAGTTTTTATTGTGAAACAAACAAGAAAAAAAGACAAAACTGAATTTGAGCGTAACTACTCACCCCCCCCCCCCCCCAAAAGTCCATACATTGTAGAGCCACCTTTTGCAGCAATTACAGCTGCAAGTCTCTTGGGGTATGTCTCTGTAAGCTTTGCACATCTAACCACTGGGATTTTTGCCCATTCTTCAAGGCAAAACTGCTCTAGCTCCTTCAAGTTGGATGGGTTTCGCTGGTGTACAGCAATCTTTAAGTCATACAACAGATTCTCAATTGGATTGAGGTATGGGCTTTGACTAGGCCATTCCAAGACATTTAAATGTTTCCCCTTAAACCACTCGAGTGTTGCTTTAGCAGTATGCTTAGTGTCATTGTCCCGCTGGAAGGTAAACCTCTGTCCCAGTCTCAAATCTGTGGAAAACTGATACAAGTCTCCCTCAAGAATTTCCTTGTATTTAGCGCACCCAGCATTCCTTCAATTCTGACCAGTTTCTCAGTCCCTGCCAATGATAAACATTCCCACAGCATGATGCTGCCACCACCATGCTTCACTTTGGGGATGGTGTTCTCGGGGTGATGTGAAGTATTGGGTTTGCACCAGACATAGATTTTTCCTTGATGGCCAAAAAACAAAATGTTTGTCTCATCTGACCAGACTACCTTCTTCCATATGTTTGGGGAGTCTCCTCCTTTTGGCAAACACCAAACGTGTTTTCATTTTTTTTCTTTAAGCAATGGCTTTTTTCTGCCCACTCTTCTGTAAAGCCCAGCTCCGTGGAGTGTACGGCTTAAATTGGTACAATGGACAGATATTCCAATCTCAGCTGTGGAGCTTTGCAGCTCCTTCAGGGTTATCTTTGGTCTCTTTGTTGCCTCTCTGATTAATGCCCTCCTTGCCTGGTCCGTGAGTTTTGGTGGGTGGCCCTCTCTAGGCAGGTTTGTTGTGGTGCCATATTCTTTCCATTTTTTAATAATGGATTTAATGGTGCTCCGTGGGATGTTTTGGATATTTTTTCATAACCCAACCCTGATCTGTACTTCTCCAAAACTTTGACCCTGGCCTGTTTTAAGAGCTCTTTGGTCTTCATGGTGCCGCTTGCTTGGTGGTGCCCCTTGCTTTGAGGTGTTGCAGACTCTGGGGCCTTTCAGAACAGGTGGGGTGGCAGGTAGCCTAGTGGCTAAAGCATTGAACTAGTAACCGCAGGATCGAATCCCCATGGCAGTTAACCCACTGTTCCTAGGCCATCATTGAAAATAAGAATATGTTCTTAACCGACTTGGCTAGTTAAATAAAGCCCCCCTCCAAAATAGGTACAGTTGAATACAGTTGAAGTTGGAAGTTTACATACACCTTAGCCAAATACATTTAAACTCAGTTTTTCACAATTCCTGACATTTAATCATAATAAAATACCCTGTCTTAGGTCAGTTGGGATCACCACTTTATTTTAAGAACGTGAAATGTCAGAATAATAGTAGAGTGATTTATTTCAGGTTTTATTTCTTTCCTCACATTCCCAGTGGGTCAGATGTTTAAATACACTCAATTAGTATTTGGTAGCATTGCCTTTAAATGGTTTAACTTGGGTCAAAAGTTTCAGGTAGCCTTCCACAAGCTTCCCACAATAAGTTGGGTGAGTTTTGTCCCATTCCCCCTGACAGAGCTGGTGTAACTGAGTCAGGTTTGTAAGCCTCCTTGCTCGCACATGCTTTTTCAGTTCTGCCGACAACTTTTCTATAGGATTGATGTCAGGGCTTTGTGATGGCCACTCCAATATCTTAACTTTGAAGCCATTTTGCCACAACATTGAAAGTATGCTTGGGGTCATTTTCCATTTGGAAGACCCATTTGCGACCAAGCTTTAACTTCCTGACTGATGTCTTGAGATGTTTCTTCAATATATCGACATAATTTAGAAGAGCAGTGGCTTCTTCTTGCTGAGTGGCCTTTCAGGTTATGTCGATACAGGACTCGTTTTACTGTGGATATAGATACTTTTGTACCTGTTTCCTCCAGCTTCTTCACAAGGTCCTTTGCTGTTGTTCTGGGATGAATTTGCACTTTTTACACCAACGTGCGTTCATCTCTAGGAGACAGAACGCGTCTCCTTCCTGAGCAGTATGACGCTGTGTGGTCCAATGGTGTTTATACTGGTGTACTATTGTTTGTACAGATGAACGTGGTACCTTCAGGTGTTTAGAAATATCTCCCAAGGATGAACCAGACTTGTGGAGGTCTACATTTGTCTTTCTGAGGTCTTGGCTGATTTCTTTTGATTTTCCCATGATGTCAAGCAAAAAGGCACTGATTTTGAAGGTAGGCCTTGAAACACATCCACAGGTACACCTCCAATTCACTCAAATTATGTCAATTAACCTATCAGAAGCTGTTTAAATGCACAGTCAACTTAGTGTATGTAAACCTCTGACCCACTGGAATTGTGGTCCAGTGAGTTATAAGTGAAATAATCTGTCTGTAAACAATTGTTGGAAAAATTGCTTGTGCATGCACAAAGTAGATGTCCTAACTGACTTGCCAAAACTATAGTTTGTTAACAAGATATTTGTGGAGTGGTTGCAAAATGAGTTTTAATGACTCCAACTTAAGTATGTAAACTTCCGACTGTGTGTGTGTGTGTGTGTGTGTGTGTGTGTGTGTGTGTGTGTGTGTGTGTGTGTGTGTGTGTGTCATGTATCCCATATGTATGCAGTATAGTCGTGGCTAAAAGTTTTGAGAATGACACAAATATTAATTTCTACAAAGTTTGATGCTTCAGTGTCTTTAGATATTTTAGTCAGATGTTACTATGGAATACTGGGGTATAATTACAAGCATTTCATGTGTCAAAGGCTTTTATTGACAATTACATGAAGTTGATGCAAAGAGTCAATATTTGCAGTGTTGACCTTTCTTTTTCAAGACCTCTGCAATCTGCCCTGGCATGCTGACAATTAACCTCTGGGCCACATCCTGACTGATGGCAGCCCATTCTTGCATAATCAATTCTTGGAATTTGTCAGAATTTCTGGGTATTTGTTTGTCCACCCAACTCTTGAGAATTGACTACAAGTTCTCAATGGGATTAAGGTCTGGGGAGTTTCCTGGCCATGGACCCAAAATGTTTTGTTCCCCGAGCCATTGAGTTATCACTTTTACCTTATGGCAAGGTGCTCCATCATGCTGGAAAAGGCATTGTTCGTCACCAAACTGTTCCTGGATGGTTGGGAGAAGTTGCTCTCGGAGGATATGTTGGTACCATTCTTTATTCATGGCTGTGTTCTTAGGCAGAATTGTGAGTGAGCCCATTCCCTTGGCTGAGAGGCAACCCCAGACATGAATGGTCTCAGGATGCTTTACTATTGGCATGACACAGGACTGATGGTAGAGCTCACCTTGTCTTCTCCGGACAAGCTTTTTTCCGGATTCCCCAAACAATCGGAAAGGGGATTCATCCTAGAAAATGACTTTACTCCAGTCCTCAGCAGTCCAATCCCTGTACCTTTTGCTGAATTTCAGTCTGTCCCTGATGCTTTTCCTGGAGAGAATTGGATTCTTTGCTGCCCTTTTTGATTCCAGGCCATCCTCCAAAAGTCTTCGCCACGTGCAGATGCACTCACACCTGCCTGCTGCCATTCCTGAGCAAGCTCTGTACTGGTGGTGCCATTATTCTGCAGCTGAATCAACTTCAGGAGACGGTCCTGGTGCTTGCTGGACTTTCTTGGGTGCCCTGAATCCTTCTTCACAACAATTGAACCACTCTCCTTGAAGTTCTTGATGATCCAATAAATTTCAGGTGCAATCTTACTGGCAGCAATATCCTTGCCTGTGAAGCCCTTTTTGTGGAAAGCAATGACGACGGCACGTGTTTCCTTGCAGGTAGCCATGATTGACAGAGGAAGAACAATGATTCCAAGCACCACCCTCCTTTTGAAACTTCCAGTCTGTTATTCAAACTCAATCAGCATGACATAGTGATCTCCAGCCTTGTCCTCGTCAACACTCACACCTGTGTTAATGAGAGAATCACTGACATGATGTCAGCTGGTCCTTTTGTGGCAGGGCTGAAATGCAGTGGAAATGTTTTTGGGTGATTCAGTTCATTTGCATGGCAAAGAGGGACCTTGCAATTCTTCTGATCACTCTTCATAACATTTTTGTCATATTGGTCCCGTATTAGTGTTTTCTATCCCTGGGCTGGGCCATAGTCCAAACGACTCAGCTGGTTAGTATCACCTGGACAGTGTTCTTTCTCTATGTCTGTCTCCTCCCTTTCTCTCTCTTCCTCTCTGTCCAAAAGGCAGAGAAACCACCCAGGGAGAAAATGATTCAGTGAAGTGCTTTCCTTTTCCTAATCTTTGATACCACTTTGACAATCACAATTGTGTTTTTTTGTCTTTGACCCCCCCCACGCTCATAAGCAGAGCCGAGAGTGGGTCTTACAAAGACTGCAAGGTGCTAACTCTCCTGAAATATGCATTTCTTGGGTTTACCTTTTCTTTTGTTTGTGTGTCGTGTGGCCCACATACATTATTCCATTATTACATCGTTCCATCTGTTAGTCACATGTCTGTGGAATTTGTTCCGTTTATGTCTCAGTTGTTGAATCTTATGTTCATACAAATATTTACACATGTTAAGTTTGCTGAAAATAAACTCAGTTGACAGTGAGAGGACGTTTCTTTTTTTGCTGAGTTTATTTCTATAGATTCATTTTTGTCAAATGTGTCCCGTATTAGTGTTTTCTGTCCCTGGGCTAGGCCATAGTCCAAACGACTCCGCTGGATAGTATCACAGGGGGACAGCATTCTCTCTCTCGCTCTCTGTGTCTGTCTCCCCTCTTTCTCTCTCTTCCCCTCTGTCCAAAAGGCAAATAAACCACCCAGGAAGAAAATTACTCTGTGAAGTGCTTTCCTTTTCCTGATCTTTGATACCACTTTGACAATCACAATTGTGTTGTTTTTGTCATTGACCCCCCCACGCCTATAAGCAGAGTCGAGAGTGGTTCTTAGAAAGACTGCAAAGTGCTAACTCTCCTGAAATGCATTTTTTTGGGTTGACCTTTCTTTTGTTTGTGTGTTGTGTGCCCCATGCTTTTTTCTGAATCCCATATCATCCCCCAAAGTCACCAAGGCCTTCAGAAGCACAACTGATTTTGCGACTTGTTACAGAGGTCTTCCCTGTGGCAGGACTCCTGAGTCGCTGGCTGTGCCTCGTTAGGATGCAGCCTCCAGCTTGCGAATTTACACCATTTTCTCCACAGAGCTGCTGCTCATTGCTCCCGTAGGCTTTTCATTAGAGAGACAAATTTCAGCAATCATCTTACAGGCTGACCCAACCTCGAGCCTTGATCCCCCAGCCCTGCCCACTGAGTCACAGAGCTCAGCCTCTGCCCCAGCACCTCTTCAGCCCAATCCAGTCCTAAGTCCTTATCGCACAGACCAGCCGGCTACAATAGGGAACTGCAGACCCAGTGCTGAATGCTGGTTCGTCCTCATACTCTAGGACCCCACAGACCAGGAACAGGAACGTGCTGTCCGGGGCCCTCTTTTGGCTGAACCTACAGTATATGAATTGATTTCAATTCAGGCATATACACATTGATATCGACATGGATATCTGTATGTATCGATAAGTATATTTCACTGGTCACCCCCAAAGCCAATTCCTCCTTTGGCCACATTTCCTTCCAGTTCTCTGCTGCCAATGACTGGAACGAATTGCAAAAATCACTGAAGCTGGCGACTCATATCTCCCTCTTTAACTTTAAGCACCAGCTGTCAGAACAGCTCACAGATCACTGCGCCTGTACATAGCCCATCTGTAAATCAGCCCACCCAACTACCTCATCCCCATACTGTTTAAAAAATAAATATATCCTTTGCACCCCATTATCTCTACTTGCACATTCATCTTCTGCACATCTATCACACCAGTGTTTAATTGCTAAATTGTAATTATTTTGCCACTATGGCCTATTTATTGCCTTACCTCCCTTATCTTACCTCATTTGCACACACTGTATATAGACTTTTCTATTGTGTTATTGACTGTATGTTTGTTTATTCCATGTGTAACTGTGTTGTTGTTTGTGACGCACTGCTTTGCTTTATCATGGCCAGGTCGCAGTTGTAAATGACAACTTGTTCTTAACTAGCCTACCTGGTTAAATAAAGGTGAAACAAAAAAGTCTCAGTCCAAATAAGTTATTTCAGGTGTTGATTTCCGAAAACTCTTCTCTCAGTGTGATGTATTGCATTACTATATATAATCTGTCAGAAACCTGCATCCTGTTTGTTGCACATGTTCTTCCCACCATTTAGCTGGGTGGCAGCAGCATACAAATGTGCTTTCGAAGTAGGAGAGTTGGATGTGAGAGATATGCTCTGTCAACATAAGTTATGAGGCGAGGGAGGGCTGCTGATGAGATGTGTGTTATGTGTTATGGCCCTATTTTTAGCCTGATGGTGTTGGTTTCAATGACTGGTGCCAATTCTGCAGCCAGGCTTAACTCTCTATCTCTTTCTTATCTGTTCCACTTAAGTGCTGCTCCGTTGTGATGACTGGTTGACGCTCTGAACACTATTAATAGCAAGTTTCTCCTCTCTGTTTTCTCAGTTCCATCTCCGACGTCTTCGCTGACAGATGCTATGAGTAAGTTATTCTGCTCTTCAGACAAATTTAATAACAAAACCTTCACACACAACACTGATGTTTGGAAACATGCGGCCTCATCATGTCAGCTCCTGCCATGTTGCCACATCAGGACATCTGTTGGAGACGGGCAGTCTTCAGCTCAATTCTGCTAGCTGGGTTTTTGTCATTTGGAGTTAGCTGATGCGAGGAAATTGCCAATAGTGGGTAATTGTAGGCCTCACTGATGGGCAGATTGGATCTGAAATTGCTGATGCAACTGCTAGGACAGCTGCCTTGCTTGACTTGACACGGATTAATGCTTTTTCAACTAACAATCTGCTAATGTCAGGTTTGGTTTTCACAAGGCATAATGGGACCCATATCGTCCAAAAAGTTATTATTTTGACTCATCTGTCCATAGAACATTATTACAAGAGTCTTGATGATCATCCAGGTGCTTCCATGTGCTTTTTGGCGAACTTGAGTCAACTTTTTGGACAACATGGGTTCCATTATGCCTGGAGAACACCAAACAATGCATTCCACAGTAAGAACCTTATACCAAGGGTCAAGCATGGTGGTGGTAGTGTGATGGTTTGGGGGTGCTTTGCTGCCTCAGGACCTGGACGACTTGCCTTAATAGAAGGAACTGTGAATTCTGCTCTGTATCAGATAATTCTACAGGAGAATGTCAGGATATCTGTCTGTGAGCTGAAACTGAAGCACAGCTGGGTCATGTAGCAAGACATTGATCCAAAACACACAATGTTTGCGTGTGTCTACATGAAAATGATTAGAAAGCAACTAATTAGAAGTTTTGGAATTGCCTAGTCAAAGTCAAGACCTAATCCCAATTGAGATCTTGTGGCAGGACTTGAAATGCATAGTTCATGCTTGAAAACCCACAAATATTGCTTAGTTAAAGAAGTTCCTCATGCAAGAGTAGGCCAAAGGTCCTCCACAGCGATGTGAGAGACTGATCAATAACTACAGGAAGCATTTGGTTGCAGTCATTGCAGCTAAAGATGGCACAACCAGTTATTGAGTGTAATGGGGCAATTGCTTTTTCAAAAAGAATTGTTATTTGTAATCTCAGATTCCTTATGTAATAATGGGTTTTGGTTGAATATCTGATAACATTCAGTTTCAAAAATATGCAAAAAGGAGCAAATACTTTCTCACAGCACTGTACCATAAACCTACTTCCAAGGTTTTGGTCCCTCCAGTCTCAAGTCGTAAGGCCCCCTACAGCCTATGATTGTTTGAAGTGTAGTCAGGCAAGGTGCAGCTCCGGCTCACCCTCCACCTCAGAGTAATGATCAGTCCTGTTGCACAGCTGGTTCCCATGTCATGGCTGGTGTTTATATTCGTTATGTATCTTATTTATCACATTCGCACATCGTACAGATACAGAGCCTTTGAGCAGAACATCTGTCAGACAGCGCTTTAATAAACCCAATCATTGCATACAATTCTAAATGCTAATTAGTTTATTAAAAATCATTTTGGGCTACGATTAAACAAATTATCTTTATTTCTCAACTGGTAATTGAGGCGTGCTTCCCATTCCCCATTAAAATGCATCGGAAGGCAGGCTTCACCACTTTGCAACGAGTTGGAGGCAGTATGCATTTAACTACTTAATTGAACATTTTACTGAGGCATGTTTTCCTTGCTTCAAAGTAGCCTAAGCAAAATTGGACCATATCCGTGGAGGCAATTGTTTTTACAAAGACTTCCAAATGCCATTGAAACCAGTACCCTATTTTTCTCATGTTCTGTTGGTTTTCAACTTCCTTTCGTTGTCTGTTGGCCAAATGTACATTGGCATGTAGCCTACTGCCTTGTGCACATTGCAGCGATAATAACGTTAATAAATAATATCTTATCAACATTTTAAGCTAAACTTTCTGATCTGTTGCATCAGAATTCACTGCTTTAATTTTTTTTTTTATGTAGGCCTACTGGTTGTATGAATTTGGGATATATCTCCCCACACTGTCCCAGAGTCTGTTTGGGCTATTTCTTTCTCAACAAACTGACCAACTTTTCTATTAGGGGGGATAGTAGATTTAATTAAATTGGCAAAATTATATAGCCTAATTAGCCTACTCCTGTCTATGCAGAAATACATTTTAAAAAATGCTCAACTTAATTGAGCGAACAACAGTAGTCCTATAGCCTATCTTATTGGCACCGACCGAGAGCATCAGTGTGCACTGCATATTCACTCTTTATTATGGTTTGGTCATTGCCACCTCCAGTTTAAATGGACGTCATATTCTATTTGTGTCTCCCCTTCTCGTAGGCCAATTACAGTGTGTATGGACAATGACGTTTTTTTTATTGATTTGTTTGTCAGCAGAGTAGGCTACCCTGTCATTTTTCGTTTTCAAATAGATTCTGCTGTCTCCAGTCATATACTGTAAAGTGAAACTCACGCAGCATCTTATGTATAGGCTAGTGATTATGCTGTTCCTTAATCATCTTGTTGGCTGAGGGAAAGTAAATGTGGACAGTTATTCTAACATCGACTTGCATGTTCTCTTAAAATGAATGACCATAATCTAAATGGGATTTCTGTCATTCTGAGCACCGCGTGTGGACGCCCTAATCAGGTTACTCACCCAATGTATTTGGATCCGATAAATTTAAGTGCTGCTGGTCAGATGTCCGCCGCCATGTTTTCATAACGGAAATCCTGACACTTTGTCACATCACATGAGATTTGACAGGAGCTCTGCCGTGACGATGCCTGCCAAGGATCCTCCCATTCATAATGCACGTTTGTTGCCACAAAACCAATTGGCTATTTATTTTGCAGACGTTACATAGTGGAGTTTCCATGAGCTGCGGTCACATCTCCCTTTAAACCTCATGATGCCCATTCTTTCCACGATCAGGAGTACTGAAGTGTGTCTTCCTGACATTTTACTTTCTGCACAGACCTGCTTGTCTCCTAAATGTGACACTACTTTTAAATGAATACCCTCAAGAGTGGGAGGAAAGTTATTTAAGAAAACAGCACCTAACTGACAATGGAGCGTCTATTGAATGACTTTTTCCAGTTGGTGCCTGTGCTAATGTAACGATTTCCCATGAATGGACTTGGGAAAATTAGACATTTACGTTGAGTCCCAGATACATAGCGCTGGGCATTCCCTTGTCCTCAACACAGCTATGGAACCTGGTCCATGTCACGTGAATGCTTGTTGTACAATCAGTGTGCAGAAGCGCTCTAGTAATTTTTGGACAGCCCTCTCATTGCCAGGTGTTCATGGTGCTGCTGTTTGTCAACGCTCGAGGATGGCAAGTACAAGTCGAGGATGGCAAGTACAAGTCTGAGAGTTGACTCTGAAGGGAACAACTCTCATATGGAGAACCAATTATAGCATGTTAATAATTGATTGCATTTACATAGCACTTTTCTGCTAGCTGAGGTACTTAAAGCGCTTTACATAGAAGGGCAGGGTTTTCTAAACTCTGTTCTTGTACCCCCCAGCTGAATCAGCTGTGTAGTGTTAGGTCAAAAACCAAAACATGCACCCCTTGGGAAACTTACCTCATCCAATGTGTAGCACCCACCTGGGTGATGTACAGCAACGATTTTCGTGGCAGAATTCTAACCATAGATCAGCTTGATAAGTGATATATGCCTATTGCGTAGCCATTTTGCCATTACACCAGGGTTAATAATCTTATGATAAGTGCCAAGCGTTTTTTAATAACCACAGAGTGTCAGGACACCCATCTAGCACCCATCCGAAAGATGGCACCCTATGCAGGGCAATGTCCCCTTCACTGCCCTCGGATCGCCTTAGACCAGAGTGACAAGTGCCCTCTACTGGCCTCCCAACAACACTTCCAGAAGCATCTGGTCTCCCATCCAGGGACTGACCAGGACCAAACCTGCTTAGCTTCAGAGGCAAGCCAGCAGTGGGATGCAGGGTGGTATGCTGCTGGCATGTAAAGCCTGTGCCTTACTTGGTGTGTGCATTGTGCATGCTAGTTAGGATGTCATCATTTGAAGCTTTTCTGTTTGTGTGCTTCCCCTTGCCTCTTTAATGTAGGAGAACAAAGGGTCGTTCGCATTCAGTCACCTTGATGGGAGCCAACTGGAATATCAAACATGGTAGGGCAATAAATTGGACTCCTCTCTTGTTGTGTCTCTGTCATTGTGTTTGGGGATAGTCAAGGTCACACTCTTCATCTCTGTCTCGATGACCTTTCAGTGATGTCTATGGCTGCCACCGTACGCTCCTGATGTCATTCCTCCTCTGCTGGGCTGAATACACAGCCTCACATCTCTGCTCTATATACAGCCATTCACAACTCCCCCTGAGAGCTGGAGCTGGGAACGACTGGTGAACTCATGCAGGAAGCCATGATTTAGTTCTTAATTGTAAAGTAATGATTGCAAGACAGGGAGAGTTTCCCTCTGAAAGCATGTAAAAGTCTTATCTGTAACCTTTGGTTTTGTCAGAAATGTCTGGCCCAGATGGTATCGGTTATACAGTAAGTCAAGGCATTTTGAGAAGTACTGTATACGTGTGGGGGATGGCTCTTAACAAACCAATAGTATACTGCTCTAAGTTACCTCCCTATACCCATCCCTCATCCCTCTCTACCCCCACAAATGCTGATCCATGAACCAAATGTTGTTTTCCCTCTCTTCTTTGTCCATCCAGTAGTCATATCCTTCCACCCCCACCTTGCACCCAGGTTTATATCCCTCCACCCCCACTTCACGCCCAGGTTAGTATTCACCCCCCACCGCCCATTGGGCACTGTTGTGGACTATAATATTGTGAACATGGCCTTTATTTATTTACTTTTCCATGTCCACTGATTACGTTCCTGAAAGATCTGATTTATGTACATGGACAAGCCCTAGAATAGGCCCCCGGTGTGTCCTAAGGAATTCCAGAACAAGTTTGGTTGGTGGCCAAAGTAATGGTTGCAGAGGGGCTTCCAGACAGACAACAGCCTTCCTTTCTTCTCCTCTGACTGGCATAAGTTAGGCAGGCCTAGACCTGGTCTTGATTAGATACCTACAGTATGTACCGAAGGTAAATGTGTTCACTGCTGAACATCCAGATAGAGATGGAAATAGCCGAGTCTGTCAAATAGGTCTTAATGAAATCTTTACCCAAACAACACGACTTACTGAAAGGTTTTTCTGACACCTGGTGAAAAATACCCTCACAGATTCACTTAAAAAGTCACTGGGCATTTCACAGGAACTTCATGAAAGTTAGTTATCTAGAAGTTGCTGTGAATTTTGGGTTACCTAATTGGCAACCAGCTGTCACTAAGTTATTGTAAAATTCACAGTAACTTAATAGCCAGTAACTGACAACTAACTGCCATTAACTTACTGGCAGCTTAACCCGCACAGATGTCAGTAAGCTGTTGTAAAATGCACAGTAACTTACTTGCAACTAGCTGCCAGAAGGTTTTCTAATTACAAGAAAGCTTATAACATTAGTTGACAACTCCTAACAATCCTTTGTGGTGAGCACACTTGGGCTTTACCGTGCCTCAACCTCTTGGTTGGCATCAAACTGACCTTCCTGACACACCATCAGGTCAGTGAGCGTGACAGAGATGAGCCACAGTAAGTTACTGTGAATTTTACAATAACTACTTGCAGCAAACTTCCCAGTGACCAACTGCCATTAACTTACTGGAAAATGCACAGTAACCTCTTTTTGAAGTGTAACTCTTGATTGTCACACGCTATTACAAATATTGTAGAACTGGGTGCTCAACCTTAATAATCAACATAGCGATAAAACCACTTAAACTGGTACAACACTTCCACTAACAGTTGGCACAAATACAACGTATATTAGACCATGCCCCCAAATATGCTAATGAGCTCCCACCAACATTTCAAAGTGCAGTGAAAGTAAGTTAAACAACAAGTCATTTTACAAATTTGGGGAGGAAAAAACAAATGCGCTTTAAAGTATTGTTCACATTGGAAGTTTAATGCGACTCAAATCCACTCTAATCAGTTCTTTTTCCTGCAATATAAACAGCCAAAAAGCACATGGAATCGGTGGTTTCAAGCCACATTTCAAACCACTTTTGGGAATGTGCTAGAAAGCTAAATGGCTAGCTAGTTGACTACTGTGGCTAGCCAAAAAGGACTTGTTTTGAAAGTTGGATCATCTTATCCTTTGAGGCTTTAACCCTTGTGTGGTGTTTATGTTTTTGTTATTCATCCAATGTTCACGGGTCTGATGGATCAACAGCATTATTGGGTTTTTAAAACAATACAGCCATAACAACTTACGTAAAAATACTTCATTCTTAGATGTTGACCTATATTAATTACAAGCTATATAGACAGCATACATGGTTAATAGTTGCCATTTACCTCTGCTGGATCACATTTATCAATAAAAGCGCATTTTTTGGGGGTACACAGAAATATTTTATAATCTACAGATGGATGGAATAAATCATGTTTATCTTGAACAAATATAAAAGAAACAAGGTTTTCATCACTATTGATGTTTATTGCTTTGAACTGAACAAATTGGAAGGACAAATTTTACATAAAGAATTTTATGGAAATGATAAATTAGCCCCATTGAACACAAATTAAGGCCGGTCTACACCCCACATGAGGGACAGAGTTTTACTGTGTGTGTTCCAAATGTATTTCTTGCACTTGATGAATGTGTTCTGTGTCTTCCTGTCCTTCTTGGGTCCACACACATCACAGCGCTTCTTTTTTATCTCTCTCTCTTAGGGATCATCTTTAATATTGCATCAACGTAATTGTCTGCATCATTTCCAATCCCCCATATATTTGGGGGGTAAATATACATTAACATTCAAAAGTTTGGGGTCACTTAGAAATGTCCTTGTTTTTGAAAGAAAAGCACATTTTTGTCCATTAAAATAACATCAAATTGATCAGAAATACAGTGTAGACATTGTTAATGTGGTAACTGACTATTGCATCTGGAAATGGCTGATCTTTAATGGAATATCTATATAGGCGTACAGAGGCCCATTATCAGCAACCATCACTCCTGTGTTAGCTAATCCAAGTTTATAATTCTAAAGGGCTAATTGATCATTAGAAAACTCTTTTGCAATTATGTTAGCACAGCTGAAAACTGTTGTCCTGATTAAAAAAGCAATATAACTGGCCTTCTTTAGACTACTTGAGTATCTGGAGCATCAGCATTTGTGGGTTCGAGTACAGGCTTAAAATGGTCAGAAACAAAGACCTTTCTTCTGAAACTCGTCAGTCTATTCTTGTTCTGAGAAATGAAGGCTATTCCATGGGAGAAATTGCCAAGAAACTGAAAATCTCGTACAACGCTGTGTACTACTCCCTTCACAGAACAGTGCAAACTGGCCCTAACCAGAATAGAAAGAGGAGTGGGAGGCCCTGTTGCGCAACTGAGCAAAAGGACAAGTACATTAGAGTGTCTAGTTTGAGAAACAGATGCCTCACAAGTCCTCAACTGGCAGCTTCATCAAATAGTACCTGCAAAACACCAGTCTCAACATCAATGGTGAAGAGGCGACACTTGGATGCTGACCTTCTAGGCAGAGTTGCAAAGAAAAAGACAGATCTCAGACTGGCCAATAAAAAGAGAAGATTAAGATGGGCAAAAGAACACAGACACTGGACAGAGGAACTCTGCCTAGAAGGCCAGCATCCCAGTGTAGCCTCTTCACTGTTGATGTCGAGACTGGTGTTTATCATAATTTGGTTTTAAGCCAGAGAGGTTAGAAAAAGTTTCTAGATCCTCTATGAGGCTGTGGAGGGATTCTACTTGTGGATTTAAAAGAAAACATGAATCATCCGCTTACAATGACACCTTTTGTTTTCAAGGCATGGATTTCTAATCCTTTAATATTATTGTTGGATCTAATTGTAACAGCTAACATGTCGATGCCAATAATAAATAGTTATAGTGCCTATAGTGGACCACCTTGTTTTACTCCTCTTGACAGTTTAAAACTTTCTGAAATGTAGCCATTATTTACTATTTTACACCTAGGGTTACTATACATAACTTTAACCCATTTTATAAGAGATTCTCTAAAATTGAAATATTCCAGGCATTTATATATAAACCCCAGTCATACTTTATCAAAAGCCTTCTCAAAGTCCACTATGAAAAAAAGGCCTGGTTTCCCAGATATTTCATAGTGTTCTATTGTTTCCAGTATTTGTCTTATATTATCTCCAATGTATCGTCCATGTATAAAACCTGTTTGATTAGGATTAATAATATCTGACAAAACCTTTTTAATTCTATGCGCTAAGCATTAAGCTAGAATTCTTGCATCACATCGCTTCTTGTTTCTACTGGCTGTAATCTAGAATGATGAAAACATTTAGTTCTGGAATTTTACTAACATCTCACTCACATATATAGTTACAGCAGGCCAAGGTAGGAGACTCAGACACACACATGCAACAACATCACTCACACTTACTTCCGGTATTGGAGTTGTTGGTTCTGTGGGTTGAGTGAATGGGGCACCAGCATCCTCCTCTTGAATCATCCTCACAATGACTGCAGAAGCTGAGGTCCTTGGGATATGTTGCCTCCCCTGGATTTGAGGTCTGGAACTTCTCTCTGTTCCAACATGGGTTCAATGCCATCCAGATGGCAAACGAGATGTCGAAGAATATCACAAGTGGCCAACGTAGGTTTCTTCTTTTGCCACGATCTTGTCTAAATTGTCCACCTCTGCTTTTGTGGCATTGAAATCATAATGGATTACTGTTTTTTGATGTTCCTGGACACAGATTAACCCATCCCTATGCAGCGTACTCATAAGTACCACATTTTTGCCTTTCTTTGACACGTAGGACACTAGGGACGTGTCGGCCATGAACACAAACCTAGAGGAATTGATAGGCCAGTTACGTGTATTCAACAGCTGAGGTAGGAGCTCTGGCTTGTTTTTTCTGTACTGTTCCTACCATCGTCAGCTTCCTCTTGAGGAGCTCCTGTCCCAGCTTGTGCAAAGTAAAAAAAGTTATCGCATGTGATGTTGTGGGCACTTCGGTCCCTGTGTCACATTCAGGCAAACCTCATCCCTTGGTTCTTCTCAGGGACTCCTCCTTCTGGCTTCCCTGTAAACACTTGCCTGTTCCACACATATGATTATGATTAAGCAGCATCACAGGCAGCCCAGATCTTGATTCCATATTTTGCGGTATGTACTGCATGAAGGGGCAGCGGACCCTAAATAGCATAAGATGCTCATCAACAGTAACGTTGGGCCCAGGGTTGTAAAACAGGGGAAGGCGGTCCACCCACTTGTCCCACACTGATTGCAGCTAGCTTGTCTCTCTGCCGCCGAGCTGGTCTGGTGTCTCGGTTATCGAAGCAGATAATCCTGGAAATAATGTGGAAGGTTTCCAGAAACATTGTGCACGGAAAAGTTATCTGCCAGTATCTGCATCCCACAGGGATTCTGTGGATTCCCTATTTGGATCTGAAAACACCAGCAAGGGTAAAAACCCAAAGTTTGCAACAACAAAAAGCATGCCTTCCCTCCAAATTAGTGCAGTCCAGAATAATTTACTGGATGGTGTCTGGGATGAACAGTTAAAAAGAATACTTTATGTCCTGCCCATGACTAACCGCCATTCGTGTTTTTCTCTGGTCTCATCCTTATCACATTGGCGGCCATGCAGGGTGGCTCATTCCTTCGTCAAGAAGATCATTCAATTTCACAATTTTTTGACATACAGTGCCATGCGAAAGTATTCGGCCCCCTTGAACTTTGCGACCTTTTGCCACATTTCAGGCTTCAAACATAAAGATATAAAACTGTATTTTTTTGTGAAGAATCAACAACAAGTGGGACACAATCATGAAGTGGAACGACATTTATTGGATATTTCAAACTTTTTTAACAAATCAAAAACTGAAAAATTGGGCGTGCAAAATTATTCAGCCCCTTTACTTTCAGTGCAGCAAACTCTCTCGAGAGGTTCAGTGAGGATCTCTGAATGAGCCAATGTTGACCTAAATGACTAATGATGATAAATACAATCCACCTGTGTGTAATCAAGTCTCCGTATAAATGCACCTGCACTGTGATAGTCTCAGAGGTCCGTTAAAAGCGCAGAGAGCATCATGAAGAACAAGGAACACACCAGGCAGGTCCGAGATACTGTTGTGAAGAAGTTTAAAGCCGGATTTGGATACAAAAAGATTTCCCAAGCTTTAAACATCCCAAGGAGCACTGTGCAAGCGATAATATTGAAATGGAAGGAGTATCAGACCACTGCAAATCTACCAAGACCTGGCCGTCCCTCTAAACTTTCAGCTCATACAAGGAGAAGACTGATCAGAGATGCAGCCAAGAGGCCCATGATCACTCTGGATGAACTGCAGAGATCTACAGCTGAGGTGGGAAACTCTGTCCATAGGACAACAATCAGTCGTATATTGCACAAATCTGCTTTTCTTCAGCAGGGACAGGGAAGATGGTTAAAATTGATGGGAAGATGGATGGAGCCAAATACAGGACCATTCTGGAAGAAAACCTGATGGAGTCTGCAAAAGACCTGAGACTGGGATGGAGATTTGTCTTCCAACAAGACAATGATCCAAAACATAAAGCAAATTCTACAATGGAATGGTTCAAAAATAAACATATCCAGGTGTTAGAATGGCCAAGTCAAAGTCCAAACCTGAATCCAATCGAGAATCTGTGGAAAGAACTGAAAACTGCTGTTCACAAATGCTCTCCATCCAACCTCACTGAGCTCGAGCTGTTTTGCAAGGAGGAATGGGAAAAAATGTCAGTCTCTCGATGTGCAAAACTGATAGAGACATACCCCAAGCGACTTTCAGCTGTAATCTCAGCAAAAGGTGGCGCTACAAAGTATTAACTTAAGAGGGCTGAATAATTTTGCACGCCCAATTTTTCAGTTTCAATTTTTCCAATAAATGTCGTTCCACTTAATGATTGTGTCCCACTTGTTGTTGATTCTTCACAAAAAAATACAGTTTTATATCTTTATGTTTGAAGCCTGAAATGTGGCAAAAGGTCGCAAAGTTCAAGGGGGCCGAATACTTTCGCAAGGCACTGTACATATTTCTCCTCCTGCAGGCTGCAGGCTGCTGATGAGCTGGTTGCTGATGGGCTGGTCCTGGGGCTGGCTGAGGGTCAATCTCATCCTCTTCTTCCAAGTCACTGTCAGACTCCGAATTGATAGAGACATGATCCTCATAACACAGAAAATTCTTCATCTTCCAAAGTGGAAGAGACTCCTTCCACACTAGCTTCTCTCTCTGTAAAACATATTTCTATGGCCCTCTGAGCAGAGGTTATTTTTGCCATACTGATCGATTGTGGTAAGGAGCCACACATGCAAAACTATTTATTTGTTGTGTCACTCCTCCAATTTGTACCTGGCTGGGGTAGTGTGGAAAAATACTTCATTTTTCTTTTTACAATGTATCAAAATAATGTATTGTAATAACATTGTGCAGGTTCCCGCAAAACATTGTTTAGTTTCACACACTACAAAGGGTACAGAGTGCCAGAAAAGCGGGAGACAGGCAGGGAGACAGACAGACAGGTTATTGGTGCTATGTTGAAATAGCAGGCCCAGGGGGGAGTGAAGGCACACAGCAAACCTTTTTTGTTAATATTTTATTTGTTTTCACACACTTTTCCACACTTTTATTACCATCTGGTCCAGGGTAATAAAAATAATGATGGAGGCTACTGTGTTCTTGGCGTCCTTCAATGCTGCAGATATTTTTTGGTACCCTTCACTGTCAACTGTGGGACCTTATATAGACAGGTGTGTGCCTTTCCAAATCATGTTCAATCAATTGAATTTACCACAGGTGGACTCTGATCAAGTTGTAGAAAAATCTCAGGGATGATCAGTGGAAAATGGATGCACATGAGCTCAATTTTGATTCTAATAACAAAGGGTACGAATACTTCTGTAAATAAGGTATTTCAGATTTTTGGAAACATTTCTAGAAACCTGTTTTCGCTTTGTCATTATGGGTTATTGTGTGTAGATTGATGAGGAAAAATGTGTATTTAATACATTTCAGAATAACAAAATGTGGAAAAGGGAAGGGGTCAAAATACTTTCCGAATGCACTGTCGTTTTGAGTGTGTGCATCTGTCTAGACAGTTTTTCCACCAAACAAAAGTGTGCGGTTGCTGTGACCTAAATGGCAAAGCGGATTCAATTTCAGCAGGGCTTTTTTTATGGATTGTGAGTTAAGTATCATTGGCAGACGTCAACTAAAATGTCTATGTGGTATACGAGGGTACCCACGGTGCTGCATCCAACTGTGAACACATGTAGAGCTATGCCACCCCTTTATATTTATCTGAGCCACTCTGGCTGCATTTACAGGCAGCCAAATTGTGACATTTGTTTAACTAATTGGAAATAGAGCCAATGTGAAAGTAACTGGTGTGATTGTTCAAAAGACCAAATAGTGGAAAAAATATCAGAATTTGGTTGCAACTGATTTTGCTCTATGACGCTCATAAGTTACACAAGTTGTTAGAATGTAATGGGTTCTTCTACATAGAAAATCATAGGAAATCCCAGGACATAGTGTCTATAGGACTGTAATAAATCAAATCAAATGTATTTGTCACATAAACATGGTTAGCAGATGTTAATGCGAGTGTAGCGAAATGCTTGTGCTTCTAGTTCCGACAATGCAGTAATAACCAATGAGTAATCTAACCTAACAATTCCAAAACTACTACCTTATACACACAAGTGTAAAGGGATAAAGAATATGTACATAAAGATATATGAATGAGTGATGGTACAGAGCAGCATAGGCAAGATGCAGTAGATGGTATCGAGTACAGTATATACATATGAGATGAGTAATGTAGAGTATGTAAACAATGTGGCATAGTTTAAAGTGGCTAGTGATACACTCTAATAGGTCACGTAGTTGCTGTCACAAACTCCACGCAGTTGTCACTGGATATTAATTTCCCAGTGAGCAAACAATGTATTTACTTAAACCAGTCATATAAATTCATTTTGATCAGGTTTTTCCATTGACTGACCTTTTTTATTGACATTTGTCAATAAAACTCAAGAATGCAACAATTTACACTAACAGTCAAAAGTTTTAGAACATATACTTATTCAAGGGATTTTCTTTATTTTTACTATTTTCTACATTGTGGAATAATAGTGAAGAGATAAACTATGAAATAACACATATGGAATCATGCACGAACCAAAAAAGTGTAAACGAATCCAAATATATTTTTTATTTCAGATTCTTTAAATATCCACCCTTTGCCTTGATGACAGCTTTGCACACTCTTGGCATTCTCTCAACCAGCTTCACCTGGAATGCCTTTCCAACAGTCTTGAAGGAGTTCCCACATGCTTAGCACTTGTTGGCTGCTTATCGTAGAAACAAGTCAAACGATGTATGGAATCAATCGTTAGGATGTTGTTAACATAAAACATCAATAATGTTCCAACCGGAGAATTCCTGTGTCTGAAGAAAAGCACTGGAACAAGAGCTAACTCTGCCGGGAGCGCGCGTCACGAGCCTGAGACACTCTGCCAGACCACTGACTCAAACAGGTCTCATGAGCCCCTCCTTTATAGTAGAATCCTCATTCAAGTTTCTAAAGATGGTTGACATTTAGTGGAAGCCTTAGGAAGTGCAACTTGACACCATAGACACTGTGTATTTGGTAGGCCAACTTTGAAAAACTACAAACCTCAGATTTCCCACTTCCTGGTTGGATTTTTCTCAGGTTTTCGCCTGCCATATGAGTTCTGTTATACTCACAGACATCATTCAAATAGTTTTAGAAACTTCAGAGTGTTTTCTATCCAATACTAATAATAATAAGCATATGTTAGCATCTGGGACAGAGTAGGAGGCAGTTCTCTCTGGGCACGCTATTCCTCCAAAAGTGAAAATGCTGGCCCCTATCCCAAAAAGGTTAACAACCCTAAAACCTGTTTACCCCTTGGTGTTAATTAATTGTGGGAAAAAAGAAATCAGGGAGAAGAACATATGACTACTTCAGAGGATTCTGTGCGTCGCACTGGCGATAAGCAGCAGAGGGAACACAGAGGGAGAAAGGTTGGAAAGTTCAGGAGAAAGCATTCTCTGGGATTTTATCATTTCAGAGAAGAAATAAGCAGACCGTGGAAGGTCAGGTGGGGCATTTCATTCAGAGCTAGAGCACAGATAAGTCTTTCAAAATGACGATTAAGGCAGCCCTCTGCACCTCTCTGATTCAGAGGGGTTGGGTGTAAATGTGGAAGACAGATTTCAGTTGAAGGCGTTCAGTTGTACAACTGACTAGGTATCCCCCTTTCCCCAAAAAGCCTTTTGTTTTAGACTACTATTTCCTTTGATGTCATGGATAAAGTCAATTCCTTGGGTCAACATTTCCAAAATAACACTTCAGTCACCCCACTGGGGATCACTGGCCTAGATACTAGGAGAACGACCTGAAGGGCCACCATAGCTCTTCTTGAGACTATGCCCTTTGACCTGCAGCACCCTGCCAGGCCAATGCTCTACATGTTGTGATATCTTACATGTACCCCACAGTGCAGAGCGGTCGGTGACCTGCTGCCCCCTGCAGAGACCTGACCTCCACATGTTGACCTTCTGTCTGTGTTAGTGGGCATGTGGCCACAGAGGAATGTGAGCGGAGAACAAAGCAGGGAGAAATCCTTTATGTTATAAGCCTTATGCTGTGACAGTGGACAGTAGATTAGGACCTGTACTGCATCCAGACCACCATGCCTCACACTTCAACATATCTGTACCAATGCCCTGGAAACACACTGTTGTCAAGGAGTGTTTTATTCTAGCTATATCATTAGTGGGGATACCTTTTAGGGATGGGAGACATAACCTAAACGTTCTACTATCCCCCCCCCCATGCATGCAGAGATGGCTATGCTGTAACTATCTGTGGTAGAGCAGCCCTGGGTGTGATTTGGTCAGGGCTGTATAGGGAACAGGACTCATCAGCGCAAATAAAGACACCTTTTGCTGCCCATTTGTCTGTGAGAGAATTGTTCCATAGAAGTCATGAATTGTCATGTGATTTGGTCTTTCTGCTCCATTAATCTGGTGCTTGATACATGACCAAAAGCCCCAGACTCACTTATGAGAATTTCTCTCTCCAGAGTTTCAGAGAACGCCTCGAGTGGGAAGCGGGCTTTCTGCTCCAGGGAGGAAGACTCTGCTCTGCCCTTTGTCGTGGGAAAACGAGCACGGAAAACCTGAGGAGGAATGCTGGGAAGAGGACAGGAAAGATCTGAGCTGAACTCTGTTAAACTGTTTTACTTTTCTTTAAGCACATTTTCAGGATATGGCAAGTTATACAATATATTTTATACATATGTGTCATTTTGTAAGTATTGATATCTTTATAGGAAATTACATTTTTTCATGGACTAGTCGCTAATTGTTCTTTACATGTACTGTCAAGTGTACATATTAACTTTGTAATAAATATTTCACATTTTACAATACTTTTTAGTTTTTGTGTCACGTGTATATTGACCAACTGCTCATCAAATTCTTGACAATTTTTTAATTCCCATATGTCAGTTTAGCATATTAAACACATGGAAATTATATAATTGGATCTCTATTATTCCTTATGATTCAACAGGTCTATTATTCCACAATCCAATACCAACCTGCCAATCATCCCATAGTTCTCCCCTCACTTAGCAGTCACCGCTTTAGAATTAAGTAGATAATGGCATCTGTAGCTGAAACAGATTCACCTAATGCAGAATAATTCACATATAGTAAAAACCAAATAGAGGAGGCTTTGCATCCTAAGACCCTGTGAGAGATGCTGTGCTCTCATTGTGTGCTTCATTATAAGGCCATAGGCTGAGCGGGATGGCAGGCGGTCTGCTTATCAGTCTGCTTATCGTGGACATATTTTGATGGGCGTAAACCCTCTCACGTCGCCTCTTCCGCAGTCTCTATACAGTACATATGATCTTGGCACCTAGAACCAAATCTTGTGTGCGCACAGGCCAGCTAATATTAAGTCTGTCATGAGAGACTACTATACATGCACTCAGTGTTAAGTCTTTGGGTTAAGGTGCTTAGAAGTTCTATATGGAGTGATTTCATTGCCAACAGATTGTATTTTAATTGTATAATTTTGAATTTGTATTAGGATATTATATTAGGATTATAATATTATAATATTTTTGAACGTCTAATGCACAACTTGAATTTCATGATTTGAAATTGAATGAATATTGTGTTAAATTGAAATGTTATTTAAAAACTGAATTGAATATTCAAATCCTATATTTATATATTACATTTCAATAGGGTAGATATTGGATTATATTGTCTGTGTATCAAATTTACAAACCATCATTTCAAGTTAATCAAAGTTTAATATATTGAACTTCTCAGATGCATTCAGATTCCGTTTTCAATTCTCTAAATTCAGATTAAAAACCAGAGACAACATCCTGGTACTTTGCCAGCCAGGAAAGGTAGAGGTGAACAGATTGAAGCTAACGCTCTCTGTGGTAAAACGGAAGCTTCTGGCGGTTAGTTTCTGGTGGTTTCTGAGGCCAATGTTGAATGTATTTTCTTCCTATGAATTTGGCTCTAGTGTTTGAACCGCTTTGGCTGTAAGCTATTATGAACCCAGTCATGAAAGCTGAGACTGGAGCATGGATGTGCTTTCCTTTCCCCTCTGATGATCACAGTAACAATTTGGCTCCCATAAGAATATACAGTGCCTTCAGAAAGTATTCACACTCCTTGACTTTTTCCAAATGTTGTTGTGTTACAGCCTGAATTTAAAATTGATGAAATGTTGGTTTTGTGTCACTGATCTACACACAATACCCCATAATGTCAAAGTGGAATTTTGTTTGTAAAACATTTTCCAAATTAATAAAAAATGTGTCGAATAGTATTCAACCCCTTTGTTACGGCAAGCCCAAATCAGTTCAGGAGTAAAGATGTGCTTAACAAATCACAAGTTAAACATGCTTTTGGAATGACTACCCCATCTCTGTACCACACACATACAATTATCTGCAAGGTCCCTCAGTCAAGCAGTGAATTTCATACAAAGATTCAACCACAAAGACCAGGGAGGTTTTCCAATGCCTATCAAAGAAGGGCACCTATTGGTAGATGGGTAAAAAATCAACAAAAGCAGACATTGAACATCCCTTTGAGCATGGTGAAGTTATACAATACACCAAGTCACTACAAAGATACAAGCATCCTTCCTAACTTAGTTGCCGGAGAGGAAGGAAACCTCTCAGGGATTTCACCATGAGGCCAATGGTGATTTTTAAGCACTTACAGAGTTTAATGGCTGTGATAGGAGAAAACTGAAGATGGATCAACAACATTGTAGTTACTCCACAATAATAACTTAATTGACAGAGTGAAAAGAAGGAAGCCTGTACAGAATAAAAATATTCAAAAACATGTTTGCAGCAAGGCACTAAAGTGGTACTGCAAACCATTTTGCAAAGCAATTCACTTTTGTCCTGAATACAAAGTGTTATGTTTGGTGCAAATCCAATACAACACATTACTGAGTACCACTCTCCATATGTTCAAGCATAGTGGTGACTGCATCATGTAATGGGTATGCTTTTAATTGTTAAGAACTGGGGAGTTTTTCAGGATTAAAAAAAAAACAGAATGGAGCTCTGCACAGGCAAAATGCTAAAGGAAAAGCTGGTTCAGTCTGCTTTCCAGCACACGCTGGAAGATTAATTCACCTTAAGGCAAGATAATAACCTAAAACCCAAGGTCAAACCTACACTGGAGTTCCTTACCACGAAGACAGTGAATATTCCTGAGTGGCCGAGTTACAGTTTTGACTTAAATCTTCTTGAAAATCTATGGCAGGACTTGAAAATGTTTGTCTAGCAATGATCGACATCATACTTGACAGTGCTTGAAGAATTTTGAAAAGAATAATCGGCAAACATTGTATAATCCAGGTGTGAAAAGCTCTTAGAGAGTTACCCAGAAGACTCACAGCTGTAATCGCTGCTAAAGGTGATTCTAATCTGTATTGACTCAGGCATGTAAATTCTTACTGTGATGGAAAATTTCATGTTGGTGCTTTTCTATTTACCAATTTCTATGTTCTCTGCTTGTGCTTTTCTAAAACCAATTTCTGTGTTCATGCAAGTGACTGATTGAACAAATCCTCACTATCAGTAACTGCAATTTGGCATTACACCCAGAACCTTGTTTAGAGAAAGGGATATCTCAGTTTCAAGGTCTCAGCTTAGAGAGAAGAAGCCTCTTGAGCAGGGGTGTCAAATATACGGCCCGCGGGCCGGAACCGGCCCCCAAGGAGGTTCGATCAGGCCCGCAGGATAATTTGAAAGTGGAAAAAATGCATAAAAGACATGGAATTAATATTTTTAATTCGCTGCAATTCATGGATTATCCGCTAAGGGGCGCACTCTTTCCATCAGAGTAGAAGACAAGCCGCATCACTGAGACAGACTGAAAACAGCAGACGGTATCAATGCGCCATCTGCTGCTTGTTACGACGTTGTTAATACCTTGGTCTCTACCTCTCCGCTACACCCTCATTAGCCAAAATGTCGTTATCCAAACGGAGAAAAGTAGATAAGGAGTGTAGAATTTTCAAAGAAAAATGGACCACGTCCTATTTATTTACAGAGATGCACGGAAAACCTTCGTGCTTGGTGTGTTTGCAACAAGTTTCGGTATTGAAGGAATATAATATTCGACGCCACTACGAGACTCATCACAGCGAAAAATATGACGGCTTGCAAGGACAACTGAGAAGAGATAAGATTAACGAATTGCTGGCGGGTCTGAGGAAACAGCAGTCAACTTTCATCCAGAGCCGAGAAGTCAGTGAAGCAGCGGTAAAAGCCAGCTACCTAATTGCTAGCGAAATAGCATTAGCATCGAAGCCGTATTCCGACGGTGACTTTGTTAAACGATGCATGATGAAGGCGGCTGAACTTGTATGTCCCGAGAAGCGACAAGCTTTTGCCAATATTAGCCTGACGAGGAATACTATAACAGAGAGGATTTCGGAACTATCGGCAGATTTAGACAGTCAATTGAAACAGAGAGTCAAGTCATTTATTGCATTTTCCGTGGCAATTGACGAGAGCACTGACATCACAGACGTGGCCCAACTGGCCATATTTATTCGAGGAGTTGATGAGACATTGACTGTTACTGAAGAGTTTCTTGAGTTGGTGCCAATGATGGACACCACAACAGCCGAGGACATTTTCGGCTCTGTCGTTGCTGCATTGGACAGAGTTGGAGTGGACTGGTCCCGCGCTGTCAGCCTGGCTACAGACGGCGCGCCATCCATGGTCGGAAAGAAAGCAGGTGTCGCGACAAAGTTCAAAGACAAAGTACAAGCCCTTAATGGAGGAGATCGTTTCTGGACATTTCACTGTATTTTGCACCAGGAGGCATTGTGTTGCAAGTCGCTGAAAATGGACCACGTCATGGAGGTGGTTGTTCGCACTGTAAATTTCATCCGGTCCAGAGGTCTGAACCATCGTCAGTTTGACAAACTTCTCAGCGACAGCAACATTACCCACAGCCTGCCATACCACACTGAAGTGAGATGGTTAAGCCGAGGCGCTGTGCTGAGGCATTTCTTTGATCTACGAGAGGAAATCAGACAGTTCATGGAGAAAAAAGGAAAACCGGTGTTGGAATTACAATCTCAGGAATGGCTACGGGACCTTGCATTCTTGGTTGATATTACTGAACACTTGAACAATCTGAACAAAATGTTGCAAGGCCGCAAAAAGTTGTCACACAGTTTTCTGACAACATACATGCACATTTAAGTTGAAGCTGACTTTGTGGGAGATGCAACTGGCAAATGGCAACCCTGCTCATTTCCCCTGTCTGAGAGATGTGTGTGTGACCAGACCTGATGCGGACATGAAACGGTACAAAGACAAAATTGCAGGACTACTGCGGGAGTTTGAGAAACGTTTTCAGGTATTTGGTGAACTTGAGACAGAATTTTCAGTTTTTCGCTCACCTTTCACAGTTAAATCTGCCGGTCGAAATTCAGCTAGAGATAATTGATTTGCAGTGTGATGCAGATTTGAAGGGCAAATTTGCCTCTGTAGGTCTGGACAGATTTTATCAGTATCTACTACCAGGGTACCCCAAATTAACAGCCCTGGCTGCTAAAATTTTGTGCATGTTTGGGACAACCTACCTTTGTGAACAAATTTTCTCAGTGATGAATATCAATAAAACAAAAATGCGTTCAAGGCTCACAAACAAGCACTTAAATGACATTCTGAAAGTGACAGCTAGTCAGGACATGACACCTGGTGTTGATGCACTTGTACAGGCCAAAAGATGCCAAGTTTCAGGAACAAATACAAGTCCAGACTAGACTAACACCTTTAAAATGCTGCCTTAGATACTGTTTGCATTGAAAGAATACAGCTCTGTGAAGATGAATCCTTACTGTGGTGATTTAAAAAATGTGCACTTTAATGTTAGTCAGCAGCTTCAAAACAAAAGTTGTGTGATGGAATTCTACTGTTCATACAACTCCATAAATTTTCAATTTCGTGGAGCAGTGTAGCAGAGTATGGTATAATTTTAATGGTCCGGCCCACTTGACATCTCCCTAGGCCGTATGTGGCCCACGATGCGAAATGAGTTTGACACCCCTGCTCTTGAGATATTGGTCTGTCATTTACATTTACATTTAAGTCATTTAGCAGACGCTCTTATCCAGAGCGACTTACAAATTGGTGCGTTCACCTTATGACATCCAGTGGAACTGCCACTTTACAATAGTGCATCTAAATCTTTTAAGGGGGTGGGAAGGATTACTTTATCCTATCCTAGGTATTCCTTAAAGAGGTGGGGTTTCAGGTGTCTCCGGAAGGTGGTGATTGACTCCGCTGTCCTGGCGTCGTGAGGGAGTTTGTTCCACCATTGGGGGGCCAGAGCAGCGAACAGTTTTGACTGGGCTGAGCGGGAACTGTACTTCCTCAGTGGTAGGGAGGCGAGCAGGCCAGAGGTGGATGAACGCAGTGCCCTTGTTTGGGTGTAGGGCCTGATCAGAGCCTGGAGGTACTGAGGTGCCGTTCCCCTCACAGCTCCGTAGGCAAGCACCATGGTCTTGTAGCGGATGCGAGCTTCAACTGGAAGCCAGTGGAGAGAGCGGAGGAGCGGGGTGACGTGAGAGAACTTGGGAAGGTTGAACACCAGACGGGCTGCGGCGTTCTGGATGAGCTGTAGGGGTTTAATGGCACAGGCAGGGAGCCCAGCCAACAGCGAGTTGCAGTAATCCAGACGGGAGATGACAATTGCCTGGATTAGGACCTGCGCCGCTTCCTGTGTGAGGCAGGGTCGTACTCTTCGGATGTTGTAGAGCATGAACCTACAGGAACGGGCCACCGCCTTGATGTTATTTGAGAACGACAGGGTGTTGTCCAGGATCACGCCAAGGTTCTTAGCGCTCTGGGAGGAGGACACAATGGAGTTGTCAACCGTGATGGCGAGATCATGGAACGGGCAGTCCTTCCCCGGGAGGAAGAGCAGCTCCGTCTAGCCGAGGTTCAGCTTGAGGTGGTGATCCGTCATCCACACTGATATGTCTGCCAGACATGCAGAGATGCGATTCGCCACCTGGTCGTCAGAAGGGGGAAAGGAGAAGATTAATTATGTGTCGTCTGCATAGCAATGATAGGAGAGACCATGTGAGGTTATGACAGAGCCAAGTGACTTGGTGTATAGCGAGAATAGGAGAGGGCCTAGAACAGAGCCCTGGGGGACACCAGTGGTGAGAGCACGTGGTGAGGAGACAGATTCTCGCCACGCCACCTGGTAGGAGCGACCTGTCAGGTAGGACGCAATCCAAGCGTGGGCCGCGCCGGAGATGCCCAACTCGGAGAGGGTGGAGAGGAGGATCTGATGGTTCACAGTATCGAAGGCAGCCGATAGGTCTAGAAGGATGAGAGCAGAGGAGAGAGAGTTAGCTTTAGCAGTGCGGAGCGCCTCCGTGATACAGAGAAGAGCAGTCTCAGTTGAATGACTAGTCTTGAAACCTGACTGATTTGGATCAAGAAGGTCATTCTGAGAGAGATAGCGGGAGAGCTGGCCAAGGACGGCACGTTCAAGAGTTTTGGAGAGAAAAGAAAGAAGGGATACTGGTCTGTAGTTGTTGACATCGGAGGGATCGAGTGTAGGTTTTTCAGAAGGGGTGCAACTCTCGCTCTCTTGAAGACGGAAGGGACGTAGCCAGCGGTCAGGGATGAGTTGATGAGCGAGGTGAGGTAAGGGAGAAGGTCTCCGGAAATGGTCTGGAGAAGAGAGGAGGGGATAGGGTCAAGCGGGCAGGTTGTTGGGCGGCCGGCCGTCACAAGACGCGAGATTTCATCTGGAGAGAGAGGGGAGAAAGAGGTCAGAGCACAGGGTAGGGCAGTGTGAGCAGAACCAGCGGTGTCGTTTGACTTAGCAAACGAGGATCGGATGTCGTCGATCTTCTTTTCAAAATGGTTGACGAAGTCATCTGCAGAGAGGGGAGGGGGAGGGGGAGGAGGATTCAGGAGGGAGGAGAAGGTGGCAAAGAGCTTCCTAGGGTTAGAGGCAGATGCTTGGGATTTAGAGTGGTAGAAAGTGGCTTTAGCAGCAGAGACAGAAGAGGAAAATGTAGAGAGGAGGGAGTGAAAGGATGCCAGGTCCGCAGGGAGGCGAGTTTTCCTCCATTTCCGCTCGGCTGCCCGGAGCCCTGTTCTGTGAGCTCGCAATGAGTCGTCGAGCCACGGAGCGGGAGGGGAGGACCGAGCCGGCCTGGAGGATAGGGGACATAGAGAGTCAAAGGATGCAGAAAGGGAGGAGAGGAGGGTTGAGGAGGCAGAATCAGGAGATAGGTTGGAGAAGGTTTGAGCAGAGGGAAGACATGATAGGATGGAAGAGGAGAGAGTAGCGGGGGAGAGAGAGCGAAGGTTGGGACGGCGCGATACCATCCGAGTAGGGGCAGTGTGGGAAGTGTTGGATGAGAGCGAGAGGGAAAAGGATACAAGGTAGTGGTCGGAGACTTGGAGGGGGGTTGCAATGAGGTTAGTGGAAGAACAGCATCTAGTAAAGATGCGGTCGAGCGTGCATGACCCAGTATTGGTCGTCACATGAATGGAGCAAACATTAATTGTAAATGATGAATAAGCTAAATACAAATATAACTTGTCAGTATATAAGGAAACTAATGGGACTGCCCCGTTAGAGCTTCTGACAGACTTTCACTATGGTGCATTAAGTTTGTTGAAACCCTCCAGCACAGTGACAATAAACAATGATTCATTTAAGATTGACTTTGAGTGTCCCTGTGTAAGAATTTGCACAACATTATGTAAATTATGATAGGTTTGTAAAAACAGATAACAAAACCTACTAATTATAAATGTATAAATTAATTGATCAGTAATCATGAAAAATATATATTTAAATGTGAGTTTGTGAGAGTTAGGCTACATGGAGAAGATTACTGAGTAGTTTGGTTCATCAGGCTGACCCCCAGTCTTCGCTTGAAGTTATTGAGGGATGATGATATTTTGGCAATGTGAAGCTAAAAATTCTAGAGTATGGTACCTCTGTTTCTGATAGTAAATTCTCTATGTGAGGTGCGGCAGTGGGAAGGGTGAAGGTTATCGCAATATCTTGTTTTATATAGATGGATTTCAGTGTTAACCTGGAAGAATCCATTGAAGGTTTTAGGTAAACTGTCAGGTAGGTATGAGTATTTGTAGATGAAAGTGCATAATTGGCACATAATTGGCACATTAACTTCTTGTGTCGAGCCATCCCGGATCCGGGATCGTGAATACAGCCTCAAGCTCATTACCATAACGCAACGTTAACTATTCATGAAAATCGCAAATGAAATGAAATGAATCTATTTGCTCTCAAGCTTAGCCTTTTGTTAACAACACTGTCATCTCAGATTTTCAAAATATGCTTCTCAACCATTGCAAAACAAGCATTTGTGTAACAGTATTGATGGCTAACGTAGCATTTAGCGTTAGCATTCAGCAGGCAACATTTTCACAAAAACCAGAAAAGCATTCAAATAAAATCATTTACCTTTGAAGAACTTCAGATGTTTTCAATGAGGAGACTCTCAGATAGCAAATGTTCAGTTTTTCCTGAAAGATTATTTGTTTAGGACAAATCGCTCCGTTTTCTGCGTCACGTTTAGCTACGGAAAAAAACCTGTATCCAGGATTGTGTAAATCTATCCGCAAGCTCATTAGCATAACACAACGTTAACTATTCATGAAAATCGCAAATGAAATGAAATTAATCTATTTGCTCTCAAGCTTAGCCTTTTGTTAACAACACTGTCATCTCAGATGACACAAGCATTTGTGTAACAGTATTGATAGCCTAGCATCGTATTATGCCTCTCTTTCACCATGCAACATTTTCCACAAAAACCAGAAAATAATTCAAATAAAATCATTTACCTTTGAAGAACTTCAGATGTTTTCAATGAGGAGACTGTTAGATAGCAAATGTTCCGTTTTTACAAAAAATATTATTTGTGTCGACTAATCGCTCCGTTTTGTTCATCACATTTGGGTAGGAAAAATATATATTAAGTCATTAAAACGCAAACTTTTTTCCAAATTAACTCCATAATATCGACAGAAACATGGCAAACCGATGTTTAGAATCAATCCTCAAGGTGTTTTTCACATATCTATCGACGATAAAATCCATCGTGGCAGTTTACTTTCTCTTCTGAAGAAATGGAACGCGCATGGACCCACAGATTACGCACACAGGACACCGGGCGGGACACCAGGTAAATGTAGTCTCTTATGGTCAATCTTCCAATGATATGCCTACAAACACGTCACAATGCTGCAGACACCTCGGGGAATAGACAGAAAGCGCAGGCTCATTCCTGGCGCATTCACAGCCATATAAGGAGACATTGGAACACAGCGCCTTCAGAATCTGGGGCATTTCCTGTATGAAACTTCATCTTGGTTTCGCCTGTAGCATTAGTTCTGGGGCACTCACAGATAATATCTTTGCAGTTTTGGAGACGTCAGAGTTTTGTCTTTCCAAGGCTGTCAATTCCATGCATAGTCGAGCATCTTTTCGTGACAAAATATTGCGCTTAAAACGGGCACGTCTTTTTATCCAATAATAACATAGCGCCCCCATAGGTTGAACAGGTTAATGTAGTAAATAGACAAGATATTGAGTTTCTTAAACAAAGGTGCAGATGAAGCCAGGAGGTGGCTAGTCTTGCAAATTTATTTTGTATGTTGAGTAATTTGTGTAGGTAGGAGGTACTGGCCCAGACAATATTACAGTAAATGAGATATTGGTAAATTAAGCTATAGTTCTCTATCATAAACAGAACTATAAAGCCAATTATATGTATAATCATGAAAACTGTAATAATGCAATTTAGAAAGAAATATTTCATGATCAACCGTGTCAAACGCTTTGGTTAAATCTAAAAACATGCCAAGAGCGTATTCATTGTTGTTCAGGGCTGTAAAGATTTTATCCGCAAGTTGTAAAAGAGCCATATCTGTGGAGTAGTTTTACGAAAACCATTTTGGTGCTCACATAGAATACAGAGAATTTAAATGTTTCAACATTGCACCAATTCTTCTAGGATTTTTGAAAAACATGGTAGGAAAGATGTTGGGCAATAATTTGTCAAATATATTGGATCCCCAGATTTATAGAGCGGGATAACTTTGGCAATTAGAGGCTCAGTAATCGAGGAAGACACTGATTTCACCAAAGAGGCACCAATCTCATCATGACCTTCTGCTGATATCTTTTAAGTTACCAATTACCTCCATCACCTCCATTACATCAGGAAGATCAAACTGAAGCAGAGAAGGGAAATGTCCCTTAATGTAATCCAAGGGATTTCCCTTTCTCTATTTTATTTGACATAGAGGAACCCACATTCACAAAAAAAGTTTTAAATTCACATAACATCAGGATCACTATAGGTCTTATTTCTAACAATACATTGAGATGGGATAGTTGTAGATGCCCTTTTCTTATGCAACAGTTGATTGATGATTTTCCAAGATTACTTTATATTATTTAAGGATTCTTAGATTTTGTTAGTGAAATATATTTTTGGGGATATCCGAAGTAGGTGAGTAAATTTGTTCTTATACTTTTTGTCATTTGCAGAAAGAATTCAATGGAGAGGGATTTGTGAGACATTTTTATACAACTTTATTTTTAAACTGAGGAGTTTATGAGACCGGTTGTAAACCAAGGTTTACATAACCTTCTGCTCCTGTCTTATGTGGTTTACTAAGGGAAAGCAGTGGTGAAATACAGAATTGAAAGATGAGAAAAGTCTGGTAAGCAGGCTCCACAATGGCTTGATTAAAAAAAAATCTAATTAAATATCATCAATCAACATCTTAAAAGCGCTCACAATTACTTGTGTTAAATATTCTACATTTAATGCTACTAATCATTCCCATCCATTAATTTCCAGCTGCCAAAGGGATGTGGAATTTTGGAAAGTGTATAAAGTATACCTGTATTAGCCACAATATTCAAAAAATGTGTTAAAATATTATCAATAAGGGTGGCAGATGAACTGATCAGTCTTGTGGGCTTATAGATGAAGGGATACAGATGGAGTATAAAATATTATCAATAAGGGTGGCAGATGAACTGATCAGTCTTGTGGGCTTATAGATGAAGGGATACAGATGGAGTATAAAATATTATCAATAAGGGTGGCAGATGAACTGATCAGTCTTGTGGGCTTATAGATGAAGGGATACAGATGGAGTATAAAATATTATCAATAAGGGTGGCAGATGAACTGATCAGTCTTGTGGGCTTATAGATGAAGGGATACAGATGGGGCTTATAGTATAAAATATTATCAATAAGGGTGACAGATGAACTGATCAGTCTTGTGGGCTTATAGATGAAGGGATACAGATGGAGTATAAAATATTATCAATAAGGGTGGCAGATGAACTGATCAGTCTTGTGGGCTTATAGATGAAGGGATACAGATGGAGTATAAAATATTATCAATAAGGGTGGCAGATGAACTGATCAGTCTTGTGGGATTATAGATGAAGGGATACAGATGGAGTATAAAATATTATCAATAAGGGTGGCAGATGAACTGATCAGTCTTGTGGGCTTATAGATGAAGGGATACAGATGGAGTATAAAATATTATCAATAAGGGTGGCAGATGAACTGATCAGTCTTGTGGGCTTATAGATGAAGGGATACAGATGGAGTATAAAATATTATCAATAAGGGTGGCAGATGAACTGATCAGTCTTGTGGGCTTATAGATGAAGGGATACAGATAGCTGGTGTAACGGCTCTCTTCTATCTCCTCCTCTGACGAAGAGGTAGAACAAGGATCGGACCAAAATGCAGCGTGATGATGATTCATGATATTTTAATGAATGAAAAACTATACATACAGAAACTACAAAAATAACGAAATGAAATAACGAAAACCGAAACAGCCCTATCTGGTGCAAACACAAAGACAGGAACAATCACCCACAAACACACAGTGAAACCCAGGCTACCTAAATATGGTTCCCAATCAGAGACAACGAGAATCACCTGACTCTGATTGAGAACCGCCTCAGGCAGCCAAGCCTATGCTAGACACCCCTACTCAGCCACAATCCCAATGCCTACTAAAACCCCAATACGACAACACAATAAACCCATGTCACACCCTGGCCTGACCAAATAACTAAAGAAAACACAAAATACTAAGACCAAGGCGTGACAGCTGGAGTATAAAATATTCAAAAAGTCAGATGTCATAGAGTGGTTCTCACTTTTAAATCAGTTTATGTTGTAATAACTCAATATATTCTTTACATTTTCATTATTAATCAAATCCAAGGTTGATGCAAGGATATCAATGAAACTACCAATGACAGATTTGGATGGCAGATACTGTAGATGCATCCAATTATCACTTTTTTACCACCAAAACATTTACAGGAGGGAATTTCTATGAAAAGAGATTAAACATCAATGTTATCATATTTACATTTACATTTAAGTCATTTAGCAGACGCTCTTATCCAGAGCGACTTACAAATTGGTGCGTTCACCTTAAGACATCCAGTGGAACAGCCACTTTACAATAGTGCATCTAAATCTTTTAAGGGGGGGGGTGAGAAGGATTACTTTATCCTATCCTAGGTATTCCTGAAAGAGGTGGGGTTTCAGGTGTCTCCGGAAGGTGGTGATTGACTCCGCTGTCCTGGCGTCGTGAGGGAGTTTGTTCCACCATTGGGGGGCCAGAGCAGCGAACAGTTTTGACTGGGCTGCGCGGGAACTGTACTTCCTCAGTGGTAGGGAGGCGAGCAGGCCAGAGGTGGATGAACGCAGTGCCCTTGTTTGGGTGTAGGGCCTGATCAGAGCCTGGAGGTACTGAGGTGCCGTTCCCCTCACAGCTCCGTAGGCAAGCACCATGGTCTTGTAGCGGATGTGAGCTTCAACTGGAAGCCAGTGGAGAGAGCGGAGGAGCGGGGTGAATATGTATGTATGAGGTCCTCTCTTTGTCACACACTGATCTGTTTACCTGTCCTTGTGCTTGTCTCCACCCCCTCCAGGTGTCGCTTATTACCCCCGGTGTATTTATCCCTGTGTTTCCTGTCTCTCTGTGCCAGTTCCTCTTGTTTGTCAAGTCAACCAGCATTTTTGTGTCTCAGCTCCTCTCAGCTCCTGCCTATCACATGGTACTGTTTGGACTCTGACCTTGTTTATGAACTCTCGCCTGTCCCTGACCTGCCTTTTCCCTACCCCTTTTGTTATAATAAATATCGTAGTTCAACCATCTACCTCATATGTCTGCATTTGGGTCTCGCCTTGTGCCCTTGTAGTACGAACTGGCCATGACAGACCCAACAGACTTGGACCAGCTCCATCACATTGTCTCCCTGCAGGGAGCCACCATTGGGAGGCATGTGGAGCTATTTCAGGACCTTTTGGAAGGGCTTCGTTCCCTGATGGAATGCCACGACCAAGGGTTTAAGGCGATAATGGAGAAAATCCATGAAGTAGATCATAGGCAGCACGCCACATCTGAGACCTCCCAGCCACCCACTAACCTATATACTAGTGGTGGGTTGGTTCAACCTACCCCGGCTCCCCGAGAACTCACTGACCACCTCCGGAGCGTTAGGCAGGTGATCCAGGTACCTGCCGGGCATTCCTTTCCAAGTGCTCCCTGATTTTCTAACTCCAGCCCTCTTCATTCCCATCGGGCCAATCGAAGATAGCGTATTTAATCACGCTAACTGTAACGATCTGAGTGTAGTGGGTGAGGAGTCAAGCGCAGGAAGCAGAGAGTTCAGGTGAGTGCTATTTTAATGCACCGACAAAAGGCGAACATAAGCCAACCCTCACGAACACACAGGGCGTAATGAACAGGGGGACTTAAACGGTCCAGGGAAAACCCACAAAATGGGAAAAACACAAAACCCATAGACGTGCACACAAGTACACTAAAACAGATGGTCACAATAATTAATCCCGCACAAGGAACTCTGCGGGCCGGCTGACTAATAAAGCCTACTACCTAATTCAAAACAGGTGCACTCAATCAACACATAAGGAGGGGGAGGAAATAATCAGTAGCAGCTAGTAGGCTGGCAACGACGACCGCCGAGCGCCACCCGAACGGGAAGGGGAGTGTCCTTCGGTCGGAGTCGTGACACTAACGTCCGGAAGGGCGTTCTCCTGGGCGACGTCTGTGTGGGAGCAGCAATTCGTCGTGTGCCATAGCCTGGAGGAATTTATGGGAGGTGAGGAAGGTTTTTGATTCTCCAGTGCCCGGCTCGAAAACTACTGCAGGTACGTCAGAACTTCCCTAGTGTGGCAGACTATGTGGTAGATTGGCCACCGAGAGTTCCTGGAACCGGAGGCTCTGTTTGACACCTTCCTCCATGGACTGTCGAGGAGATAAAGGATGAGCTCGCAGCTCGGGAAATACCACTAGACCTCGATTCCCTTATTGCCCTTTCGATTACGATTGGAGGTAACGCCAGTGTGAAAGGAGGTTGGGCCTCGGGAACAGTCAATCATCTGTTGATGCTGGCGCATGCCCTAAGGAATCCGGAAATCCCAAAGTGTTTATTTCGGAGGAGAGCCGAAAACACCCAAGGTTTCTCGAGAATCATCGGCGACGGATGGGTTGGATACTCCAGAGCCCATGCAACTGGGAAGAGCTAGATTATCAGTTGGGGAACGCTCACATAGACTGAGTTATAACTGATGTCTATACTGTGGAGGTATGGGACATTATATTGCCACCTGCCCTGTTAAGAAAACCTTCTCTGGTGAGTACAAGTACTCTGGTGAGCTAGACTGGGAGTCCCCTAATTCCCATCACCCGTACACCTGTTTTTGTGATTGTGCTGTGGGGAGACCAGTCTAATCTATCTGGGCTCATTGACTCTGGGGCTGATGAAAGTTTTCTGGATGCTACCATGGTTTCAGAATGAGGTATTCCCACTCAACCTCTCTCTGTCCCCATGGATGCACTGGACAGCCGCTCAATTGGAAGAGTCACCCATAGCACAGTGCCCGTTCAGATACGGGTTTCAGGAAACCACAGTGAGACCATACGGTTCCTCCTCATCGATTCACCCCATGTTCCTGTTTCTCTGGAATGTTCTTGGCTCCAAAAACACAACCCTGTTATTGACTGGACCACGAGCTCCATCCTGGGTTGGAGCCCGTTTTGTCATTCCCATTGCCTTAAAGCGGCACAGCCGTCCCCGAGACGTCCTCCTCAGGGCGTAAGCAAAGCCTCAGATGTCTGCCATTCCCACTGAGTACCATGCGTCCTTACATTGACTACCAGGGTCTTAATGATATAACAATATAGAATTGTTACCCCCTACCACTCCTCTCCTCGGCTTTCAAACCTCTCCAGGAGGCCAACATTTTTTATATGTGAAGTAGATGAGTGGAAGACAGCATTTAACACAGCCAGGGGACATTATGAGTAAGAGGTCATGCCGTTTGGACTCACCAATGCCCCTGCTGTCTTCCAGGCCCTGGTAAACAATGTGCGGGACATGCTAAATCGGTTTGTGTTCGGCTACCTTGACAACATCCTGTTTTTTCCCAGTCTGCCCAAGAACACGTTCTCCATGTCATAAAGTCCTTCAACGCCTCCTAGAGAACTAGTTGTTTGTGAAAGCTGAGAAGTGTGTGTTCCACCACCCTACAATCTCTATTCTGTGATATGTCATCGCAGACGGAAATGTCCAAATAGATCCTGAAAATGTGAAAGCAGTGTTAGATTGGCTTCAACCTCGTCCAGGGTGCAGTCCAGCTGTTGGGCATCCAGGGTACGTCCAGCTGTTGACCTTTGTAGACCTGAAGCATTGGTTCACCACAGCACCCATCCTCGTCCATCCAGATCCGTCCCGTCAATTTGTGCTGGAGGTTGATGCTTCTGTAGTGGAGGCCATCCAGTTCCAGCGATCTGCCCAGGACCAAAAGCTCCATCCCTGTGCCTTCCTGTCCCATCGGCTCAATCCCTGTTCTTTCCTGTCCCATCGGCTCAATCCCTGTTCCTTCCTGTCCCATCGGCTCAATCCGGCAGAAAGGAAGTGAAGCCTGATGCTCTTTCCTGCCTATACAGTTCCTCTGCCACACCCTCTGTCTCCAAAACCATTCTCCCTACATCCTGCTTTGCGGCTTCAGTGGGTTGGGGTATTGAAACCTTGGTTTGCAAGGCACAACGTTCCCAGCAGGAACCTGAAGGGGGCCCGGTTAACCGGTTAATTGTCCCAAACTCAGTCCGGTCCCGGGTCCTGGAATGGGCTCATTCCTCCAGGCTGACCTGTAATCCAGGTTCCCGTGGAAACCTTGCCTTTCTCTGACAACGTTTCTGGTAGCCCACAATGGTTCATGACGTCTCCACCTTCGTCGCCGCGTGCACTGTGTGTGCTCAAAACAAGAATCCACAGAAAGCTCCTTCTGGCCTCCTTCTGCCACTAACTGTCCCTCATCGTCCCTGGTCCCATATCTCTCTGGACTTTGTTACTGGGCTCTTTCCTTCTGATGGCAACACCGTCTCCAGGCCTACCCCTCCTCCCCATGTCATCGATGGCCAGCCGGTAAAAGGCCTCCTGGGTGTTTGACCACGGGGCAGGGGTTTCCAGTACCTGGTTGACTGGGAGGGTTACGACCTGGAGGAGAGGTGCTGGGTTCTCGCTAGAGACATCCTGGATCCAGCCCTCATCGCCGACTTCCACCGCCGACACCCCGGTCAACCAGGTATGCGCCCAGGTAGGATGCCATATATCTGTGTTTCCTGTCTCTCTGTGCCAGTTTGTCTTGTTTGTCAAGTCAACCAGCATTTTTGTGTCTCAGCTCCTGCTTTTCCCAGTCTCTCTTTTCTCGCCCTCCTGGTTTTGACCCTTGCCTGTCCTGACTCTGAGCCCGCCTGCCTGACCACTCTGTCTGCCCCTGACCTCGAACCTGCTTATCGTCGGGTACCGTTTGGACTCTGACCTGGTTACTGAACCCCTGCCTGTCCTGACTCTGAGCCTGCCTGCCTGGCCACTCTGCCTGCCACTGACCTCGAGCCTGCCTATTGCCTGGTACTGTTTGAACTGTGACCTGCCTTTTGCCTACCCCTTTTGTTATAATAAATATTGGATGTTTATAAACATGAATGGACACTCTCCTCCCACTCTTGATGTTCTACAGTGGTAAACAGCATTATAAGGAGACATGTCATGAAGCATGGTTGTCTCTTCAGTCAACCATGTTTCTGAAAGGGCAACAATGGAAAATTCATGATCGAGAGAAGACAGATAAGTAACTTTTTATTTTATTTATTTAGTCGTTTATAGTGGTTTATGGAGTGTAGTGCTTGATACGTAATCATCTTCTGCATTGAGCTTTGCAGAGTTTTTCTGTATAGTATTAGCCATGCTACGAGCTTGATGTGAGCTAAAATGAGTTCGCTAACACAACCCCCCCCCCCGAAAACAAGCTCCGCCAGTGAAATGGCAAACACACAAGCAACACACACTTGATCACACATGCACCTGTATGATAAACAGAGAGAAAGCGGAGAACTTGCGCTCTGTATGGATCCTGGCTGCACTTTACTAAACGAGCGGAATATTACCAACTAGCAAGTTAGTGCTGTGGATACAGGAGGTATGTGGGCAGTAAGCCAAAACACAGGTCAAAGATGCTTGGGTGAGACAGTGATAGGAGCATTCGCTTACCCATGGAACGAGCAGCGTGAACAGCTCTCAAATTTATTTAGTTTAATTCAATATGTATTCAAGGTCTGAAAGAAAAAAAAGCAAAGAGAGAGAACGGTAAAGGGGGAGGCTGGCCAATGTTGTGTGTAGAGATGAGTAAGCAGAAGCACTTTGGAGACCTGAACATAATTGAAAACAGAGCTTAGCTTGAGCCAGGCAGGACCTTGGGATGGTGGTGCCCCAGTCACTGACTGACTGGACACAGAGCACGGACTGGGCAGGAGCACCTCACTGTGGCACAGACACTGGCCTAATACCAAAGTGACGTGCTGATCCCTGCACACTGATCCGTCACTTTCTCCCTGTTTCCCTCCCCGCTGGAAAGCCAGTCATTCCTGGCTGGAAGAAGAGCAGGGATGTCTTCTGTTCCTGAAACCACAGGCCAGAGATGAGTGGCTCCTGATCCCCTCCTGGTTTTGGGAAGCAGTGAAGCCGGGAGTGTTATTGTCGGGGCCAGACAGAGCAGAGATCCCCTGAGACGACACTTTTCCACTCCATAAAAAAACATGTATCATTTTTCTGAAAGAACGAGACAAGAAAGGATGTGTTTTAATGAAAAGGGTTAGTCATTCATGAGTGCCTGTGTGGCCAATGTTTTGTGTGTGATTTTCCCCAATTCGCACAAAGCAAAATAAATGTAAACTATAAGTAAGAGTCTACAGCACTACTCCCCGCATAGGTAGATGCTTCCACTTCTCAGAATAAGAAGTGGCAAGTTTTTGTGCACAACCAGTACTTTGTAAACATAGACATTATATTAACATTGGTATGACAGGTTATATTGAATCCCTGCCATAGTGCCCCAGTCTGTCTTAGCGCTGGGCTGCTCTTCTTCTCACACAGCACACCACCCACAGCTTAGCCTGAAACTGTCCATTATGGGGAAATTAAGATGGAAAAAGTATTGTTCATTGTGGTTCAACTCGGCCCAGCTCTGCTCAGTGTCTCCCAATAAGACATAGCACCAACCGCCAAATTACCTCGGCCTCTTTGTTCTAAAGCAATGCCGCCAGGTATTAACTGCCAAAACACCCAGTGAATGCTTTGGCATACGTTCCTCCTTTTTCAGTTGCGTTTTTGTTTTTAAGGAATATTGCAAATGCAGCAATAAGCAGAGTGACACATGAAACAGGCAGTGAAATACCAAACTGAAACTCAGTAATAACTTAATTCTGAGTTGAGGGGCCAAGTTTGACAGCCTGTCTTAACTTCAGACAGCACTCTGCCTGACTGGTGAATATGTGTGCGGTGCGCTGTGGTACAGACTACAGAGTGATGAAAAGTTCTCGTGTTTGATTGCTACAGCATTGCTATGCAGTATTCATGTTAGCATGTTAGCAGCCTGTGCGATGTGCTATCAGAGCCCAGGTCATTCATCTAGTCAGGCACAGGGTAAATATGCAAGGTTAATCAACACTGCAGGATTCCACTTTAACATTGCGCATACAGGCATGAACACGGAGCCTTTGAATATATATAAATATTGCAGCCTTGTGCATCGCCAAATAAAGATTGGAAGGCCAGGTGAATTTATGCAGTGCTGGATGACTGCAGCAGCATAATAGTGCTTGTAGCAATATGCAAATGAAGCCCTGCAGTAAACTATTTGTTGGGAGCACAGAGCTGGTGTCATAGTGTCTATGCCTAGGGCTCTGTGCATTTGTTTTGTTGCTGTTGAATTGGACTATGCGTGTCCCTGTACTTAGTTTTAATTATAAGTGTGGTTGTGCTGTTTGGTTGTCATGTTTAGTCTGAGGAATTTCAAAGGAATAGTCAGAGTCATTATGGGTGGCAAGTCAGTGTTGCATCAATAGAGATGCACTCCTAGTTAGTGTTGCGACAGTCATGGAATTTTGGATGATTGTAATTGGCCAGCCAAATGACAGTGGTCACCGTAATAATTGTTCGAACAGCAAATATTATTTTTGTTTCGTTGTTTTTTTACCTATGTGCTGCCATAGAAATAGAATGAATAGAACAGGCATCCTTATTCATGTCAATTTTTTAAAACATTTACATTAAACCTTTATTTAACTAGGCAAGTCAGTTAAGAACAAATTCTTATTTACAATGACGGCCTACACCGGCCAAACCCGGACGATGCTGGGCCAATTGCGCGCCACCCTATGGGACTCGCAATCACGGCTGTTTGTGATTCAGCCTGGAATCGAACCAGGGTGTCTGTAGTGACGCTTCTAGCACTGAAATGCAGTGCCTTAGACCGCTGCACCACTCAGGAGCCCCTAATGATGGCATAATGGGTGGATTAGCAGCCATTGCGAGTGTACCTATAGGAGCAAAGCAGGAAGTTAAATATGTGCTAAAATATCCATCTACAGGACCAAAAGATGCAGTAATGGCAGCAACCTTCATTCAGTACACAGAAGGACTCCTCCGAAATGTAAAACATGCAGACAATGAGGTGGTAGACTAATGAACAAACTAACGTCTATTGTGTGCACTCGCAATGAGGTGGTCGACTAATGAACAAACTAATGTCTATTGTGTGCACTCGCAATGAGAGCAAAACAAAACATGCCCAGCGGAGTGCATGATAAAGGCCACTGGCCATTTCTGCAGGCTGACCCTTAGGCAATTGACGTCACCCACTCCAAGCCATTACAGTCCGTACAGAGCGCAGTGACCAACCAAAATGCAATGAGACTATTGCTATGAAACTACTACATCCACCAACGCCTACACATGTTCTGCTCTATACAATCTTCAAACCTTAACAAACAAATCTCCTCTTTTTTAAAATCTAACAATGACTTTGACATGATCTGCCTTACTGAAACATGGCACAAAGAGGGGGACTTTTACCACCTAAATGAGGCAGCTCCGCCTAGATATAAGTACATTGACAAGGCACGTAGCCACGGCCGCGGCGGAGGCCTTGCTGTTTTATACAGTGACTGCTTTATTTTAAACCCACTGACTGATGCTGATTTTCTGTATTTTAAGTGCCTTGCTTTGAAATGTAAACAACCAAATCCTTGCACTGTTAACCTTGTTTACCACCCCCATAGACAAGCACTTATTTTATTCCTGAGTTTTCAGAACTATTAACCTCTGTATGCCCCATCCTCTCCAACATTGTAATTTTGGGAGACTTTAACATCCATGTTGACTCACCCACGTACTCTATGGCTGCTGACTTACTTAACTTGCTGGACTGACTAAAACTTGTGCAACATGTAAATGTTCCCATCCACAAACGTGGACACACATTGGACCTCATTATCACTGTCCCTCCCTCTGACTTGGATGTCATCGAGCTAGGCATCTCTGTCCACAAGGCTGTGACACTGTCTTTGACCTCTCCAACTCCCAAAGAGGACCATTCAATTCCGCAACCTAAGGAAACTCAACCCATCCCTCTTTCTGGAACACATCCATCCTACCTTTGAGTCTGACTGCAGTGAGTTGGCCCTCGATGACATAGTCAATCTGTATAAGTGCAGGCTGTACATCCTTGCTCCCGAAAAAAACACGAAAAGTAACTTTTCAACATTCTTCACCCTGGTTTTTACTGATGAACTGTGCAGAATGAAGACTCATGGCTGTAAACTTGAGAGGCGTTAGAGGGTGGAAGGCCTCACTGTCCAGTTACTTGTACAAAGATCACCAATCAAGCTACTCTGCTGCCCTAAAAGCAGCACAATCTGCCTTCTACTCCACCACAATTGACAACACAAAGATAACCCCAGAACCCTGTTCTCGACTATCAACCGCCTTCTCAACCCTACAAACTCATGACCTCCTGCAACCTCATCTGAGCAGTGCAATCGCTTCTCAGATTTTAAAAAGGAAGGCCACCACTTGCTCCTTTGACCCTATCCCTACATCTCTACTCAAAACCTGTTCTAGCCTGCTTCAGTTTGTCACCACTCTCATCAACAAGTCCCTGCTGACCGGGGAGGTACAATCACTCTTCAAAACAGCTGCAGTCAAATCAAATGTTATTAGTCACATGCGCCGAATACAACAACCTTACAGTGAAATGCTTACTTACGAGCCCCCAACCAACAATGCAATTTCAAGAAATACAGACAAGAATAAGAGATAAAAGTAGCAAGTAATTAAGAAGCAGCAGTAAAACAACAATAGTGAGACTATATACAGGGTGGTAATGTGCGGGGGCACCGTTTATTTGAGGTAGTATGTACATGTAGGTAGAGTTATTAAAGTGACTATGCAGAAATGACAACAACATAAAGTAGCAGCTGTGTAAAGAGAGTGGTGGTGGGGGGGGTCTGGGTAGCCATTTGATTAGATGTTCAGGAGTCTTATGGCTTGGGGGTAGAAGCTGTTCAGAAGCCTCTTGGACCTAGACTTGGCTCTTGCCATGTGGTAGCAGAGAGTACAGTCTATGACTAGGGTGGCTGGAGTCTTTGACCATTTTTAGGGCCTTCCTCTGACACCGCCTGGTATAGAGGTCCTGGATGGCAGGAGGCTTGGCCCCAGTGATGTACTGGGCCGTTCGCACTATCCTCTGTAGTGCCTTGCGGTCGGAGGCCGAGCAGTTTCCATACCAGGCAGTGATGCAACCAGTCAGGATGGTGCAGCTGTAGAACCTTTTGAGGATCTGAGGACCCATGCCAAATATATTCAGTCTCCTGAGGGGGAATAGGTTTTGTTGTGCACTCTTCACGACTGTCTTGGTGTGCTTGGACCATGTTCGTTTATTGGTGATGCGGACATCAAGGAACTTGAAGCTCTCAACCTGCTCCACTACAGCCCCGTCGATGACAATGGGGGCGTGCTCGGTCCTCTTTTTCCTGTAGTCCACAATCATCTCCTTTGTCTTGATCACGGCCTGATCTCTGACCTCCTTCCTATAGGCTGTCTCATCGTTGTTGGTGATCAGGCCTACCACTGTTGTGTAATTTGCTAATTTAATGATGGTGTTGGAGTCGTGCCTGGCTGTGCAATCATGAGTGAACAGGGAGTACAGGTTGGGACTGAGCACACATCCCTAAGGATGTTGAGGATCAGTGTGGCGGATGTGTTGTTACCTACCCTTACCACCTGGGGGCGGCCCGTCAGGAAGTCCAGGATCCAGTTGCAGAGAGAGGTGTTTATTACCAGGGTCCTTAGCTTATTGATGAGCTTTGAGGGCACTATGGTATTGAACGCTGAGCTCTAGTCAATGAATAGCATTCTCACATAGGTGTTCCTTTTGTCCAGATGGGAAAGGGCAGTGTGGAGTGCAATAGAGATTTCATCATCTGTGGATCTGTTGGGGAAGTATGCAAATTGGAGTGGGTCTAGGGTTTCTGGGATGATGGTGTTGATGTGAGCCATGACCAGCCTTTCAAAGCACTTCATGGCTACAGATGTGAGTGCTACGGGTCAGTAGTCATTTAGGCAGGTTATCTTAGTGTTCCTGGCCACAGGCACTATCGTGGTCTGCTTAAAATATGTTGGTATTACAGACTCGGATTGTGAGAGGTTGAAAATGTCAGTGAAGATACATGCCAGTTGGTCAGCGAATGCTCGCAGTGCACGTCCTGGTAATACATCTGGTCCTGCGACCTTTTGAATGTTGACCTGTTTAAAGGTCTTACTCACAACGTCTTAGTCACCCCCTTACTGAAGAAGCCCAACCTTGACCAGCACATCCGATCTAACTACAGGCCCATTGTCAAAGCTAAAATACCACCTCTGCAGGATTAACAATTAAACTCACCCCTGCCTACCCAATACCAGGTCAGTTATCAGTCCTCATTAATCCCTACAGATCTGATAGAATATGTTCCGGTCAGCCTCAGAGAACAACATTGACCTATACGCTGACTCTGTGAATGCATTTATAAAGAAGTGCATTGGAGATGATGTACCCACTGTGACTATTAAAACCTACCCTAACCAGAAACCGTGGAAGACAACAAAAACAAAAACAGCCACCTCACGGACACCGACGTCACGCTTCCAGACAAACTAAACACCTTCTTTGCCCGCTTTGAGGTTAATACAGTTAATACTCCCCCCTCGCCTTCTCTGTGGTTGATGTGAATAAAACATTTAAACGTGTTAACTTCTTGCGTCGAGCGATCCCGGATCCGGTATCGTGACTACATCCTCAAGCTCATTACCATAACGCAACGTTAACTATTCATGAAAATCGCAAATGAAATGAAATTCATCTATTTGCTCTCAAGCTTAGCCTTTTGTTAACAACACTGTCATCTCAGATTTTCAAAATATGCTTCTCAAACATTGCAAAACAAGCATTTGTGTAACAGTATTGATAGCTAACGTAGCATTTAGCGTAGTATTTAGCGTTAGCATTCAGCAGGCAACATTTTCCACAAAAAAACAGAAAAAGCATTCAAATAAAATCATTTACCTTTGAAGAACTTCGGATGTTTTCAATGAGGAGACTCAGATAGCAAATGTTCAGTTTTTCCTGAAAAATTATTTGTTTAGGACAAATCGCTCCGTTTTCTGCGTCACGTTTAGCTACGGAAAAAAACCTGTATCCAGGATTGTGTAAATCTATCCGCAAGCTCATTAGCATAACACAACGTTAACTATTCATGAAAATCGCAAATGAAATGAAATTAATCTATTTGCTCTCAAGCTTAGCCTTTTGTTAACAACACTGTCATCTCAGATTTTCAAAATATGCTTTTGAACCATAGCTAAACAAGCATTTGTGTAAGAGTATTGATAGCCTAGCATTGCGCATGCAACATTTTCCACAAAAAACAGAAAATAATTCAAATAAGAACTTCAGATGTTTTCAATGAGGTGACTCTGTTAGATAGCAAATGTTCCGTTTTTACAAAAAATATTATTTGTGTCGACTAATCGCTCCGTTTTGTTCATCACATTTGGGGAGGAAAAAAATAAAATATATATATTAAGTCATTAAAACGCGAACTTTTTTCCAAATTAACTCCATAATATCGACAGAAACATGGCAAACCGATGTTTAGAATCAATCCTCAAGGTGTTTTTCACATATCTATCGACGATAAAATCCATCGTGGCAGTTTACTTTCGCTTCTGAAGAAATGGAACGCGCATGGACCTACAGATTACGCACACAGGACACCGGGCGGGACAACCAGGTAAATGTAGTCTCTTATGGTCAATCTTCCAATGATATGCCTACAAACACGTCACAATGCTTGCAGACACCTCGGGGAATAGACAGAAAGCGCAGGCTCATTCCTGGCGCATTCACAGCCATATAAGGAGACATTGGAACACAGCGCCTTCAGAATCTGGGGCATTTCCTGTATGAAACTTCATCTTGGTTTCGCCTGTTGCATTAGTTCTGGGGCACTCACAGATAATATCTTTGCAGTTTTGGAGACGTCAGAGTTTTGTCTTTCCAAGGCTGTCAATTCCATGCATAGTCGAGCATCTTTTCGTGACAAAATATTGCGCTTAAAACAGGCACGTCTTTTTATCCAATAATGACATAGCGCCCCCATAGGTTGAACAGGTTAACCCTCGCAAGGCTGCTGGCCCAGGCGGCATCCCTAGCCGCATCCTGAGAGCATGCGCAGACCAGCTGGCTGGCTGTCATCAAGAAGTGCTTTGAGAGGCTAGACATCGATCATATCACCGCCACCTTACCGGCCACCCTAGACCCACCTCAGTTTGCATACGGCTCCAACAGGTTCACAGATGATGCAATTGCCATCACACTGCACTCTGTCCTATCCCATCTGGACAAAAATAATGCCAATGTAAGAATGCTGTTCATTGACTACAGCTCAACATTCAACACCATAGTACCCTCCAAACTCATAATCAAGCTGAAGGCTCAACCCCGCCCTGTACAACTGGGTCCTGGACTTTCTGACAGGCCGCCCCCAGGTGGTGAAGTTAGGAAGCAACATCTCCACTTCGCTGACGCTCAACACTGGGGCCCCACAAGGGTGTGTGCTCAGCCCTCTCCTGTACTCCCTGTTCACCCACGACTGCGTGGCCATGCACGCCTCCAACTCAATCATCAAGTTTGCAGAAGACACAACAGTAGTGGGCCTGATCACCAACAGCGACGAGACAGCCTACAGGGAGGAGGTGAGGGCACTCGGAGTGTGGTGTCAGGACAACAACCTCACACTGTACGTCAACAAAACAAAGGAGTTGATCGTGGACTTCAGGAAACAGCAGAGAGATCACCCCTCTATCCACATCGAAGGGACAGCAGTGGAGAAGGTGGAAAGTTTTAAGTTCCTGGGCGTACACATCACAGACAATCTGAAATGGTCCACCCACACAGATAGTGTGGTGAAGAAGGCGCAAACAGTGCCTCTTCAACCTCAGGAGGCTGAAGAAATTTGGCTTGTCACCGAAAACCCTGACAAACTTTTACAGATGCACAATTGAGAGCATCCTGTCGGGCTGTATCACAGCCTGGTACTGCAACTGCACCAGCCTCAACCGCAAGACTTTCCAGAGGGTGGTGTGGTCTGCACAACGCATCACCGGGGGCAAACTACCTGCCCTACATGACACGTACAGCACCCGATGTCACAGGAAGGCAAAAAAGATCATCAAGGACAACAGCCACCTGAGCCACTGCCTGTTCACCCCGCTATCATCCAGAAGGTGAGGTCAGTACAGGTGCATCAAAGTTGTGACCAAGAGACTGAAAAACAGCTTCTATCTCAAGGCCATCAGACCCCTAAACAGCAATAACTAACTCAGACAGGCTGCTGCCTACATTGAGACCCAATCACTGGACACTTTAATAATCAATCACTAGTCACTTTAAACAATTCCACTTTAAGTAATGCCACTTTAATCATGTTTACATATCTTACATTACTCATAGCACATGTATATACCGTATCTTATGCCATCTATTGCACTTTGCCTATGCCGCTCAGCCATCGCTCATCCATATGCTTACAGTATATGTACATATTCTTTAGACTTGTGTGTATTAGGTAGCTGTTGGGGAATTGTTAGATTACTTGTTAGATATTACTGCATTACTGTCGGAACTAGAAGCACAAGCATTTCACTACACTTGCATTAACACCTGCTAACCATGTGTATGTGACCAATACGATTTGATTTGATATACCACTGAGTTAGTCTACAGGTATGGACTGTCCCTCAAGCTCAACAGTAAGGGCCTTACAGTAACGTGTGCTATCCCAGAAGTCAAGTGCCTACGCTCCCTCACCCTGAACCTTATAAACCCAGCGCCTTCTCAGGATGGTCCGGACCAGAGTTTCAACCTCGGCACACCAATGAGAGGGACGCGCTCCTCTGGTTTGGCTTTAGCCCAAAGACACCCCTCCATACAACTCATACCAATGCACTCAGTAACTATAGTTGGGTCTTAGATTAGGTTCCTTTACACCAGCTACTAGGGTTCCCGATTTATGAATTACTAAGAAAATTTGCTGGAGAGCCTATTTAAGAAACCTAGAGTAAAACGACATGTATGATGACATAGGGTTTCCGAACAATAAAGCAATTATTCAAAATTCCAGAAACAGGCATAAAAAATCCCAAACCAATCAATCACAAATCAATGATTAGCAAAAATTGACAGTACATTTATTTGATAGACAAATTTCAGCACCCTTAATTAAACCCATGTTGGAGTGTGCCAATAAAATGTTTTTTGTCTGTTACAATTTTATGAGAAGCACAATATTGAATAACAAAAAATACGGTTTATTACCTTCTACAACTCTACAAACTGTTTTGTGTGCTCCCCCCTCAGGATGATCAGTTTTTCAAACTGTAACAACTTCACACTTCTATCAATGAGGTAACCTTAAGGATTCCCCCAAGAATTTTACATTAGTATAATACAAATCTAAATCTAAGTATAATGCTCAAAGAAGATTTTTGCTGTACCTTTTGAGCTTAAAGTATATTCTACATAAAAAATCTTCTTCCAGCAGTCGACAGGTTTATCTAGCAGGCTCAAAGAGAGATTTTTTTTCTCTTAAAAATCATAGCCCTTTTATACCCTCCATTTTCCTTTCTGCTAGCTCATTGTGGTTAACGCCTACCCTAATGATGCATCTAGTGGTTAACGCCTAATGCGGCCCTCATTCAAAAAGGTACATTTTCAGCTGCCTTAACCTCCAACTTTTTCTCACCTAAGCAGGATGTCCATCCTTCACCCCTAACCGTTCTAACCTGGGGATTTCCAGATCAAGCTAACATCCTTTATTAATGTGCCTTATTATTAACCTTAACTTTTAAACATTCATTCTTAAAGATTAATCTTCCTTACCCCACTCAATTACAATCTTACTCCAACCAAATGCATCACTCCCATTACATCTTAAACATCCACCAACTTAAACATCTCATCAATACAACATGGAACATTATCACCTTCCATTATTAACCTCCTACAGACCCTAACGTCTTGGTCCCCTAAGCTTAACAAGCGTAGTCTATATCAGTGGTTCCCAAACTTTTTATAGTCCCATACCCCTTCAAACATTAAATCTCCAGCTGCGTACCCCCTCTAGCACCCGGGTCAACGCACACTCAAATGTTGTTTTTTTGCCACCATTGTAAGCCACACACACGCTATACGATACATTTATTAAACATAAGAATGAGTGTGAGTTTTTGTCACAACCTGGCTCGTTGGAAGTGACAATAAGCTCTTATAGAACCAGGGCACAAATAACAATATAATAATAATCAATAATTTTGCTTTTTATTTAACCATCTTACATATAAAACCTTATTTGTTCTTCGAAAATTGTGAATAACTCACCACAGGTTAATGAGAAGGGTGTGAATAACTCACCACAGGTTAATGAGAAGGGTGTGAATAACTCACCACAAGTTAATGAGAAGGGTGTGAATAACTCACCACAAGTTAATGAGAAGGGTGTGAATAACTCACCACAAGTTAATGAGAAGGGTGTGAATAACTCACCACAAGTTAATGAGAAGGGTGTGAATAACTCACCACAAGTTAATGAGAAGGGTGTGAATAACTCACCACAAGTTAATGAGAAGGGTGTGCTTGAAATGATGCACATAACGCTGCAATGTTGGGTTGTATTGGAGAGAGTCTCAGTCTTAAATCATTTTCCACACACAGTCTGTGCCTGTATTTAGATTTCATGCTAGTGAGGGCCGAGAATCCACTCTCACATGGGTACGTGGTTGCAAAGGGCATCGGTGTATTAACAGTGTGATTTGCCAAGGCAGAATACTCTGAGCGCTGCCCAATCCAGAAATCTATTTTCGCAGAACCGCTGGTTGCAATTTCAATGAGTTTCTCTTGTTCAGATATCAGTAAGTGGACTGGAGGCAGGGCATGAAAGGGATAACGATTCCAGTTGTTTGTGTCATCTGTTTCAGGAAGGTAATTACACATCCAACTCACTCAGGTGCTTCGCTATATCACATTTGACATTGTCCGTAAGCTTGAGTTCATTTGCACACAAAAAAATCATACAATGATGGAAAGACCTGTCTTTTGTCCTTGTTAATGCAGACAGAGAAGAACTCCAACTTCTTAATCATAGCCTCAATTTTGGCCCGCACATTTAATATAGCTGTGGAGAGTCCCTGTAATCCTAGATTCAGATCATTCAGGTGAGAAAAAACAACACCAGTCGTGTGAGAAACTCGTCATCATGCAAGCGGTCAGACAAGTGAAAATTATGGTCAGTAAAGAAAACATTAAGCTCATCTTTCAATTTTTAAAAAACGTGTCAATACGTTGCCCCTAGATAACCAGCGCGCACATATGTTGTAAAAGCGTTACATGGTCGCTGCCAATATCATTGCATAGTGCAGAAAATACACAAGAGTTCAGGGGCTTTGATTTAATAAAGTTGACAATTTTCACTGGAGTGTCCACAACGTCTTTCAAGCTGTCAGGCATTCCCTTGGCAGCAAGAACCTCTCGGTGGATGTTGCAGTGTACCCAAGTGACGTCGGGAGCAACTGCTTGCACGCGCGTTACCACTCCACTATGTCTCCCAGTCATGACTTTTGCTCCATCAGTACAGATACCATTACATTTACATTTACATTTAAGTCATTTAGCAGACGCTCTTATCCAGAGCGACTTACAAATTGGTGCGTTCACCTTAAGACATCCAGTGGAACAGCCACTTTACAATAGTGCATCTAAATCTTTTAAGGGGGGTGAGAAGGATTACTTTATCCTATCCTAGGTATTCCTGAAAGAGGTGGGGTTTCAGGTGTCTCCGGAAGGTGGTGATTGACTCCGCTGTCCTGGCGTCGTGAGGGAGTTTGTTCCACCATTGGGGGGCCAGAGCAGCGAACAGTTTTGACTGGGCTGCGCGGGAACTGTACTTCCTCAGTGGTAGGGAGGCGAGCAGGCCAGAGGTGGATGAACGCAGTGCCCTTGTTTGGGTGTAGGGCCTGATCAGAGCCTGGAGGTACTGAGGTGCCGTTCCCCTCACAGCTCCGTAGGCAAGCACCATGGTCTCGGACGCGAGCTTCAACTGGAAGCCAGTGGAGAGAGCGGAGGAGCGGGGTGACGTGAGAGAACTTGGGAAGGTTGAACACCAGACGGGCTGCGGCGTTCTGGATGAGTTGTAGGGGTTTAATGGCACAGGCAGGGAGCCCAGCCAACAGCGAGTTGCAGTAATCCAGACGGGAGATGACAAGTGCCTGGATTAGGACCTGCGCTGCTTCCTGTGTGAGGCAGGGTCGTACTCTGCGGATGTTGTAGAGCATGAACCTACAAGAACGGGCCACCGCCTTGATGTTAGTTGAGAACGACAGGGTGTTGTCCAGGATCACGCCAAGGTTCTTAGCGCTCTGGGAGGAGGACACAATGGAGTTGTCAACCGTGATGGCGAGATCATGGAACGGGCAGTCCTTCCCCGGGAGGAAGAGCAGCTCCGTCTTGCCGAGGTTCAGCTTGAGGTGGTGATCCGTCATCCACACTGATATGTCTGCCAGACATGCAGAGATGCGATTCGCCACCTGGTCATCAGAAGGGGGAAAGGAGAAGATTAATTGTGTGTCGTCTGCATAGCAATGATAGGAGAGACCATGTGAGGTTATGACAGAGCCAAGTGACTTGGTGTATAGCGAGAATAGGAGAGGGCCTAGAACAGAGCCCTGGGGACGCCAGTGGTGAGAGCGCGTGGTGAGGAGACAGATTCTCGCCACGCCACCTGGTAGGAGCGACCTGTCAGGTAGGACGCAACCAAGCGTGGGCCGCGCCGGAGATGCCCAACTCGGAGAGGGTGGAGAGGAGGATCTGATGGTTCACAGTATCGAAGGCAGCCGATAGGTCTAGAAGGATGAGAGCAGAGGAGAGAGAGTTAGCTTTAGCAGTGCGGAGGGCCTCCGTGATACAGAGAAGAGCAGTCTCAGTTGAATGACTAGTCTTGAAACCTGACTGATTTGGATCAAGAAGGTCATTCTGAGAGAGATAGCGGGAGAGCTGGCCAAGGACGGCACGTTCAAGAGTTTTGGAGAGAAAAGAAAGAAGGGATACTGGTCTGTAGTTGTTGACATCGGAGGGATCGAGTGTAGGTTTTTTCAGAAGGGGTGCAACTCTCGCTCTCTTGAAGACAGAAGGGACGTAGCCAGCGGTCAGGGATGAGTTGATGAGCGAGGTGAGGTAAGGGAGAAGGTCTCCGGAAATGGTCTGGAGAAGAGAGGAGGGAATAGGGTCAAGCGGGCAGGTTGTTGGGCGGCCGGCCGTCACAAGACGCGAGATTTCATCTGAGATACCATCATGAGCAGCAGCTACGTTTGGCTACATACGGACCGTTAGTGGAATTCCCACGAGAGAGTAACGGTTAATGAGATTGGATGCTAATTATTTGACTAGGCTACCTGTATTTGACATTGTGTTGTTATTTCGCTGAACACTAGATGGTTTCATTTTATTTTTGGCAGTGAAACGAGGCTTCTCAGGCGAGAAAAATACCTCACCCAAATGTGTAGCCCTGTTGCAAAATATAAATGGACTGTTTGAAGATGTGAAGAATTTTAAAAAGCATGTATATATATATATTTTTACATGTGAATCACATTTTTTGGGGCGTACCCTCGACAGCATTGCGCGTACCCCAGTTTGAAATACCTGGTCTATATGAATCATACCTTAAAGCAAACAACATTATAACATTGTTAACTATTTCACTAAATTACTTTAAATCACACATTGTTACCCCTTTACTATATTACTCTAATCACCCTTTAATCGCATCTTCCCTTATACATGTCCCTATGCTTTCAAACTTTAACATTTAACATATTTAACCTTCAATCATTATTTTAATAAATTCTAGTCCCAATTCATTTATTTTACTTATTTGTATTTTTTTCCTTAGTCAATGTTAATGCTCTCTCAATGTTCATTCTTCTTTGTGCTCCGTGTGTGTGAAAGTGAAACTTCTTCATAAATGTGTGTGTGGGTGTATGCAAATTAGTCTATAAAATGTCACAGAGAACTGGGCCTCAGCCTACTACTCTTGACACCATCTCTATCCTCCCCTTCCTATCAAAAGTGCTGCAGAAAGTGGTTGCAAACCAGCTCCAATCCCATGTGTCTTCCAATCAGCTGTACAAAGTTTTCCTGTCTGGCTTCTGACCCTTGCACTGCACTGAAACAGCTCTGTTGAAAGTTAACAATGACCAGTTACTGATGGATGCAGATTCTGGATTCCCTAGCCTCCTCCTCCTCTTAGATCACAGTGCTGCTCTTGACACCACAACATCCTCCTGGGGTGTCTCAGAAAGAACAGTGCTGTCTCTTGAACTGCTCTGAACTGGTTCTCCTCCTACCTCACCAATAGGAAGCAATAAATCACAATTGGAGAGTCTAAAGTCACATGCGGTGTCCCACAGGGGTCAGTGCTGGGGCCTATTCTGTTCCTAATCTACAGTGCATTTGGAAAGTATTCAGACCCTATTGACTTTTTCCACATTTTGTTATGTTACAGCCTTATTATAAAATAAAACAGGAGCTCCGGTGGATCCTGTTTCCATTGATCATCCTTGAGATGTTTTTACAACTTGATTGGAGTCCACCTGTGGCAAATTCAATTGATTGGACATGATTTTGAAAGGCACACACACCTGTCTATATAAGGTCCCACAATTTGCAGTGCATGTTAGAGAAAAAACCAACCCATGAGGTTGAAGGAATTGTCTGTGGAGCACAGAGACAGGATTGTGTTGAGGCATAGATCTGTGGAAGGGTACCAAAAAATGTCGACAGCATTGAAGGTTCCCACGAACACAGCGGTCTACATCATTCTTAAATGGAAGAAGTTTGGAACCACCAAGACTCTTCCTAGAGCTAGCCGCCCGGCCAATCTGAGCAATCGACGGGACAAGGAACTTGGTCAGGGAGTTGACCGATAACCCGATGGTCACTCTGACAGAGTTCCTCTGTGGAGATGGGAGAACCTTCAAGAAACCTTCCAGAAAGACAACCGTCTCTGCAGCACTCTACTAATCAGGCCTTTATGGTAGAGTGGCCAGACGGAGGCACTCCTCAGTAAAAGGCCTATGACAGCCCGCTTGAAGTTTGCCAAAAGGCTCCTAAAGGACTATTATACCATGAGAAACAAGATTCTCTGGTCTGATGAAACCAAGATCTCTTTGGTCTGAATGCCAAGTGTCACGTCTGGAGAAAACCTGGCACCATCCCTACGGTGAAGCATGGTGGTGGCAGGATCATGCTGTGGGGATGTGGTCTCGCTCATCAGAGGGGTTTTGTAACTGGAAGAAATGCTTTAGAATTGACTCACATACACCATTGATGTCATCCAAAAAGTTAATTTCATTGTGAATGGTTTCTGTTCCCTTTGAATGCAGTCTAGTGCCAGGGATGTTTGGAGTGCCTCTCTAATCAGCCACTGGACAGCCTGTAATGGACTTTGATTCCCAATAGCCACAAAGCAGGAAGTGTTCCCTCATTTCCCCTGAGCAGATCAAAGCTCTGCTCGATTCCACTGTTGCCATGTTCACTGGGTGAAGTGATAATGATAGAGAAGAAAGACTTCTTTCCCCTCATTAGAGAAACTTCATTTTGGCTGCTTGGCACAGCGAGGGAGCAAGAAACTGGATTATTAAAGTAGTTGATGATTGCAGTTGGTGATTAAACTTTAAAGTAGGCCTAGTTGATGATTAGAGTTGGTGATTAAATATTTAACCCCTGTATTCTCAATCCCAGATCTATCTTATTGTTAGCACAACAACTGCGTAATAACACATCAACATAGATTAATAAGCAGATTCCCATAGATAGGGGTCCCTCAAAGACTTTCTTTGCTGACACAAGCTTTATAAAAGGCTATGTGACAGCTGGTAGAGAGGTGATTCAGGAAGACATTATGAAGCCAGACATTGTCCCTAAAATCAGATGGATAACATGAGCAGTAAAAAGACTGAACCTCTCTGCTCCAGAACTTAAACTCAGCCCCCTGTCAGCCCTCCTTCTCCTCCCATGGCTAGTTAGCGGGCAGCAGGTAGCCTGGCAGGTAGGAGCGTTGGGCCATTAACCGAAAGGATGTTGGATCTAATCCTAAAGCCAACAAGGTAGAAATCTGTAATTCTGCCCTTGAGCAAGGCAGTTAACCCACTGTTCCCTAGGCGCCAATGACGTGAATGTCAACTAAGGCAGCACCCCCGCACCTCTCTAATTCAGAGGGATTGGGTTAAATGCGGAAGAAACATTTCAGTTGAATGCATTCAGTTGTACAACTGACTAGGTATTCCCATTTATTAACTAAGGTGGGGGGAGGGGTCTGGGGAACCAAAGCGAGACACCTGCTAATGAAATAGACAGGAGGTTAATTGGCAGATAACATAAGTCCTTCAACGCCTCTTCAACCCTTCTTTTACAAACACGATCATCGCTTCATCCACTTTCATCATATTTAATTTTGAGGGGAGCCCTATATCTGGTGACATTAGTACATGTTGAATATGAAATATGAAATCCAATGGATTCTACTTTACACATGTACAAAAACTGTAACATCTTATGCTTCACGGAGTCGTGGCTGAACGACGACAATATCAACATACAGCTGGCTGGTTATACGATGTACCGGCAGGATAGAACAGCGGTGTTTGGTAAGACAAGGGGCGGCGGTCTATGTATTTTTGTAAACAACAGATGGTGCACGACATCTAAGGAAGTCTTGAGCCATTGCTCGCCTGAGGTAGAGTTTCTCATGATAAGCTGCAGACCACATTACCTACCGAGAAAGTTTTCATCTATATTCTTTGTAGCTGGAGGACCGAGCACACCCCCAACGGAGCTGTAGAGGAGCAGGTTGAGAGCTTCAAGTTCCTTTGTGTCCACATCAACAACAAACTAGAATGGTCCAAACACACCAAGACAGTCGTGAAGAGGTCACGACAAAGCCTATTCCCCCTCAGGAGACTGAAAAGATTTGGCATGGGTCCTCAGATCCTCAAAAGGTTCTACAGCTGCAAAATCGAGAGCATCACTGCCTGGTACGGCAATTGCTCGGCCTCTGACCTCAAGGCACTACAGAGGGTAGTGCGAACGGCCCAGTACATCACTGGGGCTAAGCTGCCTGCCATCCAGGACCTCCACACCAGGCGGTGTCAGAGGAAGGCCCTAAATATTGTCAAAGACCCCAGCCACCCCAGTCATAGACCGTTCTCTCTACTACCACATGGCAAGCGGTACCGTAGTCACTTTAACCATATCTACATGTACATACTACCTCAATCAGTCTGACTAACCGGTGTCTGTATGTAGCCTCGCTACTTTTATAGCCTCGCTACTGTATATAGCCTGTCTTTTTACTGTTGTTTTATTTCTTTGCTTACCTATTGTTCACCTAATGCCTTATTTGCAATATTGGTTAGAGCCTGTAAGTAAGCATTTCACTGTAAGGTCTACTACACCTGTTGTATTCAGCGCATGTGACAAATAAACTTTGATATGATTTGATTTGTTTACATACCACCACAGTCAGAGACTGGCACCAAGATAGCATCGAATGAGCTGAAATCCGCCATAAGCAAACAAGAAAACGCTCACCCAGAGGCGGTGCTCCTAGTAGCCGGGGACATTAATGCAGGGAAACAAAATTCTATCAACATGTTAAATGTGCAACCAGAGGGAAAATAACTCTGGACCACAACTCCACACACAGAGATGCATACAAAGCTATCCCTCACCCTCCATTTGGCAAATATGACCATAATTATATCCTGTTTCATTCCTGCTTACAAGCTCAAATTAAAGCAGGAGGCACCAGTGACTATATCAATAAAAAAGTGGTCAGATGAAGCAGATGCTAAGCTACAGGACTGTTTTGCTAGCACAGACTGGAATATGTTCCGTAATTCATCCAATGGCATTGAGGATTGCACCACATCTGTCATTGACTTCATCAATAAGTGCATCAATGATGTCGTCCCTACAGTGACCATACGTACATACCCCAAACAGAAACCATGGATTACAGGCAGCATCCGCATTGAGCGAAAGGCTAGAGCTGCTGCTTTCAAGCAGCGGCACTCTAACTCGGAAGCTTCTAAGAAATCCCGCTATGCCCTCCGTCAAACCATCAAACAGGCAAAGAGTCAATACAGAACTAAGATTGAGTTGTACTACACCAGCTCTGACGCTCGTTAGATGTGACAGGGCCTGCAAACCATTACAGACTACAAAAGGAAGCACAGCCGAGAGCTGCCCAGTGACACGAGTTTACCGGACGAGCTAAACTACTTCTATGCTCGCTTCGAGGAAATTAACACTGAAACATACATGAGAGCACCAGCTGTACCGGAAGACTGTGTGATTACACTCTCCACAGCCAATGTTAGTCAGACATTTAGACAGGTTAATATTCACAAGGCCGCAGGGACAGACGAATTACCAGGACGTGTACTGCGAGCATGCGCTGACAAACTAGCAAGTGTCTTCACTGACATTTTCAACCTCTCCGTATCTGATTCTGTAATACCAACATGTTTTAAGCAGACCACCATAGTGCCTGTGCCCAAGAACACTAAGGAAACCTGCCTAAATGACTACCGACCCGTAACACTCACGTCTGTAGCTGTGAAGTGCTTTGAAAGGCATCAATGATGGCTCACATCAACACCATCACCCCAGAAACCCTAGACCCACTCCAATTTGCATACCGCCCCAACAGATCCACAGATGATGCAATCTCTATTGCACTCCACACTGCCCTTTCACACCTGGACAATTGGAACGCCTATGTGAGAATGCTATTCATTGACTAGAGCTCAGCGTTCAACACCATAGTACCCTCAAAGCTCATCAATAAGCTAAGGACCCTGGTAATAAACACCTCCCTCTGTAACTGGACCCTGGACTTCCTGACAGGCCACCCCCAGGTGGTAAGGGTAGGTAACAACACATCCTCCACGCTGATCCTCAACACAGGGGCCACACGGGTGCGTGCTCAGCATCCTCCTGTACTCCTTGTTCACTCATGACTGCACAGCCAGGCACGACTCCAACACCATCATTAATTTGCAGGTGACACAACAGTGGTAGGCCTGAACACCAAAAACAATGAGACAGCTTATAGGGAGGAGGTCAGAGACCTTGCCGTGTGGTGCCAGGACAACAACCTCTCCCTCAATGTGATCAAGACAAAGGAGATGATTGTGGAAAAAGAGGACTGAGCATGCCCCCATTCTCATCGACGGGGCTGCAGTGGAGCAGGTTGAGAGTTTCAAGTTCTTTTGTGTCCACATCACCAACAACCTAACATGGTCCAAGCACACCATGACAGTCTTGAAGCGGGCACAATAAAACCAATCCCCCTCAGGAGACTGAAAAGATTTGGAATGGGTCCTTGGATCCTCAAAAGGTTCTATAGCTGCACCATCGAGAGCATCCTGACTGGTTGCATCACTGCCTGGTATGGCAACTGCTCGGCCTCCGACTGCAAGGCACTACAGAGGGTAGTGCGAACGGCCCAGTACATCACTGGGGCCAAGCTTCCTGCCATCCAGTACCTCTATACCAGGCGGTGTTAGAGGAAGGCCCTAACAATTGTCAAAGACTCCTGCCACCCTAGTCATAGACTTTTCTCTCTACTACCACACTGCAAGCTGGACCCGGAGTGCCAAGTGTAGTACCAAAAGGCTTCTAAACAGCTTCTACCCCCAAGCCATAAGACTCTTGAACATCTAGTCAAATGGCTACCCAGACTATTCACATTGCCCCCGCTCCCCTCTCCACACCACTGCCACTCTCTGTTGTCATCTATGCATAGTCACTTTAATTAACTCTACCTACATGTACATACTACCTCAACTAACTGGTGCCCCCGCACATTGACTCTGTACTGGCACCCCCCTGTATATATTGTTATTTTTTTACTGCTCCTCTTGAATTACTTGTTACTTTTATCTCTTATTCTTATCCGTATTTTTTGAAACTGCACTGTCGGTTAGGGGCTTGAAAGTAAGCATTTCACTGTAAGGTCTACACCTGCTGTATTCATCATTTCACTGTAAGGTCTACACCTGCTGTATTTAACGCATGTGACTAATAACATTTGATTTGATAAAGCATTAGAATGGCCATATAATTAGGTTATAGCCTCTAAATGTCTGTACAAGTCGGCAGTGCAAGTGAGAGTATTCGAGACTTACTTAGGGGGAAAAGGTGATGTGATTACATTTTGATGTCTGTTTTACAGCATCGTATTTTTTTATATGTATTTTTTTATTTCAACTTTATTCAACAAGGTAGGACAGTTGGGAGCATGATTGAAGGAGGCTTTGTTGCGAAACAGGAAGCCATTTCCAGATTTAATTTTGGATTGGAGATGCTTAATGTAAGTCTGGAAGGAGAGTTTACAGTCTAACCAGACACTTAGGTATTTGTAGTTGTCCACATATTCTAAGTCAGAACCATCCTGAGTAGTGATGCTAGTCAGGCGGGCAGGTGCGAGCAGCGATTGATTGAAAAGCATGAATTTAGTTTTACCAGCATTTAAGAGCAGTTAGAGGCCATGGAAGGAGTGTTGTATGGCATTGAAGCTCGTCTGGTCATCTGCGTAGAGGTGGATCAGAGAATCACCAGCAGCAAGATCGACATCATTGATATATATCCAGAGAAAAGAATCGGCCCGAGGATTGAACCCTGTGGCACCCCCATAGAGACTGCCAGAGGTCCGGACAACAGGCCCTCCGATTTGACACACTGAACTCTATCTGAGAAGTAGTTGGTGAACCAGGCGAGGCAGTCATTTGAGAAACCAAGGCTGTTGAGTCTGCCAATAAAAATGTGGTGATTGAAGGCCTTAGCCAGGTCAATGAAGCCGGCTGCACAGTACTGTCTTTTATTGATGGCGGTTATGATATAGTTTATGACCTTGGTGGTGGACCCATGACCAGCTCAGAAACCAGATTGCATAGCGGAGAAGGTACGGCTGGATTTGAAATGGTCTGTGATCTGTTTGATAACTTGGCTTTCGAAGACTTTAGAAAGGCAGGGCAGGATGGATATACTGTAGGTCTATAAACGTTTGGGTCTAGAGTGTCTCCCCCTTTGAAGAGGGGGATGACCTCGGCAGCTTTCCAATCTGTAGGGATCTCAGACATTACGAAAGAGAGGTTGAACAGGCTGGTAATAGGGGTTGCAACAATTTTGGCGGATAATTTTAGAAAGAGAGGGTCCAGATTGTCTAGCCCAGTTGATTTGTAGGGGTCCAGATTTTTCTGGATTTGGGTGAAGGAGAAATGAGGGAGGGAGTGTTGGGTAATTTCTGCTTGGGCAATTTGCTGCGGGTGGTGCAGAGCTGCTGGCCAGGGTAGGGGTAGCCTGGTGGAAAGCATGGCCAGCTGTAGAAAAATGCTTGAAATTAAAATTCTCGATTATCATGGCTTTACCTGTGGTGACAGTGTTTCCTAGCCTCAGTGCAGTGGGCGGCTGGGAGGAGGTGTTCTTGTTCTCCATGGACTTTACAGTGTCCCAAACTTTTAGGAATTTGTGCTACAGGATGCAAATTTCTGTTCGAAAAAGCTAGCCTTTGCTTTCCTAACTTCCCTGAAAAGTTGCATATTGCGGGGGGCTATTCGATGCTAATTCAGTACGCCACAGGATGTTTTTGTGCTGGTCAAGGGCAGTCAAGTGGAGTGAACTTAGTTCTTAGTTCTACATTCTTTGAATGGGGTGCTTATTTAAGATGTTGAGGAAATCATTTTAAAAGAATAACAATGCATCCTCTACTGACGGGATGAGGTCAATATCCGTCCAGGATACTTGGGCCAGGTCAATTTGAAATGCCTGCTCTCTGAAGTGTTTTTGACAGTGATGAGGGGTGGTCTTTTGCCCGCGGACCTATTATGGAACTGGTAATGAGGCAGGGATGGCTGAGATCCAGGTTGAAGACAGCAGAGGTGTATTTAGAGGGCAGGTTGGTCAGGATTATATCTATGAGGATGCCCGTGTTTACGGATTTTGGGTTGTACCTGAGGGCATCTAGCTTAGATTGTAGGATGGTCGGGGTGTTAAGCATATCCCAGTTTAGGTAACCTAACAGCATGAACTCTGAAGATAAATGTGGGGCAATCAATTCTCATATGCAGTCCAGGGCACAACTGGGGGTTGAGGGGAGTCTATAACAAGCGGCAACAGTGAAAAACATATTTCTGGAAAGGTGGATTTTTAAAAGTAGAAGCTCAAACTCTTTGGGCACAGACCTGGATAGTATGACAGAACTCTGCCGACTATCTCTGTATCAGGTTGCGACCCAGCCCCCTTTGGCAGTTCTATCTTGGCGGAAAATGTTGTAGTTGGGGATGGAAATTTCAGAATTTTTGGTGGCCTTGCTAAGCCAGGATTCAGACACGGCTAGGACATCAGGGTTGGCGGAGTGTGCTAAAGCAGTGAATTAAACACACTTAGGGAGGAGGCTTCTGATGTTAACATGTATGAAACCAAAGCTTTTACAGTTACAGAAGTCAACAAATGAGAGCGCCTGGGGAATAGGAGTGGTAGTGGGGTCTATAGGGCCTGGGTTAACCTCTACATCACCAGAGGAACAGAGGATGAGTAGGATAAGGGTACAGGTAAAGGCTATAAGAACTGGTAGTCTAGTGCGTTGGGAGCAGAGAATTAAAGGAGCAGATTTCAGGGTGTGGTAGAATAGATTCAGGGCATAATGTACAGAGAAGGGTATGGTTGGATGTGAGTATAATAGAGGTAAACCTAGATGTTGAGTGACGATGAGCGAGGTTTCGTCTCTGGTGGGACCAGTTACGCCAGGTGAGGTCTCTGCATGTGTATTGCTTAGATAATACAGATATTACCTAAGTGCATAATGAAATACAGTGCAGCTCATCTTTTCTTCTCCAGTTGGAGAGGAAATTCAATTAGGAAGTGGAGAGAGAGCGAGTGTCTGAGAAGCGTTTTGATAACAGAGACAGCCATCATGGGGTGATGATTCCGAGCCTCCCCACTCTGCTCTCCCTAGCTCACACATCTGAACGTACTCTACTTTTTCCTCCTTTTGTATATAATTATCGTTTCATTTGGAGGAAGCAGGGAAGCGCACCCACCGTCCTTTCCATCCTAGACCCGTCTGTCTATTTTCATTCCTGCAATCATCACACTTCAAGTTCATTAATGTTCTGTTTTTGTTAGACAATGGCAACAAAGAAAGCCAGATGACGAATATAAAACCTTAAATGGACATGTAAATTATCAAGTGGGTGACACTCACCAGTCATTGCTGTTTTAAGTAAATCATATCTAATGTAAGCTTTGTGCCTAGCAAAAGTAAACTGTGACCTTCTATACTGCATTTTGATTAGGAGAGGGGGTGCCTTTTTAGGTATTGCCTGCACACCTTATATAGCCTAGCTATACATTCAGACCATGCTATCTGCTGACTCATGCAATTGGTTGGGTGATCTGCTCTTCAAATGCATTCATTTGTGAGGTTCCACTAACCATTAGAACTGGCCACTTAAGAGGTATTGATTGAGCCTACTTTCCTAGAAATGCAAGAACATACAGTGCATTCGGAAAGTATTCAGACCCCTTGACTTTTTTCCACATTTTGTTACGTTACAGCCGTATTCTAAAATGCATTAAATCATTTTTTTCTACTTCATCAATCTATACACAATACCCCATAATGACCAAACAAAACAGGTTTTTAGAATATCACATTTGCATATGTATTTAGACCCTTTACTCAGTACTTTGTTGAAGCACCTTTGGTAGCAATTACAGCCTCGAGTCTTCTTAGGTATGACACTACAAGCTTGGCACACCTGTATTTGGGGAGTTTCTCCCATTCTTCAGATCCTCTCACACTCTGTCAGGTTGGATGAGGAGCATTGCTGCACAGCTATCTTCAAGTCCAACCAGAGATGTTCGATTGGGTGATAGGACTGCGTTGTCTAGGCTGTGTGCTTAGGTTTGTTGTCCTGTTGGAAGGTGAACCTTCGTCCCAGTCTGAGGTCCTAAGCACTCTGTCATGTGCCTTTTACAGAGGAGTGGCTTCCGTCTGGCCACTCTACCATGAAGGCCTGATTGGTGGAGTGCTACAGAGATGGTTGTCCTTCTGGAAGGTTCTCCCATCTCCACAGAGGAACTCTGGAGCTCTGTCAGAGTGACCGTTGGGCTCTTGGTCACCTCCCTGACCAAGGTCATTCTCCCCCAATTGCTCAGATTGGCCGGACGGCCAGCTCTATGAAGAGACTTGGTGATTCTAAACTTCTTCCATTTAAGAATGATGAAGACCACTGTGTTCTTTGCGACCTTCAATGCTGTAAAAATGTTTTGGTACCCTTCCCCAGATCTCTGCCTTGAGACAATCCTGTCTAAGGAGCTCTACAGATAATTCCTTTGACCTCATGGCTTGGTTTTTGTGCTGACATGCACTGTCAACTTTGGAACCTTCTATAGATAGGTGTGTGCCTTTCCAACTCATGTCAAATCAATTGAATTTGCCACTGGTGGACTCCAATCAAGTTGTAGAAACATCTCAAGGATGATCAATGGAAACAGGATGCTCTCAACCAGCTTCACCTGTCTGACCGCTAGGTTTTATGTGTATTTTGACATCTCTTGGAGACTTATTTACGTGTGGCTGTGCATTTTGTTGCCAACCTTACTTTGCTACCTGACAACTTTACATTTTTTACTTTTTAATTACCGTTTATATTTTTTGTTTTTCCCTCACTTTTTTCATTCAACCTATTCACTCCGGACGCTTTATCTGGACATGGTTCTTCAGGACTTCCAACAGCCGAAGCTAAGTAGTAACATTAACATGATGCCTTCTAATTGCAGTCGCTGTACTCATAATATACAGGAGAACGATCGCTGATATGGCGAGGATAGTGTTAGGCAAGGGTAATTTCAGTGTAGGAAAGGATGAAACAGCGTCTGTGCCACCAGTAAGTACAGATAGTAACATTAGTATAAATCCCCTCGCACGGTCCCCGCAGCCGGACAACTTTCTCATGGCTTCTGGAGGGAAATGCTGTAGGAATGCTCAACCGGTGTCGCTCATTCAGCCGACAGAAACTTTGAATCGGTTTCCCTCATTAAGCAGAGAGTCGGAGTCTGGTCGACATGGACAAGTTCTGGCCTGGTTTAGATCTTATCTGTCGGCTGCTAGAATCCTGACTAGAACCAAACAATTTGATCATATTACTCCAGTGCTAGCCTCCCTACATTGGCTTCCTGTTAAGGCAAGGGCTCATGTCAAGGTTTTACTGCTAACCTACAAAGCATTACATGGGCTTGCTCCTACCTATCTTTACGATTTCGTCCTGCCGTACATACCTACACGTATGCTATGGTCACAAGACGCAGGCCTCCTAATTGTCCATAGAATTTCTAAGCAAACAGCTGGAGACAGGGCTTTCTCCTATAGAACTCTATTTTTATGGAATGGTCTGCCTACCCATGTGAGAGGGGCAGACTCGGTCTCAACCAACCTTTAAGTCTTTACTGAAGACTCATCTCTTCAGTGGATCATATGATTGAGTGTAGTCTGGCCCAGGAGTGTGAAGGTGAATGCAAAGGCTCTGGAGCAACGAACCACCCTTGCTGTCTCTGCCTGGCCGGTTCCCCTCTCTCCACTGGGATTCTCTGCCTCTAACCCTATTACAGGGGCTCAGTCACTGACTTACTGGTGCTCTTCCATGCCGTCCCTAGATGGGGTGCGTCACTTGAATGGGTTGAGTCACTGACGTGATCTTCCTGTCTGGGTTGACGCCCCTCCCTTGGGTTGTGCCGTGGTGGAGATCTTTGTGGCCTATACTCGGCCTTGTCTCAGGATGGTAAGTTGGTGGTTGAAGATATCCCTCTAGTGGTGTGGGGGCTGTGCTTTGCCAAAGTGGCTGGGGTTATATCCTGCCTGTTTGGCCCTGTCCGGGGTATCATTGGATGGGGCCACAGTGTCTCCTGACCCCTCCTGTCTCAGCCTCCAGTATTTATGCTGCAGTAGTTTATGTGTCGGGGGCTAGGGTCAGTCTGTTATATCTGGAGTACTTCTCCTGTCTTATCCGGTGTCCTGTGTGAACTTAAGTATGCTCTCTCTAATTCTCTCTTTCTCTCTCTCTCTTGGAGGACCTGAGCCCTAGGACCATGCCTCAGGACTACCTGGCATGATGACTCCTTGCTGTCCCCAGTCCACCTGGCCGTGCTGCTGCTCCAGTTTCAACTGTTCTGCCTGCGGCTATGGAACCCTGACCTGTTCACCAGACGTACTACCTGTCCCAGACCTGCGGTTTTGAACTCTCTAGAGACAGCAGGAGCGGTAGAGATACTCTTAATGATCGGCTTTGAAAAGCCAACTGACATTTACTCCTGAGGTGCTGACTTACTGCACCCTCGACAACAACTGTGATTATTATTATTTGACCATGCTGGTCATTTATCAACATTTGAACATCTTGGCCATGTTCTGTTATAATCTCCACCCGGCACATCCAGAAGAGGACTGGCCACCCTTCATAGCCCGGTTCCTCTCTAGGTTTCTTCCTAGGTTTTGGCCTTTCTAGGGAGTTTTTCCTAGCCACTGTGCTTCTACACCTGCATTGCTTGCTGTTTGGGGTTTTAGGCTGGGTTTCTGTACAGCACTTTGAGATATCAGCTGATGTAAGAAGGGCTATATAAATACATTTGATTTGAAATTTGATTTGATGCACCTGAGCTCCATTTAGTGTGTCATAGCAAAGGGTCTGAATAATTTATGTAAATAATGTATTTATGTTGTTTATTTTAAATAAATTTGCAAACATTTCTAAAAACCTGTTGTTACTTTTTTATTATGGGGTATTGTGTGTAGATTAATGATATTTATTTTTATTTTTGTATCTATGTTAGAATAAGGCGGAAACGTTACAAAATGTGGAAAAAGTCAAGGGGTCTGAATACTTTTGGAATGCACTGTACATCTAGTAGCAGCAAACCTTTTTCTTTTAAATTAAGCTTTCAGCATCATAGGAAATTTTCCCAGGACTTTTCCCATGTTCTTCCCACGTTTCATGTATTTGTTTCATGAACTAGTTCCTCTATCAATGTATTCACTCTCATATTTTATATCTTTAGAATGTAGCAGAAATCCTTCATCAATATAGAATGTTGAATTCATATCATTAAATGTTCAAGGCCAAGACAACCAATAGACTCATCTGAGCCCGTCAAAGATGACATACAGGTAGTGTTTATGTTTTGTGGCGGTCATTATAGAGACTCGTACATACAGAACCATAGAAGACAGTGGGGACTCTCCTCTCCAACATGTTGTTTTTTGTTGCACTAATCATATATCTCTGGGAGTGAGGCAGGTAGGCGGACCAGAGGAGGGGAGCCAGTGGAGGGGGAACTAATTAAATGCCATGTGAATTTCAACCCATGGACCCATATAGACACTGGCCCAGTGTTACATTTAAACGCTCGCAGTGTTGATTTAACACTGGATCATTTGCTGTGTAAGTAAACTGGACCTTCAGTGGATAGCAATTATGTCATCAGATTATGTCAGTGACTTTATTTTATATCAGGTAATTTGATGCCAACATAATGTTATTTCATTTAGTAAAATGAAATACTACATATTCAACTAACTGCCAAAATAAAGGAAACACTTGAGTAAGTGAGGGATACAAAGTATATTGAAAGCAGGTGTTTCCACACAGGTGTGGTTCCTGGGTTAATTAAGCATTAACATCCCAGCATCCTTAGGCTCATGTATAAAATGCCCAGTTGCCCATTATTTTGTCTACCATGGCTAGAAGAAATCTCAGTGACTTTGATAGAGGGGTCTCAAAGGAGCATAGGGGGTTTAACTTCTTACGACTAGGGGTTCCGCTAGTGGTTTACGGCTAGGGGTTCCCCTGAAAATGCTGCTCCCCATCCCAAACAGGTTAATGTGTGTGTGTGTGTGTGTGTGTGTGTGTGTGTGTGTGTGTGTGTGTGTGTGTGTGTGTGTGTGTGTGTGTGTGTGTGTGTGTGTGTGTGTGTGTGTGTGTGTGTGTGTGTGTGTGTGTGTGTGTCACCAGATCTCAACCCGATTGAACACTTATGGGAGATTCTGGAGCAGTGCCAGCGCTTTCCATAAAAAATAACCCACTAAACGATGGAATTTCATAGACTAAGATACAGTACAATAGAATACAGTATGGTGTCACATCCCTCCAATAGAGTTCCAGACACTTGTAGAATCCATGTACAATGAAGCTGTTCTGGCGGCTCTAGGGGAACCAACGCTTTATGTTGATGTTTCCTTTATTTTGGTTACTTGTACATTACACCAATAAAAGTGCAATGTACCTTTCAAAGAGAAGAAAAACAGAGTAAAGCCTGAAAATATCATGGATTGAAACACAACAGGATTTACATTATGTGAAATGTATTTAGCTATTTCATTCATATTTTTTCTTTAGCACTTGAGTGTGCGTTCTATTGTAGATATTGTCACCCTGATGGCACATCTGTGTTTGCCATGCTAATTTGGGGGGCTGGGGGGCATGTAGAATGTAGCAGCCTGTTACCACCAGCAGGACAAATCTGCAAATATGTGCTCCAGTGCACAGTGTTTTATGTTGGCATGTCTGGAGCTTGCTCAGTGGATGATTGATTTCCACCCTGGCTCATTGATTATCCACGGTGGCATCATGAAGCCCTGGCAGCACGTACCTCTGCTTCCTTGAGGATGGAAAGGTGGATTTAGAAAATTCCAGGCATTACGAAAACACAATTGTTTGGACGAGCTGAAATACTCTGTTGAATGCAAAAGTTTATCTTTAGCCTTCTTGTTGGCGAAATGGAAGTTGTTCATTGCAGTATTTTCATTACGAGGAGCTAATTAAACAGAGGCACAATTGGGGTCATCTGTAGACTTAAACTATAAAGTAATAGTGCTTTTCTTTAATAGTCTGAATATAGGAATTTAAACCGAGTGCTATTTATAGACTAGTAATGGAAAAAGCTGGATGATTTTATGATTTTTATGACCCAAGAAAGTGAGACTATGCTAAAATACGTTCACTGGCAGCATCATTGGACTACTATTGTGTTACTGCCACAGTGTGATGTGATAATCATACGGAAGCCACCTCTCCCTACTTGTGTTTACTATGTGAAACGGTTTGTGTAAATATGTGCAAGGAGAATCCTGCCGGCTGAATAGAGAGTCAGCACTGATAGTCCTGCCACAGTCCTGCACTCGACTTGTAAGTGGGTATGTGTATTCTGTGTTATTATTTAGTTAGCTAGTAAATAAATAATTCAACCAATTTGTATAGTACTGAATAATGCTCACGGCTGGGGTTTTGCGCATCCAAGAAGGTTGCAACCAGATTATTATTAAAGTGGCCAGTGATTTCAAGTCTATGTATATATGGCAGCAGCCTCTAAGGATCTACTGATGGCTATTTAACAGTCTGATGGCCTTGAGATATAAGCTGTTTTTCAGTTTCTCGGTCCCAGCTTTGATGTATCTGTACTGACCTCGACTTCTGGATGATAGAGGGGTGAACAGGCAGTGGCTCGGGTGGTTGTTGTCCTTGATGATATTTTTGGCCTTCCTGTGACATTGGGTGCTGTAGGTGTCTCAGAGGGCAGTTTGCCCCCGGTGATGTGTTGGGAAGACCGCACCACCCTCTGGAGAGCCCTGCATTTGAGGGTGGTGCAGTTGCCGTACAAGGCGGTGATACAGACCGACAGGATGCTCTCAGTTGTGCATCTGTAAAAGTTTGTAAGGATTTTAGGTGCCAAGCTGAATTTCTTCAGCCTCCTTAGGTTGAATAGGCACTTTTGCGCCTTCTTCACTACACTGCCTGTGTGGGTGGACCATTTCAGTTTGTCTGTGATGTGTACTCCAAGGAACTTGAAGCTTTCCACCTTCTCCACTTGAGGATCAGCAAAGTGGAGGTGCTGTTTCCTACCTTCACCACCTGGGAGAGGCCCGTCAGGAAGTCCAGGGTCCAGTTGCGCAGGGCGGGGTTCAGACCCAAGGCCCCAAGCTTAATGATGAGCTTTGAGGGTGCTATGGTGTTAAATGCTGAGCTATAGTCACTGAACAGCATTCTTACATAGGTATTCCTCTTGTCCAGATGGGATTGGGAAGTGTGCAGTGCGATGGCTATTGCATCGTCTTGGGGCAGTAAGCAAATTGAAGTGGGTCTAGGGTGTCAGGTAAGGTAGAGGTGATATGTTCCTTGACTAGTCTCCCAAAGCACTTCATGATGACAGAAGTGAGTGCTACGAAGGTCATTTAGTTCAGTTACCTTTGATTTTTTGGCTACAGGAACAATGGTCGACATCATGAAGTGAATATGTCCGAAAACACTCCAGCCAGCTGGTCCGTGCGGCTAGGAATGCAGTCTGGGCTGGCAGCCTTGCCAGGGTTAACACGCTTAAATGTCTTACTCAACATCGGCCACGGAGAAGAAGTTCCCACAGTCCTTGGTAGCGAGCCGCGTCGGTGGCACTGGGTTAACCTCAAAAGAGGCGAAGAAGGTGTTTAGCTTGTCCGGAAGCAAGACGTCGGTGTTTGCGACGTGGTTGGTTTTCTCTATGCTGATGTTTTGCTCGTTTGATTGCCTTACGGAGGAAATAACTACACTGTTCGTATTCAGTCACCTTGCCATGGTTAAATGTGGTGGGTCGGGCTTTCAGTTTTGTGCTAATGCTGCCATCTATCCATGGTTTCTGGTTAGGGTAGGTTTAAATTGTCACAGTGGGTACAACATCTCCTATATACTTCCCTCTCCCGTTGGTGCTGGCCGCGATTGAACAACTCTGCGGGCTCGGTTTTTCACCAAGTTGGATCAGCAGAGCGCCTACAATTTGATCCGCATCCGGGAAGGGGATGAATGGAAGATGGCCTTCAGCACAATATCTGGTCAATCCGAATACTTGGTGGGGCCTTTTGGATTAGCCAATGCTCCATCAGTGTTCCAGGCATTCGTCAACGAGGTGTTCCGGGACATGCTTGAATCCCAGGTGGTCATGTATATCAACGACCTGGAGCACCTCCTGGCCAACCACCTGTACGTCAAGGCGCAGAAGTGCCAATTCAATTAGGAGGAGGTCTCCTTTTTGGGTAACCAGATCGGCCTGCAAGGAGTCATGATGGATGAGATGAAGGTTGATGTTGTCGGGTCATGGCCAGTCCCAACCACTATAATGGGGTTACAATGTTTTTTTGACATTTTCCAACTTCTACCCCCGATTGATTAAGAACTTTAGCTCGATCGTCTCTCTTCTCACTTCTCTCCTCAAGCCTTCCAACTGCTGAAGGGTTGTTACACCTCTGCCCCATTGCTTACACATCCAGATCCTATGCTGCCCTTCATGGTGGAGGTGGACGCATTAGAAGTAGGTGTAAGAACTGTTCTGTCCCAACGTAAAGGTAATCCACAGAAATTGTATCCATGTGCATATTACTCAAAAAAGCTGTCTCCTGCAGTTAGGAACTATGATGTTGACGATCGGGAGCATCTTACGGAGAAGTTGGCATTAGAGGAGTGGAGGCACTGGCTGGAGTGCACCGAGGACCATTTCTCATCCTCACTGACCATCGGAACCTGGAATACATACGGACAGCGAGGTGACTGAACCCGCACCAAGCCAGGTGAGCCCTTTTCTTCACCAGATTTAATTTCAAGCTGACATATCGCCCAGGTTCAAAAACATTAAAGCCAATGCCCTGTCCCGTCTTAATGATTCGGGAGAGGTTCTTGTCTTGAGTGCACCCAGGACAGCGGAGTCAATCACCACCTTCCGGAGACACCTGAAACCCCACCTCTTTAAGGAATACCTAGGATAGGATAAAGTAATCCCTCTCACCCCCCCCCCCCCCCCCTTAAAAGATTTAGATGCACTACTGTTCCACTGGATGTCATAAGGTGAATGCACCAATTTGTAAGTCGCTCTGGATAAGAGCGTCTGCTAAATGACTTAAATGTAAATGTAATTCCACCCTCTCGAGTCGTAGCCCCCGAGTTCTGGGACTTAGATGTGGACATTTGCCAGGCCCGGGAGAGGGAACCTGCACCTACTGTATCACTTGTCCTCCTGAGTCGGAAGTTTAAATACACCTTAGCAAAATATATTTAAATTAGTTTTTCAGAATTCCTGACATTTAATCAGAGTACAAATTACGTCTTAGGTCAGTTAGGATCACCACTTTATTTTAAGAACCTGAAATGTCAGAATCATAGTAGAGAGAATGATTTATTTCAGTTTTTATTTCTTTCATCACATTCCCAGTGGGTCAGAAGTTTACATACACTCAATTCGTATTTGGTAGCATTACCTTTAAATTGTTTAACTTGGGTGAAACATTTCGGGTAGCCTTCCACAAGCTTCCCACAATAACTTGGGTGAATATTGGCCCATTCCTCCTGACAGCTGGTGTAGCTGGGTCAGGTTTGTAGGCCTCCTTGCTTGCACACGGTTTTTCAGTTCTGCCCACAAATTTTATATAGGATTGATGTCAGGGCTTTGTGATGGCCACTCCAATACCTTGACTTTGTTGTCCTTAAGCCATTTTGCACAACTTTGGAAGTAGGCTTGGAGTCACTGTCCATTTGGAAGATCCATTTGCGACCAAGCTTTAACTTCCTGACTGATGTCTTGAGATGTTGCTTCAATATATCCACATAATTTTCTTGCCTCATGATGCCATCTATTTTGTGAAGTGCACCAGTCCCTCCTGCAGCAAAACACCCCATGATGCTGCCTGTCCTGTGCTTCTCGGTTAGGATGGTGTTCTTCACGGTTAGGATGGTGTTCTTCGGCTTGCAAGCCTCCCCCTTTATCCTCCAAACATAACGATGGTCATTATGGCCAAACAGTTCTATTTTTGTTTCAGCAGACCAGAGGACATTTCTCCAAAAAGTACGATCTTTGTCGCCATGTGCAGTTGCAAACCGTAGTCTGGCTTTTTTATGCCGGTTTTGGAGCAGTGGCTTCTTCATTACTGAGCGGCCATTCAGGTTATGTCGATATTGGACTCGTTTTACTGTGGATATAGATACTTTTGTACCTGATTCCTCCAGCAACTTCACAAAGTCCTTTGCTGTTGTTCTGAGATTGATTTGCACTTTTCGCACCAAAGTACGTTCATCTCTAAGAGACAGAACATGTCAGAACGCGTCTCCTTCCTGAGCGGTATGACGGCTGCGTGGTCCCATGGTGTTCCTACTTGAGTACTATTGTTTGTACAGATGAATGTGATACCTTCAGGCGTTTGGAAATTGCTCCCAAGAATGAACCAGACTTGTGGAGGTCTACAATTGTCTGAGGTATTGGCTGATTTCTTTTGATTTTCCCATGATGTCAAGCAAAGAGGCACTAAGTTTGAAGGTAGGCCTTGAAATACATCCACATGTACACCTCCAATTGACTCAAATGATGTCAATTAGTCTATCAGAAGCTTCTAAAGCCATGACATAATTTTCTGGAATTTTCCAAGCTATTTAAAGGCACAGTCAACTTAGTGTATGTAAACTTCCGACCCACTGGAATTGGGATACAGTGAATTATAAGTGAAATAATCTGTCTGTAAACAATTGTTGGAAAAATTACTTGTGCTATGCACACAGTAGATGTCCTAACTGACTTGCCAAAACTATAGTTTGTTAACATCCAACCTAAGTGTATTTAAACCTTTGACTTCAATTGTACTTTCCCACGGGGATAAGGGATTGGCTATTGACCAAGGCACACACAGCTGTTGTCGCTGGACATCCAGGTATCACCCGCACCATTCAGTCCATCTCTGGAAAGTATTGGTGGCCTACCTTGGCGCAGGACAACACTCGTTATGTCAACTCCTGTTCCTTATGTGCCCAATCCAAATCCCCCTGGAATGCTCCAGCAGGTAAAACGCCTTCCCCTTCCCGTGCCTCAGCGTCCCTGGTCTCATCTGTCCATTGACTTTGTCATTGATCTCCCCTCTTCTGACCGGTTGACCGATTTATGTGTGGATTAATTGGCGGAGTAGAGGACCTTGTGCCTTTCAGGTAAAATATCAACTCAATGTTTATATCCCAGGACAAATTAGCTAGCAACAGCAAGCTAGCTAAATAGGACAAATTAGCTAGCAAGTGCAAGCTAGCTAAATAGGACAAATTAGCTAGCAAGTGCAAGCTAGCTAGCTAAATTGCCATAAATGTTTAATGCTTTTCGACATGTCCCCAATTTAATATAATTGGTTCAGAGTTTGTTTTGATATTTTAACCTGCGTGTCGTGATCGCGTTTGGTGTGGGGGGACAAAATATATGTATGCACGATGGGGCACGCGCACAGCCGGTTTGGGTTCTGTGTCAGTCTAATGGGCAGGTGGAGAGGATGAACCAGGAGCTGGGGAGGTTCCTGAGGGGCCACTGCCAGGTCCGGCAGGGGGAGTGGACCCAATTCCTTCATTGGGCTGAATATTTCCAGAATTCATTGCAACACTCCTCCGCCGGGTTGACTCCATTCCAGTGTGTTCTGGGTTATCAGTGAGCCCTGGCTCCATGGACTCCGAGCCAGACCGAAACTCCTGTGGTGGACGAGTGGTTCAGGCACACAGATATGAAACGATTCCCATTTGAGACTCCAAGAGCAGGCGGATTGCCACCACTGTCACATTCACTTCTGTTTGGTCCTGGCAACCCATCTTTACGCATACCTGGCAACCTTTATTTCTCACACCTGTGTCTCATTATCAGTCATACCTGGACTTCATTACTCCTTTGATTACCTACCCTTTCTACAGCATTATTTTGTTATCAGTCATCAGGTAGTATTGTTTGTTTCCATGTCAGACGCAACTCTTGTTTTGTATTGTTCCATGTTCATTGTTATTAAACTCACTAACTAACTGCACCTGCTTTCTGACTCCCTGCGTCTACATTACATGCAGAGAGGAACACACAGACCCTCCCAGAGGTTCAAAGTGCAGGAATGTATCAACAGGACTTCCAGACCATATAGAATTACATTTACATGTTATTATGTTTATCTTTTGTGTATTGAGGGGCAGTCGGCGCTGATCCCTCTCCTCTGCTATTAAACAGTGTGGGGAGATTTACTAGATGATTCAAGTGCACGGAACATTGAGGTTCACATTTCTCTCTAGGGTTTGGAGATCACGCAACCACAACTTCATTCTGAGAAACACAGATCCTATGTGCACATCTGTCCAGAGTGAAAGTATTCATTTGTGTACTGCTATATTCCTATAGCCAGACTGAGATGTACATAGTGATTAGGTCGAGGTTTAATAAGGTTTGTGAGTGTGAGATGGATGCAATAAAAAATCTGTCAAGTGGCGTGCTTGTCTGTTCTGCTTGTTGGAATGGCTGAGCGCTAAGCTGAGGACCTCTCTGAATCACCCCCAGTTGTCATGGGGATTGTAAAAGGAGCATAATAAGATGAGGGTAGAAAAGAAGCCATCAGAACTATTGTTAATCAGTTCAGAACATCGAGTCTTTAATGATTCCAATGTTTGGGAAATGAAATGGGTCCGTAGCGACAGCAAATTATGTTCACAATGTCGAAGCTGTTTAACTGGAAGGCTGCTCAGCTCACCAAAGACATGCTCTTATAATGCTGTGTGTTGTGACTATGTAATTGTTCACAACCACTTAGGCTCCTTAACATGTTATTTACTGGATTGGTTGCCATAATTATTTTATGCCAGACGAGGGAAAGAGATGGGCCAGGGGAGATTGAATTCCCAAGTCTGCATTTACTGACAGTCATGCATGTGACAGAGGTATAATTTCCAACTGCAAATGACTACTATATCTTCCTACCTACAACATAATATGGTGTGGTCACATCCATAAATCCTCTGAACCATATGCATCTACCAACATGCCGATGCATCAACACAGACCTGCCATTCAAAGCATGTAATTCACCGACCCCAAACCTTCACTATGTGATCTCCTTCCCCTTTGCTTACATAGTTTAACTTCGGCCCTCTCTTCGGCATTGCGTCACATTTTCCACTGAATATTTTAGAACAAATCATCCATTCCACCAAGCAGGTTGCACACTGGGAGCTGTCCTCTTGTGGGAGGTTCCAATATTCCAACAATATTCAAATCAGAACTCTGAGGAATGCTTGGAACATGCTTTTAGCATGTAAATCTTGGTGGGGCCCAACAAAGAAAATGTGGGTTGAATGCCAGCAAAGCCACTACACAACACAACACAAAACAATACATGATTTGCACTATAACGGTGACAAACGGTGCCCACCAACTGTTAGGGTCTACATAAAGCTGTCTCAACAGCAGAGTCCCAACAACAGTCCCAACACCTTGCCACTGCTACACCTGGCTTTCAGTGAGCCTTGTCTGGCAGTGAAACAGTTTATTCAGCCTCATTTACTGCCTTTAAAAAAACATAGCTAATATGGATGACTTGCTTAAACAAATGTGATTTCTACTAACAATTGAGATGTACGAACTATGGCATAAGGGGACGACGAGTGGATAAGAGGCAATCCGTAATTTCGATTAAGACCTTAATGAGCGATCGATGACGGACGTAGTCAATATAACTATTTGTTCAGCACTTTTGAAATGCACAGCTACAGAATTCAGAACATGGGCCGTTCTTACAGTGTACTACTATCAGTAGCACTGTCAAAGCTACACTCAAAAAGTTTGCAAACAAGCACACACCGGTCACAAACGATTTAAAAATTTAAATGAAAATAGATGAAATGATTAGGGTGAGGCACATGGGCTACACAATTTTTAAAATGTATTTAATCTCTATTTAACTAGGCAAGTCAGTTAAGAACAAATTCTTATTTACAATGACGACATACCCCATTAGCTATTATAATAGCTATTACAGACGACGCTGGGGCAATTGTGCGCCGCCTTATGGGACTTGCAACCACGGTCGGCTGTGATACAGCCTGGATTCAAACCAGGAACTGTAGTGACAGCTCTTGCACTGAGATGCAGTGCCGTAGACCGCTGTGCCACTAGGGAGCTTAGTATTACTTTCTTAGCTACAGTATACATATCTCTCTGGCAACCTACAACAATTATGAAGCAGCATAAGAAATGTTTGGACTCACATTGCTGTGATGTGCTTGAACAGAAAAGTGTGGCGGTGGTCCTTCGTGGGCAAATGTTGTCATCAAAGAGGAAGATGCCAGATTTACAATTCTGAGTTGAATGTCCGTTCAAAACGTATTATTCCCGACTTGCCAGTTGCAATGCTTGCAGTTAGCCACTGTCACTGATTCCTTACAAGCCACTCATTGTTGAATTTGCGATCTCCAAATTGTCCAATGGCCGATGAACACCGATACATTTTATCTATATTTTCTCTTCATTATTTCTCTTCATATGCAATGATACTAAAGGATTTGCCATTAGATTTGATTCATGATGATGACTGCTAGCTAAGATTGTGAAGGTATGTGTTGACATGATCAGTGCAAACTACTGTACATATAACGCGATTTGACGTAATTTCTGTGGCCACGTTTTTTAAAAACTTCTTCAGGATCGGTGTCCCTTTCACTGGACGGTTGAGCTAACGTAGGCTAATGCAATTAGTATGAGGTTGTAAGTAACAAGAACATTTCCCAGGACATAGACATATCTGATATTGGCTTAAATTCTTGTTAATCTAACTGCGCTGTCCAATTTATAGTAGCTATTACAGTGAAAGAATACCACAATTTTGAACATGAAAAGTTATTAATAAACATATTAGGCACATTTGGGCAGTCTTGACACAACATTTTTAACAGAAATGCAATGGTTCATTGGATCAGTCTAAAACAATACACTGCTGACATCTAGTGGACAAAATATAAATTGCACCTGGACTGGCATAATACATTATGGCCTTTCTCTTGCATTTCAAAGATGATGGTACAAAAAAAATACAAAAGAACGGTTGTTTATTTCTTTGTATTATCTTTAACCAGATCTTTTCTGTTATATTCTCCTACATTCCCTTCACATTTCCACACAGTTCAAAGTGTTTCCTTTCAAATGGTACCAATAATATGCATATCCTTGCTTCAGGGCCTGAGCTACAGGCAGTTAGATTTGGGTATGTCATTTTAGGCGAAAGTTTAAAAAAAAGGACATATCCTTAAAAAGGGCCTCATTAGCACCTATCAAATGCGCTCCATTACCTAGGAGCTAGGACCACCCTGTCAATCACCCTCTGCTGCGTCACCACGGAGATAGACAGACCTGGCGCAGCTGTGCCAAAGTCACCTTAAACAGAAATACAACATTATTTCCCCCCCCCCTGCCCTGTCTGGTGGGATTGATATTTACTCAGAGTGCAGACTGGACTGCATGATTGGGTCCTGCTGTGAGTCATGGCTGGATAGAGGTGATTATGCAAGAGTGTCAACCCTGTGGAGTGGTCCCCTCTATGGAAATGTGCAGCATGTTAATGTGGGTATATGTGGGTCTCTCACAAAACTGGGACTCACACAAAACTCTATCTTTCTCTTTCTCCAGCTCATACACACATACACATTTTCTCTCTCCCTCAGGGACTCTCTTTGTCACACAACTCTTTTTGTCTCTCTATCTCCCTTGCTCTCCCTCTCTCCCTGTCTCTTTCTGATAGGATACATATCACCTCCCTCTCTGCCCCTGGGGCTGCGTATTCCATACCTGCAGCCAGCTCCGTGCTAGACTAGCCGACTATGCAGGGGTACGCTGACTGTCGACATGGCTCTCTGGTTACTGAGTGTGGATGATGTCAGACTGTGACATCCACAGGACCCCACCACCACTGAGGAGAGGAGGGAACAGTATAGAGACACAGCATCGTAATGGCTCCAGAAATGAAGCTTCTTCATCCATCACGACTGGTTCTGATGATGTACCGTAATGCTTTTCTTATCTCCTACGGGAGTATATAGGTAAAGATTCCATCCTCCTCTCTCATTTGTACTGAGGGGGCCAGGTGATGTCATTTGTCATCATAGTGCTATATCATCCCATTCTCACAGGCAGAATGGGACAGAGAACACACTGTGTGAGAGAATAGCAGGGATAATATCCATGATCTGAACCACATGGGATGAAGTACAGGTATGTGCAAATTTCAATAGGACAAGCAGCACCACGTTGGCACAAAACATCTAAATGAACGGAACTGGCAGGAAGTCTTTCTAAATGCAAACATTTAACACCTGAAATCCAATATGCCAAAGATGTCTCACTTTCTTGTATTCCTTTATGCAGCAAGACGTTTCCATTAATCACAGATAACATTCACATTTTTATTTTTATTTTACAACAACCAGATTTCTATCAGATTAGCAGTGTAGTGGATTCAAGAGCGGTATTACTGCTCTAAGCATTTGAGTGTTTTTGAGAAAGCTATCATTTTCAAGCCAAGTTCAATTATATTTTGACTCAACTGTTGTAAATAATTAAATGTGTAGTGTGTCTTGAAATATGTTGAATTCTCCCATATAATAGAAATGTCATGGGTTAGAAAGCAGGAGGTTTTGAAAAACACATTTCCTGCAGAACAGAAATGTATCTGTCACGTTCTGACCTTTATTTCCTTTGTTTTGTCATTATTTAGTATGCTCAGGGCGTGAGTTGGGTGGGCAGTCTATGTTTGTTTTTCTATGTTTTGGGGTATTTCTATGTTTCGGCCTAGTATGGTTCTCAATCAGAGGCAGGTGTCATTAGTTGTCTCTGATTGAGAATCATACTTAGGTAGCTTGGGTTTCACTGTGTGTTTGTGGTTGATTGTTCCTGTCTTTGTGTTTGCACCAGATGGGACTGTTTTAGGTTTTCTCACATTTGTTGTTTTTGTTAGTTATCGCATGTGTAGTTTCTTTATAAATTAAAGAACATGAATAACCACCACGCTGCATTTTGGTCCGCTTCTCCTTCACCACAGGAAAACCCTTACAGTATCCTTTCTTTCCATCAAACTGTCAAACCACTACGTTTGGTTTGCCTGGAATTCATCCTAAATAATCTAATCTCGTATAATCTTTTTTTTACTTCTTTAAAAAACCATGAACCCCTCTACACCTTATCCAATCTAGTATAATCTTATTTGAGGTCCATTCTATAGATTCTACAGTGAATTAAAATGATCTGGTAAGTCGCAAATCAGATACAGGAACAAAGAGTTGTTTTATAAAATCACAATTACACTGAAATATACTTTTAGATCTCCTCTGGGCTCTTAGATATCTAACTCTTAGATTACAGTGCCTTCGGAAAGTATTCACACCACTTTACTTTTTCCACATTTTGTTGTGTTATAGCCTGAATTTAAAATAATTTACATTAAAATTTTGTGTCACACATAGCCCATAATGTCAAAGTGGACTTATGCTTTTAGAAATGTTTACAAATTAATTAAACATGAAAAGCTGAAATGTCTTGAGTCAATAAGTATTCAACCCCTTTGTTATGGCAAGCCTACATAAGTTAAGGAGTCACATAATAAGTTGCACGGACTTTAATATAACTACCTCATCTCTGTACTCCACACATACAATACATTATCTGTAAGGTTCCTCAGTCGAGCAGTGAACACAGATTCAACACAGATTCCACCACATAGACCAGGGAGGCTTTCCAATGCCTCGCAAAAATGGTAGTTGGGTAAAAAAGCAGACATGTAATATTCTTTTGAGCATGGTAAAGTTATTAATGACACTTTTTTGTGTTCATATTTTCAAGCATGGTGTTGGCTGCATCATGTTATGGTTATGCTTGTCATTGGCAACGCCTAGTGAGGTTTTTAGGATTAAAACCAGGAAAACCTGTCACCCCCTGATCTGTTTCACCTGCTCTTGTGATTGTCTCCACCTCCTACAGGTGTCGCTTATTTTCCCCAGTGTATTTATCCCTGTGTTTCCTGTCTCCCTGCGCCAGTTTGTCTTGTATGTTTCCAAGTCAACTAGCATTTTTCCCGTTCGCCTGCTTTTTGCATTCTCCTTTTTCTAGTCCTCCCGGTTTTGACCCTTGCCTGTTTCTGGACTTTGTACCCACCTGCCTGACCATTCTGCCTGCCTTGACCACGAGCCTGTCTGTACCTCCTGGACTCTGATCTGGTTTTGACATTTTTGCCTGTCCACAACCATTCTCTTGCCTACCCCTTTGGATTAATAAACATTGTAAGACTCCAACCATCTGCCTCTTGTGTCTGCATTTGGGGCTCACCTTGTGCCTTGATAAAACCTGATTCAGTTTGCTTTCCAACAGACATTGAGAGACAAATGCACCTTACAGCAGGACAATAACCTAAAACACAAAGCCAAATATACACTGGAGTTGCTTACCAAGACAACATTGAAAGTTCCTGAGTGGCCTAGTTACAGTTTTGACTTAAATCGTCTTAAAAATCTAAGGCAAGACTTGAAAATGTCTGTTTAGCAATGATCAACAACCAACTTGACAGAGCTTGATTTTTTTTTTAAAGAATAATGTGCAAATATTTTACAATCCAGATGTGCAAATCTCTTAGAGACTTGCTCAGAAAGACTCAGCTGTAATCGCTGCCAAAGGTGATCCTAACATGTATTGCTAACATGTATTGACTCAGGGGTAATTTACTTGTTACCTCTTAGATATCTAGGAGATATAAGTGGAAATTATTTATCTGATCTTAGCAATGGTGATCACAATGCAGCAGAGAATATATATATTAGGACCTTTCAGGAATATTATTATTGTGACACAGCACACACAGTTCAGTACAGTACAACATGAGTAGCAATAAGATATTCATTTCATGGCCAATATTTTCTTACTTTAATTTCCGTCAGATGTTAGCTCAATAGCGGACTTTCATAGTATTTGATGGAATTCAGTGATAAATTAAAGGAGGGACTCTAGAGTATCAGCATTTTCTCCTGCTAATTCCTCCAATTACTTTATTTGAGTCCCTGACCCGTATTCCATCCAAGCAGGATATTACAGAAAGTTAATTTGTTAATCTCTAACATCAGTGCATGCACTTTATTGCATTTTTATTTGATGGGACCCTCTTCCTTGAACTGATATCGTGTCCAGTAATTGGAGAGGCGCTCAATCGAGGTTATTTCTATGGTGACCGACGGGCTAAGCAACCAAGACAAGTACTGTGCGATAACAAACATGGCCTCTGATGAGACCCGGTGTAGAGAAGGAATGAATAAACAAACAAAACGGAGTAATAATAGGAGGAGAGGGAAGTGAGACGGGATTCGTAAACCAGCCAGGAATGTGGGGTGAAACTGAAGATGAAGAGAAGAAACTGTGAAGGATTAAATACAGACAAATTTAAAGCATCACCTTGGCTGGGACTACGTGCCACACCGTCAGCTATCTTCTTCACCTGAAGTATCCTCTCCTTATCCAGAATCAATTACCCCATGACTCTTTGTAAAGCTTGAAGGAGGAGCTGAGGTGAAAATGGACTGACTGGAGTTGCCTTCCCTGTTGTGCTCTAGTCAGATGACTGCCCATCTAGAACATTGTCTTTAAGGTACAGTCAGCTTCAGGCATGTAATAAACCACTGATTCTCTCTCACTATGTGGTCATTCAGCAGCAGGCAATTCATTTTTTTTTTTTTGCAATGTGTATTATTATTTTCTCTCACCTATAAACTGTGAATGAAGTGAGAAAGTCAAACTATCCCGACAAATGTTTGTAGGCTGACCAACAACCAGTCAATAGTGAACAAAAGAGCAGGGTGAGTTTTAACCCTCACCCAGTTCGCTAAAGGTCCAATGCAGCTGTGTTTCTTAATATCAAAACAATTCTGGGTAACATTGAAATACCTTACTCTGATTGTTTTCAATTAAAATGGTCAAAAAGAAACAAAAATAGCTTCTTAGCAAAGAGCAAGTCCTCAAGCAATAATTTAGCTAGGACTGTGGTCTGAGTTGAAAGGGGGAAACTTAAAACTATCTGTTATTGGCACAGAGGTTGGGAACTCTCTTTTTTATTTGGTCATGTCACCTGGCAGGCCAAAACTCCATCCCACAAAAACAGTCTGAAATGTCAGGTGGTCTTTCAAACAGCTCTTACCCTAAAATGGCATTAACATCACTTTTACAAATTCACTTTATTATTCCAACATCACAGTGTGGAAATATATATAAAACATGGGAAAGCTACATTTCATGAGCTGAGAGGATTATGTTTTGTTTCAAGCAAATGAGATTTACTAGACTCTGATTTCATGCTCTTTGGTGCTGAGATGGGGATGAGTGGGGCAAAAGTTCACTTGTGTAATTCCCACCCTCTGCCCAACAATAACATAATTAAACTCTTATGACTTCTGACACATGAGGTTGGGAGCTAAGGTACTTTCTTAAAGGGCAATTCCACCACTTTTCAACTTCATTTTCATTATCTCCAGCACAATACTAGTGTCAACATGTGAAAACGATGCATTTGTAAGTTTTGTTGAAAAAAATATAAAGTTAGAAAGTTCTACCCGATGACATCGTCGAAAGTTAAAACTTTTAAAAAACAAGGATTTTCAAACACTATGAGATTCACGGTGACGTGGGGAGCAAGAAAATAACTTCCCTCTGGCTAGAAACTCATTACAGGTTTTCTTTAAGTTTTAATCCTACCCCGTGATGTCATAGAGAAGCATTTTTTAGGACCTTTCTTTTTATATTTTTTAGCACGCTGTTTTCACATATGTGGACACTGGTTTGGTGCTGGAGCGTAAAAAGTGGCGGAATTGCCCTTTAAAGCTAGAAAGAGCCTGCACGCTATGACTTTCTGCAACTGTATGAGTGTTACGCAAGCTTCCACAGTCTCCCCACAATCCCTCACTTGTCTTTTGTTCTCACCTATGCTAGGCAGACGTCATTAATCCACAAGAGCCCATGGCTTATTCGAAATAGCTTTTTTGGATGGAGCTTTATTGTTCAGTCTCACTCATAACATTACTATCTGGAGAGAAAAAAAATGTTTTATTTGGGCCTATACATCTTCATATTTCCCCTTATCTGACATTTATCAACAATCCTGAGGCTATATGTCTCTTATCTCTTAGTCCAGAGTTTCCCAACCCTTGTCCTCGAGTACCCCCAACAGTACACATTTTCATTGTAGCCCTTGTCAAACACACTTCATTCAACTCATTAAAGGATTGATGATTAGTTGACAAGTTGAATCAAGTGTGCTTGTCCAGGGTTACAATAGAAATGTGTACTGTTGGGGGTACTCGAGGACCAGGGTTGGAAACACTGCCTTAGTCTATTCAATCCATCTACAGTATGGCTGACCAATCAGAATCTGTCAACAATCCAATGGCTTTTAGTTTGGTTGAAAAGAGAGAATAGAGTGTACTGTGTTTCTTATGTTCTCTCTGTTATTTGATTTTGCCTCCAAAGTCAGTGAAGTGAGAAACGTCTTTACCCCATGACGATGCCTCATACCAAATGTTGCCTGCTGGGATACGACTGCTGGGTGACTAACACTAACTGACATTGTGACCAACATCACTCCCATCCACTCAAAAAGAAACATGACTGGAGTTGTTTTCCTGACCATGAGCTTCCTTGTGGTATGTTACCTCACTATTTAATTAATCAGACAAGTCAGTTAAGAACAAATTCTTATTTTCAATAACAGCCTAGGAACAGTGGGTTAACTGCCTGTCAGGGGCAGAACTACAGATTTGTACCTTGTCAGCTTGGGGATTTGAACTTGCAGCCTTTCAGTTACTAGTCCAACACTCTAACCACTAGGCTACCCTGCCGCCTATGTTACACAATGTCACTATGACATTGTGACTGATAGCAGAGGTGGTCTGACATAAACTACATCTGAAATGAGAGCCAGAAGCGCAACCCTGGCCCAGCAAAGATCAGGGCCTTGTAAGCCGTTCCTCTGGTGTGAAATATGAGAACCCCAAATAACCCCCCCAGTCCAGACACACTCCTAACCTCACACCACAGTCAATAGTGGATAGCCAACAGCCAACCGTCGACCAAGATCAGGTACCAGCTGTAATGGTCAGGGAAATCACAATACTTCTGGGAAGGATGATTATCCTCCCATGCACACACACACACACACACACACACACACACACACACACACACACACACACACACACACACACACACACACACACACACACACACACACACACACACACACACTTCTTCATTAGGTCTGAATCCAATAACCTGTTTCTTGTCAGCCTCTCTACATTACCTGAGAGGTGATGGAGAGCAATCTTACCTTGGTTACATGGACACTGCAGCATCACATTGGTCCCCATCTCAGTTCAGTTGAGGTGAGAGCAAGGAGATCAGTCAGCCAATCGGGAATCTCTAAATTAGTCCGAAAAATGTAAACAAAATTCAGTAATCATAATTCATTTTTGTTTTTCCACATCAATGAACAACACATAGCAATTATTGCTATGATGATTATGTTTTTGACTGGTTCATTTTCATAACCATTTATTTATATTTAAGAAACCTTGATTTCCTATCATTAAACATGAGTGAACGTGAAATCTCCATCAGTTGTTCCCAGTGCATTTCTCTCTGCTGCCTGTCAGTTTGCTGTGAGTGTGACATTGACAACCCACTGGTGGTGAGTCAGACTCTGTATTCTGTGACTTTAGAAGGGTGTCCAGTCTTCCACTCTCCATCAGGACCACAGTGCCCTTGGCTCAGCCAGGAGTTTCCGGTCTCCCCAGCCCTCTCAGGCCCACTCTCTGTCCATTAGCCAGCATTACAGCCCTTCATTGCTCTGGCATCTCCCTCAGAGCTCCCAGCATGTCCTTGCATCAGCTTTGGCTTCAAGGTCAACCCACACTTCATTGATTTTCAATTTTTTATTGCACTGGATGGATTCTAAATTTTGAACGCCAGTCCATTCCAGGAAAAAAACTACAATCTCTCTGAAGTAAAAGTTTGAAAGTATACGTCGCTCTAACGGAAACAATTCATTTAATTCATTCATTTAAATGTATAATCTCATAGTGGCAATGGGAAAGAATTCAGTTGAGGAATTATTGTGGCAGCAGACAAATAGATCTGCGTGTGGTTGTCGATAAAGACAAACAACATTGACCTGCCAGGTTTTGATAGCATGTTCCCTGGCTAATGTTGATCCTAGACTGGTAGACGACCAGTTGCTGAGACATGTGCAGTTAATCAAGGGGACATCAGCAGTGCAGAAACAGGATCAGTCACCAGTTGTAACCTGGTTTCCACGGGACGGCTTGTCGGCTGGTTGACTTTCTAGGTGTAACTAGACAATAAAATGTCCCTCTCGTGCAGATCCATATTGTCTGGACAATGAAGCAGGATGTTGAATCATGTGTGCTTTCATCTCATCTTATAGGTCCTAGTCCTACACATGAGTGGTGTTGGGTTAATGGTAAGATTTAGGACAGGAGCTGAGACCTTTATTGCAGGGGTCTGTTTAGGCTCGGTTCTAGATATTTTACACTGCATTTTCAATCTCAAATATATATATTTTCTTCTTAAGAATAAAAGTATACATATTTTTTAAAGGGGCAGTCTGCAGTTGCTGCAGCCACTTTTGGACATTTAAGTGTTTGATATGTATCCATTCATTCTTGGAGAATATAACTTGTAAATGTCTCATGGGCTGTGTTCAACTGTCATACCACATCAGAAATCAAAATATACGCTTTTTTTTAACAAAGTAAATGTAAACAAACAATGTATAGCGTAAAAACATGGTTTCAGCTATAATGTTGATATCATGGGATGGTCAGTCTTGCATCCATAGCTCTGTATGAATTTGAGAGTGGTTACATTTCTCAAGCCCCATCCCTGAGCTTTTTACTGAAACAGTGGTGGGTACAGTCTATGTTTTTTTCAACTGTGGATTGCCCCTTTAAATATAATATAACAAAGTTAGTAAAACACCTATAAAGAAGCTGAAGCACTGCTGCAAGAAGAAAGGGACTGGCCTACATGTACTGTTTCTTGTTGAATATTATTGAAACGAGAACAGGCATGCCTCTGTGTATTCTCTGGTCACACTAATGGGGGGCAGAAAAAAACAATCGTTAGATTTGTGAATTCAGATTTTTTTTTTATTCCGGTCTGACATTGTCTCGACTTATAATGAAAAGTGGATGATAATAACACATCTTTAATCACTGTGTTTTAACTGCTTCCAATCTTTACTCTTCCTAAAAAATGGAGAAGCATGCATGACTCATCCACCTATTATGATAATGGTTTGTTTTCATCAAGAAGACAGACAAAAGGTGAATTACCAGTTGTTCAGTTAACACTGGATCCAACTACAGTACAGCAGCACTCTTTGTTGTATTGTGTTCCGAACAGGACATATCCTCTTGAATGAGAGACGGATATTGTTGGACATACTTTGTTTCATTTTCCTCTGAGGACTTACCAGGGTTGACCACCCTTGCCCAAGCCGTGACCCTCAGACTGGGATAGCCCAAATAAACACCTCTGCCAGAGGCACAGCACAGACACTGTGGGAGGCCCAATCCTGCTATTGTTTAGGAGAGAGAGGGCTGGGGTCCTGACTTTACAAACAGACTGAGTCATGAGGAAGCTCTGGGAAAGGAGCCTGGTCAGAGTGGGATACTCTCCGAAAGGACCAGCTAAACCTCTGCAGGATGGGAGGTCAGGCAGGTCAGTAGCCACTAAGCCTTAGTTCTGCTATCCAGGTGTCTGGATGTTACATGTCCCAACAACCCGCCCTAGCCACTTGTAATTTATAGCTCTTTGAGGCCTGGGTGGGATATGTCCCGGACTGATGTGACTGTTACTTCACTTCGCTTGCTAACCCACTCCTAAATCAGTGGGCTGGCAGACCTCTGACACCCACAGCCTTCATCAGAGAATCAACTGATACCAGCCCTTACTTTGAGCTAAATGGGCTGGTTGGTTTGTGCCCAAGGCCAAATGCATGTACCTGCATAAATAATTGGGGAAATGTGGTTTAAAAGGGTAGAATCACAGTACACTCCCTGTTAGAGAGTGTAACCTGTGTCTAATGGCCATGTGCCTCATATTACCCCAGCTGCCTCCACTAGAACAGAGTGGAGGAGGAGAAGAGAATAGTCTGAGCCTCGGGTGTGCTTATGCAACCGGTGATCCTTTTGTCTGTGATTTGTCATATACTTCGTAAAACACCGGGGGAAGACTAACAGTGAAATCATTACTTATGGTTTGTTTTCAACAATGCAGAATTAAGATAAAAAATTAAATCATAATTGAAATACTGAGATGAGGAATAAATACACAGTGAATAATGAATAACAATAACAATAACAATAACGAGTCAAATATAACATAACTATATAAAGGGAGTGCCAGTACCAAGCCAATGTGCAGAGCTCCGAGGTAATTGAGATAGCTATGTACAGTGCATTTGGAAAGTATTCAGACCCCTTCACTTTTTCCACATTTTGTTACGTTACAGCCTTATTCTAAAATGTATTAAATAGTTTTTATCCCACATCAATCTACACACAATACCCCATAATGACAAAGAACAAACAGTTTTTTAGACATTTTTGCAAATGTATATAAAAAAAAAACTGAAATATCACATTTACATAAGCATTCAGACCATTTACTCAGTACTTTGTTGAAGCCCCTTTGGCAGCGATAACAGCCTTGAGTCTTCTTGGGTATGACGCTACAAGCTTGGCACACCTGTATTTGGAGAGTTTCTCCCATTCTTCTCTGCAGATCCACTCAAGCTCTGTCAGGTTGGATGGGGAGTGTCGCTGCACAGCTATTTTCAGGTCTCTCCAGAGATGTTCTATCTGGTTCAATCCCGGGGCTCTGGCTGGGACACTCAAGGACATTCAGAGATGTGTCACGAGCCACTCTTGCGTTGTCTTGGCTGTGTAGTTAGGGTTGTTGTCCTGTTGGAAGGTGAACCTTCTCCCCAGTCTGATGTCCTGAGCTCCCTGGAGCAGGTTTTCATCAAGGATGTCTCTGTACTTTTCTCCATTCATTTTTCCCTCGATCCTGACTAGTCTCCCAGTTCCTGCCACTGAAAAACATCCCCACAGCATGATGCTGCCACGACCATGTTTCACCGTATGGATGGCGCCAGGTTTCCTTCAGACGTGACACTTGGCATTCAGGTCAAAGAGTTCAATCTTGGTTTCATCAGACCAGAGAATCTTGTTTCTCATGGTCTGAGAGTCCTTTAGGTGGCTCTTGGCAAACTCCAAGCGGGCTGTCATGTGCCTTTTACTGATGAGTAGCTTTCGTCTGGCCACTCTACCATAAATGTGTGATTGGTGGAGTGCTGCAGAGATGGTTGTCCTATTGGAAAGTTCTCCCATCTCCACAGAGGAACTCTGGAGCGCTGTCAGAGTGACTATCGGGTTCTTGGTCACCACCCTGACCAAGGCCCTTCAACCCCTATTGCTCAGTTTGGCCAGGCGGCCAGCTCTAAGAAGAGTCTTGGTGGTTACAAACTTCTTACATTTAAGAATGATGGAGGCCACTGTGTTCTTGGGAACCTTCAATGCTGCTGAAATGTTTTGGTACCCTTCCTCAGATCTGTGCCTCGACACAATTCTGCCTCCGAGCTCTACGGACAATTCCTTTGACCTCATGGCTTGGTTTTTGCTCAGACATGCACTGTCACCTGTGGGACCTTATATAGACAGGTATGTGCATTTCCAAATCATGTCCAATCAATTGATTTTACGCCAGGTGGACTCCAATCAAGTTGTAAAAACATTTCAAGGATGATCAATGGAAACAGAATGCACCTGAGCTCAATTTCGAGCCTCATAGCAAAGGGTCTGAATACTTATGTAAATAAGGTATTTCTGTTTTTTATGTTTAATAAATTCGCAAAACATTCTAAAAATCTGTTTTTGCTTTTGTCATTATGAGGTGTTGTGTAGAGAATCATGAGGAAAAAATGAATTTAATCCATTTCAGAATAAGGCTGTAACATAACGAAATATGGAAAAAGTAAAGTGGTCTGAATACTTTCCGAATGCACTGTACATATAGCCTATAGATACATATATCACTATCCTCATCATCAGGGCCAGTGGGAATTCCACTGCCCCTGGAATCTGTGGGAGAATGGAGAAGTGACTGGAGTGAGGTTCAGCTTTGGATGGGTTAGGGGGGGGATGTAGATGTTGGGAGTGATTTACAGTGCCTTCAGAAAGTAGTCCACATTTTGATGTGTTGCAAATTGGAATTAAAATGGATTCAATTGTATTTTTTTGTCAACGATTTACATAAAATACTCCGTAATGTCAACGATTTACATAAAATACTCCGTAATGTCAACGATTTACATAAAATACTCCGTAATGTCAAAAATGCTATTTTTTTATTCATGGAAAAAAACAATAATCTCGATTAGTTAATACATGTTAGAATCACCTTTGGCAGCGATGCGATTATAGCTGTGAGTCTTTCAGGGTAAGTCTCTAAAAGCTTTGCACACCTGGATTGTACAATATTTGCACATTATTCTTTAAAAAAAATATTAAATTGGTTGTTAATCATTGCTAGTCTTGTCGTAGATTTTGTCATAGATTTTCAAGCAGATTTAATTCAAAACTGTAACTAGGCAATCAGGGACATTCAATGTCTTCTTGGTAAGCATCTCCAGTGTAAATTTGGCCTTGTGTTTTAGGTAATTCTCCTGCTGAAAGGTGCATTTATCTCCCACTGTCTGTTTAAAAGCAGACTGAAACACATTTTCCTCTAGGATTTTGCCTGTGCTTAGCTCTATTCTGTTTATTTTTATCCTAAAATCTCTCCAGTCCTTGCCGATGACAAGCATACCCATAACAAGTGCACCCATCAATGTTCTTGAAAATATGAAGAGTGGTACTCAGTGACGTGTTGTGTTGGATTTACTTTGCAAACCATGTTTTGTTTTTTTACCCATCTACCAATAGCTGCCCATCTTTGTGAACCATTGGAAAACCTCCCTGGTCTTTGTGGTTGAATCTGTGCTTGAAATGTATTGCTCGACTGAGGGACCTTACAGATAATTAATTGTATGTGTGGGGTACAGAGGTGTGGTAGTAATTTAAACACTATTATTAAGCATATTTTTACTCCTGAACTTAATTAGGCCATAACAAAAGGGTGGAATACTTATCAACTCAAGACATTTCAGCTTTTCATTTTTTATGAATTCCACTTTGGCATTATAGGGTATTGTGTGTAAATCAGTGACACAAAATCTAAAATACATTTTAAATGCAGGTTGTAACACAACAAAATGTGGAAAAAGGGAAGGGGTGTGAATACTTTCTGAAGGCACTGTATGTCACAGTCAAGTGTTCTTGAAGTCGACCTTCTGACGCCTGGAGACTCAATGAGGATTCTACAGTGGGGTGTGAGGTCGGGAGATCCAAGTAGAGGGTTTATGTAAGGTCCACCATAATTCATTACCACTATACTATTATTACTATAATAAACATTTGTACATTTACATTTTAGTCATTTAGTAGATGCTCTTATCCAGAGCTACTTACAGGAGCAATTAGGGTTAAGTGCCTTGCTCAAGGACACATTGACAGATTTGTCACCGAGGTGGCTCTGTGATTCGAACGAGCAACCTTTTGATTACTGGTCCAACGCTCTAAACCGGTAGGTTAAGAATCTTAAAAAATGTGAGCTATATGGAGTTAATGAAAAAATGTAAGTTTGAGGGGGTGGAAAACATGATTACTTTACAAAAAAATAATTGTTTTAAGAGTAAACTTAAATGTGCGAACTACAAAGGGGATCTCCTAATTTTGTTCTGTTCTACAATCTACACCATTAATAGTCTATTTAGGAAAACAAGCCCTTGAACCTTTGACATGTTTCAAACTGACGTGAGTGACATGAAATGCAAAACTTGTTGTCTTTCAGAATTCAGACGTCAGTCCTCCAGTCCGGGGGACTCGGATGCAGACGGGCCCATTCCGTTGAGTGGCTGACCCTTCATGTACACTAGCACGAGGTGCCGCGCAGTGAAACACTGCTTCCCATTCATTTTCAATAGAAGGAAAGCGATGAGAACTGGAGTGGGCGGGAGAGCGTTGGGCGGTGCAAACGTGGCTTGGGAGGCGGTGAAAAAGTTTAGCGTTTTCCAACTTTATACAAATCACCAGCGGCGACCGCTGGGCTATGACCAATCATATCGAGTGGTTCCCATGCCGAATTTGACACTATTCTACCCAACGCTGGAGACATTCTTTAGCAAAGATGGTTGACAAAAATACTAGGATGGAGGCAAATGTAAGAAATTATAAAGTCAGAACGAATCATGCAAAAAAAAATGTACAGTTGAGAGGAATATGTTAGTTAATGTAGAGGCAAGCGATTATGCATAGTTTTTGTCATCATGTACATTTACGAAAATTGCTATTTAGCAAGCTAGCTTTATGAGTGTTGTGACATGAGTATGAAATTGTAATTTGTGTTGTTTAATGCCGTCGTGTGAAACAGTGGATGTACAGAATCTAGCTGGCTAAAGCATTTACTGCAAAATTCATGTACAATTTTGTAAGCATCCCTTGCTGATATTTGCCATGCAATGCAGCTGAAGTAATGTAGCTAGCTAACTATATTTTTGCTTATTGTGTAGTGGAGGATAAAAATACCTGTATGCCTATGGATGTTTAGCTAGCTATGTAGCCAATATGTGTATGGACCCTTAAACGTTTGATATAAATATTATTTTATTAAGTCATTTTTTTAAGGGTTGGATCAGCTTTAACAATGTAATTGTATCATTTCCAATCCCCCATATATTAAATAAATATGTACATACATACATGCGCGTACATACCCATTTATATATATATATGCATACATAAACATTCATACATATACAGTGCAATGCGAAAGTATTCGGCCTCCTTGAACTTTGCGACCTTTTGCCACATTTCAGGCTTCAAACATAAAGATATAAAACTATTTTTTTGTGAAGAATCAACAACAAGTGGGACACAATCGTGAAGTGGAACGACATTTATTGAATATTTCAAACTTTTTTAACAAATCAAAAACGGAAAAATTGGGCGTGCAAAATTATTCAGCCCCCTTAAGTTAATACTTTGTAGTGCCACCTTTTGCTGCGATTACAGCTGTAAGTCGCTTGGGGTATGTCTCTATCAGTTTTGCACATCGAGAGACTGAAATTTTCTCCCATTCCTCCTTGCAAAACAGCTCGAGCTCAGTGAGGTTGGATGGAGAGCATTTGTGAACAGCAGTTTTCAGTTCTTTCCACAGATTCTCGATTGGATTCAGGTCTGGACTTTGACTTGGCCATTCTAACACCTGGATATGTTTATTTTTGAACCATTCCATTGTAGATTTTGCTTTATGTTTCGGATCATTGTCTTGTTGGAAGACAAATCTCCGTCCCAGTCTCAGGTCTTTTGCAGACTCCATCAGGTTTTCTTCCAGAATGGTCCTGTATTTGGCTCCATCCATCTTCCCATCAATTTTAACCATCTTCCCTGTCCCTGCTGAAGAAAAGCAGGCCCAAACCATGATGCTGCCACCACCATGTTTGACAGTGGGGATGGTATGTTCAGGGTGATGAGCTGTGTTGCTTTTACGCCAAACATAACGTTTTGCATTGTTGCCAAAAATTTCAATTTTGGTTTCATCAAGTGAGAGGCACCTTCTTCCACATGTTTGGTGTGTCTCCCAGGTGGCTTGTGGCAAACTTTAAACAACACTTTTTATGGATATCTTTAAGAAATGGCTTTCTTCTTGCCACTCTTCCATAAAGGCCAGATTTGTGCAATATACGACTGATTGTTGTCCTATGGACAGAGTGTCCCACCTCAGCTGTAGATCTCTGCAGTTCATCCAGAGTGAAAATGGGCCTCTTGGCTGCATCTCTGATCAGTCTTCTCCTTGTATGAGCTGAAAGTTTAGAGGGACGGCCAGGTCTTGGTAGATTTGCAGTGGTCTGATACTCCTTCCATTTCAATATTATCGCTTGCACAGTGCTCCTTGGGATGTTTAAAGCTTGGGAAATCTTTTTGTATCCAAATCCGGCTTTAAACTTCTTCACAACAGTATCTCGGACCTGCCTGGTGTGTTCCTTGTTCTTCATGATGCTCTCTGCGCTTTTAACGGACTTCTGAGACTATCACAGTGCAGGTGCATTTATACGGAGACTTGATTACACACAGGTGGATTGTATTTATCATCATTAGTCATTTAGGTCAACATTGGATCATTCAGAGATCCTCACTGAACTTCTGGAGAGAGTTTGCTGCACTGAAAGTAAAGGGGCTGAATAATTTTGCACGCCCAATTTTTCAGTTTTTGATTTGTTAAAAAAGTTTGAAATATCCAATAAATGTTGTTCCACTTCATGATTGTGTCCCACTTGTTGTTGATTCTTCACAAAAAAATACAGTTTTATATCTTTATGTTTGAAACCTGAAATGTGGCTAAAGGTCTCAAAGTTCAAGGGGGCCGAATACTTTCGCAAGGCACTGTATACATGTACATACTTCTTTTAGAATATACCTTTATTATTCCCCGCATACCCTACCACCCTTCCCCCAATTGGAGTAAACTAATAAACAATAACACTTAGGCTTCTACCTTCAGTTTATACATATTATACACATTTTACAGACACAATCTATTTTTACAATAGTTATGCTTGTTTTTAGTCCTTCCTCTATCTCTGATGTCCATCCAGTTTGATTTAGATTTGTAACTGTGCTATTTCACAACATTTCTGAACCTATATACATTTTACAGACCCTGTATGTTTTACATTGGTTATCTTGGTATTAGTCCCACCCTTCAGCTCCATTCAACCACTCCCATCTAGCTCTTAAAACCACCCATTTTGGATTTCTATATATTTTTCAACTGTGCTGTGATGCGTCACAAAAGTACTGAACCTTTATATTCTCATAGCTTCTAGATTGTAAATTATAGATTAATATTTTTTCTAAAATAATTATATTACTGATTGATTGACTATGACTTTTCAAATCACCCAGTTTTGCTGTCTGCAGCGTTAGTTCGAGGCAAATGTTGCAATTCTTCAGCCATTCCTGTGACCAAAAACATTCAGAAGCTAGCTATGATTTTTTTATTCATATATTCAGAAACAGAATTTAGAAAACAGTACACTACACTTCCTATGAATCACGTAAATACTCTAAAACCTATTCATCTCAATATCTAACACGGATCTGAGGACCCAGGATACGTATAGTATTTCAACAAGTGAGAGACAATTTCAACCAGTAGAGAATGTGAAACACTTTATTGAAAAGGTTCAGTATCCAAGTGTTATAAATACATAATACAATACATGCATTATATTATAATTGTAATATTATAAACACAAGTTCAATCTGTACTTCAATGCACATCTGGTGTGCATTATAAAACACAGTGAGGAAGAAAGGTGAGAGAGTAAGGGAGAGAAACAGAAATAGGTAAGAGGAGCAGGGAAGACAGCATAAGATGAATGAATTACAGTGCTACTCTAATATTCTCAGTTCATCACAATTACATAATAGTGTATCTAGCGGTGTCTCCTAACCAGCCTTGGGCCCCCAGTTGGCCCGAAGGTTATCTTAAGAGCGGGTGAGGTGGCGATGACGGGACTGGACGTTGGCTTCCTCTCTCATCAAAACATACCTGCAGACGAGACAGATGCATAGAAAGATAGAATTTAAAAAACACAAGGCTTAATCATGCGAACACTGTCAGTCATCATAATCAGCATGTGAAATACAAAACTGACCTTGGACCATTAACTCTGGGACTACTACATCTCTATCTGTACTTCAGTATAAAGCATATCTTTAATAATACTTCCTGTTGACCCGACCAAGTCTCACCTCTGATCATGCTGTGCCCTCTTTCAGGGCCCTCATGCTGTGCCCTCATTCAGGGCTCGATCCACACAGTTTATAATATCTCTAATAACAAATCATGATAACATAGATGCATATTCACAAACATGTGCACGTGTAGCATGTGACAACAGCAGGATCATAACATGGATAGCATCACAAATGAATACATAAATACCACTTGAAGCTTGATGAAGAGTTGGTCATTTGAATCAGCTGTGTACAATACTGCCCTACCAAGCAAAAAGGCAGGAACTGCTAATTCGGTCAAAAATGTGTTAATGTCGTTTTTACTACATTAAATACATGCTTAATCATGTGGACAAGTATCCTGCCTCTATTGTATTGTGTTTTGGTGAAAATGTGGGTCATGTTAGCAGTGACTGCATAAAATTACTGTGAAACCAAGGTAAATAAACACAGTTTCTCAGTTCCACACTATGAACAGTTACTGCCTTTTTGCTTGGTAGGGCAGAATAGTGCAAAGGATAAAACAAAAATGTGCACCCCTTCGAGTCCCCAGGACCAGGACTGAGAACCACTGCTCTTCATTGGGACCTCTTCATCTGCAGACAGGCCTTAGCAGCTCTCTGTATCTGAGGACAGAAAACATCACAAGAAACAGACTTCATTATACTCAAAATAGACAGCACTGAATATTATGTTACTATTATCTCTGTACTCACTTCTAGGGACTGGAATTACACAAAAGTATTTGCCTTATCCAGAATAGCCTACTCTCTCACGGACAGTTGGGACTGCTATCCTTTCACCCTCCTCCATGGCTCTTAGCTAGCTACCTACATAAATGCATTTGGAGTTCGTTTTTTACAATGATAAATACATCGATATTTCTATCTAATATGAAGTTAGGTAGCTGGTGATATTTAATTAACTTAACTAGCTAGCTATACAGTATGTAAAGTTGGCTAGATAGCTACGTTGGCAGCTCATTTGAGGTAGCCTGCACTGTAGCTAGTTAGCTAATAACAGTTTTTATTACGTTTTCGAAATATATTTACTTCATTGAAAAGGTTCTCCGAGCCATGTGGACGATTGGAAACAGGGAAGCCAAGTGTGTTTGTCACCAGAGCGGTTTAGAGAATATTAGTGTAACGACCCTGTTTCATTACATTACTATTTACCTGTGAATAAATTCATGAAATAGAGATTTACCAATGTAAGAACCAAACCTTCATACAAACTTCCTATCTTGAATTGACGCACAATCAAAAAGCTGCTATATGCTGCCAGCACACCCACAAGCGAGCCACTGTGTGCGGCCAAGCAGCACGCCGCCATTTATCGCGTACACGTACTCTGGTGCAGTTCATCACAGGCATACAAAATAGGTTTCTCTGCGGAAAGGCTTTATAAAACATGTCACTGCACAGTAGCAGTCAGCGAGGCAAATATGCAATTGTAAGGTTAAATATGGATCTAGTCGACATTTGTAACAACATAACTTGCCTAAATTCGGTTAATGATTCACATTGGCAACATTGAGCAGCAGGCTGGCGAGGAAAGGTAACATTTTAGTGTTTCAGAGGCATTGATGGAATATAATTAAATTCTGCACTAGCCTAGCCTTGTTGTAGCCGAATCAACTAATGCTGTCAACTAGTGTCCATATATTTAGATACCCATATAGTGTAATTACCCATTTACTTGTGAATATTTCATTATGCCTTTATTTGCATATCGTTGACTAGGGTAGCCTACATAATGATGACCACTTCATTTTTTAAAAAACAGATCACTATCTATATAAAAAAAAAAACATTTTTGATGTAGTGAATGGTTAGACATTAGGCCTTCATCTATTAGAGAGCGTACATGGACACCTAGTGGAAATAATGTGGAAATCAATTTCTCATGCATAATCTTGGCCAGGGATATACAAGTGGTATAAATATCATGATGCGGGCCAAACCGATCCCTACTAGTGTGGGAGGCTGGATGCTTCACTTTCAGGTCTCACTGCGTTTAGTTCCAGTATTCAATTTACAAGACGGTAAAGCAGATGCACATGTAAGTAGGCCTAGATTTACATTCGGAAAACCCATCATGCTATTACTTGTAGGCAATGTTAAAATATTATTTAGATGGCTGGAGACTATCCATAGACTACGTGCTGCTGAATTTTTAGTTAGTTTCAATAGTTTCTTAAATTATATGTTGTGGTTCTGTTTATGTTTTTCATTCAAATGGGCAATCTGCCGTTCAAACAATAAAAATGATCAGGAAAAAATCTGGTTTTAACCGTTTTGAGACTATACAATGTTTGTTTACAATTACATGGTTTACAAACAATTGAGTAAAATAAGCTTATCTTTTGGGTTCTGATGGGGTATGAGGCATTTACTGTCGAATGTATATTCTTCTAAAATCAATGGTTAGGTCTATATATAATTTATTTAAAATTAAATAAATGTAATCGCAGATGTCCCATTTAATGTAGTATTATATAATTTAATTGTTTTTAATTGAAACAAGACGTTAATGTGTTTTCTATATTTCCTGCTCACCAGTGTCTGGTCCTATTTGGTCCTACTTCATGAATAAGAAATAAAGCTTCAGCGCAAAATTGGGATTCCGTTTTTCCCATCGTGTGTAAATGGTAACAACCCAGCTCCACACACGGATGCTTTGTCTTGTCTTGACACCTGTTAGATGAAGAGCCAAAGAAGACGTTTAAAACAACTGTCCAATTGTAGGGTGGCTGAACGTTGCTGCTATTGCATGATTTTTCGTCGCGGTTGGACTGAGAGAGAATACGGTCAACACAATGGAAAGTAGTACACTAAATGAGCAGAACTTTTGGCCATTTAACGAATCATTGGGGAACTCAACCCTTGGCAACGGGACCATCGGGGGAAATCAAACAAACCCCCTGAAACGGAATGAGGAGGTGGCTAAAGTGGAGGTGACTGTGCTCGCCTTGGTCCTGCTCCTGGCGCTGGTGGGGAATCTGTGCGTCCTGGTGGCCATTCACACCACCAAGCACACACAGTCCCGAATGTACTACTTCATGAAACACCTCAGCATCGCGGATCTCGTTGTGGCTATATTTCAGGTCTTGCCACAACTTATCTGGGACATTACTTTCCGTTTCTATGGACCCGATATCCTGTGCAGGTTGGTGAAATACTTCCAGATCGTCGGGATGTTCGCATCTACCTATATGCTTGTTTTGATGTCTATAGACAGGTGCTTGGCGATTTGTCAGCCGCTTCGGTCTCTGCACAAGCGAAAAGACCGTTTCTACGTGATTATCTCCTGGGTCCTCAGCCTAGTGTTCAGCAGCCCACAAATGTACATTTTTTCCCTGAAGGACGTTGGCTCTGGAGTGTATGATTGTTGGGGTGACTTCGTGGAGCCCTGGGGTGCCAAAGCGTATATAACTTGGATTAGCCTTACCATCTACATCATACCAGTGGCCATCCTGAGCCTATGCTATGGACTAATAAGCTTTAAGATCTGGCAAAACTTTAGAATGAAAACCAAGAGGGAGCAGTGCATAAGCCTCACCCCGAAGACTTCGAAAGGCCTTGCGCTCGCTCGGGTGAGCAGTGTAAAACTCATCTCCAAAGCGAAGATAACTACAGTTAAAATGACATTTGTCATAGTTCTGGCGTATATCGTTTGCTGGACTCCTTTCTTCACCGTGCAGATGTGGACGGCTTGGGATCCAACGGCGCCTCGAGAAGGTAAGTTCAAACTCCATCTCGAAAATAACCATGCAAATTATTTCTTCAGTTTGAGATTCCGTGCGTAATATGAAATACTTTAACCAGGTGGCTTCGCAATTCTAGACTGTTGCCATTCATATATCCATCTTGAAATTAAATGTCCATGTTTACTTTAAAACGCTCGGAAGGTATTCTGTCTCGGGACTTATAATGCGGTGTGCGTAATGTTAGGTGCATTTTCACCAAATAGCCATGATAATACAAATATATTTCAACAGCCTTTATCATTGACAGTCAATTGAAATTCGCACAGGTCTGACATGAGGAACATCAAAGGATGTATGCCATTGTACCGGAAAATTAGACGCATCATATAAAGTAATATCCTACCCACATGCAGTGGATGAAATGACAAAATAAACTTAAATAAATCCGCAGCCCTTCATAGGCTATGGTGTGCCTCCAGCCAACAAAAATACTATGATGCAAATGAAGCTCTGCCCACCTATAGAATGTTATGGTGACTTGTGGAGATACGGGTGGAGCGATCCGAACAAATATGTATGAAAAATATTTTCTCGTTATATTCGTTTCATATAGGTCTATATAGGGCATACGCCGTAAAAAATATCCTTAATTTTAGAAGTGGCCTGAATATTACAATGGTTGTCCAGAATTGTTACAGACTTTTTATGAATACTAAAAACACCACCTCCATTTGACGCACTCGCCATAACGAACAGCAACAACCCGAGAGGGTCGTTTAATTGCAATACCCCTCCACTGAAGCGAAGCAAAGTAGGCATAGACTACCGCCGCAAATGTCCATGCAACTAAAAAATAACTTAAGTCACTGAAAACAGTCTTTCCGGACTGTAACCTCCATGGTTTGTGCACACCTCTGCATGGATGTGTTTTTGAGGCCCAACCATCTGAGCCTTCCTGCAGTGAATCATTAATCAGATTATGCGTGTGGGCTGCATGCTGAGCTCTTCTGTTGTTACCTGGGAGGCACGTCGGAGTGCAAGAGTGACAGGTAATATTGGGGCCACGCATGTCATCTCCTCAGTCAAGCCCACGAGAGTACCACGTGCTTCAATGGAGCAGACAGCCCACCGGTGCAATTCATTTCTTAATGACCTGCCTTATGACCACACCCTATATAGTATGGCCAGGGTTCGATACCCAGTCAATCACACTTTACATACTTAGCCAGGCCTATTTACATTAGGCTATATACTGGCTTGGACTGGAGGGGGATTGAGCAATCTATGCTAAACCAAATACAGTAGATGGCCTTCTGGTTGGGGTTGGCATTTTGTTTATGTTCTATCCTTTGAAGAAGATTCATATATTACTGAAGCTGTAAACAGATTAAATGAGAGTGGTAAATCAAAGTGAGACTATCCATACATTTGAAAGACACCAGAGTTACACCACAGCACTATGTATCCTGAGTGGCGCAGTGGTCTAAGGCACAGCACCTCAGTGCTAGAGGTAGCACTACAGACCCAGGTTTGATCCCAGGCTGTATCACAACCGGCTGTGATTGGGAGTCCCATAGGGCAGCGCACAATTGGCCCAGCGTCGTCCAGGTTAGGGGAGGGTTTGGCCGGAGTAGGCCGTCATTGAATATAAGAATTTGTTCGTACCTAGTTAAACGCAACTGTTCTGTGCTGTCCCCTCCTGATCCCCACAGCAGCTCTATCACATATGAGTTATATTTCCCAACATCCCAAGACAAACACCAGGATATTGAACAAGTTGGTAAACAGTCATTATATTCCCCAAACAATTTTGCATTACACGTGTATGGAAAAGTATGGAAAATAATATTCTCAGCCAAAGTTCCCATGAAGTTTGCAGGATGATCCAAGATGAGTAACAATACTTATTAAGCAATAAGGCACGAGGAGGTGTGGTATATGGCTAATATACCACGGCTAAGGGCTGTTCTTACGTACGATGCAACGCGGAGTGCCTGGATACAGCACTTAGCCGTGGTATATTGGCCATATACCATGAACCCCCAAGGTGCCTTACTGCTATTATAAACTGGTTACCAACTAAATTAGAGCAGTAAAAATACATATTTTGTCATACCTGTGGTATACGGTCTGATATACCATGGCCCTTTAGCCAATCAGCATTCAGGGCTCGAACCACCCAGTTTATAATGTAGGCTTTGTCCCTGTAAGCCTATTGGGGTGTGCCAGGTTCAAGCAGGCAGGCTGTTGTTCCCTGCTAGAAAATTGTGTTTATTTACAGTGCTTTTATTATCATCCTTGAACAGACATACACAGCCTGTGATCTCCCAAAGACAACCTCTTAGGGGTGCAGCATCCACTGGAGACTTTTGAACCCTTCTGAGAACAACACACAATCAGTGGATTTGCCCCAATTAAACAGCTTTTTTTTTTTACTACATAGGTGTTGCTTTTGTCCAGGTGGGAAAGGCGGCCCATCTTAAAACTGTGTCCATACCCTTGTCCATTCCTGAGTGCACAGCCTCCATTTTCCCTACGCTGACTCACCCTCTGCTCTGTGTGACGCTGACTGGCATGGACTATATTAATTGGCAGTCTGCCCAGTCCCCATGGAATCCTTTTGTTTATGGCCACTGTATGTTCTTCTCTGCATTTTACAGGATGTTTATTAAACAGACACCAAGCCTCATTGTTGTTACAGTCATTTTAAAGTACAGCATTATACATAATGATAGATGCATCTTTTATTAAAACAGGGAAGCCCTTTTCAGCTGTGCCGACTCAAACAACACACGTGATCATAGAGAGCTATTGTACCAGCTTCCATTGAAATAATAGTATGGAGCATCTGATAGCCAGGTCAGTGGTTGGCTGAGAGCCAAAATAAAATGTGAGAAAAGCAAGGCCCCTCTCTTGTAAAGTCTTCTTTAGGAATTCTACTACTCAGCTGCTTTGGCATAGTAAATCCTCTGAAATAGTGTTGAAATTAAACTCGGATGATCGTGCCAATCAGGCTGTGGTCATTAGTCAGTACAGAACCTGATAGTTGAGCAGATTTACCAATGAGGGGAAGCATTTTCTGCATTCAAATTTGTGAGTTTGTGTGATTTATCATCTCCTGTGAACGACACCATGAGCTAATTGTTATTTTGATCATAATTCCTTCCTTCAAATCACATATTGGCCCCATTCTCACCCGCGCTCCTTCCTTTTACAAAGCCATAAGAATGTTTAATAGTCATGATATGTGATCTGGCTATGCTGTGTGAAGACATTTAGCATATATATTGAACATTACACAGGACATTAATTTACATTTTGACTTCCGTTTAATGGAACCATTATTTGCTGGTAAATAATATCCAAACAAGGAAGCTCTGCATGGCACTGCCTAACAGAGTTAGATCAAAGAAATGTTGTGTCAGTGTTAGTCTGTGTATGTCCGTTTGACTGCTGCTTAGTACAACTTGTGGTTTGTTAAGATCTCACTAACCACCTTTCATGCCTCAGTGAAAAGATACATGATCTAATGCCAAGCTGCATTCATTCAAATTCCTCCCTCCCTCACAAGAGCAAGGTTATACATTTTACAGAGGACATTTATTGAGTTATTCATTCATCTATCATACTGCCTTGTGTTCCTTTGAGATTGAAGTTGTGTAACTTTGTGGCTGAATGTTATAAAGCAATGGTATTACAGTGTAACTACTTTATAGCTGCAGGACATCCATAATAACTTGTCATATGGTGGAGTTTACTCTTTTCTATATTACATTTTCATTTGAGTTATCTAGTAGATCAATTCCGCTTTACTTTTGCATCACTGCAAGCCCCCCCACACACACACATTAATTAGAGTTAGGAAACTGTGTAGGCCCTAGGCCTATCCCCGGTCCAGACTAAGCATGTGTCCTCCCTGCTCTGACACTGTAAAAGCCAGACAATAGAATGATTTACATTGTTCACAGCCGGACACTTGTGCACCTATAACTCACAGCCTTAATGACTGATGAATCAATTAGCTCCAAATTACTTGGCGGCTGCTGTAACATTCCGCCGATTGTTCCCAGTGATTTCAATTTGAGCAACCTTCATATCAGAGCTGGAGGGCCAGCCATTAAAGATGATGCAAGCGGAACACGGGGTGGAGAGAGACGAAGGGAGAGAGATTAGCAATCAGAATAGGTTAATTGAATACAGGACATGGGCCCATTCCATTAATCTCAAACTAATTTACCATATGTCAATTCGCCGGTGTACATACAGATGGAGGATCTTCATTTGATCACCCTGTTTCAGGAGAACTCTACTGCAATGCAGTAATTGAACTTACAGTGTGTTTTGAGGCTTAAAACGGCTTGTGAAGTGTGTAATTTCCATTTTGACATTTCAGATTTGATTTTCCCTTATGAAAAATGTATCAACCCCACAAAAATGTCCACTAATTACAATCCACATAATAATCCACATTTCCTGTTGCTGCAGGATTATTTTCCTGTTGTAGCCAACTGGCTCAAATTAAGATCCTACACCTGTGGCATAAATGTCAACCTACGCATCACTGCTGTCTGTCTCCCCCGGTAGCTTTATTACCATTTCGGGTGTGAATGCTATCTGGGTGTTTCTATTGTGTTGGTGTGTATGTGTTTATGTGTGTGTGTATTTGTGTTTGTGTCAAGAACAATCCAATCAGGGATGGAGATAGAACGGGGGTAATTAATTAGGATGAAAGTGGTTTCCTCATGTTGGTCCTCAGAAGATCCATAGGTTAAGAACATATTGAGACAGGCTGGCATTTCACCACAACCATGTTTATACGACTTTAAATGTTAAATGTAGATTATTACAACATGTGAATGAGATCAAATGAAATCAAACCATTCCATCAGATGTCATCTTAAAAAATTACCTTTATATCTTCAAACAAATGAATGTCTACCACAAAAAGGGTTGCAAACGGTGGGTACTGGAAACTTAGTAAGTTTACCAATAAACTACCAGAATTTTGGTAACTTTCAAGGATTTTATGTGGCCCTTTTGGGTACTTCAGATTATCACAGGTGTCTGTAATTATCTCTGGCCCTCTGTTTGGCATCATCACATGTAAAAGATATAACATAATCAAATAAGATGATTTAGTAAAATAAATAATAGAATGACAAAGCTGTAAAACAATATCCTATATATACAGTGCTTTCAGAAAATATTCAGACCCGTGGACTTTTCCCACATTTTGTTATGTTACAGCCTTATTCTAAAATTGATTAAATAAATAAAAATCCTCATCAATCTACACACAATACCCCATAATGAAAAAGCGAAGTCAGGTTTTTAGAACATAGGTGGGAAAACAAAGAAATACAACACATAGAATTCCCATCCAAATCACACCCTGACCAAACCAAATAGAGACATAAAAAGGCTCTCTAAGCTCAGGATGTGAAACTTGGCTATGAGACTCGAGCTCAGGTGCATCCTGTTTCAGTTCATCATCCTTGAGATATTTCTACAACTTGATTGGAGTCCACCCGTGGTAAATTCAGTTGACTGGACAGGATTTGGAAATGCACACAACTGTCTATAAAAGGTCCCACAGGGGAACCAAAACATTTCTCCAGAATTGAAGTTCCCCAAGAACACATTGGCCTACATCATTCTTAAATGGAAAAAGTTTGGAACAACAAAGACTCTTCCTAGCGCTGGCCACGATCGAACATCTCTGGAGGGACCTTAAAATAGCTGTGCAGTGACGCTCCCCATCCAATTTGACAGAGCTTGAGAGGATCTGCAGAGATGAATGGGAGAAACTCCCCAAATAGGTGTGCCAAGCCTATAGCGTCATACCCAAGAAGACTCAATGCTGTAATTGGTGCTTCAACAAAGTAATAAATGTGCTTTGTCATTATGGGGTATTGTATGTCGATTGATGAGGGAAAAACACACTTTTAACCATTTTAGTACAAGGCTGTGTTGTAACAAAATGTGAAAAAATGAAACGGTTCTAAATACTTTCCAAATGCACTGTAACCCTGGATCCACAATATGGCAGAGGTTGAAAAGCACTGTAACCCTGGATCCACAATATGGCAGAGGTTGAAAAGCACTGTAACCCTGGATCCACAATATGGCAGAGGTTGAAAAGCACTGTAATCCTGGATCCACAATATGGCAGAGGTTGAAAAGCACTGTAACCCTGGATCCACAATATGGCAGAGGTTGAAAAGCACTGTAACCCTGGATCCACAATATGGCAGAGGTTGAAAAGCACTGTAATCCTGGATCCACAATATGGCAGAGGTTGAAAAGCACTGTAACCCTGGATCCACAATATGGCAGAGGTTGAAAAGCACTGTAATCCTGGATCCACAATATGGCAGAGGTTGAAAAGCACTGTAACCCTGGATCCACAATATGGCAGAGGTTGAAAAGCACTGTAATCCTGGATCCACAATATGGCAGAGGTTGAAAAGCACTGTAACCCTGGATCCACAATATGGCAGAGGTTGAAAAGCACTGTAATCCTGGATCCACAATATGGCAGAGGTTGAAAAGCACTGTAATCCTGGATCCACAATATGGCAGAGGTTGAAAAGCACTGTAACCCTGGATCCACATTATGGCAGAGGTTGAAAAGCACTGTAATCCTGGATCCACAATATGGCAGAGTTTGAAAAGCACTGTAACCCTGGATCCACAATATGGCAGAGGTTGAAAAGCACTGTAATCCTGGATCCACAATATGGCAGAGGTTGAAAAGCACTGTAACCCTGGATCCACAATATGGCAGAGGTTGAAAAGCACTGTAATCCTGGATCCACAATATGGCAGAGGTTGAAAAGCACTGTAACCCTGGATCCACATTATGGCAGAGGTTGAAAAGCACTGTAACCCTGGATCCACAATATGGCAGAGGTTGAAAAGCCATAACACATATGTTTCCTTAACAGCAGGTTATGGTCAATAATGTCAACGGCTGCACTGAAATCCAGCGGTATAGCTCCCACAATCTTCTTATTATCAATTTCTCCAGACATTTGTGTCAGTGCAGTACATGTTGAGTGCCCTTCTGTATAAGCATGCTGAAAGTCTGTTGTTAATTTGTTGACAGAGAAATAGAATTGTATTTGGGCTTTTTCCCAACAGTTTGCTAAGAGCTGGTAGCAAGCTGATAGGTCTGCTGTTACAACCAGTAAAGGACACTTTACCACTCTTGGGTAGTGGAATTACTTTGGCTTCCCTCCAGGCCTGACGACAAGGACTTTCCTCTTGGCTCAGATTAAATATACCATCCATCTTGTTATTGCCAGGAGGTTTGTTGTTATTCATCGATAACAATAACTTTACAGAATTCAAACTTGCAATGCTTTTCTTTCGCTATTAGTTTATTTTATGCATGAATACGACGCTTAACTATTTTAGGCCCAGTTTTCGGAAACTTTGGCTTTCCTGGATATAGCCACAATATTGTGATCACTGCATCCAATGGGTTCAGATACAGCTTCAGAACAAAGTTCTACAGTAATAGTAAAAATGTGATCAATACATGTGGATGTTCTTGTTCCTGTAGTGTTTGTAAACACCCTGGTAGGTTGATTAATAACCTGAACCAGATTACAGGCACTGGTTACAGTGAGAAGCTTCCTCTTGAGTCGACAGCTTAATGAAAACCAGTTGACAATCAGATCCCCAAGAAAGTAGAACTCTCTGTTAACATCACATACACTATCAAGCATTTCACACATATTAGTTAGGTACTAACCATTAGCACTTGGTGGCCTATAGCAATACCCCAAAAGAAAAGGCTTTAGATGTGCAAAATGAACACACAACCACAACACTTCAATAACACTTCAATAACCCTCAATAACTTCAATAACCTTCAATAGTCATCAAAGTAGTTGTCAGTGAATCTCAGAAATGGCTAATATATTAATATTATCTAATGATAGCAAGTTATTGATTTCATGAACCTTTTTTTTATCTTTTTTTCCTTTTTTATGTCTCTATTTTGGTTTGGTCAGGGGGTGGGCATTCTATGTTTTGTTCTGTGTGTTGTATTTCTATTGGTTTGGCCTGGTATGGTTCCCAATCAGAGGCAGCTGTCAATCGTTGTCTTTGATTGAGAACCATACTTAGGTAGCCTGTTCCCACCTGTTGTTTGTGGGTAGTTATTTTCTGTTTAGTGTGTGTTGCACCTGACGGAGCTGTTTCGGTTGTCTCTTTGTTGTTTGCATTTTTAGTGTTCAGTTTCTAATAAACATGATGAACATGTACCATGCTGCGCTTTGGTCCTCACCTTCTTCCACCAACGGCCGTTACACTACATAGATTCATATGGGCTATTTTCAGCCCTTTCCTGGATAGACTATCAGAGATAGACATAATATGGAAAACAAGCAAAATAAAACAATATATAGTACGTTCCTCTCAAGCTCTTGGCTCTTTCCAGAACAGCTACCTTGTCCTTGAACCTCAGGAACTTGACCTCAATCTTCATGTGGTCCATCCTCAGTTTCTCCGAGATCATTTCCCTCAACATTGTATTCAGACTCCGTCCAGGTCTCATGTGGAGATTCTGTAGTTCCGTCCACAACCATGTTGTTCCGCCTTGATTGTCCCTCAATAATCTGATTTCAAACCAAATGTTATTTGTCGCATACACATATTTACCAGATGCTTTTGCAGGTGTAGCAAAATGCCTGTGTTTCTAGCTCCAACAGTGCAGTAGTATCTGACAATTCAAAACAATACACCCAAATCTAAATGTAAAATAATGGAATTAAGACAAGCAATGTCGGAGTGGTATTGACTACAATTGTCACGCCTTGTCACGCCTTGACCTTAGAGCCTTATGTCTCTATTTGGTTTGGTCAGGGTGTGATTTGGGTGGGCATTCTATGTTCTGATTTCTGTGTTTTTTGTTTCTATGTTTTGGCCGGGTATGGTTCTCAATCAGGGACAGCTGTCTATCGTTGTCTGTGATTGGGAATCATACTGAGGCAGCCTTTTTCCTTTGTATTTTGTGGGAAGTTGTCTTTGTTAGTGGCACTGTAGCCCTCGTAAGCGTCACGGTCATTTTGTTGTTTCTTGTTTTTGTTGGCGACATTATAAATAAAGAAATGTACGCTCACCATGCTGCGCTTTGGTCCACTTCTTCAGATGATCGTGACAACAATACAGTACAATATAGTGTATGTATATATATGAAATGAGTAAAACAGTATGTAAATATTTTTAAAGCGACCAGTGATCCATTATTAAAGTGACCAGTGATTCCATGTCTATGTACATAGGGCAGCAGCCTCTAAGGTCCAGTGTTGAGTAACCCGGGTGGTTGTTGGCTAGTGACAGTGACTAAGTTCAGGGACTGGGTGGAGGCCGGCTAGTGATCACTATTTAACAGTCTGATGGTCTTGAGATAGAAGCTGTTTTTCAGTCTCTCGGTCCCAGCTTTGATGCACCTGTACTGATCTCAACTTCTGGAATAGAGCGGGTGAACAGGTCGTGGCTCAGGTGGTTGTTGTCCTTGATGATCTTTTTGGCCTTCCTGGGACATCGGGTGTTGTAGATGTCCTGGAGGGCGGGCTGTGTGCCCCCAGTGATGCGTTGGACACCCTCTGGAGAACCCTGCTTTTGCGGGCGAAGCAGTTGCTGTTCCAGGCTGTGATACAGCCTGACAGGATGCTCTCAATGGTGCATCTGTAAAAGTTTGTGAGGCTCTTAGATGCCAAACCAAATTTCTTCAGTCTCCTAAAGGTTGAACAGGCGCTGAACAGACCATTTCAGATTGTCAGTGATGTGTACGCCGAGGATCTTGACGTTTTTCACCTTCTTCACTGCGGTCCCGTTGATGTGGATTGGGGCTTGCTCCCTCTGCTGTCTCCTGAAGTACACGATCAGCTCCAGTTGACGTTAAAGAAGAGGTTATTTCCCACCCCTCCACCAGGGCCCTCAACTCCCCCCTGTATGCTGTCTCGTAATTATTGGTATTCAGGCCAAACTTGATGATTGAGTTTATGATTGAGTTTAATGTAAGAAAACTTAAATCCGTTTTACCAAATGTATATTAGCATGTTAAATGTGCAACCAGAGGGGGAAAAAACTCTGGACAGCCTTTACTCCACACACAGAGACGCACACAAAGCTCTCCCTCGCCCTCCATTTGGCAAATCTGACCATAATTCTGTCCTCCTGATTCCTGCTTACAAGCAAAAATGAAAGCAGGAAGCACCAGTGACTCGATCAATAAAACCTGGTCAGATGAAGCAGATGCTAAGCTACAGGACTGTTTTGCTAGCACAGACTGGAATATGTTCCGCGATTCTTCCGATGGCATTGAGGAGTACACCACATCAGTCATTGGCTTCATCAGTAAGTGCATTGATGTCACGTTCTTTCAAAATCGAACCCAGAAGCAGACCAGGACAAGGAGAGTAGGAAGAAGGTGAGTATTTATTTACAAGTGAATGTGAATGGGTAGATATATCCAGGTGGCGTAGCGGGCAGCGGTGGTGAGTTGATGGGAGTAAATAGGTGGATCCAATGGGGTAGCGGAATCCTCCGACGACCAGGCGGGAATGGGGTAAATGATCCGGGTGAGTAACTGAAGACAGAACAAACGGAGGTAAGTTTAAGGCAAGCAATACGTAAAAAACAACAAAACTAATTCTATCCAACTTGAGGCTGATACTATGGCACAACATACTGTTCATGGCTAACGATCCGGCAGGGAATGGATGTCAGGTCAGAGCTTTTGAAGGGGAGAGGTGATGATCAGGACAGGTGTGCAGATTACTGATGGGATACAGGTGCGGGTGAACATCGATCTCCCAACAAGCTAATTTGCCCGGCAACCAGACAGGGTGCGTTCCAGGACACCGGAAACACACTCCAGGACAGAAACACAGGCAAACACAGACTCAGGAAGCGGGATTCGTGACAATTGATGACGTTGTCCCCACAGTGACCGTACATACATACCCCGACCAGAAGCCATGGATTACAGGCAACATCCGCACTGAGCTAAAGGCTAGAGCTGCTGCTTTCAAGGAGTGGGACTCTAACCCATAAGCTTATAATAAATTCTGCGATCGCCTTTTGACGAACCATCAAACAGGCAAAGCGTCAATACAGGACTAAGATCGAATCGCACTACACCGGCTCTGACGCGTCAGACTACAGACTACAAAGGGAAGCACAGCCGAGAGCTGCCCAGTGAAACGAGACTACCAGATGAGCTAAACTACTTATATGCTCGCTTCGAGGCAAATAACAGTGAAATATGCATGAGCACCAGCGGTTCCGGGAAGACTATGTGATCACGCTCTCCACAGCCAATGTGGGAAAGACCTTTAAACAGGTCAACATTCACAAGGCCGCTGGACCAGACAGATTACCAGGACGTGTACTGCGAGCATGCACTGACCAACTGGCAAGAGTCTTCACTGACATTTTCATTACCTCTCCCTGTCCGAGTCTGAAATACCAACATGTTTTAAGCAGACCACCATAGTCCCTGTGCCCAAGAACACTAAGGTAACCTGTCTAAATTACTACCGACCCAAGGCACTAACGTATGTAGTGCTTTGAAAGGCTGGTCATGGCTCACATCAACATCATTATCCCAGAAACCCGAGACCCACTCCAATATGCATACCGCCCAAACAGATCCACAGATGATCTCTATTGCACTCCACAATGCCCTTTCCCACGTAGACAAAAGGAAAACCTATGTGAGAATGTTCATTGACGACAGCTCAGCGTTCAACACCATAGTTCCCTCAAAGCTCATCAATAAGCTGCTCTACCTCGGACCGCATGGCACTACAGAGGGTAGTGCGAACGGCCCAGTACATCACTGGGCCCAAGCTTCCTGCCATCCAGGACCTCTATACCAGGCGGTGTCAGAGGAAGGCTCTAAAAATGGTCAAATACTCCAGCCACCCTAGTCATAGACTGTTCGCTCTGCTGCCACAGCGGTACCTGAGCAGTACCTGAGCGCCAAGTCTAGGTCCAAGAGGCTTCTAAACAGCTTCGACCCCCAAGCCATAAGTCTCCTGAACATCAAATCAAATGGCTTCCCAGACTATTTGCATTGACCCTCCCCCTTTTACATTGCTGCTACTCTCTGTTGTTGTCATCTATGCATAGTCACTTTAATAACTCTCCCTACATGTACATATTACCTCAACTAACCGGTGCCACTGCACATTGACTCTGTACCGGCACCTCCCTGTATATAGTCTCGCTATTGTTATTTTACTGCTGCTCCTAAATGACTTGTTACTTTTATTTCTTATTGTTATCCATATCTTTTTAAACTGCATTGTTGGTTTGGGGCTCGTAAGTAAGCATTTCACTGTTCACCTGTTGTATTCGGCGCATGTGACTAATAAAACTTGATTTGATTTGATTTTGAAAGGTGTGTGTGGCCATACAGTTATGGGTGAACAGGCAGTACAGGAGGGGGCTGCGCACGCACACTTGTGGGGACCCTGTGTTGAGGATCAGCGTTGTTGAGGTGTTGTTTCTTACCTTCAGCATCTGGGGTGGCCTGTCAGGAAGTCCAGGACCCAGCTTCACAGGGCGGGGTTCAGACCCAGGGCCCCGAGCTTAATGATATTCTTGGAGGGTACTATCGTACTGAACGCTGAGCTGTACTCAATGAACAGCATTCTTACATAAGTATTCTTTTGTTCAGATGGGATAGGGCAGTGTGCAGTGCGATGGCGATTGCATCGTCTGTGGATCTATTGGGATGGTATGCAAATTGAAGTGGGTCTTGGCTGTCAGGTAGGGTGGGGGTGGTATGATCCTTAATTAGCGTCTCAAAGCACTTCATGATGACAAAAGTGAGTGCTACAGGGCAATAGTAATTTAGTTCATTTACATTTGCTTTCCTGGATAAAGGTAAAATGGTGGACATCATGAAGCAAGTGGGGACAGCAGACTGGGATAGGGAGAGATTGAGTACAGTTGAAGTCACCAGCTGATTGTCATAAAAAAATATATGCACCTATAATTAACCCTAAATTATTCTATGGAATCTAAAATAGATATAATTATTTGATGTTTAAAGATGGTGAGGGAAATAAAAGTCTCCAACTTCAGCGATTTTTGCAATTCGTTCCAGCCACAGGCAGCAGAGAACTGTAAGGAAAGGCGGCCAAATGAGGTGTTGGCTTTAGGGATGATCAGTGAGATACACCTGCTGGAGCGCGTGCTACGGGTGGGTGTTGTCATCGTGACCAGTGAACTGAGATAAGGCGGAGCTTTACCTACCATGAACTTGTAGATGACCTGGAGCCAGTGGGTCTGGCGACGAATATGTAGCGAGGGCCAGCCGACTAGAGCATACAGGTCGCAGTGGTGGGTGGTATAAGGTGCTTTAGTAACAAAACGGATGGCACTGTGATAAACTGCATCTAGTTTGCTGAGTAGAGTATTGGAAGCTATTTTGTAGATGACATCGCCGAAGTCGAGGATCGGTAGGATAGTCAGTTTTACTAGGGTAAGTTTGGCAGCGTGAGTGAAGGAGGCTTTGTTGCGAAATAGAAAGCCGACTCTAGATTTGATTTTGGATTGGAGATGTTTGATATGAGTCTGGAAGGAGAGTTTACAGTCTAGCCAGACACCTAGGTACTTATAGATGTCCACATATTCTAGGTCGGAACCATCCAGGGTGGTGATGCTAGTCGGGAGTGCGGCTGCAGGCAGCGAACGGTTGAAAAGCATGCATTTGGTTTTACTAGCGTTTAAGAGCAGTTGGATGCCACGGAAGGAGTGTTGTATGGCATTGAAGCTCGATTGGAGGTTAGAGAGCACAGTGTCCAAGGTGGATCAGGGAATCGCCCGCAGCAAGAGCAACATCATTGATATATACAGAGAAAAGAGTCGGCCTGAGAATTGAACCCTGTGGTACCCCCATAGAGACTGCCAGAGGACCGGACAACATGCCCTCCGAGTCTGGTTCATCCTTGGGAGCAATTTCCAAACGCCTGAATGTACCGCGTTCATCTGTACAAACAATAATATGCAAGTATAAACACCATGTGACCACGCAGCCGTCGTACCGCTCAGGAAGGAGACATGTTCTGTCTCCTAGAGATGAATATACTTTGGTGAGAAAAGTGCAACTCAATCCTAGAACAACAACAAATGACCTTGTGAAGATGCTGGAGGAAACAGGTACAAAAGTATCTATATCCACAGTAAAACAAGTCCTATATCGACATATCCTGAAAGGCCGCTCAGCATGGAAGAAGCCACTCCTCCAAAACCGCCATAAAAAAACAGACTACGGTATGCAACTGCACATGGGGACAAAGATCATACTTTTGGGAGAAATGTTCTCTGGTCTGATGAAACAAAAAATAGAACTGTTTGACCATAATGACCATCGTTATGTTTGGAGGAAATAGGGGGAGGCTTGCAAGCCGAAGAACACCATCTCAACCGTGAGGCACAGGGGTGACAGCATCATGTTGTGGGGGTGCTGTGCTGCAGGAGGGACTGGTACACTTCACAAAATAGATGGCATCATGAGGGATGAAAATTATGTGAATGTATTGAAGCAACATCTCAAGACATCAGTCAGGAAGTTAAAACTTGTTCTCAAATGGGTCTGGACAATGACCACAAGCATACTTCCAAAGTTGTGGAAAATTGTCTCAAGGACAACTAAGTCAAGGTATTGGAGTGGCCATCACAAAGCCCTGACCTCAATCCTGTAGAACATTTGTGGGCAGACCTGAAAAAGTGTGTGCAAGCAAGGAGGCCTACAAACCTGACTCAGTTACACCAGCTCTGTCAGGAGGAATGGGCCAAAATTCACCCAATTTATTGTGGGAAGCTTGTGGATCGCTGCCCGAAACGTTTGACCCAAGTTCAACAATTGAAAGGCAATGCTAACAAATTCAAAATACTAATTGAGTGTATATAAACTTCTGACCCACTGGGAATGTGATGAAAGAAATAAAAACTGAAATAAAAAATTATTTCTACTATTATTTTGACATTTCACAATCTTAAAATAAAGTGGTGATCCTAACTGGCCTAAGACAGGGAATTTTTACTGCGATTAAATGTCAGGATTTGTGAAAAACTGAGTTTAAATGTATTTGGCTATGTAACGGTTTTCTAGGTGTGAAGGAGAGTCGGACCAAAATGCAGCGTGTAGATTGCGATCCATAATTTAATAAACAAACGTAACACGAATCTAAATACAAACACTAAACGTAACGAAAACCGAAACAGCCTATACTTGTGTACACTAACACATAGACAGGAACAAGGACACCAAGGACAATCACCCACGACAAACTCAAAGAATATGGCTGCCTAAATATGGTTCCCAATCAGAGACAACGATAAACACCTGCCTCTGATTGAGAACCACTCCAGACAGCCATAGACTTTGCTAGATCACCCCACTAGCTACAATCCCAATCTATACACACCACATACAAAAACCCATGCCACACCCTGGCCTGACCCAATACATGAAGATAAACACAAAATACTTGGACCAGGGCGTGACAGAACCCCCCCCCTAAGGTGCGGACTCCCGAACGCACCTCAAAACAATAGGGAGGGTGCGGGTGGGCGTCTGTCCATGGTGGCGGCTCTGGCGCGGGACGTGGACCCCACTCAGTCAATGTCTTAGTCCCCTCTCCTCGCGTCCCTGGATAGTCCACCCTTGCCGCCGACCATGGCCTAGTAGTCCTCACCCAGAACCCCACTGGACTGAAGAGCAGATCGGGACTGAAAGGCAGCTCGGGACTGAAAGGCTTGGGAGTGAGAGAAAGCTCGGGAGTGAGAGAAAGCTCGGGAGTGAGAGGAAGTTCTGGAGTGAGAGGAAGTTGGGAGTGAGAGGAAGCTCGGGAGTGAGAGGAAGCTCGGGAGTGAGAGGAAGCTCAGGAGTGAGAGGAAGCTCAGGCAGGTAGATAGATCTACCAGATCCTGGCTGGCTGGTGGTTTCAGCAGATCCTGGCTGACTGGCAGATCCTGGCTGACTGGCGGATCCTGGCTGACTGGAAGATCCTGGCCGACTGGCAGATCCTGGCCGACTGGCAGATCCTGGCAGACTGGCAGTTCTGGCAGATCCCGGCTGACTGGCGGATCTGGAAGAGTCTGGTTGACTGGCAGATCTGGAAGAGTCTGGTTGACTGGCGGATCTGGAAGAGTCTGGCTGACTGGCGGATCTGGAAGAGTCTGGCTGACTGGCGGATCTGGAAGAGTCTGGCTGACTGGCGGATCCTGGCAGACTGAAAGATCTGGCTGCTCCATGCTGACTGGCGGCTCTGGCTGCTCCACGCTGACTGGCGGCTCTGGCTGCTCCATGTAGGCTGACAGCTCTGGCGGCTTCTTACAGACTAGCAGCTCTGGCGGCTCCGTGCAGACTGGCAGCTCCTTGCAGACAGACAGCTCCTTGCAGACTGGCAGCTCCTTGCAGACTGGCAGCTCCTTGCAGACTGGCAGCTCTGGCTGCTCCATGCAGACTGACAGCTCTGACTGCTCCATGCAGGCTGACAGCTCTGGCTGCTTCATGCAGACTGACAGCTCTGGCTGCTCCATGCAGACTGAATCTCTGGCTGCTCCATGCAGACTGACAGCTCTGGCTGCTCCATGCAGACTGACATCTCTGACTGCTCCATGCAGGCTGACAGCTCTGGCTGCTTCATGCAGACTGACAGCTCTGGCTGCTCCATGCAGACTGAATCTCTGGCTGCTCCATGCAGACTGACAGCTCTGGCTGCTCCATGCAGACTGACAGTTCTGGCTGCTCCATGCAGACTGACAGTTCTGGCTGCTCCATGCAGACTGACAGCTCTGGCTGCTCCATGCAGACTGACAGCTCTGGCTGCTCCATGCATACTGACAGTTCTGGCTGCTATATGCAGACTGACAGCTCTGGCTGCTCCATGCAGGCTGACAGCTCTGGCTGCTTCATGCAGACTGACAGCTCTGGCTGCTCCATGCAGACTGACAGCTCTGGCTGCTCCATGCAGACTGACAGCTCTGGCTGCTCCATGCAGACTGACAGCTCTGGCTGCTCCATGCAGGCTGGCAGCTCTGGCTGCGCTGAACAGACAGGAGACTCCAGCAGCGCTGTAGAGGAAGAAGGCTCTAGCTGCGCTGAACAGGCGGGAGACTCCGGCAGCGCAGGAGAGAAGAAAGGCTCCGACAGTGCTGGAGAGGCGGGAGACTCCGACAGCGCAGGAGAGGCGAGGCGCACTGTAGGCCTGATGCGTGGTGCTGGCACTGGTGGTACTGAACCGAGGACACGCACAGGAAGCCTGGTGCGGGGAGCTGCTACCGGAGGGCTGGGGTGTGGAGGTGGTACTGGATAGACCGGACCGTGCAGGCGCACTGGAGCTCTTGAGCACCGAGCCTGCCCAACCTTACCTGGTTGAATACTCTCGGTCGCCCTGCCAGTGCGGCGAGGTGGAATAGTCCGCACTGGGCTATGCAGGCGAACCGGAGACACCGAGCGCAAGGCTGGTGCCATGTAAGCCGGCCCAAGGAGACGCACTGGCGACCAGATGCGTAGAGCCGGCTTCATGGCATTTGGCTCGACGCTTAATCTAGCCCGGCCGATACGCGGAGCTGGAATATACCTCACCGGGCTATGCACCCGCACTGGGGACACCGTGCGCACCACTGCATAACACGGTGCCTGCCCGGTCTCTAGCCCCCCGGTAACCACAGGAAGTTAGCCTAGGTCTCCTACCTAGCGTAGCCCTACTCCCTGTGAGCCCCCCCTCAATACATTTTTGGGGCTGACTCTCGGGCTTCCATCCGCTACGCCGTGCTGCCTCCTCATACCTGCGCCTCTCAGCTTTCTCCGCCTCCAGTTCTTCCTTGGGCGGCGATATTCTCCAGGCTGAGCCCAGGGTCCTTTACCGTCCAGTTCGTCCTCCCATGTCCATTTCTCCAGGTAGTGCAGCCTCTCCCACTGCAGCTGCTGCTGCTGCCTCTGTTGCTTCTCCTGTGGCTCCTGCCTGTTGACACGCTGCTTGGTCCGTTTGTGGTGGGTGATTCTGTAACGGTTTTCTAGGTGTGAAGGAGAGTCGGACCAAAATGCAGCGTGTAGATTGCGATCCATAATTTAATAAACAAACGTAACACGAATCTAAATACAAACACTACAAAAACCAGAAACGTAACGAAAAACGAAACAGCCTATACTTGTGTACACTAACACATAGACAGGAACAAGGACACTAAGGACAATCACCCACGACAAACTCAAAGAATATGGCTGCCTAAATATGGTTCCTAATCAGAGACAACGATAAACACCTGCCTCTGATTGAGAACCACTCCAGACAGCCATAGACTTTGCTAGATCACCCCACTAGCTACAATCCCCCAATATATACACACCACATACAAAAACCCATGCCACACCCTGGCCTGACCCAATACATGAAGATAAACACAAAATACGTAGACCAGGGCGTGACAGGCTATGGTGTATGTAAACTTCCAACTTCAACTGTACATAACTGATGTCCTCTCTCAATGACTTACAGATTGCTGTCATCTTGCTGTTCTCCTGTTCATTCTCACTGAGCTGACACTGGGAGAACTGCAAACTGTTCTTCATGTCCTGGACCTCTCTAGTCAGGTCTTCCATTCTTTTATTAGTTGACTCCACCAGTATTTGGACAAAACACTTGCAAGCAATTTTTGTTGTAACAACTGCTTGTAGAACTATTTTTGTTCTGTTAAAATATCCTTCTCCTGTGATAAACACCACTGTCCTCAACGGTACTCCCGCCGGTTTTGGTTTTTGTCATGGTAGCAACAAACAGTGCATTGGGTATGTATTCAGACCCTTTCCCTTTTTCCACTTTTATTTAACCTTTATCTACAATTGATTAAACCATTTCCCCCCCATCAATCTACACATAATACCCCATAATGACAAAGGGAAAACAGGTTTTTAGAAATGTTAGAAATTTTATTTAAAAAATTATACCAGTCAAAAGTTTGGATACACCTACTCAAATCAGGGTTTTATTTATTATATCTTTATTTTTAAAAACAATTTTCTACATTGTAGAATAATAGAGAAGACATCACAACTATGAAATAACACATATAACCAAACAAGTTTTCAACAAATCAAAATATATTTTATATTTGAGATTCTTCAAACTAGCCAACCTTTGCATTGATGACAGCTTTGCACACACTTGGCATTCGCTCAACCACCTTCACCTGGAAGCTTTTCCAACAATCGCAGGCTGCGTTTTTAGCCCTCAAGAAAACGCAGCTAGCTTGATAGGCGATAGACAGCTAACTAGCAGCTAGGCTAACTGCTACGCCAAACAACTTCTCAGACACGGCGTTGGTGGGCAGAATCACTGGACAGATAGTAGCAGTCCCAGTAACTGATGCCAACCGCATTGCGGAATCCAAACTCAACAGGTAGCTAGCTACCCAGCTAGCACAGTGGATCTCAAAATCAAATCAAATTTTATTTGTCACATACACATGGTTAGCAGATGTTAATGCGAGTGTAGTGAAATGCTTCTGCTTCTAATTCCGACTATGCAGTAATATCTAACAAGTAATCTAACAATTTCATAACAACTACATTATACACACACAAGTGTAAAGGAATGAATAAGAATATGTACATAAAAATATATATGGATGAGCGATGGCCGAACGACATAGGCAAGATGCAGTAGATGGTATAGAGTATAGTATATACATATTAGATGAGTAGTGTAGGGTATGTAAACATTATATAAAGTGGCATAGTTTAAAGTGACTAGTGATACATTTATGACATCCTATTTTTAATTATTAAAGTGCCTAGAGATTGAGTCAGTATGTTGGTAGCAGCCACTCAATGTTAGTGATGGCTGTTTAACAGTCTGATGGCCTTGAGATAGAAGCTGTTTTGGAGGTGTCCTGGTGTCCTGGAGAGCAGGTAGTTTGCCCCCGGTGATGCGTTGTGCAGACCTCACTACCCTCTGGAGAGTCTTACGGTTGTGGGCAGAGCAGCTGCTGTACCAGGCGGTGATACAGCCCGACAGGATGCTCTCGATTGTGCATCTGTAAAAGTTTGTGAGTGTTTTTAGTGACTAGCCAAATTTCTTCAGCCTCCTGAGGTTGAAGAGGCGCTGCTTCACCATGCTGTCTGTGTGGGTGGACCATTTCAGTTTGTCCGTGATGTGTACGCCGATGAACTAAACATTTTCCACCTGAGCCACTACTGTCCCTTCTATGTGGATAGGGGGGTGCTCCTTCTGCTGTTTCCTGAAGTCCACAATCATCTACTTTGTTTTGTTGACGTTGAGTGTGAGGTTATTTTCCTGACACCACACTCCGAGGGCCCTCACCTCCTCCCTGTAGGCCGTCTCGTCATTGTTGGCAATCAAGCCTACCACTGTAGTGTTGTCTGCAAACTTGATGATTGAGTTGGAGGCGTGCATGGCCACGCAGTCATGGAGGAACAGGGAGTACAGGAGAGGGCTGAGAACGCACCCTTGTGGGGCCCCAGTGTTGAGGAGTGATGGAGATGTTGTTTCCTACCCTCACCACCTGGGGACGGCCCGTCAGGAAGTCCAGGACCCAGTTGCACAGGGCGGGGTTGAGACCCAGCTTAATGACGAGTTTGGAGGTTACTATGGTGTTAAATGCTGAGCTGTAGTCAATGAACAGCATTCTTACATAGGTATTCCTCTTGTCCAGATGGGTTAGGGCAGTTTGCAGTGTGATTGCCAGATGGGTTAGGGCAGTGTGATTGCGATTGTGTCGTCTGTGGACGTATTGGGGCAGTAAGCAAATTGGAGTGGGTCTAGGGTGTCAGGTAGGGTAGAGGTGATATGATCCTTGACTAGTCTCTCAAAGCACTTCATGATGACGGAGGTGAGTGTTACAAGGCAATAGTCATTTAGCTCAGTTACCTTAGCTTTCTTGGGAACTGGAACAATGGTGGCCCTCTTGAAGCATTTGCGAACAGCAGCCTGGGATAAGGATGAATATGTCCGTAAACACACCAGCCAGCTTGTCTGTGCATTCTCTGTGGACGCGGCTAGGGATGCCGTCTGGGCCTGCAGCCTTGCGAGGGTTAACATGTTTAAATGCTTTACTCACGTTGGCTGCGGTGAAGGAGAGTCCGCAGGTTTTGGTAGCGGGCCGTGTCATTGGCACTGTATTGTCCTCAAAGCGAGCAAAGAAGTTGTTTAGTTTGTCTGGGAGCAGGACATTGTAGTCCGCGACAGGGCTGGATTTCTTTTTGTAGTCAGTGATTGACTGTAGACCATGCCACATACCTCTCGTGTCTGAGCCGTTGAATTGCGACTCTACCTTGTCTCTATACTGACGCTTAGCTTGTTTGATTGCCTTGCGGAGGGAATAGCTACACTGTTTGTATTCGGTCATGTTTCTGGTCGCCTTGCCCTGATTCAAAGCAGTGGTTCGCGCTTTCAGTTTTACACGAATGCTGCCATCAATCCACGGTTTCTGGTTGGGGAAGGTTTTAACAGTTGCTGTGGGTATAACATCACCAATGCACTTAGTAATAAACTCGCTCACCGAATCAGCGTATTCATCAATGTTGTTATCCGACGCTATGCGGAACATACTCCAGTCCACGTGATCGAAGCAATCTTGAAGCGTGGAATCAGATTGGTCGGACCAGCGTTGAACAGACCTGAGCACGGGCATTTCCTGTTTTAGTTTCTGTCTATAGGCTGGGAGCAATAAAATGGAGTCGTGGTCAGATTTTCTGAAAGGAGGGCGGGGCAGGGCTTTGTATGCGTTGCGGAAGTTAGATTAACAATGGTCCAGGATTTTTTCTGCCCGGGTAGCGCATTCGATATGCTGATAAAATTGAGGGAGTCTTGATTTCAGATTAGCCTTCTTAAAATCCCCAGCTACAATGAATGCAGCCTCATGATATGTGGTTTCTAGTTTACATAGAGTCCAATGATGTTCATTCAGGGTCATTGATGTGTCTGCTTGGGGGGGATATATACGTCTGTGATTATAAGATAATTATTTTGGTAGTTAATGCGGTCGACATTTGATTGTTAGGAATTATAGGTCAGGTGAGCAAAAAGACTTGAGTTCCTGTATGTTGGTATGATCACACCATGTCTCATTAATCATAAGGCATACCCTAACTGCCCTCCTGCTTACCAGAGAGATGTTTGTTTCTGTCTGCGCGATGTGTGAAGAAACCAGGTCACTGTACCGACTCCCATAGCGTGTCTCGAGTGAGCCACGTTTTCGTGAAACAAAGAACGTTACCGTCTCTGATGTCTCTCTGGAAGGCAGCCCTTGCTCGGATTTCGTCTAGCTTGTTGTCAAGAGCTTGGACGTTGGTGAGTTGTAAACTCGGAAGCGGTGCGCGATGTGCCCGTCTACGGAGCCTGACCAGAAGACCGCTTCTTCTGCCCCTTCCCCGTTGTTTTGGGTCTGGGATCCGATCCATTGTCCTGTGTGGTAGACCAAATAGAGGATCCGCTTCGGAAAAGTCGTATTCCTGGTCGTAATGTTTATATGTTGACATTGCTCTTATATCCAATAGTTCCTCCCGGCTGGGGTAACTATGTAAGAAATAATACATTAAAAAAACAAATACTGCATAGTTTCCTGAGAACGCGAAGCGATGCGGCCATCTCTGTCGGCGCCGGAAGTTCAATGGGCCGATTCCTGCTGAGACTCAGGGCACTCGGCTGAGAGTCAGACTCAGCCGATGTCGTGTGCCCCGAATCTGTGCCGCCTTCGGCAGTATTACTGGATGCGGGGATTGAGCTCGGGCCGATTCTGTTGTGAGTTATCTGGCCCAAATGTATTACTTGGGGCTTGGGCCGATTGTGGCTACTCTCTGACAGATGATTACACGAGCTGCTTTATATAATTAAGGTTTCATTGTTATTTTTTTCCATATTTCTCATTGTTTCTCTGATCAAATAATGTCATTTACATTTAAATTAAATTCTTTAAGAGTCCTGTTTAAGTAGGATTTTAGTATTTTGATACTTTGTGCCAGGCAATTGGTAAGCAAAAACTTTGTGGATGGGGCCTCCCGAGTGGCGTAGAGGTCTAAGACACTGCATCGCTGTGCAAACTGCATTGTTACAGATGCTGGTTCGATACCCGTGCCGGCCGCGACCGGGAGACCCATAAGGTGACTCTCAATTGGCCCAGCGTCGTCCTGGTTAGGGGAGGGTTTGGCCGGCCGGGATGTTCACTCATGTGGCGGGCCAGGTGCATGCACGCTGACACGGTCACCAGGTGTATGGTGTTTCCTCCGACACATTGGTGCGGCTGGCTTCCCGGGTTAAGCATGCATTATGTCAAGAAGCAGTGCGGCTTAGCGGGGTTGTGTTTCGGGTGACGCACGGCTCTCGACCT